>NC_139024.1:88515451-89211367 GCF_964662115.1 Mustela nivalis | reverse complement strand
GGTGCCAGCCTTGCTCGCCGAGCACCCCTATAGGCGGAATGACCTCTCAGTCACGGTTCGCCCCGCCCATTCGCCGGGCTTCTGAGCGCGTGCGCACTTCTCTGCTGTGCCCGCGGTCTCTTTGAGCCGGCGTGCGGCTGCAGTCACATCGTAGTGCTTCAGCGGCTTTATGCTGCCTTATTTGCATAGGAACTGATGTCATCTCTAGTGCAAAGTCATTTATACACGCTCAGGTAGAGTACGCGCTCCCATCTGTCTACTGTTTACTAGCAGGCACATGCATTACACTTACTCTCAAAGCTCACCGAACTGGGGGACGCCTGGGTGGCTCAGTGTGTTAAAGCCTCTGCCTTCCGCTGGGGTCATGATCCAAGACTCCTGGGATCGAGCTCTGCTTGGTGGGGAGCCTGCTTTCCCCTCTCTCTCTGCCTGCCTCTCTGCCTACTTGTGATCTCTGTCTGTCAAATTAAAAAAAAAAGAAGAAGAAGAAGAAGAAGGAGAAGAAGAAGAAGAAGAAGAAGAAGCAGCAGCTTACCGAACTGGGAAGCCAGATGTGCCTGCTACACGGACATAAATAATGCCACTTGGGGACACTTAGGCCATCTTCTTCTTTACTCCAAGGCTGCATGGCTTTGGGGAAGTTACCTGACCTATTTGAACTTCAGGGTTTTTTTTTTTTTTTGTCCGTGCAAAGTGGGCAATACCAATACTAATGAGAGGGTTGAATAAAATGTTTAGGGCAAGTTACTTGCTGAGAGTAGAACCACAATACATAAATAAATTTTAGAAAAGCAGTGGAAGAACACAAACTTTGTAGTTAGACAGACCTGGTTTTACATCCGCAGTTTCTTCCTTTAAGTTTTATTGTCTGTTTGTTGGCCATGGTATTGGTACCTCATGAAAGTATGTACAGCACCCTAAGAAGAACAGCTCAACAAATAACTATGATTACCCCACTTAATCTCAGTAAGAAACCTGGTATCTCTAATGTCAGGAATTAATGTTCCTATTTTTACAAATTAAGAAATGCAGTTTTGAACAGAAGCAAGGTACCCTGAGGCTTTTAGGAGTTACTGAATTGCCCATTGTGACTCCTGCACTAAGAGCCATAGGAAATAATGTCACTGGGACTGAGGAACAGACTCAGGTTGTAATAGGTGCAGGAGCACTTGCCGTCTTTCTCAGCCTGCTAAGGAGCCCCAAAACGCATATTCAGAAGAAAGCCACGTGGACAATGTCAAACATTACAGTTGATCTCCAAGACCACATACATCAAGCTGTGAATCATTGATTAGTCCTATTCCTGGTTGGTGTTCTCTCTAAGGCAGGATTTAAGACACAAAAGGAAGCTGTCCGGGCTTTGACCAACTGTACAAGTGGCGGGACAGTTGAACAGATTGTATACCTTGTTCATTGTGGCATAATAGAGCCCTTGATGAACCTCTTAACTGCAAAAGATACCAACTTATTCTGGATGCCATTTCAAACATCTTTCAGGCTGCTGAGAAACTAGGTGAAACTGAGAAACTTAGTACAATTATCGAAGAATGTGGAGGTCTGGGCAAAACTGAAGCTCTACAAAATCATGAAAACGGGTCTGTGTACAGAGCTTCATTGAACTTGATTGAGAAGAATTTCTCCGTAGAGGAGGAGGAAGATCAGAATATTGTGCCAGAAACTACCTCTGAGGGCTATACATTCCAAGTTCAGGATCGCACTCCTGGGACCTTTAACTTGTCGATTGTACAGTTGAGGCAGGAGGTTGTTTGCAGTATACTCTGTTTGGTAGAAGTTTGTCTTACTGTTTCTCTACTAGGAACTCTTTTTAAATGTGTTCTGTTATTGTAGCACTTTTTATAATGAAACTCTACTTCATCAGTTCCAAACTGTACAAACTGTATGAAACTCCTCCTCTCAGTGGGTTTCTTATTTCTATGTGGCGTCTCCTATCTCTCAGTATCCTGTAAATAAAGATTAAATTCAAAAAAAAAAAAAGAAAAAAAGAAGGAAAGAAATATAGATTTGTGGGGCACCTGGGTGGCTTAGTTGGTTAAGCATCAGATTCTTGATTTCTGCTCAGGCCATGATCTCAGAGCCCTGAAATCAAGCCCTGAGTTAGGCTGTGCACTGAGCATGGAGCATACTTAAAGATTACTCCTCCTGTGCCACCTTCTGCCCCAACCCAGGGTCAACTAGGTGCTCAGGCACACAGGGAGAGCCCGAGTTCCCATTGCCCATCTAAAGAAGGTGGCACAGAATTCGGCCCCTGCATTTGTGTAATACTCTAATGCACTCATTTTCAATAGGAAGTTTGGTAAAAGAGTCACACCACACCACTGGCAGGATAATTTCCGACTGTCACAAACAACCAAATAATTTACATTTTTCCAGAACACAGAGGAGGAAAGTTCATTTGAAAAAAATGATTTCTCCAGTCCGTATCATTTAACCCCTTAGTTTCAGCCAGTTTCCCACAGAAATTTTACACCATAGTTTCTGAAAAATGAGGCTAAGGGTATAACTTTGTCTTCTTCCTTTTACTGTGGGGAGCTGTCGGTAAGCAGAGAGACTGATAGATGTGAATACAAGGTAAAGAGAGAGAAGAGAAAATCATTGGTCACTAGGTAATTCATATATCGTATTGTGCAAGGATGGCCCAATTCCCCAAAATCTGGATGGCTAAAGGAAGATTCTACAACTTTGAAAACTGACTTCAGACTTATCATATCCAGATCTGATGTGAAGTGTTCAACTTAAAAATTAAACGACAAAGGTTGTGGAGCAGCAAATGAGCTTATTCAGGACTAGCAGAGGAGATGCCGTTCAGGACGCCCAAATGATGGCAAACCATAGGCAAGTACAGAGAACAGAAGAGGAGAGTGTCCTTTTACAGAGGAAAGGAGAAAACTGGAAGGGGTGGTTTTGAACACAAATCCACTGGAGGAAAATGAGCATTTGACGTGGCTGCAAGGCAAGGCAGCTTGCTGTTGCTGGGCCAGGAGGAAATCTTCCTTCCTCCTGAGCTCTGCAAGCTCAGATCTTTCCATGAGCGGTGGTGCAAGATAGCCCCCTCTTTGTGGCTTCCCTGTTCCATTTTGAAGGAGATTCCTTTATTCGTTTTCACAGAACTGAGCATGGGTGCCCAAGCACTCACAGAGATAGTGGGAGTGGGTGTGGGCAGATTCAGGTGAGGACCTAGGAGGGGCTGGGAGGGAAGAGAATGCAGTAGAGGTACTTCTGAGGAATGAAGAATTCTCTCAGATGGTAGCTTCCCAAGGAGATAGGTTCTGTTTTCCAGGTCCCCTCTTGGCTTACTTTCTCCTTTCTGCCTTGCCCTTTGTTCCACAGTTGTTAGCAGGGTGGTTTGCTGGAGTCAGGGGGCAAGGATGGCTACTGTTCATCCCACCCACATCTTCTTCATGCCAGGTCGCCATTTGAGAGGTCACTTAAGGGACGCTAGTCTGAAGGTTAGGAAGGGACTGGGAACTAGGAAGGCAATATGAACTAGGGCTGCCCAAACCATCATTGGTTTCTCTTTCCCAAAGATGACCTTTCATATAAATGAAATCACACAATATGTGGCCTTCTGCATCTGACTTCTTTCACTTCATATAATGTTTTTGAGGTTCACCAATGTTGTAGTATGTATGGGTAGTTCATTCTTCTTTCATTTTTAAAAAAGATTTATTTGTTTATTATTTTATTTTATTTTTTTTAAGATTTTATTTATTTGACAGACAGAGATCACAAGTAGGCAGAGAGACAGGCAGATAGAGAGTGAGAGAAGGAAGCAGGCTCCCTGCTGAGCAGAGAGCCCGACGTGGGACTCGATCCCAGGACCCCGAGATCATGACCTGAGTCGAAGGCAGCGGCTTAACCCACTGAGCCACCCAGGCGCCCTGTTTATTATTTTAGAGGTGGGGGGAGAGAGAGGAGGGTGGGAGGGGGAGAGGAAGAGAGAGACAGAGTCTCAGGCAGACTCTGCATTGAGCACAGAGCCTGATGTAGGCTTGATCATGACTCTGAGATCACAACCTGAGCCAAACCAAGATTTGGACGCAACTGACTGTGCCACCCAGGTGCCCCCATTCTTCTTTTAAAAAATAGCCTTTACAGGGGCACCTGGGAGGCTCAGTGGGTTAAGCCTCTGTTTTCGGTTCAGGTCATGGTCTCAGGGCCCTGGGATGGAGCCCCGCATCGGGCGCTTTGCTCGGCAGGGAGCCTGCTTTTCCCCCTCTGCCTGCCTCTCTGTCCAACTTGTGATCTCTCTCTCTCTGTCAAATAAATAAATAAAATCTTTTTTAAAAATCGCCTTTCTGGGGATCCTGGGTGGATCAGATGGTTAAGCCTCTGCCTTTGGCTGGGATCATGATCTCCAGGTCCTGGGATGGAGCCCCATGTCGGGCTCCCAGCTCAGCAGGGAGTCTGGTTCTCCCTCTCCCTCTGCCTCTCTCTCCCTGCTTGTGTTCTCTCTCTCTCTCAGATGAAGAAATAAA
The DNA here is from genome assembly GCF_964662115.1 of Mustela nivalis. Classification (NCBI taxonomy): domain Eukaryota; kingdom Metazoa; phylum Chordata; class Mammalia; order Carnivora; family Mustelidae; genus Mustela; species Mustela nivalis. Next base: position 89,206,871 of record NC_139024.1, on the reverse strand, counting down.
ATCTTTAACCAAAAACCCAGTCTTATTGAGAGATAATTCACATATAACAATTCACTCAAAGTGTACCACTTTGAGTGTACAATTCAGTGGTTTTGACTATATTCATATATATATTCAGTAATCACCACAGTGAACTTTAGAACATGTTCATCACCCCCAAAAAGAAACCCTGCACCCTTTAGCTATCCGTCTTTCATTCATAACCTCCTTGCCACCCCCACGCTGCCCCCACGACCGGCCCTAATCTATCTGTCTCTATAGATTTACCTATTTTAGACTTTCAGGCACCATTTCTGTGAACTTTTGTGACTGACTTGTTTTCACTTAGCATAATGTTTTCAGTGTTCATGCAAGTTGTAACACGTATCAGTACTTCATTCCTTACTTCTTTTTATTGTGATAAAATGCACATATCATAGAATTTACCATTTTAAACATTTTAAGTGTACATACAGTTCAGTGGTATTAAGTATATTTACTTGGTTGTCCAGCCATCACTGCTATCTATCTACACCACTTTTTCCATCTTCCCAAACTGAAACCCTATACCCATTACATGCTAGTTCTGCATTCCCCCCTCTTTCCATCCCCTGGCAGCCACTATTCTGTTTTGTCTCTCTAAATTTTAATAGTCAGGTGTTTAAAGTAAGTGGAATTATACAAATTTGTCTTTTTGTGACTGGCCTATTCTACTTAGATTTTTTTTATAACTTTCATTTTCTGGATTGTTCACTGGAAGTATATAAAAATATAATTAAAAAAAATATTGATCTTGGGCACCTGACTGGCTTAGTTGGAAGAACATGTGACTCATTGTCTGAGGGTCATGAGTTCAAGCCTCACTTTGTGTGTAGAGATTACTTAAATAAATATATAATCTTTTATTTATTTTTTTAAAAAAGATTTTATTTATTTATTTGATAGACAGAGATCACAAATGGGCAGAGAGGCAGGCGGGGGGCGGGGGGAAGCAGGCTCGCCGCTGAGCAGAGAGCTTGATGCGGGACTCGATCCCAGGACCTTGAGATCATGACCTGAGCTGAAGGCAGAGGCTTAACCCACTGAGCCACCCAGGCACCCAATAAATACATAATCTTTCAAAAAATATTGATCTTGGCATGCCTGGGTGGTTCAGTTGGTTAAAGTGACTGCCTTCAACTTAGATCATGATTCCAGGGTCCTGGGATTGAGCCCCACATCAGGCTCCCTGTTCAGCAGGGAGCCTGTTTCTCCCTCTCCCTCTTCCTGCCACTCTGCCTACTTGTTCTCTCTATATATCTCTCTGTAAAATAAATAAATAAAATCTTTAAAAAAATATATTGATCTTATATCCTACAATCTTGCTGAACTAGTTTATTAGTTGTAATAATTTCTATTGGATTCCTTGGATTTCTTATTTACACAATCATGTCACCTGTAAATAGAGATAGTCTTCTACCTGTCCAATTTGGATGCCTTTTATTTTTTTTCTTGCCCAGTTGCCCTGGCTATCCTAGTACAACGTTGAATAGAAGTGGTGAGAGCAGAGATCCTGGTCTTGCATCTGATCTTATGGGAAAGCACTGAAGTCTTTCACCATTAAGTATGATATTAGCTGTGTGGGTTTGATTTTTTTTTTCTTTTTTTTTTGGTCAGAGAGAGTGAGCACAGGCAGACAGAGAGGCAGGCAGAGGCAGAGGGAGAAGCAGGCTTCCTGCTGAGCAAGGAGCCCGATGTGGGACTCGATCCAGGACGCTGGGATCATGACCTGAGCCGAAGGCAGCTGCTTAACCAACTGAGCCACCCAGGCGTCCCGATTTTTTTTTTTAAATGCAGAGCTTGAACTCACAACCACGAGATCAAGATCTAAGCCAAGATTGAGACTCAAGACACTTCAGCAACTGAGCCACCCAAGTACCTCAGCTATGTGTTTTTAATAGAAGACCTTTATCAGACCTTTATCTGTTCCTAATTTGCTGAATTTTTTTTTAATCATGAAAGAGGGTTGGGTTTTGTCAAGTTCTTCTTCTTTGTCTATGGAGATGATCTTGTAATTTTTTTCTATTCTAGTAACAGAATGTATTACATGAATTGATTTTCAGATGTTGAACCAACCTGGCGGGTTCAACCAGAGATGACCAGACCCAAGGGCTTCCCTATGCAAATACCTCCAGATAACCAATTCTATTCTAGAATCTTACTACCTTCAGAATCTTCTTGCTGGTTTCTGGGGCCATTTAGCTCACTTTCAGCTAATGCCTGAGGTGGCGGTGCATAACCAAGGAAAAAGAAAAAGAAAAAGAAACTCAAACTAAACTATCCCATTAGATCCCAGCAAGTGAAAAGCCTGTCCACCCCCAAAGAGCTTCTTTAGCAGATCACCCCTGGACTAACCCGAATGAGAGGTTTGCAAGTGGTGACAAACCATCAGCTTTGCACTCTTGATAACATTTATGTCATCATCCAAGGTTCAATAATATCATTTTCAAAAACAGAAGTAAAGAAACGTAGACTGGCAAATGATCTCTTCTGACTTGTGAATTTAGGAACAGGCTAAGTCGCCCGCCAGTTAAAAACTTACAAATCGCATTTCATTAGGCACAGTTAGGGAATTGCTCCCTGAAACCTAATGTCCAGGAGACCTAGCATCCGTCATCAGAGGGTGCTGGCCTCGTGTTCACCGTCACGGCTCCCAGCATCACGAGTGTGCTTAGAAATGTTGGACGACCGGCTCTGGGGGTGGTGGGGGGAGGCCTGGAAGGGCAGCACCTGCTGTGAACACGGCTGCCACGGCGGACATCCCGCTCCCAGGGGAGCTCTGCTTGGCCCTGCGGAGAGATGGTCAGCTGTACACCCTGAAGGTGCGCCAGACGTGCATAACCTTGGAGCGCGGAACAGTAAAATGTGGGGAAACCATCAGGAAGTGATGCGTCCCGAGCATATGCAGCTTTGAGGTTTACTATCACTTACTTCACTGTGAATTTATACCATTTAGTTTATAGTAATGGCTGGGTGAAATAAATGGGTTTTGCAAAATTCCTGGAAACGTACAGTGTCTGGCACAGGCTGGAAGCCCTGCGCACCAGTGAGTGCGGGATTCGGTTGTCCCCGTGGCCACAGCCAGCAAGACCACATGACATTATTTAAAGCAGAAGTTGTTTGGCTCATAGAGGCTGAAGGGATTTGGGCCACAGAAAGGCATGTACTAGCTGTGGTGGGCGGAGTGATGACCCCCCAAAGATCTATCCACCTGGAACCTGTGAATGCGGTCTTATATGCCCAAAGGATCTTTGTGGATGGAACGATGTCAAGGCTCTCCAGGTGAGGATACCATGGATTATTGGGTGGGCTGCAAATCCAAAGACACACAGAGGCCAACACAGACACTCAGGGAAGGCAACCACATGAGGATGGAGGCAGAGATGCAGGCATCCACGACAGGCTGGGGGACTCCAAGGATTGCCAGCAGCCCCCTGGAGGGAGGGGGGAGGTGTGGAACCATTTTCCTTCTGAGCCTCCAGGAAGAACCATCACCACTGACATCTTTATTCTGGATGTGTGGTCCCCAGAAGTGTGAGAAAATAAACTTCTGTTGCTCGAGGGCAACAGGGTTGTGGTAATTTATTGCGACAGCTGTAGAATGAATACGCTACCCATGACAGCGAGTCCTGGTCAAACTGGGCTCAGTGAAAGAGGCTTTCCAGATTTTACAAGCCGTGAATTAATAACATGGAAAATCATGCAATAATGTAACCATGAACATCATAATGGAAGAGACAGGTAAAATTTCAAGAGAAACACAGGTTACCACAGGTGTTCCAGAAAGTCACCTCTTATCACAACAATCCTTTTTGGTCAGGCAAGGTCAGACTCTCTGGTAACACAGGCACAGCCTGGAAAGTACTAATGGCCAGAACTAATTTGCCAGGTGGGGAAAACACATGCTCTTAAATTTCTCAGCTATGGCCTTCTTTTCATCTCAATATTGTCTTTTCCTTTTTGAGAGAATATTCAATACTGGGGGTGGGGCAAGTTAAGGAAAAAAAAACCTGTCGTATATGAACATTCGAGAGATTGAGGAAAGCGTAACAATTATGAAAATTTCCCATTGATTATGTTTATTAGTCTGACTACATAATTTGTGGGTCCCAGTGCAGAATTTCAAAACAACTCCAGCAAAGCATTAAAGCAAGCAGGGGCCCTTCTAAGCGTAAGATCTTGGGCAGTTGCAGAGGTCACAAGACCCCGAATCCAGCCCTATTATTGGAATGTCAAGCCTAGTCACTACAGATTAGAAATGGTTATTCATGAACTGAATACATGACTGTAAAAACATTTTCAGAGTCCTCATTTACATCTAGAAATGACTTGCCGTGCATTTGCTGCAAATAAATACCAATATGCATTGACTTTTTTTTACCTAAATGTTTATAGAAGCTTTATTCACAATCGCCACAAATAGAAACAAACCCAAGGATCTTTTATTGGATGAATATAACACAGAATCCACACAGTGGCATGCCACCCAAAAGCAACAATGATCACTACATCTCAAACAAATGTCCTGTCTGGAACGTTGAGAGGAGACAGACCCCAGTGACCTGGGGGTGTTTCGGTAGGACCCATCTCAAAGGTCCCAGGAGTCAGATGAAGGACTCCTGAAAAGCAGTCTGAAAGTCGGAGAAGGTCATGTCCTCAACTATCTGCAGTGTTTTACTGATTTTTCCAGAGACATCTGTGTCTTCAGAAAAGCACACACTCCTGGGAGCTGATCATCCTCAAGAGTGAGGGTGGCCCACCAGTGGCTGGGATGTTCCCGCTGCTATTTAGGATTCATGATTCGCCAGAGGAGAGGCAGCCCAGAGCGTCAGGAGGGAGCCCCACCGCATCAACACCAGACAACTGACCCCAGAACTGTGAGAGGTTAAATTTCGGCTGTTTTTAACCACTGGGTCTGTGGTGCCTTGTTTCCCAGGAAGCCTGCTCACCTTCTAGTCTTTCAGGCAAGCGGATCTCAGTGCAAGCAAATAAGAGGGACAGTGTCCAGGAGAGGCTTCAAAGTCACTCGCTTAAATGTAATCGGTGATAATTTATTGCGACACATGTCACAGTCAATCACAATGCACTAAGCAACCCACAGCCTGTGCTAGGAGTTGTCAATCTTACATAACACTGTGACTTTATGCGGAAATGGGGCGCCACGGAGGCCAGATGGCTCACAGAGGGTGACACTGCGGGTTGACTGCACTGCTCATCACACCTGACCCACCACGTTCTAGCCAAGCTCCTGGAGCACAGGTAGAAAAAGACAACCCCAGGAAGGTGGAGACACCCCCTCGTTAGTCGTTATCGGTCCCCAAATATCACCCTTTGGCTCCGCTTTCAGTCATTTCCTGCCAGATGGGGGAAATGCTGAAACTTCCTTAAGCAATTCTGCTCGTAGCTTTGACTCTGTGGCTGATAAAGTGATTTATTTTGGCTGCTGGACTCAGTGTGCGGGGTCAGGACGTGACCCAATATCCTGTGTTGGACTTGGATCTCAGGCGGAAGAGGAAGAGCATTGGTGCTGTAATGCTGCTGCTGTTAAAAGACTCCGATTTTTTTTCAACCTTCCTTGGATGGAAAGACCAATGGTAAGTTTGTCAGGAAGCCTACAATGTAATTTTGAAGTGAGTGATTTCTGCACCTCAAATAAGAACCTAATAACAGGCCTCAAAGAGAAAGACCCAAGAGAAAATGTCAAACATCTGAACATGAGGAACTTACAAGTGCAGTTAACTAATATCTTTAGCCTGAAACGATGTCCTCCCTGTTCAGATGCCTTTCCAACCAGAAGACTTTGCTAATCCAGATTTCTCACGGCAATAGTCCCATTTGCTGTCTGCCTTTCTAAGTGCTAATTGAGTTTCCATTCATGTTTCAGAAAATAACATATCTCCTACTTTTGAAACATGACCAACGAAGTTATAAGAAAGTAACTACTGTGCCAGTAAAAAGTTCCCATCCACTCTCTCTAGAAATAAATGGAAGAATCATATAAGTAAGCTAGACGTTAAATGGCCCCTCCAAGGGGGTCCAAATACTCACCAGCTAGTCTAGTCCTGGAGTTTGGGTCTAGACCCCTGAGTTACAGTGGAATAATGCTTCTAGGCATGAGATGAGGAATGAGTCAGGGGCAAGGCTGAGAGATGCCATGGATCCAGCACAGGTGAAAGATGCCTCTACTAGCCAGAGGGGTTCCAGGGCTAATAGGAGAGATCAAGTGAGCGCCAGGAACCATGCAGAAAGAAAGCCAATAATAAAGCTGGAAGAAAGTGAGAGGTCCTGGACAATTAAATAAAATTGCAAGGTCCTAAAATGTCAGCCAGTCAAAGGGGATTAAAGATAGGATGAGACATTTTTCTAAACAAGAAGGGTGATTTGGTCTGTCAAAAAGTTGGTCTTCTCAAAATCACTTTATCTTTAGCCAGTCACATCATTGTGACTTCTTCTAGTCCCTAAATATACCTGGTCTGTTTTCAAGCTGGAAACAGTCTACAGTACTCTTCTTACCTGTTGTAGGGTTACTGTGATCGACTGGATCCAATAGCAGACACTAGATCCAATCCACTGTCGAGCTAACACACCATCAAAATACTTGCTCACGAATTTAAATTAAGAGCCATCCCAACCATAGACAGTGCGTGGAACGTAATTGAACCAATGAGTCATGTGACCCTGAGCTCATTGTTTCAGTGCAGACAGATGTGTGAACAGAGGACACCAACCTGCAGGAAAAGAGAATGTCCCAACATAAAGAAAGAAACAGACACTTGAAAGTCTGTGCTACAAGAAATAGTGAGAGAGGGAGATGGGGAGGGTACCTGTCTTGGTAACAGATGGCAGAGCCCTCTTCAGTCACAATTTGTATGAAATATCTACATGTACTTTGTTTCAATGAGGTTTCTGCATTCTTTCACAAGTATCTCTTGTACCCAAAAGGACTTTGTCTAGAGCAGCACAATTAGTTATTCCCCAAATGTATTCCTCCTGTTGTGGTCCCTGTATGGGCAGGACTGTCTTCTAGAGAGAAAGAAAACCTTGGGAATCAAAACTGTACTCTCAAAATGTGTGTGCATACACACATCTCATGTGAAACAACAAAAACCCGATAGATTCATTGGTGTTAAATGCGACGGACTTAGGTGCTGCCTTCGGGGAGGCTACTGTGAGCTGTACCCACAGGGAGTAATCGCTTGTCAGGAACTTGAATTCCACTGACGTATATATGTCCCTTTCTTCTTCTTTTTAAATGCATATCTTTTTAAGTTAACATATAATGTATTATTTGCCCCAGGGGTACAGGTCTGTGAATCATCAGGCTTACACACTTAACAGCACTCACCATAGCACATACCCTCCTCAATGTCCATAACTCAACCACCCTCTCCATACAACCCTCAGTTTTTTTTGTGAGATTAAGAGTCTCTTATGGTTTGTCTCCCTCCTGATCCCATCTCGTTTCATTTTTTCCTTCCCTACCCCCTAAATTCCCCACTTTGCCTCTCAAATTCCTCATATCAGGGAGATCATATGATAATTGTATTTCTCTGACTGACTTATTTCGCTCAGCATAATACTCTCTAGTTCCATCCACATTGTTGCAAATGGCAAGATCTCATTTCTTTTGATGGCTATATAGTATTCCACTGTATATATATATATCTCATCTTCTTTATCCATTCATCTGTTGATGGACATCTAGGTTCTTTTCATAGTTTGACTATTTTGGACTACGTATGTCCCTCTCTATTTCTCTTCCTTACCCCTCAACATAAGGAAGAATATTCTATTACCTAAGGGAAAAGCAGTGATACATGTTTCTATAATATGAATTCTAGATGAGAAGAGTTGAACAGGCAAAGTTAAAATAGAAAGACAATTACATCATTTTTATAAAATACAAAGAGAGGAAAGTGGATCATTTGTCCCTGAACCTTCCGGTGGAAGGCAAAAATCAAAAGGGAAAAATATGCTGTGAAAAGAATATTTTTTGACGCTTTTTGACTGGAACATGTAGGATTATCAAAAAGGTTGGTGGGGGGGGGTGAAAAATAACTGGAAGACCTAGATTATCAGACAGGCATCACAAGTTTCAACATGAAGTCCCAAAGACAACCACTCTAATAAAAACCATATTTAAATGACATACTCAAAACCATACTCAAAATACAATCATACCAACAAAACAAATGATTGACTTTTTTTCATTCAGAGGAGGAAAATTCTCTAGAAGACAATGATGATAAACAGAAAGCTAGTGAGAGCATTCTTCACTGAGCAGTCTGGCAGGCTCATTGCTGATCCAGCAAGAACAGTGCTATGGACATGGGTGGCTATGAGGCAGTTCTTTCCAGAGAATCTTGAGCACTGTCGTGATAATCCAAACCAGCTACAAAGGAAACAGTGAAGACAAAGCGTTGAAGATTTTCAATGTATTCTCACCTTAAAGGGCATTTCTAGTGCTTCAGAAGAAATGCCTTTGTGGTTGATTTTACATGCTGGCCTTCATAGTTTCTTTTGTGGCTAGAGAAGGACTTCCAATGATTCTAATTAAGACTCTAATAGCAGCATGTTCCTAAAGAATTAGGTCATGTAGTCAGATCGTTCTTCAAAAGAGGCTGTTTATATCAACTCTGGTTACCAGAATTCTGATTGCAATGGGTCAAAAGTGTCCATTCATTATGAGTACCTGTACATAAGCATATCTGGAAGGCATATTTAACTCTGAAACAGAAGATAACAGATTTGCTTGGAAGGATGGGTCCAAATGGTGAAATAAATAAATAATATATATATATATATATATATATATATATATATATATATATATATATATAGTTAAATACTATATATAGTATTTAACGGGTAAGGCCATGTAATGTGATAATAAAAGTTGAAGGCAGAACAGTGTGGTTGAGTCATGGCTCCACTGCCTACCAGCTGGTTTATCTTGCACAAAGTACCAGCCTCTCCAGTTTCCTCATCTACAAAATAAGGATAGGAGGACCTGTCTCACAGAGTTTTTTGGAAAATTAGGTGAACTAAATCCCATAAATCCCTTAACACAGAGCCTGAGTCACAGTAAGTACTGAATAGATCCATGCGGTAGTGATGATCATGGTGATGATGATGATGGTGATGATGGTGATGATGATGATGGTGATGATGGTGATGATGATGATGATGATGTCAGTTTCAAGGGTCTCCTCATTATGGACCCAGTAATGATCTATGTGACTTGTGTTTCTGCTCACATCCAATCTGAGCATTGGTTGTCCCCATGTTCTCTTTATTCTAGTCATTGCCATCTATGTTCCCCAAGTCTTTTCTGGTGATGTTGAGTGCAGGTAGGCCATTTCCTCTTTCAGATTCCCCATGGTTCTTTGTGTAGTATTCTTAGTCTTTGAAATCACAAATGCATCAAGCTTTCTTTAGAGTCCTATAAATCAGCTTTCTTCCCCTATTTGTCCCTGTAAATGTTACTGCCTATTTTACTTGCTGCTGTAGGAAAATATGAAGCTGCAGTTCCTTAAATTCAAGACCAGTCTCTCTCTGTTATTTGGCAGGTCTGTAGTTTAGTGGGCAGTCACATCCCAAAGGGAGTCAAACTAAAAACAAATACCGTACTTGTGCAAAAAAAAAAAAAAGATAATTTCTATACAACACCATTAAATAGTTCTCTTGACTATTAAATTATGTTATGACAATTATTGCTCATCCTACACTAGCCATGTATTAAACTAAAAAATTCTTGTTAAATGAAATTAAATGAGATCATAAAGATAGCATGAAACAGAGATGCTCCAGGGAGCCTTTGCCTAATCTGTTTTGATGACTGGAAAACCTGTGTGGGTAAGATTCAGTTATTCCTTATCATTATTCTAGGCAGAAAATAAAATAGAATATTTTCAGGGAAGAAAGAATTGACAAATATTTGTCAATATTTGTGATTTGTCATCTCATCCCAGGACTCACAGCATTAGATTCAAATCCCATATGATTAAGATTGCAAAGTGGTCTCTTTTTTGAGTTTGTCCTTTCTTATACTACTTAAATGCCACTAAACAGAAGCAGCTAATACTTTCAAAACTTCACCAGGAGATCTTCTTGCCCAAATCCAAAATTTGTTTAAGTGCGTTGTCCACCTTCCTAGATACAAGTGACTGTTTCACCAAATAGACCACCATTTCTTCAGTCTCTTACAATATTTTCCTCAACATTTTCCAACCTCCCAAAACCAAACAGCCTTAAAAATAATACTACATATTTTGGGTGTTTATTGAAACAACATCCGATTTTTGGGTACCAATTTCTTCTTCTTCTTTTTTTTAATTTATTTATTTGACAGATTACAAGCGGGCAGAGAGGCAGGCAGAGAGAGAGGAGGAAGCAGGCTCCTGAGCAGAGAACCCGATGCGGGGCTCAATCCCAGAACCCTGGGATCATGACCTGAGCCGAAGGCAGAGGCTTTAACCCACTGAGCCACCCAGGCACCCCCCAATTTCTGTTGATTGTAAAACAAACCACCTAAATGCTTAGTGACTTGAAATATATGATAAAACAACTACCCAAAGATGTAATGGAAAGATTATAGTTTAAAACTTTCCAAAATTGATGAGAGGTAAAATCTATAGAACTTTTAAGCTCCATGACTCTCAAGCAGGATAAACACAAACAACATGTATGTTCAAACACAATATTCAGTCTGCTGAAAAAACAAAGATTATTTAAAATTTAAAAGTAGATTTTCTGCTTTTAAGAGGTAAGGGGGAAAAGGGACACATTATATACATCATAAATCTGTATAAATAGAAGCCAACATGTGACCTGAAACAATGAAGGACATAGGACAACACAACATCTTTAAAGTGATAAATGAAAAACAAAACTGGGGCGCCTGGGTGGCTCAGTCCTTAAGCATCTGCCTTCGGCTCAGGTCACTATCCCAAAGTCCTAGGATCAAGCCCACCATCGGGCTCCTTGTTCAACAGGGAGCCTGCTTCTTCCTCTCTCTCTGCCTCTCCCCCTGCTTGTGTTCCCTCTCCCACTTTCTCTATCTATCAAATAAGTAAATAAAATCTTTAAAACAAAACAAAACAAATGATTCAGCTTAAAATTCTCTGCCAGAAGACAATATCCTTTAAAAATGAAACTCAAATAAAGGCATTTCCAGAGTGGCAACAACAGAGAAAATAAGTTTTCACCAGACCTATGCTATAAAGAAATGTTGAAAGTTCTTCAAGCTGAAGAGAAATGATAATAGATACAATATTCGATCTTCAGAGAAGTAGAAGGACCACAGCAAAGAGTGTGTGTCTATCTTAATTTTTTAAGGACAAATTGCTTTTCAAAATATCAACCAAGCATTATGGGAATCGTCACATAGATTATAGTAAAATACAAGACAAATAGAAGACATTAACAAGATAATGTGAAATTTTATTTCTAGCTCACTTCACAACTAATTTCAGATCAATTCCCAGACCATAATGTGGTAGGACTTATGCAGCACTGAAGGGAGAGAGATCTCTTCACTACTTATCATCAGCTTTCTTAGCTCTCAGTCCAACTCTATTAGCAAGTTTCCACATCTGCTGGCCGGGTCGTTGAGGCTCACATAGTGCAGAGAACTGTTAACAATTACCTGGGTAATTCATAATGAGCAGGGCATTTGAATAGCATTCGAGACACTCCATTATCATTTTCATTACAATTTAGGCAAATTATTTATTAGAAACAAGATAAAGCAGTACACATTTATCAGGTGTTATGCAAGTAATATAAATAATATCTCCACCTTTTCTGTCAAATGTGGTATCACAGGCCATTAATCACTGAAAACACCTTTCGTTAAGCAAAGGACCCTGCCTTTGGAGGCCTCCAGCCAAGCAAAACTCCTTTTATCTAATCATTCATGAGAAAATAGAGTTTGCCCACATTATCTAACTTATTTATGACTGATTAGTCACTGAAAATTAAAAACAGAGGAGAAATTTATTATTTTCTTCATGAATAAAGTAAATCATTTCCATATTTTTTAAAGAGGACAGTCTTTCAGACTCCTGGTTCATCTTCTCTATGACTACTGACCTTCTGATGATATTCAGCTTTTAGCTAAAATTCAGCCTCATAGTGATCAAAGCCAGTTTCTCTGCCCTCCTGTTCTGAGGATGAGCTTCATGTCCTGCTTTCTCCAAAGAGGATGGTGAGCCCGGGACATGCTTCTTGCAACTTTGAAGAGGAGACACATGAAGACATCATGTCAGAAATATATAGTTGCCACCAACTCCCTCTGTGAGATGAAGTTACAAATATTTGACTAAATTTGACTAAATTCTAAAGTATTTATGACATTTTTTTCCCTTGAGAAAGAATTGTAATCCTCAAAAATATCTGTTGTAAAGGGGAAAAAAAATGAGTTTAGGAAATGCTTGTTTCTGGTGTCACAGAACTTTGGAAGCTGTGATATGAGTCCCAGGGCTCATCTTTCCAACCGTGGAGGCTGTCTGGGTGCTGGATGCAAGATTTCAAGTTTGGGGTCCTCTGAGAGCTTGTGTCGCTGCCTTGGTTGAAGGCCTCTTTGGTAGATCTTGATTCTTTTTATTGTGGCTTAAACCTGCCCATTATTTAGGAACTGGGATAAGGTCACTGTAAATGTTGAAGGCCAAACAAATCGGTTTCGAGAGCACCGGCTGCTGAGATTGGTGAACCAAATGGGCAGCCAGAGAGAAGCAAATGTCAGTGGCATGCGGTTCATCCTACAGCCTGGTCTATGTTTGTGTTCTTGGAGCATAAGAAAGACCATCACAGAGAAAGCACCTAGCGATTTATAATAAAAACAGAGTAGACAGCTAGCTTAGATAGGACGCTTTCCTCCAAATGAGATATTTTGCTCTTTGTAGTTAAGTGTGTGTGTTTATTGATGTGAAATTCATGGAACATAAAAGTAACCATTTTAAAGTGAACAACAGAGGCGGTCTTTCTGGGTGTTTTAAAGCCCAGACCGGCTGCCATTCTCATGTTAAAAGTGAATGCTATAATCAATGGGAATTTTTTGGTGCTTTACATCTTTGCTATGTGTACACCAAATGAAAGGTTGGACTGATTTTTTTTTTTTTTTTTGGTCACTGCACTGACTAAGGCACAATTGACGCAGATCTAGTCAACTAACTAGACTCTAAACTAGAGTCAACTAACTAGTCAACTAAGTAAGTTGAGTTAGTCAACTAACTTAAAACTAGTTATTCAAAATGTGCTTACCTAACACTAAATTAACAGATCAACCAGTGGATTGTGTTCTTGTGCATTTGACTGGGAGGCAACATTTTTACTTTTTAATCTCTCATTAGAAACACAACCTCAGCAGTGATTCTGTGAGACCTTGACACCTGGATGAAGAGCAGCCCTGTGCTCAGATGGAGACTCAACTTCATCGCTGTCACTGCTCAGGAATTAGAACCTGTCTTTGACACTCCCAGGTCCAGCTTCTCCAATCCTTCCCAGGGAAGAATTAAGTCATCACACTCAATTCCTCAGTGCTTAACAGTGAATCTGAGCAGTGCATCAATTAAGTGGAAAACATGCAAAGATTACTTTGGGGAACCTTGAAATTTGCTCATGGGAATGCTTCCCTTTCCTTGTTACACTCTAGGGATTAATGAATTTCCTCACCTCCCAAAGTCAGATCTTCCTGAGAGGATCCCCAAATCCTAAATCTTTCTTCACTCTGATCAACCTAGTGTTTTCTGTTTGGTGCTTTATCAATTATATAATAAACAACTCAGAACTACAAAGCTAAAGGCTATTAATGAATGACACCCCAAACTATTGCTATACTCAGCCTAGGACACAAAGAAGGAACTATTGGGAAGACTCAAACCTCTTAGCAGGCTGAAGGGGAGAATGAATGTGAGAGCAACTTTCTTTCTGTGTTCCTGAAACCACCACCGTGGGCTGTTACCCTGGTGAGTCTGAACCAAGAGTGTGTTTAGTTCATGCTTAAGATTACAAAGTTACTCCAAGGGTGAAGTTTTTCACTCCAGAGTTGACTGTGTAGCTTTTTCCAGTGGAAGATGCATGTGCCTGCTTCCCACGTCTGGGGATGCTGTTGCTAGTGCCAGGTACCTGTGCCCTTTGAAAGTACCCAGGTGAGTTTCAGCCCTGCTGGGGTTGACTCCCTCTCCAAGATTCTAATCATTAGATGCCCACTGAGGACAAGCCTGCCTCTGGAGTTCAACCACATGCAGTGAAACATTTTTCTCCCACAATTGTGAGAGAAAATTGCATCCCATTGTTTGTTCTGTTCCCCCGTTCCAGGACACCAAGATTCTTAGGCAAAAGTTTTTAGCACCAAACATAGTACCCATGTTTAAAATCAGATCCCTTTTTTCCCCTAATGCTCACCATTATTAAATGGTAGATGAGTGAGAGGTCGTGGTCCTCTCCATTAGTGAAATGAATTGAAAGTCCTCAAAAAGCATCCCTAGCCAAGCCATCAATGATGGAAAAACACAATCCTCGTAGGTTGTGAAATAGAAGTCTGTCTTGACAGGAACATCCTGGACAGCCTTGGTGTGTGAGGGGCAACTATTTAATAAAGAAAGCTCAGAGTCTTCGCCATAACAACTTGCTGCCCAAACACCATCATCAACTCCTTAACAAGAACACGTCTGCCACCCGGTGTTGGGAGCCGGCAGGAAATTCCATCAGCGTTCCTGCAGAAGCGACTCCTTTCCCTACGGTCCATTTCCACTTTACTTTCTTTAGCTAAGTTCAGTTCTGGGATTCTTGGAGCAATAAGGAGAGGCACTTCTTTCTGGGTGAAGCCTATAAAAGTACAAATACTTGCACTCAGTACTCATTCACTCACTCGCTCGCTGACGACAACAAAAATCAATCCAAAAAAGCCACGATCCATCTGCCTGACCCTCATTCTTATTAGGCTGGTTCCACAAAATTGGCAACCAGAACTCCACGTGTGCAGAGACAGAACCTTGCTGCTGTCAGCGAAGGGGGCTTTCTCCATGTGTATCTAGAACCTTGAGGAATTTTGGTTGCTCATTTGCTGAAGGTAGTCAGTCCGATTACAGTAACTGATATTTTAACAATAAGAGTGAAGACTGCTGTGTTCTGGTCCTAAACTTTACATTTCATGAAATATAATTCACGTCAAAATGGGAAATGCCTGGACTCACATGTCAGTGGGTTAAACATAAACAGTCCTATCTCCTGGGGTCATGATGATAGAGACACTGAATATCTCCACGTCAGCTGCAAAATAAGACTGACTTTACTTATAAGGAGGTGTTGAGGAATAGCATTATATGCAAGGGTAAAAGGTCTGTTAGAAGTAAAATGCAGAGGGCTCCTGGGTGGCTAAGTGGGTTAAGCCTCTGCTTTCGGCTTGGGTTGTGATCTCAGGGTCCTGGGATCCAGTCCCGCATCGGGTGCTCTGCTTGGTGGGGAGCCTGCTTCCTCCTCTCCCTCTCTCTCTCTGCCTACTTGTGATCTCTCTCTGTCAAATAAATACATAAAATCTTTACCAAAAAAAAAAAAAAAAGTAAGTAAAATGCAGATATACCTTACCTGATAGAGAATGCCCTTATCCCCAGCTGGAGCCAGGGAGGGGTCACCAGCGGGCATTCAGAGGAGACTATGGGCATGACCAGCCCATCTCCCTCTTCATTCTACTACTATCATGTCCTCTATCCTCTTCCCACTCTATAGACTAGGTTAAAGATAAAATAGCTACGTACTGGCAACAGATAATGGACTAATGGCCATCATGGGAACCTAACCAGCCCCCAGTGTGACTCCTCCTCTCGTTAAATCGGACTCCTCCTCTAGTTCCCACATTTCACTCAAAGGGAACTAACCAGCATCGATCTAGCACGTGTAATGTACCAGTCACTGTGCTTTACCTACGTTACAACTCCCATTTACCAGGGAGATCGTATTAACTATCTGACACTGAAGCCCATTCTTTTCCCCAGACCCTGTACCAGTTAGACTAGAAGGATCTAGAAGTCCTCCCAACTTCCAGGGAATCCTTGTTTCCATTATCCTTGGTACCAAGCCACCAAGACATTAGGAAAAAGTTCTTGAGAACGCCAAGCCAATATGCCTAGAGTATTACTTAATCATGTTTATGTAGTCTGGTACCGATACCCCCATGATCTAAACCCATATGAACAAGGACCCTTTCACCTCATGACAAGATTTTAACTACCTTCTCCTAAATGATATCCTTCAGTGCATTAATCTTTCTTCCCGATCCATTAGGCTTTAAATGAACTTACATACCTCCCTCATTAAAACACATTCAAGTATTTTTCCTGTGGTCTAGGATAAGATCTTAACTGCTTAATGTGGCATTTGAGGTTTTCCTCAATGTTACCACAATCCAGAAGTCCAGCCGTTTCTGTTTTCTATTCATGTATTTTCCTTTTATCAGGTGTGGGTATCTCCAAGAAAAATGCCCTTGGCTTACATTTCTCTGATTCTTCACCTACCACAGCCCTCAAATCTGGGTAAACTTGTTAATCCTCTCTGCTCCTTCAGATGCTCCTTTATTTTTCCAGTCTCGGCTTTAGTCCCCTTTCTGTGAGAACTTCCCCATTATGTCAGCTCTCGGTGGGAATGCTGACCACAGAACTCCAGCCCTGTCAGCCTCCCTTGGTAGAGTATGTGCATGTGTGTATGTGTGTGTGTGCATGTACACATGTGTGCGTGTGTGCCCTGAAGCACCACTGGAACAGACACCATGTTTCCAATTTAAATTTATTGAGAAACTGCTTTGTGTTAGACACCATGCTCCATGCTACCTTATTTATATTCTTTTTAAGCCCCATTATAACACCTGACAGGCAGCTGGATGTCAAGTGCATGTTCAAGAGGTATTTGTAGAAGAAGGAAAGAAAATGAACACTTATGATGGGCATTAAAGAGGGCATGTGAGGGGCACCTGAGTGGTTCAGTGGGTTAAAGCCTCTGCCTTTCGGCTCAGGTCATGATCTCAGGGTCCTGGAATCGTGCCCTCCTCTTCTCTCTGTCTCTACCTGCCTCTCTGCCTACTTGTGATCTCTGTCTGTCAAATTAAAAAAAAAAAAAATCTCAAAAAAGGTCACCTAGAGTGTGGTCAAGTTTGGATCAAAACTAGTTGTTCTTGTCACCAAAATGTGTTTTTTCTGATGTGTTTTGGAGTTGTCTTCATCACAGTTAAACATGTTTTCTGACTAACTTCTATGACAAATAAATATTTGAACAAATTGAGATCCCATGTAAGAATATCTTCCTGGGGAGACAGCTGAGCCTTCCAAATAAATGCCATCTTGTGGGGAGAATCTCTTTTTGTTGCCAGACTGTCCCCTAAATTAGTTGATGTATTTGACTTAAGCTATAAATTCAATGGCACAAGCTTGTTACAAGAATTTGAGTACAAGCACAAATTACTGTGCTTGAATTTTAAGAATGAAATAGTATAAAAAATTTGTTCCTAAAAATTAAAACTTCTAGATCTAACTGCCAGATTATGGAAAATACAGGGGTCTAGGGACAAGCTGAGCAATGCCACAAATAATCGGTCAGTCAAATGCAGCAATGTGGAGCATTTTATGGGGACAAATGACCCAGTTTGGATAATCAAACAATGGCACAGCAATCAGAGTGGCCAAGCCAGGACTGAGTATGGGCCGTCTGCGGCCAGCTCAGGAATCTGGCTCTCCCACACCCAACTGCACTGACCTGTAGCATCATATCGTACATCCCTCCTTGACAGCTTTTTCTCCAGCACATGGAAACAAATAAGAAACATCTCAATGTGATATCACTGAAACTTAAGTGAGAAGGTGAACAACTTCACTTTTCTCAAAAAAAAAAAAAAAAAGAAAGAAAGAAAGAAAGGAAGGAAGAAAAAAAGAAAAATCATTTTAGAATGTCTTTTTTTTTTTTTTAGATTTTATTTATTTATTTGACAGAGAGAAATCACAAGTAGATGGAGAGGCAGGCAGAAAGAGAGAGAGAGAAGCAGGCTCCCTGCTGAGCAGAGAGCCCGATGCGGGACTTGATCCGAGGACCCTGAGATCATGACCTGAGCTGAAGGCAGTGGCTTAAGCCACTGAGCCACCCAGGGGCCCCTCATTTTAGAATGTCTTAAGTCTCTCCATGCAATATAATAGTGCCTGATGGCTGGCTTCTGAAAGCACGACCCAGGACCATAAGGAGACTCAAAACCACTGAACCATGCCCAGGCCACCGCCGCTGATGTCAGCAAGCCTGGTGGGCGGCCTGTTTCAGCAACAATGTCATCTTGTCTCACAGTCCTGGCCCTTCCCCTGGTTACACAACGTGACTCTCGTGCAGTAACTGAGCTTCCTTTCTACCCTGGTTGGATATTGGTACTGATGCCACCAAATGTTCATGTAAACATTTCCAAACATTTACACTTTGTCAAGCAGTTTAAAACAAAATGTTAAAGACAACTTAAACTGATAACTATTTTCTATTGTTTTAATTCCTAGTAATGGGTTTTTTCTCATGTCCTCCTGGAGACAAAATGTATTTCTAGCATGTGAAAAAGCTGAAGGAAGACAGAGCTCCCAGGCTTTAAGTTAGTGATGCAAGACCTGACTAATCACCAGAACTTCTTAATTAGACTTCCAAAAACACAGGCTCCAGGCTCTGCATTGAAGCATTGGGATATGATGTTGGTGAAGCCCAAGAATTTGTAATTGGTGATTCTGATGGTCAGTTTGCCCTACAAACCCAGCTCCCCCTGCATGCAAGTCCCATGGTCTAGACGGGTGTAGGTAATAGGAGGTTCCTCTACAGACAACAAAATAGCTCCCACATGTTAATTCCTGCCGAGTTCCTAAATCTATGTCTCCCTCACTCCCCCAGAGCTCCCAGTGCAGACCACCTGACATCAAACATTCATGTCACCATCAATGAACATGTGGGTACACTACAATCCCCAAGTTGGACATAGAGTTGGAGATGAAACAGGCAAGAATTTTGTGAAGGGTGACCTCTGGACTGCCCTTACCAAACCTTGCCTATGGGATTATGAAGTCTGGGCAGGGGGTTGGAGCCAGAGAGGATGCATGGTTAGAAATGTAAAACTAAGGAGATTGCAGGGGATGGAACAAAAAGGACTCTCTCCCAATGACCTTTCCTCAGTAGAGCCAGATTTACCAGCATTTGGGGGTAGCGGGCTGATCCTTCCAGCAATTCTTTCCTTCTTTCTACTACACACACACACATGCACATGCATACACATGTATGCACACACGTACACCAGACACACACACGTATGCACACATACACACATGCACGCACATGTGCACCCCTCATTTTTAAGGGTATGGGTATTGCTGGGTCACCTGACCCAGTAAAAACGTGACTTGGGCATGCCATTTTGTGAATGTGTTTCAGTGTGAATTTTATATGTAATTATGCTCAACAGACCAAGTAGTTGGTTTTCCAAAAGGACTGCTATAAAAAAAATAATCTAAAAGGATTTAATACCAGCTTTCTGGATACAAATCCCGTTATACTGCAGGTAGAAGTGGAAAGTTTTTGTTTGTTTGTCTTTGTCACTTTAAAAAAAGTTTGAAAAAGGTTTCTTAAGTTTGAAGATAAATATTCTTTGTGGAAACAGATGGAGTTCTTGTAGAGAAGTGAATACACCTTTCAAAACCCATCAACGCAAATTGTGTTGGGGATGTTTTGATGAAGAGAACTACAGAATGTACTGGCAGAGTAGCAAAGAGAAAAAGAAAAGTTGGAGTGAATTATTACATCAAGGAGCAACTCCGATGCCCCAAGATAGAACCAATAGCCTCATATTACAAATTACCTTCCATCAGAGTTTAACTAACATCTCTACATGTATCAAGTTTGACTTCACCAGCTTGAAATTGATTGTAATTCACAGAGTGGCTGATTTTAAAATTTTCTTGTCTATGGAAAGAAAGGGTTTATGAATAAATCCATGGTGTTGATAGCATATAAGGGAGAGTGATTCCTAACTTGCGTGAAGATAAATAAAGGGAGGTCTCTCTACAAACCACTCGTGGCAGCCTATATCGCCAGCAGCAAGAAGGAAGAGAAGAATTGTTTTGACAAGGAGGGACATTTTTCACTTAAGAATTTTATCTCCTGCCTTAAAGAAAAGGAAGAAAGATGCCTCCCTGCTTAGCACCATCACGCAGATCACTGCTCACAGGTACTAGGAAACCAATACAACCTTGAACTCCTGTTCTCCAGTTTTGTTCAAAACAACCCTCCCCAATTGCCTCCTAAAACCTAGTAAGAGCTGACCTTCCTTTTGCCTCTTTGGACTTGCCTATGGTTCACCACAGCTTGCTTGTCCCAAACTGCAATTCCTCTGCTATTCCCAAATAAATTCATTTTTACTTAAATAAAATTGCCCTTTGTTTGGTTTAAAGTTACCTCTTGGAAAACAAAAAGTGGGACGCCTGGGTGGCTCAGTTGGTTAAGTGACTGTCTTCGGCTCAGGTCATGATCCTAAAGTCCCGGCATTGAGACCCACATTGGGTTCCCTGCTCATTGGGGAGTCTGCTTCTCCCTCTCGCCCTCCCTTCTCTCATCCTCTGTCCCTCAAATAAATACATAAAATCTTTAAAAAAGAGAGAAAAAACAAAAACAAAACGTGGTCACTTTATAGAATTCTTTTCCAAAAATGATATTCACTTAAGAAGCAAACACGATTGCTTCCTCACACACAAACATCCATATGCTATTCTTTTTTTTAAAGACTTTTTATTTCTTTATTTAACAGAGAAAGATTACAAATAGACAGAGAGGCAGGCAGAGAGAGGGGGAAGCAGGCTGAGCAGAGAGCCAGATATGGGGCTCCATCCCAGAACCCTGAGATCATGACCTGAGCCGAAGGCAGAGGCTTAACCCACTGAACCACTCAGGTGCCCCATATGCTATTCTTCAGTGGAACGAGGACAGCCCTGATGTGTTATGAAGAGGTCCTCCCACCACACTGAACATGCTAGTATTTAGAAATAAATGACCTCAATACATCACATATACATATATAATATTTATTAGGGGTCACCGAGGATTTGATTCTGCCAGTTTCAGAGCAAAGGCGTTGATATTCTTAAGTGATCTGGCAAGATGACATCCCAATGCTTGGAGTCATTCTCATTTGCCTCCATGAGCTGACCAAGAGGGCTAATTTGAGGAAAAAATGAGATCAAACAGAGTAAAACCAACCAACCAATATGCATATGTCCTGGACTGGTGGGAACTCTGTCCTGGTTGGGTTGGTACATTGTCCCAGTGGAAATTGAAGCCCAGTTCTAGCAGACCTCATGGTTTCCTGTGTGCCCATGTGTTCACAAGGCAACCACAATGCAGGTCCACTGAGGTCGGTGGTTTCGGAAACTGATCTGTTCATTAAAGTAAGCCTTCTAGGAGGCTTTGAGGGCAGGCAGCCCTTGAAAAAATGCAAATGAATTCATTTACAAATTTTTCTCTTCCAAACTTTTTCAATGTACATAGACATATCCACCCAGTTCATCTCAGTGTGACATGGAGCTATAGTGTTGAGTTCGGAAGAATGCTCTACAAAATGCTTCTCCATAATGAGATAACTTAAAACAGTGTTCTTCTGCATTTTCCTTTAACTCAGACTGACTATTTATTGTCCAACTTGCAGCTAGTATTTAGAAATAAATGACCTCAATACATCACATATACATATATAATATTTATTAGGGGTCACCGAGGATTTGATTCTGCCAGTTTCAGAGCAAAGGCGTTGATATTCTTAAGTGATCTGGCAAGATGACATCCCAAGCAAGATAGATTTAATCAGATATTTGGAAATCATCTATGGGCCCAGCACGCTTCCGCTGCGCTACTCTGCTAGGCACTGGAAATCATCTAATTTCATAGAAGAGCAAGGGAAAGAAAACACATTAACTTGCAAATAAAATGTATTTTCACCTATAGGAATATTGATTTGTTCATACAATAAATGAAGGTCGCTGATTTACTTTACCAGAAGAAATATCTCATTTGGACGCATAGGATCTATTTTGCACTATAATTTCACATATTTGAAAGTTAAATTCTTCCACCCAGTTCCAAATTTATTATTGTTGCAATAAAAAATTTATTCCTCCATGTGATTTTCCCACTGTAGCACAGAAAATGTATTGCCAGATGCCTTTATAAGACAGCAAGAAATACAATTACCTCTCTGATATTCTTTTAATAAAAAGATGGACTGGAACGCATAAGGAACTTTCAGCCCCATCTGGAGGGAGGAAAATTTAACTAACTTGCTATTTTCTTATGAGAGTGTCAGGAAAGGAATCCGTTTAAGTAACTTTTGCTGTTTGTTAAATCTCTTCTCCTAGAGAAAAAGTAAATAGCTGCTGAATGGTGGTGACAAGAAAAACATAATTGTGTTCTTATCCTTTTTCTACATGGCTCATGTGAAGAAGGATAAGAAGGGAAGTGTCCAAGTTCTGTTCCATAGTCAAAAAACAAAGTCACCCCTACTCCAGCAGTGTGATGTGCTACTACAGTCAATCCTTGGACTTGAGATGTGGAAGGGCATAAGTTAGCTTATCCTCCGCTGCAAGATGATGTTCAATTAGACGACTGATATGACATCGCATCAGCGCTAAAGGTGTTGCGCTCCTTACAGCGTATGGTAGGGATTTCCATTCAAGATGGCGACATAGGAAAATCCTGAACTCACCTCCTCCCACGGACACACCAATCTACAGCTGTATATGGAACAATTTCCTGTGGGGAAAAACCCTAAAAGCAAGTGCGCAGACGAGGGAAAACATCTCATGGAAGGCGTAGGAAGGACTGAGACACAATCTCCCCATAAACCATATCCCCAGCACCTAGACCAATGATCAGGAGGGAACTGACAACCCTGAACTTCTCCCAGAGGAGCAAAGTGCTCATGCCTCACATTGAGCACCCCTACTTTTAAGACCTGCACCTGCGAGATGACCCCCCACCCCCCAAAAAACCATATATCTATGAAAACCAACAAAGCTCACACCCACAGGGACAGAGGGCTGTGAAGACCTGAGAGGCGTCTCTTACATGGGCCCTTGCAGACACTGCCCATTGAAGGGTGCCCAGACCTGCTGTGGGAGAGGATGGTTTGCTCGTTTTAAAGTATTGCTGGGGCACCTGGGTGGCTCAGTCGGTTAACTGACCAACTCTTGATTTCAGCTCAGGTCATGATCTCAGGGTCCTGGGATAGAGCCCTGCCCTGCACTGGGCTCCCTGCTCAGCAAGGAGTCTGTTTCTCCCTCTGCCCCTCCCCCTCCTCAAGCTCTCTCTCTCTTGCAAATAAATAAATAAAAACTTTTTAAAAAATTGTGGTACTTTTTCCAAGCCAAAAAAGAAGGTTGGATTTAAAAGTTTAATTTGTAATTCTACAGGAAAAAGATGGGGCAGGGGTGGGGGGAGGAAATCTAACAAACCACAACTCAAATATTTTCCGGAATATGGCAAAAACTGCTAATTACTTAGGTGAGTTATTAGTAAATCAAATAACAAAAGCATACACATACAACATATTTGCAAATTTAATTTCAAAATTTTAAATATTTTCAATAACAAATATTTTTAAAAAGATGAATCTAATTTTCCCAGGAAAAATATCATTGCCCCACCCCATGAAATAAAGGTATAATTTCTCTCTGGAATATGATATTGAACTATTTTTAGTAAGTAAATAGAAGCAAGGATTTAGATATGCCCCAAATGCTCTCTGATGCACTAATTTACAGATAGTACTTCTGATAACACAAAACTGAATTGTGTCCTTCACCGTTTACTAGAATTCTGAGAAACACCTTTTAGCAACATATATTTATACTACAAATTAACTAAATACAGATTTATAAATACATGAGTTTTAAAAAAGAAAACCCTCAAAAGTTATTTAAAAGAATAACAGCACAAAGCATCAATCATCTACCTTTGGAAGCTGCAGTTAGAGGAAAAGGTATTATGTAGTCTAGGGTGAGGGTGGGGGTGGGGGCGGGGTGGACCCTGGGATCAGGGTCAGGTTCAGAGACCCAGTCCCAGTTTGGACTTGGGTTAGGGGTCAGGAGTCAGGGGCTAGGGTCAGAGCTAGGGTCGGGGTTAAGGTTAGAGGTCAGAGTCAGGGTCAGGTTTAAGTATGATTGGCTTTTTGCCTTCTCTTCTGTCTGGTCCTCAAGGATGGAGGGACTTGCCTAGGTCCCATGTATATCTCAGGTTGAGCCAGAGCGTTGGTTTTCTACCTCTTAGTCTTGGGCTCTAGCAAAGGAGTGAAATGTCTGCCTGATCACTGACTGAAATACAACTGAAATGATTTCACTCATATGTTGAATTTAAGAAAGAAAACACATGGGATGGGGGGAAAGAAAAAAGGAGAGTGGGAAGGAAACCATGGGAGACTCTGAAGGGTAGAGAACAAACTGAGGGTTGGTGGAGGGATGGGGTGGGGGTGGGCTCATGGGGGCTGGGGATTAAGGGAGCACTGGCTGTAATGAGCATTGGGTGTTGTACATAAGTGATGAATCACTGAACTCTATACCTGAAACCAATAAAAAAAAACAAAAAACAAATACAATTCAACTTCAGTCCAGGGTTGTGGAGTACATCCAGAGCTCATCCCCTTGACCTTTGAAGGGTGCTGCTGGCTCCCTGCTGCTGGTCAGCCTGGGAGTGGGTCCACCCCAGAACACTTAGCAGGGTGGAGGGGTGGAGAGGGTTCAGGTCATACTGTGAGAGTATGAGCCCCTGGGCCTGCCATGTCCAAACCCACTCTGAACTTGCCTCTTGCAAGCATTAATTTATTTCCACCATTTAAAAAATAGTTTATTTTACTTAAGTAAGTATGTCCAGTCCCTTGCCATCCAAAGGGTCCTGGCCAAAGGCATCAGAATGGGAAAGGCATGGATGGGGAGACCAAGACGGGGTTGAGGTGGTGGTCAGGTCTCAGAGGAGATATGGAATGGCTCTGTCCCTGGAGAGGAAAACCCAGAACAGTGGGAGGAGAACCAGCAAGAAGTAGAGGTCCTAGGGCGCCTGGGTGGCTCAGTGGGTTAAAGCCTCTGCCTTCAGCTCAGGTCATGATCCCAGAGTCCAGGGATCGAGCCAGCATCGGGCTCTCTGCTTAGCAGGAAACCTGCTTCCTCCTCTCTCCCTGCCTTCCTCTCTGCCTACTTGTGATCTCTGTCTGTCAAAAAAGTAAAAAAAAAAAAAAAAAAAGTAGCGGCCCCTGCAGAGCTCACTGACCTATTTGTTTTTCCCTTATTTTAGGGTCCATTTTGTTAATGTGCATTTTTACTGTGAAATCACCCACTTCCTCTAGGCTTCCAGGCTGATGCAATAGGTTTTTCTTTAACCTTTCATTTCTGTTCTTTTTCTACTTTTCACCAGAATTATCACAATTAACAAAGAAATATTGATACGTTATTATTTACTCAAGCCCATACTTCATTCAAGTTCCTCCTGTTCTATCTTGTCTGCCTCCAGGATCCCATGCAGAACACCATGTGACATGTGGTCATCAAGTCTCTTTAGGCTCTCCTTGCCTGGGACAGTCCCTCAGACTCGTCTTGTTTCAATGACCCCGACAGTGTTGAGAAGGACTGGTCAGTCATTTTGTACATAGACCTGCATTGGGATTTATTTATTTTTCTCATGGTTAGACTGGGGTTGTTTGTTTCAAGGAAGGGGATCACAGAGGTAAAGTGCTCTGTCATCACTGCATAACAAGGGAAGACTTGTCACCGTCTCTGTTAACGCTGGTCTTCTGGCCAAGGTCAGGCTTCCCCACTGTGAAGTTACTCTTTCCTGTGTGCGCACGGTGTACGCCTTCTTGAGAAGGGAAACACTGGCTGAGTCCACACTTTAGGAGAGGGGAGTTAGCACCAGCTCCCCGATGAACAACTGTCTCCATCTATTATTTGGAATTCTGATAGGAGAGGTCTATTCAACCCCATTTGTAGAAAACCTATGTAATCTCTTAATAAAAATGCAACTGAGGGGGGCGCCTGGGTGGCTCAGTGGGTTAAGCCTCTGCCTTCAGCTCAGGTCATGATCTCAGGGTCCTGGGATCGAGCCCCGCATTGGGTTCTCTGCTCAGCAGGGAGCTTGCTTCCTCCTCCTCTCTCTCTCTGCCTGTCTCTCGGCCTACTTGTGATCTCTCTGTCAAATAAATAAATAAAGCCTTAAAAAAAAATGCAACTTGAGGGACACCTGGGTGGCTCAGTCAGTTAAGCGTTTGCCTTCCGCTCAGGTGATGATCCCGGGATCCTGGGATGGAGTTCCACATCAACTTCCCCCTCTCCCTCTGCCTGCTGCTCCCTCTGCTGCATACTCTTTCTCTGTTAAATAAGATCTTTTAAAAAATGCAACTAAGGGGCACCTGGGTGGCTCAGTAGATTAAGCCTCTGCCTTCAGCTCAGGTCATGATCTCAGGGTCTTGGGATCAAGCCCCACATCGGGCTCTCTGCTTAGCAGGGAGCCTGCTTTCTCCTCTCTCTCTGCCTGCCTCTCTGACTACTTGTGATCTCTGTCAAATAAATAAATAAAATCTTAAAAAAAAAAAAAGAAAGAAAAAAAATGCAACTAAGTAATTTAAAAGATCACACTAGCTTTATTGTGTGATCATTAATTGTGGGTTCATTAATCAGATAGTAATCCATCTAGCAAATAGAAAGGAGTTCTTTTTTTTTTTTTTTTTTTTAAAGATTTTTTATTTATTTATCAGAGAGAGAGAAGGGGAGAGAGCGAGCACAGGCAGACAGAATGGCAGGCAGAGGCAGAGGGAGAAGCAGGCTCCCCGCTGAGCAAGGAGCCCATGTGGGACTCGATCCCAGGACGCTGGGATCATGACCTGAGCCGAAGGCAGCTGCTTAACCAACTGAGCCACCCAGGCGTCCCGAAAGGAGTTCTTTTGAACTGCAGAGATGGGAAAGCTTTTAAAGACAGAGAGACAATTGAAAAAAGGCACTTACTAGCAAAAGATGCATTGTTTTAGGAAAAGTTGCCCTCCTAACGGGGCCAGAAGGTGCTAGATGGTGAGCTTGTATTTGTATGCTTATTTTGTTCTTGTATGTCTTCTTTGTCCAGGCATCTGTTCAGGTATTTATCCCTTATCAATTAGGTTATTTCCTTTTTGTTGAGTTCTGAGAGTTTTTGTATCTTTTGAATACAAATATGTGTGTTTTGTGAATATTTTGTCTCAGCGTGTGAATTGTCTCTTAGTTTTCTGAGCAAGGTCTTTCACAGAGAAGGTTTAATTTTAGGAAGTTCACCTTATCAGTTCTCTTCTCTTGTGGATTGGGCTTTGGTGTTGTGTGTTAAAAGTCCTCACTAAGCCCAAGGTCATGCAGATTTTCCTTTATGTTTTCTTTTAGACATTTTGATAGATTTGCATTTTAAATTTGTCTACAATTTGTAATGAATTTTGGTAGAAGTTGTAAAGTTGGCATCTGCATTTCATTTAATTCCACAAAGCTTCCAATTAATTTTTCCTATTTCTGGAGATGTCAGGGGATATCAGGCTCGATTTCAGATTGAATTTCCAAAATTCAATGGATTCAGCTGGACCAGGGGAGGGGACAAGTGTCTCCACTGAACTGAGTGCACCTCCTCCCGCACTGTTCCCACCGCCCGCAGGGGGCGCCCGAGCCCAGCTCCCCTAACCGCCGCGGGTCTTGCGCTTCTCTTCAGACAGCAGCGGGACCTCTTCAGGACGCCCTGTGGGGGTTCTGGAGGCCGTCGTGGGGCCACGTCCACACTGACAGGAGCCCGGCCTCCTCAAGACTCGCCGGGGAGGAGAAGGTAAGGAGATGCTACCTGAGCAGGTACTGCCAAGGAGGCGCGTGGTCACAGGACCCCGCCGAGGAAGGGCAGGCTGTGTAGTTGTTGGGGTTTCTATGGTTTTGTGTGTGGTGACGTGGGGTCCACCGTGGTGCTGTGGTGCTGTGGTGCTGTGGTGCTCCCCTTTCTGGGCTCGGATGCGCACCCGGAGTTCCGCGTCCGTGTTTGTGCTCTGGTGGATTCGGTTCCTGGGGCTCTTCAGACGGTGCTCGTGCTTCCCCGGCCTCAGCCCTGCAGGATTCTTCCCGTGTCCACGCCATGTCAGGGCTGGTCCGGTGTCTGGAAGTTTGGGAGCGACAGCGTGGGCTGTGTAGACAGCTTTGGGGAGAGCCCGTATTTTCCCAGTGTCGGTTCTTCCCTGAGCACAGAGTGTCTTCCCATCTCCGTGTGTCTCGCTCCATGTCTGTCACCAGTGTCTCACAGCTGTCAGAGGACAGGTCTGTCACCTGCTCGGTAGGTCATGGAGAAGGAGGAGGAAGTTGGGAGGGTTGCTTGGAGGGAAAGTCCACTGGAGCAAGGCAGGGGTTCAGGGTGATGAAGGATTCTCACCAGCCGAGCTGGGGGAACAGTGAATTTCTTGAAGGAGGTGAACCCTCCAGGCTCCTGTGCGGGTCCTGGAACGGATGAGTCTCTCCGGTGGCGGATTGTAATGTGGGATCTGTAAGGAGCACTGAGCGCCAGGCGCCCCCCTCCAGCCTCCCCTTCCCGCGTCCCTGGTCCACTTTACTGAGGCTTCCTTCATGCTTTTTCACAGTTCTAACCAGGTTGTGGTGGAACGTTGTGGAGAATTGGAATTCCGAATCCCACTGCTTCTACTGCACCTGAGACAGAGGGGCCCTTCATTTAATCTTCCCACGAGTCTCTTGCTAACATGTGGCCTCCTCCAAGGGCGAGTGGCCTCTCCACAGTGGGTGAACTGGATCTGGGAGGGCTTGGCCTCCATCCCGAAGTCTGATGTCCTCGCTGCTTCCCTGACGTGGTGCTAACATGGATGTTTGGAAGAGTCATTTCCTCCAGGGTGATTGCAAATCTGCGGTAACTTGTCACAGCAGCACAAATACGCTTTATCTCCACACTCAGACTCCCCAGCTCTCATTTCTTTATCATGTTTGCCACTTCACATGGGCTACTTTGGTGCGTTTTACCCCAAACAGAGACACTGTCCCACGGAACCACCACAGAACCCCAAGTGAGGAAATCATGACGGTTCCCACACTTTAACCAAGATTGGGCCCACTTCAGCTGTCACCATCTGCCTGACAGTCTCAAATGTCTTCTCCATTCGGATCCAGTTTTCTTCTTCCGGAATTGCTCTAGAGACTTTTTCTTCTTTGCACAAGTCTGATGGATTTAAGGAGCACAGATGGCTCCTATCTGAGTGGTGTTTCTATATGGCTAATGTCACTGGGGCTGTTTTCAGTGTCCATCCACGTTGTGACATGCATCAGTCCTTCATTCACTTTTTCACGGTGACTAAACATAAGAACATTGACGCCTTAAAACATTTCAGGTACACATTTCTATGGCCTTAGCTGAGTTCCCAGGGTTGTACATCATTCTCCAGAACTTTCTCATTCTCCCCAAGGGAGACTGTCTGCATGAAACACCAAATCCCCATTGCCCTTTCCTTTCAGCCCCCTGAAGCCACATTCAACTTCGTGTGTCTGGATGCTTCCTATAAGTGGAATCATACAGTATCTGCCCTTCTGTGACTGATTTCACTCAGTGTAATGACTTCCAGGTTCAATCCGTGTTGTAGCCTGTGTCAGAACTCCCTTCGTTTTTAAGGCTGAATCGTGTTCCATGGTGTATAAACCATATTTTGTTTATCCATTCATCTGTCAGTGGACACTTGGATTGCTTCCACCTTTCGGCTGTTATGAAAAATGCTGTGAATAAGGGTACTTCTACTTCCAGTTCTGGGGGGCATATAGGCTGCAGTGGAATTCTGTATTTGATATTTGAGGAGCCATCATATTTTTTGCCACAAATGAACCATTTTACTTCATTCCTACATAGGGCAGAACAGGATTGCCATTTACAGATCTACCTCATTTTGTGTGTCCTTTTCCCCATGGATGGACATTTGCATAGTTTCTGGGTTTTGTCTATTGTGAACGCTGCTGCTATGAATATTCCTGTACATTTTTCTTTGTTTGAATCAGTGTTTTCAATTTGGGGGATATATATATCTAAGAGTACAGTTGTTGAACCATATGGTAATTCTGCTTTGATCTATTGGAGTAAATGCCAAACTGTTTTATACGTAGACAGCTCCATTTTTCAAAGCAAGGTTTAAGGGTTTCAGTTTTTCAACATTCTTTCCAAAATTTGTTATTTTTAGTTTTCTTGACTATAGTGATTCTACTTGTGTAAAAGGACATCTAACTGGTTTAAATCTTCATTTCCATAAAGACTAATGATGTTTAACATCTGTTCATGTGCTATTCATCTTTTGTATGATTTCTCTGGAGAAGGGTCTATCCGAATCCTTTGTCCACTTGTGCAAAATATCCTTCCATTCTGGGGGCTGACTTTTCACTTTCTGTATAGTAACTTCTGATGTATAAAGATTTTTAAAAATTTTTACATTTCTTTTTTTAAGAGTTAGTGCAAGTGGTCGGGGCATATGGAGAAGGAAAGAGAACCTTAAGCAGGCCCCACACTCTTTGTGGAGCCTGATATGGGGTTCAATCTCATGACACTGAAATCATGATCTGAGCCAAAATTAAGAGTTGGACGCTTGGGGCACCTGGCTGGCTCAGTCACTGAGCATCTGCTTTTGTCTCAGGTCATGATCCCAGAGTCCTGCGATAGGGCCCTGCATTGGGCTCCCTGATCAGTGGGGAGCCTGCTTCTCCCTCTCCTACACTCCTGCTCTATCACCTCTCTCACTTTCTCTTTCTCTCTGTGTCAAATAAGTAAACAAAATCTTAAAAAAAAAAAGAGTTGGACACTTAACCAACTGAACCACCTAGGCGTCCAGGGCAGATTTTTAATTTTAAGGATATTATTTTATCTATTTTTATCTTTCCCTTCTTATGCTTTGGTGTCAGATCTAAAAGTATTGCTAAATCAAAGATTGTGAAGATTTATCCCCATTTGTTTCTTCTAGAGTTTATAATCTTACCTGTTGTATTTAAGCCTTTAGCTTATTCTGAGTTAATGTTTATATGTGGTGTGAGGTAAGGGTCCAGTTTCATTCCTCTGTACATGAATAGACAATTGTCTAACACCCTTTGTAGAGAAGACCATTCTGTGTAATGTTGTCCATCCTTGTCAAAATTCAGTGGACCACAGATGAAGGAGTTTATTTCTGGGTTCTCAGCTAAATCCCACTGATCTGTATGCACACCTTAAAAAAATTATTTTGTTTATTTAAAAATTTTTCAAAATTTAAATTCAAGTAATTAACATATAATGTATTTGTTTCAGGGTGTATGCATATCTTTATGACAGTATCACAATGTTTTATTTATTGTTGCTTTTATTAAGATTTGAACTTTGAAAGTACAACTTTTAACCTTTGATTTTCTTTCAAGATTTTGATTTTTTTTCAAGATGGTTTTGGCTATTTTGTGGTCTTTTAAAATTCCATATGACTCTTATGATTAGCTTGTGCATTTATTCTCAAAGGCCTTTGTGAAATTTCTTGGGAACACATTGAATTTCCTCATTACATTGTATACTATTGCCATCTTATCAATAGTATGTCTTTTCATCACCATGGGGTGTCCTCAGATTTATTTAGGTTTCCCTTACTTTCTTTCAGCAGTGTTTTGTAATTTTCGGTGTATAAGACTTATACCTTGATTACCTTGATACCTCTATTCCTAAGTATTTTGTCAATGTTGATGTTCCCTAAAATGGAATTGTCATCTTAAAGTCCTTTTTGGATGATTCATTGCTAGCATATACAAATAAGAGAGATTTTTGTGTCTTGATATTTTGTCCTGTAACTTTACAGAATTAGGGAACTGGCTGTTATCATTTCTGTTGATTCTTTAGGAAGCTCTCTATATAAGATGATGCCATCTCTGGTCTCTGAATAGACCTAGTTCTACTGATTCCTTTCACATGTGGATTCCTTATTTCTTGCCTTATTGTTCTGGATAGAACTTTCAGTACAGGGGCACCTGGGTGGCTCAGTGGGTTAAAGCCTCTGCCTTTGGCTGAGGTCATGATCTCAGGGTCCTGGGATCGAGCCCCTCATCGAGCTCTCTGCTCGGCAGGGAGCCTGCTTCTCCCTATCTCTCTTCTGCCTGCCTCTCTGCCTACTTGTGATCTCTGTCTGTCAAATAAATAAATAAAATCTTAAAAAAAAAAAAAAAAGAACTTTCAGTACAATACTGAGCAAGGAGTGAAAGCTAGCATGATGGACTTGTTTGTGATTTCAGAGTAGAGCTGTCAGTCCTCAAAATTAGGCATGATGTTTCATTAGGGTTAGGGTAGCGTTAGGGTTAGGAGTTAGGGTTAGGGTCCTCTGCTGTACAGAGCCCATTCTTCTCCGCCAACCAGCAGAGTGATCTTTTTCAGAACATACCTTTGATCCTGTCTGTGACCTACTCTCCAGCTGCCTGTCCTCTCCAGCCTCACCTCTCCCACCACAGCCCTCCATTTGTGGGCCTCCCAGGTATGTGGCCATCCCACATGTGCCGCGGGCCTGACTCCAAGCCTTTACATGCTCTCTGCCCTCTGCCAGGAACACTCTTCTGCCCCACCTGCTTCATATCTGGCTTGTTCCACTGTTGGCTGGACCTTGACTTGCTCCCTGGTGACCTGACTCATGTCTGCTGTGTATGTGACCTTGTCTCCTATTTAAATGTAGTGCCCACTTTCCCTGTGCAAGTGATATATTAACCTGCCAGGTATGGGGCAGACACAGGGAAGTAGCCTTAGTGCCCCTGTAAAAAAATCAGTCTCAGGGTGTGGGTGGCTCAGTTGTTAAGCATCTGGCTTTGGCTCAGGTCATGATCCTGGGGTCCTGGGATGGAACCCCACCATGTCAGGCTCCCAGCTCAGTGGGGAGCATGCTTCTCCCTCTCCCACTCCCCCTGCTTGTGTTCCATCTCTAGCTGTCTCTCTCTGTCAAATAAATAAATAAAGCCCTAAAAAAATCAGTCTCAGAGGGGCTTACCACCCATGTTGACAGCGGGGTACCTTCTGTCCCCACAGGTAGTCCCCTCAAAGAGACAAGACTTCCAGGTTCTTGGGGCCAGGGAAATGTAGACCTGGACCTGGAAACTTACACTCTTGGAATCATGGCTGGGGTCTAAGCCCCCTCCTCTTTTCCCTTCCCTGCCCCCTGCAGCAAGAGGCCCAGTAGCCTTCAAGGGAGGACCCCAAAGGGGGTAGAGACAGTCTATGAGGGCCAGCGACAGCTCAGTCAAAGCAAAGTGGGGCAGAAAGCCAGCCCTGATAATTCTAGCCAGTCTGTAAGCCATAGAAAGGAGGGCTGTGTGCTCCAAAGGTGCTCTAGTCCTGGCAGGTGGGGACAGGACCTGCAGGGGTTCGGCCAGGGGAGGCACCTGCAGGGTTTGCCTGGGAGCTCGGCACATGGGGGTTGTTCCTGGCTCCAGCATGCTGACTCTGGTTACCCACCTTTGAAGCCTCAGGCTCTCCTTTCTATAATGGGATGCTGATGGCCCCCATCTCTGGGAGCAGAAGGTAGGGAGGCCCCACAAGCAGACTGTTGGGTCCCCAGTGTTGGGTCCCCCAATTATGGGTCTGTGATTAAAGGAGCGAGACTGATACAAAGTGAAGGTCAAGCAAAGCTTTATTTCTCACCAAGCATCAAGAATCAAACCCACCGTCAAATGGACTGGTCGGGGCCGCCCCTTACAGAGAGGGCAACCTCTCTCGGTTTCACAGACTAACTTTTATAGAACAAAGGCCATGTGGTTGGGCCGGGCCACGGACAGGTGGCCAGTGAAATTGTAACACACAGAGAAAGCTGCACAGTCATGCTAGGTGACCAATTGAATTACAATTTACCCTAGTGGACATTTGAACCAGCCTATCACTTTGGTCAGAATTGGTGCCCAAAAGGTGCCCAAAGGGTAGGGCTCATACTCCTTCGTAGCTAGGAGACAGTATGCACCCCCACTGATTGAATGTCTCCACCTGACCAGACCCACCCTTGTGTTTGGGCTTTGTTACCTGGGACTGGTTTCCGGGACTTGTTTTTAAGTAAGTTTCCCTGGGAGGGGGGGCAGGGTCAACTTAAGTTTTACAGCAAAATGGCAGTTCAGGCAGGATGGGGCCGCTCTGGCTAAATAGGCCCTTATAAGACTTGCTCAGGACAGGCTGTGGGAGTGGCTGTTGCTTAAAGTGACCCAGGGCCGGCCTCCTTGAAGAAGATGCACATGTCCTTGGCCCCCAGCTTCAGGGTCCTGCTGCCAGCCTCTCCCAGTGACCCTCCTCCCACCTTGTCCCTTGTCCCTGTAGATAGGTGGTCTTCCTGAGCTCTTCCTGTAGAGGGGACAGAAGCCCATCATGGTAGGGCACAAGGTCACCTACTAGGTCTTCACCGACCAGCGGGCTGCCAGGCCTGTGTGCCCCCTGGGAGGGCTGGAGGGTGGTGGTCCTTGAGGTCTCCTGTGATCCCCGCAATGGCAGGATGTGTCCATGTAGTACGTGGCCTTGGTCCACTGCTTCTGTGAGCAGCACTTCCTCTGTGAGGTGGACGACCTGGTATGTGCGGATGTAGACATGAAGTTCTGTGACTATGTGGGCATGGAGATCCTGTCCTCCCTCTTTGGTACCCTGCACCCCAGTTTCTACCAGGTGGACCATGAAAACTTCAGTTACCAGTTCCAGTCACAGTCCCAAGCCCACATCCCCAGGGACCAGGGTGATGTTTACTACATGGGGGCCTTTTTTAGGGGCTTGGTGGTGGAGGTTCACAGACTGACCTTGGCCTGTCAAGGTGATGGGGGTCAACCTGGCCAATGGGATCAAGGTTGTGTGGCATGATGAGAGCCACTTGAACAGGTACCTGCTGGACCACAAGCCCACCAAGGTGCTATCCCCAGAGGACCTGTGGGACCTGTGGTAGCTGGGCGAAGCTGAGATTGGATTTGTGCCCAAGAATTACCAGGGCATCTGGGACACATGAGGGGATGTCCCAGGAGGACCTGTGGGATCCGAGGCTGGTGGGCTGCCCTTCCCAGCCCTTCACGAAGAAGCTGAGATTCATGGCCATGCCCAAGAACCACCAGGACATCTGGGACTAATAAGGGGCTGTCCCCGTCTCCATCGGGGATGCTGTCCTGAGCAGAGCTGTCAGAGCGGGTTCCTACTTCTGTCCTTGAGGAAGACTGTGGAGCCCAGCCCTGCCTATATGGGCATGTCAAGGGTCCCCAGCTGCACCCGCACACAGGAGGCCTGCCTGGGGACACAAGATCCTCTGTTCATGGTCACTACATTCTGATAACTACTGGGTCATTTGCAGCTATGAACGGTTCCAGTTTTATGTCGGATGTTTTTCTCTGAAAAAACGTCCTTAAAAAGAACAAACGAGGGAAAAGGTTTTCTTCATGGTTCTAGACAGACACTGCCTGGGGGGCAGTGTCTAGACAGATCCCTGGAGCCAGGATGGCCTCTGTCCGGGTCTTCCCCTCTAGTCCCTGCACCTTGCCACTGTGATGGGGCTTCAGGGTCAGGGCTGAACTGAGCTACCTCTCAGACCTCCAGTCCCCTGACCAC
Organism: Mustela nivalis; assembly: GCF_964662115.1. Taxonomy (NCBI): domain Eukaryota; kingdom Metazoa; phylum Chordata; class Mammalia; order Carnivora; family Mustelidae; genus Mustela; species Mustela nivalis. The sequence goes on along the minus strand of NC_139024.1, from coordinate 89,171,246 downwards.
CAGAGAACTTGGCTGTGGCCTCTAGCTCAGCCTCCAGGAGCACGGAGCCCTCTGGGTTATGTACGGTTTCGGCTTTGGTTTTATTTTTTATTTTTTAATTTAATTTAATTTTTCAAGTTTAAATTCATTAGCCAACATATAGTACATTGGTAGATTTTAATATAGTGTTCAGTGATTCATTAATTGCCTGTAACACTTAGTGCTCATCACATCATGTGCCCTCCTTGATACCTGTCACCCAGCTACCCCATCCCCCTTCCCTTCTGTAACCCTTAGTTTGGTTCCCAGATTCCAGAGTATCTCATGGTTTGTCTCCTTCTCTCACATCCCATTCAGTTTTCCCTCCCTTCCCCTGTGGTCCTCCACTCTATTTGGTATGTTCCACGTATGAGTGAAACCATATGATAATTGTCTTTCTCTGTTTGCCTTATCTCTCTCAGCATGATCCCCTCCAGTTCCACATATGTTGATGCAAATGGTGGGTATTCATCCCTTCTGATGGCTGAATAATATTCCATTGTATGTGGAATATTCATTTATTCCACATTTCATTATTCATTCTTTATTCATTCATCTGTTGAAGGACATCTAGGGTCTTTCCACAATTTGGCTATTGGGGACATTGCTGCTGTGAACATTGGGGTGCAGGTGGCCCTTCTTCTCACTACATCTGTATCATTGGGGTAAATACCCAGGAGTGCAATTGCTGGGTTGTAGGGCAGCTTTATTTTCAACTTCTTTTTTTTTTTTTTAAGATTTTATTTATTTGACAGAGATCACAAGTAGGCAGAGAGGCAGGCAGAGAGAGGAGGAAGCAGGCTCCCCGCTGAGCAGAGAGTCCGATGCGGGGCTCAATCCCAGGACCCTGGGATCATGACCTGAGCTGAAGGCAGGAGCCACCCAGGAGCCCCAATTTTCAACTTTATGAGGAACTTCCATACTGTTTTCCACAGTGACTGCACCAGCTTGCATTCCACCAACAGTGTAAAAAGGTTCCCTTTTCTCCACAACCTCACCGACACTTGTTTCCTGACTTGTTAATTTTAGCCATTCTGACTGGTGTAAGGTGGTATCTCATTATGGATTTGATTTGTATTTCCCTCATGTCGAGGGATGTTGAGCACTTTTTTAATGTGTCTGTTGGCCATTTGGAAGTCTTCTTTGGAGAAATGTCTGTTCCTGTCTTTAGCCTATTTCTTGATTGGATTATTTGTTCTGTGGGTGTTGAGTTTGTTAAGTTCTTTCTAGATTTTGGATATTAACCCTTTATATGATATGTCATTTGAAAATATCTTCTCTCATTCTATTTATTGTCTTTTGGTTTTGTTGCTGTTTCCTTTGCTGTGAAAAAGCTTTCTATCTTGATGACGTCCCAACAGTTCATTTTTGCTTTTGTTCCCTTACCTTTGGAGACGTGTCTAGCAAGAAGTTGCTATGGTTGAGGTCAAAGAGGTTGCTGCCTCTGTTCTCCTCATTTGGATTTGGATGAATTCCTGTCTCACCTTGAGGTTTTTCATCCATTTGGAGTTTATTTTTATGTATCGTATAAGGAAATGGTCCAGTTTTATTCTTCTGCATGTGGCTGTCCCATGTTCCCAACACCATTTATTGAAAAGACTTTTTTCCATTGCATATTCTTTCCTGCTTTGTTGAAGATCAATCGACCATAACGTTGAGGGTCCATTTCTGGGTTCTATTCTGTTCCATTGATCTATGTGTCTGTTTTTATGCCAGTACCATACTGTCTTGATGATCACTGCTTTGTAATACAGTTTATGGCCACCTGCCTTGGTTTTAAATGGCTATTTCTGTGCTGGTGATTGTGAAATATGGACACTCACTCACTCTGGATGCATGTCCCATTGGGATTTCTCAGTGCCTACTGGAGGGTCAGCACGTGTGCCCTTATCTGCCTGTAGTGTATCTTAGCAAGTGTTCATCGTGTGTCTACTGTGAGCTCAGTCAACAACAAGGCACAGAGCATGAGAGTGAGAACTAAGATACAGGATCCCTGCCCTCCTGGGACTTGCGATGGCCGATCCTCCTGACTCACCCCATCCTCCTGACTCACTTCTTTCCTATTGTGATGTAATTGACACACAACTGGTACTGTTAAGCATGTTTCAGGATACAGTTCAGTGGCAATAAGTGCATTCACTGTTCTGGACCTTCCACCTCCATCCATCACCACCACTTCCTCATCATGCCAAACTGACCCATGAGACTGAACCCCCTCATTCCCCAGCCTCAGCACCCAGCAGCTCCCTGCACCTCTATAAGTTGGAGTGCTCTCCATCCCACACAAGTGGGATCCTCCAGTATCAGTCATTTAGGGACTGGCTTATTTCACATAGCACAATGGACTCAAGTTCTGTTCCCATGAGCTTGGACCTGACACATTTTTCCCCCAAAGGAATGGCTCAGCCCTCTCCTGTCTAAGCCTCCTCAGTCTCCTCTGCTCCCCTCATTTTCCTCCTCAGCCTGAAGATGATCTCAACTGATCTGCAGCTTTGAAGATCAGTTCAGTCCAGATGCCAAGAACATACCCTGGGGGTCTCAGGCCTCACCAACCCCATCTGTCCTGTCCTCATCATGAGACTGCATCCCCCCCACCCCCACCAGCTGGCCACCTGCTCCTCTCACAGATGTCCCCATCTCAGGAGAGGGAAACACCAAGCCCAGACCCTTGGATTCCTCTGTGACTTGTTGCTTTCCACCAACTCTCCCAGTAGTGAGGTGGCTACTGAAGGACATTTAATGTCCAAAACATTTAAAGGCATATGTGAGTATTGCTGCCTAGGGCAATGGATAAGAGTTGTGGCAAATAGAAACCAAGCAGAATCACTGGAAGATAGGCTGAGTGATGAGGAGCTTTAGGGAAGAAGGGCCTGGAAGCTCTGACCTCTTCCTGAGCCCCTGAGACACTGCGTGCATGGGTTGGGGGCCTGCTCATGGCTGACCTGAGAAGGCCCTAGGCTCTGCCCTCTGGTGATTGTCAGACTTGGCAAGTAGGAAGTGAAGGCCAAGGCAGAGTGCTAAGAGGCCTGGCTGGTGCTGAAGGGGTATCCCGACACCCACACACCCAGAGCTCTCCTCCCCATCCACAAAAACTGGATGTCGTGGGTTGTGGTTTTTTTTTTTTTTTTTTTTTTTCAGAAAGAGAAAAGTTTCCAGATGTTTAAGGAAATCTTGCCCAATCGACAGTTGATCACTACATTCACATACCAGACACTTCTGTGGCCACACATGACAAGGGATACAGATTTGACAAAATCAGCTCAGAAATGTCACTAAGCCAACAGCAGAACAGCAGTGAGAGGAGCAGCAGTGGTGAACCCTGGGGAGGGGAAGGACTGGCATTTGACTTGCTGCATTACACTATTCACGGTGTCCTAGATCCAAAGGCAGAGAGAAGTGGTGACACAGGAAAGGAATGTATTTCAGTGCAGCTGACGCTGGAAGGCAGAGGACTGGTATGGTCTCAAGGTGTTGAAAACACTCCTGGGCTCTCTGTGAGGAAAATCTAGGACAAAGCTAGTTAGGTGCAGGGGGTCAGTCAAGTTCCAGTCAGTCATTGTCTTGGGGTGCATTACAGGGGGACTTGCTGGTGTCAGGCAGTGGTTATTGCTTGAGCGGTTGTTTTGGTGCCTGCCAGGTCTTTGACTTGAGTTAGCAGATGAGCCCAAAGGAAGGACATCATCAGTTAGGAAGTACAGACAAGGTCAGAGTGGAGGAGGGTAAAGGCCTCTTTCACTCCAAGAGCAGGGGAGCTCCGAGCCTCTGCTACACACCTTGCCCTGCTCATTGCTTCCAGCTGCCTGGTCCTGAGTTCTATTCTTTTAATGAGCTGGTCATGTGGTAAGTAACATGTTTCTTGAGTTCCATGAGCCACTGGAGCAGACTGTTTGAACCTGAGGAGGAAGAGGTTGTGGGGCCCTCCAGTCTGTGGCCATAACTCAGAAACATGGGTGACCTCTCTGCCCAGCCACTGGCTGACCACTAAGTTACAGCCCAGGGCTTCAGTGGCCACACACAGCAAAGAACACAGACTTGACCAAGTTAGTTTAGAAAAGTCACTAAGCCAACAGTAGCGACCACAATGAGCAGCAGTAATGAAGCCTGGGGTGGGGAAGGTCTGATTTCAGGATTCTTCCCTTATAATATTCATCATCACATTCTGGACTTGTCAGTGGGGCCAAGTCCCCTGGCTTGGGGTCAGGTAGCTTCCTACATGTTCCATCTGCTTCTCCCTGGCTCCCCCAGTCCTGCATACCCTGTGCTGCTTCACAGCCCAGGGTAGTTTTAACCAAGGTCAGGAAGATGGGGTGGATTTTGCCGACTCCACCTGCCACCACCCCCCACCCCCACCCTCATCACCCCCATCCCAGAGCTGCAACAGAGGAAAGTTTTCTTCAACTCCTCTTAAGGTCCCTGTCTGGGTCTGGAAATTGACAAAGATGAACAGGAGAAAAGCTCGCAATGTGTATTGATTTTTTTTTTTTTTTTTTTTTTTGGGTGGAAGCCTCACAAGAACGTGGAGACCAGCAGAGGTGATTGGAGCCGACAGATCTTCTTACATTTTAGGCAAAGAAGCAATTAATGTGTGAATAATTGAGAGACACAGGGGTTTGAGCCAGGGCTGGTAAATGGTAAAAAAGTAACTAGGAACATAAAGGTTAGCTTAACCAGATTTGTTCCTACAGCCTTTGTGGCCCTAAATTCCTTGACTCTGCTGATAAGCATGTCCTCCCTGCTGTCTGGGGAGAAAAAGTGCCACATACGACCTGCTTCAGGGAAGAAGGGCTGATGACTGGGAATCAGACGTATCTTCCTGCTTCTGTTCTACGAAAAATTCTTTCAGTTTCTATATTTAATTTGCCAAGGTGCCGTATTTGGGGCAGTGTGTCCTGACTCTCACTGGCCTGGTGCTCTACTCTGTCTCCTCCTAGTATCCAGGACATTGAATGTGCTGCTGTGGAGACCTCCCAGCCCTGGGGCAGCCCCTTGTCCAGGGAGGCACCTGCTTCCGGGGGAGTGTTTCCTAGGACTTCCTACATGGGTACTCTGTGGGTAAGGGTGGCCACCCTTCTTGGGGACTTTGGGTGACAGTGTGCAAATCTTACTTAGAGAAACTGACTTCATGTCCTGCAAATGTCCACCTGGTAGTGGGATCATACAGGAGTTCTATTTTTAGTATTTGGGGGAAACTCCATACTTTTTCCCAGCATGGCTGTACCAACCAAGGTTAATTCCAGATGATTTTTACCTATAAACCAAGGTTAATTCCAGGTGATCTTTTACCTATTTGTCCCTATTTTTCAAGAACCTCTCCAGCAGAGAACACCAGGAGAACATTTTCAAGGCCTTGCAAAGTATACTAACCATAGGAACAAACTGGTAACTCAGAAACTTTGAATGAAGAACTGGTTGTCCTTCCATTTCTGGCTGGGGTGCCGGTCTATGGCTTGATCCCACCTCAGGCAGCTGGAAGGTTGACCTCCCAGGTCAGCTGCCACTGAGATGGCTACTGTTTCCAGAAATTGTTCAGGGTGTGGCTGGTTCCCCCACCTGTGCAGAGATCAAGTTAGCGACCTCTGACAGGGGAGCCATAGTTCCTCCAGACATGGTTCCTCCCCACTCCCCCAGTGGAGCCATCACACTGAGGGTTTAGGGGGATGGGAGCTACCACTAGGCAAAACCACCTGAGATTCCCACTGTCCCTACCTGAACTTCAGATGCTCCTCAGTTACTCCTGAGCCTCTGGTGTCTTCCTGGAACCCTGACCTGGCTGTTTTTGGAGAGCTTGTCCAGCAGTACCCTCCCTTTTTGGGAGGGGGATTTGCTGGAATCCACAGTGTGTCCTGCTGCCTCACCTTGATCACTTTTGAAGGCACATTGTCTGGACCGTCCGAGGACCCAAGACTGTGGATCTGTAGCCTGGAACGGTTCTGAGCAGAGCTGGTGGATTAGGATGGCTGCAAGGCACAAAGGCAGGTTTCCAGAAAGATATCTGGGGTCCCTGGCATCCTACAGTTTGTGAATCAAAACCCTGAGATCTTTAAAATGCCAGCATTGTTAAAGCATGGGCCAGAAAATCTCTGTGCACCCAACACCACCTAAACTATTGGCCATTTCTTGCACTTGAGCTGAGTACAAAGGATTGGGAGTAGAAGCTTGAAGGGAGTTCCTGGGCCAGAATTTGTGTTTGGGGGCACAGACCATCCAGACAATCTTGTGCTGAGAATCCAAAGGGGGCCTGTGTGGACACGTGCAGACACCGCTGTCTGCTTATGCCCCCTCAGTCTGCCTCAGTTCACTTGCTGCTGGGGGAGGGCCTGCCCCCTCTTCTCTACCTCCTGCACAGGTCATGCCCCTCCTTTGTCACCTCCAGCCTGCAGCCTGGGAGGGAGGATACCCGAAGTTCCTCCAGCTGCTGGGGGAGCCCCCCCTACAATGGAAAACTCTCCTGCATCAGCATTACCTCTTCCCTGCCAGTCACTGCCAGCCTGCAGCCTGGGAGCCAAGATCAGCCCTGGGGACAGATCCAGTGTGGGTGTGATGTGGTCTCCCAGCAGGCCTGAGCACCAGGCCCAAATGGTGCTCACTCTCCTCCTGGGGCTCACTGTGCCATGTCCTCCCTCAAGTTCCCTGGGCCCAACATGCCTCTGCTCAGGCATCACTCTCGGCCCAGGTTCCCCACGCTAGGACTGGGAGCTCCTGGACTCGCGCTTCCATGCCTGTGACTTGGGCGCAGGCTGGCCTCACAGACTCATCAGAGGAGACCCAGTGCAGGAAAAGGTAGGCTGCCTCAATGGAAAAGCCAGGTGACATTAGAGGGAACACACAGGGCTTGCACAAAACATGGGACTCATGGAGCCCAGTGTGGGATGTGGGCACCCAGCCAAGGGGCATGGGGAATCCTGGACAGGGTGGCCCCGGGTGGGGGGGGCAGAACCACAGAAGGATCACAGAAAAGGCAGGATACTAGGAAGATGACAGGACAGAGCTTCCCAAGGAGGGTCATGGAAAAGTCAGAGGGTCACAGAGACCCTTGGGAAAACTCAGAGGCCCTGGAGATGTTGGCTGAAATGCTGCCATTCAGTCAGAAAAGCTGTGTCACAAATCCCCAGTCAACACTTGCTGATTTACTCTTTGTCACTTCTAGGAATCAGAATATATGGGCCATTAGCACTCACATTACATGAAGTCTACGATATACTTACTTTTCATCACTTTTCAGGACTAGATTTTTCTAGAAGAAGTGCTAAGCATGGGTCTCTCCATTCTTTTCTTTGTGCAACCGGCCTCTGTTTTCAGGAGCAAATTCCTGGTGCTCATCACCACTGCTAGCCCTGAGAACTGCCCCCTGTCACCTCCCACGGTGGACATGACCACATGGGTTGGGGGGTGCTCACTGATGAAGCCCCAATGCTCAGTACAGATCAGGGACCCCAGATCTTCTGCTGAATGAAGGAGGGCATGAGGGAGGGAGGGAGGAGAGGGAAGGTAAGGAGGGAAAAGATGGTAGGAAGGAAAGGAGGAAGGGAGGGGAAGGAGGTGGGTAGGGAGGGGTGAGGCAGGGAGGGAGTGAGGGAGAAAAGGAAGGGAGAGAAGGAGGATGGCAGGGTAGGAGTGAGGGAGGATGAGCGTGAGGGAGGGGTATGGGAGGGAAGCCTGCAGGAGGGGATGGGGGAGAAGGAGGGAGGGAGGATGAGTAGAATGGAGGGAGCAGGGAAGGGAGGGAGGAGGGAGGGGAGGGAGATGGAGTGGGGGAGGGAGGGGAGGTGTGGAGGGGAAGGAGGGAGGGAGTAATGAATGAGAGAATAAATGAGGTAAGGAAGGAGGGAGTGAAGGAAGAGAAGTCTGGTCCATATATCAGGAGTCATTATTTGGGGTGAGGTCTGAGGGCATCACAGCCTGGGCCCTGGATGGTGGCTCAGGGCACATCCTTTGGTCCTCCCAGTGCTGACCTTCCTCCTCCTTGCCCTGCTGCCACCCTGGATCTTCTCCTCCACCTCAAACAATTCTGAATGTTCCCAGGAGCAGGGCGGCAGGAGGGGGGCGTCTCAGGAGGGGTTTCCTGGATCCTGTGCCCTGGATGACCCTGTGACAGTAGCTATAGGACATCCTATCATGAGGATTGGGACCGAGGATCCCATTCATCTCCTTGAGCATTAGCGTTGTTCCATTCCCTGCTCTCTCCTCCACCACTGTGCTGAACACTCCTGAAAATACATCTGTGAAAAATCATGCCGGAGTTTCTGGGGCTGAGGCTAAGTCTGAGGCCAAGCACTGTTAGGTGAGGGGTGCACCTGTGGCCTGGGATGGGCGCTGCTCACTGTTCTCCCAGACAGGGATGCATGTCACCCTTATCTCAAGGGGACCTGCATTGGACCTCGGTGTCCTCACGTTCTCCCCAGGGCTGCTGGTTCCCAGACCAGACACCTGCTAGCCTGAGGGTGACCAGTGCTGTCCCCATAGGTTTCCTTTGCCAGAGTCCTTCCCTGGGAGCTCCCACATCTCTGACATATATTTCCCGCATGCCTATCCTTCCCCCTGGACTTGCGTGTGTTTGGTCTGTCCCTGTGAGACAGTGTGACTTGGAGCCTGGTTTGGAGCAGAGTCAGGTGAAACTTTTCTCTGGCCTTGGGTTGTGAGTGATGTGTTTGCCCTCCGTGGTGTGTCTGCCAGTTTTCTGCATTTGCCTGGTTTCTGTGTGGGCCACAGGAGGAACCAGCCAGGTCCTCTGGGGTCAGGCTATGGTGTCCCAGCAGGAACACGGGTCTTAGCCCCGAGATTGTGCCCATAATTCCTAAACGGGACTCTATGATTACACCTCATTGGGCATTTCAATATTGAATAAGGGAAATTTTATGCCAAATAAACACAGAAAAAAGTGAGTCCACTTTGAAGATAGGTGGGCAGACATAAAGGTACCTATTGCGTGATTCCGCATATAGAAACATCTGGATCAGGTAAAGGAACAGAGGGAGAAAGCAGCATAGGGGCCGGGCTGGAGGAGAAATGCGCAGGGAGGGCTTTGGGTTCAGGGTCTCCTTTGGGGGAAGGAGATATCCTGCAGCAGTGTTCTGCGGTATGGTGGCACAGTGTTGGCAACGTGCTTAATGCTCGTGACGTATTCAAGTGAAAACAAGTAATTTCATTTAAAACAAATAATAAACAGTATGCAGACCATGGAAAGATAAAATAACAGTTAATATGTACCAGAGAGAAAGAATATACAGGTTGGGGATGGAACATTCCTGCAGGCTGTCAGGGTTGGGGGATAGAACAAGGGATAATTGTACAAGGAGCAGGGCTATGGGCTCTGGATGTGACTCTGGGACCCCTGCAGGGGCTTGAGTAGGGGCAGGGGTAGAGACAGGGGTAGGGACAGGAGCTGGGAGAGATGCAAGAGCAGGAGCACAGGCTGGGTGGGGCAGGGAAAGGGGGAGTGGCTCTGGAAGGGACACAGCAGGGGTGGGAGCAGGCACCAGCTCTTCTGGGACAGCATCAGGCTCTCTGTGGGCAGGTGTCTGGTCACCTGCAGGCTCCTGGTCTCCTGAAGAAGTCTCTCCAGTTACCATCTCTCCCTCTGGAGCTGTGGATGAAGTTGGGGCCCATTCTGGCTCTTCAGAGGTGGTACCAGGTAACCAAGGCACCCACATTCCAGAGACACACCCTTGCTCAGCTCATTTCGTTGGAGATCCTGGAATGATCCTGAGGGCCCCCCTGCCAGGTACTCAATGCTCACCCTCTACCCCATGCCCCATCCATACAGTGACACCCACACAGCCCACCCACAACCCCCGTGAGGCCTGGGTGCAGCCAGTGCCCCGCTTTGAGGACACAGAGCTGGGTTCAGACCAGGTTCTTGCTCATGTGCAGGGCTATGAATCTGGACAGACCCTGTGCATCTCAGGACCTCCCCAGGCTCCCTGTCTGCACAGTGGGGTCTTCTACTTCTACAGATGCCATCAGGGGTAGACCTCTACATATGTTCCTGCTATCCCAAGAGCCTGGGACATGCACATGGCATGTGAGGATGAGTTGGGGGCTGAGCAGGGCATAAAACACAGCTTGGAGGGGCCTGAGTCTGCTCTAGGGTCCAGGCAAAGCCACTCTCCTCCTGCTTGTCTCCCAGCCCCTGTGGGAAGGTCGCAGTGAACTGATTCCGACCTTGTCCTCTCGTGACACAGACTTCCAGGGTCTCCCATTAGGTTTAGGCCCAGATCCTAGGGCCTCATCTGCACCCATGTGCTGGGCAGTCCCCCCAGTGGTTCCTGGCATTCCTGAATCCTGGTCACACATCCCTGTGGAATTCTCTCCCCTCCAGCATGGATGGCCCCTGTGACTACACTCTAAGGAATGGAATGGAGCAAAATGACGGGGTGTTGTTTCCAACCTGATGGAAGAAAGTCTGTGATTTCTCCTGGTTCTCTCTCTGTGTTCATTCTCTGTCTCTGTCTTCTCTGTGTGTCTCTGTGTCTCTCCCAGGAGCAGGACCTGGGGGCTCTGGGAGCGATGTGAGAAACCTCAGAAGCCTATCTTCTTCCCATTTCCCTCTCCTGTTCTGGTGCTTGGTTCCTTCCTAAGCCCTCCTCACCCTGACCAGAGCACTGACTCTGGAACCTCTTCCAAATAGGGACCCTGAGGCTGCAACAAGGAGGGTACTGACCTTGGTCCCCAGACCAGTGGTCCAGTGCTCTGCCATGTTTGGCAAACCCATGTCCTCAGCCCCCCAACCCCCCAGGCTATCCTCTGCTCAGAAGGACCTCAAGGGAGTACAAAGCATTTTCCGAGGACTGGGAGCACCGTGGGTCAGGGAGGAAGATCCAAGGCCAACAGACTTTTCTACAAGCCTGTGGGACTCTAGGGACACCCCATCTCCACAGCCCAATTGACAGAAAAGTGAGTTGAGGCTTTTTGTGTTGTAGCCCCTTCTGGACTTGGGGGGGTGGGCGGATATCTCTTTTACTTCCAGTAGCTCAGGATGGTGATGGATCCCAGACCCCAGACCCTGCACTCTCCCAGTGCCCTGGCCATTCCCCTGGGCCTTTTGGGGCCCCCTGACCATCAGCCTGGCCCTCCCCATGCTATGGATCTGGGTTCTTGCCAGGGGTCCTGATGCCCCTGCCCTATTGCCCAGCTGTCTCTGACCTCTTTCTTCTTTCTCCCTTGTCACCACCCTTGTTCCCAGGGTGTCTGCCCCTTCTGACCTCCAGCTGGGTAGTCAGAGTGGTGTGTGTGTGTGTGTGTGTGTGTGTGTGTGTGTGCATGCGTGCTGGCGCACATGCCTCTACCTGTCTGGGGATGCCCAAGATCATGTACCCACATGGGACGGGATCTGAGGGGCTCTCACCCCCAAAGTGAACCTCATGGGAGGTTTGGGGCTGGCCTAGAACTGGAGAGCAGCCCCGCACCTTGGACTCAGTACCCCTCATTTGTCTTGTCCCTGCCTCTCTTGACCCCAGGTTCCCAGCTGTCCCTGAGGGTTGGACATGGAAATGCTTGAACTTGGCCACTCCTCCATGCGTAGGTGGAGGACAGGTACACAGGCATCCTTCCCAAGAGGGCCAGGTGTGCACAGGGGACCTGGACACAATACCTGTACCATGACCCAGATTTGCAGCACATGTGCATGAGACCCATGGCTCTGCACCTGACCTGTCCCCCATGTTTCCTCACCACCACCAAGGGCTCTGTAACCCCAAAGTCTGCTTAGCCCTGGAACCATGCCTATCCTGGGCAGCAAGCCTCAGGGTGCAAGGCTAGGTGTGTTGAACATCTGGGGATGCAAAGGTCACTGGATAACCTCTGGCCCCTGCCAGCTGGGCTGGAATTCATACTCCCTCCCAGAGTCCAGCTAAGTGCAGGGCTGGGCTAGAGGACTTGGAGGCAGCAGTGGAGGCTGACTCAGGGCAGGGAGGAGCAGTGCACCCCTTCCCCTTCTCCTCTTCCTTCTGCTTTGTCTTCCTGGTAGGATCCTGGGACAGAGGTTCAGCCTGTCCCTGGCTGTAGCCCTAGCCAGAGTCAGAGGTGTGGGAAGGAGGAGAGAGAGGAGGGGCCCACCACCAGGATGTCCGAGTGTGAGGGCGTTGTTACTGTAATGAGGGACCCCATGGGCATTCAGGGATTTCAGCCCTTTTTAGACATGAGCTGTGACCCCAGGACTCGTCCCCTGCCCCATCCTTCATCTTCCATGAGGCCCTGCATCTCCCCCAGCCCAGTCCTTGTCTGCAGCCGGTCCTCCCTCCAGCCCCAGGGAATCCAGCTGCTCTGGGGGCTGCAAACTCATTACAAGCTGGAACCGAGTCAGCCCTATGGGGCCTGGTTCCAGGCCCTGGAGCCCCACAGTGAGGGGAGGTTATACGGGGCAGTAGAGGGGAGAGGGCAGAGTGGACTCCCCCTGGGTGCCATGGCTCCCTGGTCAGCACAGGCCCTGTTGTGTGCTGGCCCCTCGGGCACCCAGACTCCAGCTCCCAGGCAGGCTCTGGGAGGGAGACCAGAGTGTGTCTCCTGCTAACTCAGACCTGTCACTCTGTCCTGTAGCTACAGCCTGTCCCACCAGCAGCACTCCCTTTCCTAGTCATCTAGGAAAACCCTCAGGGCCAAGGAGAACAGTCTGTCATCAAGCTCAGGGGCCAGGGTGTGGCTGGGCAGAGAGGGAAGGGCTCACTCTGGGCTCAGGGTGTCCCTGGCTGGGCTCACAGGGGCTCGGGAGGGCTGGCCTTCCAGCCCCTCTGCTGACCAGCCCTGTGACTAGAGCCATTTGCCTCCCCTCTCTGGGCCTTGCTTTCTGCCTCTGTGCAATGTGGTGATGCTGAATGATCGCTCCCATGGCAGGAGCATGTGGGGTTCTGGTGATTGATCTAAGCTGGGCACAGAGCCTGGACTGCAGAGTGCATTGGGGGATGGTGAATGGTGTCACCAGTGAGCACTCCTTTCCCCAAAATCAATCCAGCTCTTCCATGTAGCTACCAGGTCCCTAGGAGGCCACACTCCTGACATCAGGTCCCTGTGTATGGCTCTTCCTCAGCAGTGGGGCAGGGTGGAGACCCCAGGACATGGGGTCAGCTCCTCTCTCTGAGGGCACAAGAGCAAGGAAGACTTTCTCTGGGATTCCCCAAGACCATATAAAAGGGGAGGTGGCTGCCCCCAAACAGGACATTGAAATTCTGCTTCTGTTAGGACCTGAGCATTGGGCTTTGGTTCTTTCAGTTGCTGGGCCAATGAGACACACACACTCTCCATGACTCATCCTCAAATGAAGAGCTCTTGGAGGGTCCCATGTATCCTGGACCTGGGGAGGGGAGAGGGGCCTGTCCCCTCCCTGGCTCCTGAAGCAGACCTGTCCTCCCAAAGACAGGATCATGGAGACAAGGTGGTGGGGAAGTAGGAGGAGGCACCTTTTCAACCTGTACACTAAAGTGAGCTCATTACCTACCAAAGAACTCCGATCACCCATGAAATCAGCCTGAGATTAGAATTATACACATCTGGATCTCTATGGGGGCAGAAGACGCCAGTGGGCAGGTAAAGCAGATTGGGAACGTTGGACTGATATCAGAAGATAAACAAAAGGGGGAGGGAGCCACCAGAAGTGACCCATTGGAAAGTAATACCCCAATACAAGAGTGCCCTGCGACTGGGACCAGCATTAACTTGGGAGTCTGGTTGAAAGCACTCAAAAAGAGCAAAGGATTGGGGTGAAATTATGGGAATCAGGGAGGTTAGGGACAGGGGCTTAAGTCCCCAGACCAAGGACAGCCACCCCTGGCACTGAGCCAGAGAGAGTGCAGCGGAGAAACCAGGTCTTGGTCCCTGAGCCTCGAGCGCTTCTGAGAGTGCATGGGGTCCGGCTCCTGTGAGGGGCTGGGAGCTTTGCTAGCTGGCAGAAGCACAGACTTTTTGCAGTCCCCATGTGTGCACCAAGCCGTGCTATCAGAGCCTGAGATGTGTGCCCCCCCCCACACCCTCCCCTGAGAGAGATGCGCGAAGGTGCCAGTCTCATGCTGTCAGACCCAGAAAGCCTGAGTACTCCCAGCCCAGGCCAGCGGGAAAATCTCAGTGTGCGATCACTGCTTGGAACCTCTCCGGTAGTCTAGAGCTGCCCAGACAGCTGCCGGTGTGGTGGTTTTGGGTACAAGCGGGAGTTCCTGTGTCCCCAGAGACCGCAACTCGGAACGTGCTCTGCCAGCAGCCAAGGGGGGAATTTATGTGCGCTGAAGCACCCAGAGGGGAACAGACTGAGGCTTCTCTCTGAGAGGGAGGTCTGGGTGCAGTTTGCTTTCCTCTAAACCTCCAAAAACCAAAGATAGGATCGTTTTAGGTCATGATTCTGAACCAGGATGGGAGACAGCCTCTCATGGCTCCTGACTCTAGGGCTGAGGGAGCCTTTCTCAGGCACAACAATGCCCACTGAACGTGGGGGCTTCAGAAAGAACACATGCCTGGAGCAGGACCTGTCCCAGGATGGTGGCTGCTTTCCCCAGCTCCACAGGAAGAGGGACATCCTCTGCTTCTCTGGGTGGGAGTCCTCTGACCCACTAGCAGGCCCTGGAAGGGTTCTAGTCTGCCTCTGCAAGTGCACCAGCACTGAGTGGGCCAATCACCATCCAGACATGAACAGAGACTATGCTGAGGGAGCACCATAGGCGATTCTGTGCAAATGGCCTGTGGCCAGCAGGGTTGGTGGCTTCAGTGCCCTCCAGCGGGCCCCCTTTCTCTGGATGGGAATCCTCCTGGAGTCTCTGCCCTCAGAGCTCCCTTCCTGCTGATTTCAGGACCAAGGGAGGGACTGTGGTGTGGCTTAGAAGGCTCCACCCAGCCTTCCTCCTTCTGCACACATCACTGCTCCCCAAGAAATGGGCTGCTGCTCCCACATGCCCCATGCAAGGCTGGTTTAAGGCACTCATTCCCTCCATGGCCCAGCTTCTCTGGCTCTGTCACATACATGGTGGCCATGGCTGCCCGGCTGGGCCAGGAGTCCCAGGAGAGCTCTCCTTTCCCAGGATCAGGGTTCATATTCCTGCCCAGAGAAAGAAGTTCTATCTGTCCTTTGCGAGAGAAGGTAAATTCCTGGCCGGGTGGCCCTCAGATGCCTGAGGACTGAAGAGAAGGGTGATGAGCACCCCGGTCTGAGAGAGCAGTGAGCAGCACCCACCCCAGGCCGCAGGTGCACCCATCACCTAGCAGTGCTCGTACTCACTCCAGGAAACTCTGGCATGATTTTTCATAGATGTATTTTCAGAGGTGTTCAGAATTGCAGTGGTGGAGAGAGCAGGGAATGCGCCAATACTAATGCCCAAGGACATGGATGGTGGCTCTGTCGGTTAAGACACTGACTCTTGATTTTGGCCCAGGATGTGATCTCATGGTGTGGGATCGAGCCCCATGTAGGGTCTGTGTTCAGTGCAGTGTGGGCTCACGATTCTCTGTTCCCCATGCGGACTCTCCCACGACTCTCATGCCATGCTCTCTCTCTCTAAAATAAATTACTAAAATCTTTATAAAAATGGAGTCATACAGAATGTAATCTTAAAAAAAAATAAAAAATCCCAACATTGATTTTGCCATTTTAAACATTTTCAGTATAAAGTCCGGTAGTATTAAGCATATTTACACTGCTGTGAAACATATCTTCAGAATATTTCATCATTCAAATCTAAAATTCTGTACCCATTTTTATGTGTTTTTCATGTAGAAAGCATATTTATTTATTTATTTACATGTTTTATTATGTTCAGTCAGTCATCATACAGTACATTAGTTTTTGATGTAGTGTTCAGTGATTCATTAGTTGTAACACCCAGTGCTCATCACAACACATGCTCTCCTTAATACCCATCACCCTGTTACTCCACCCCCCTCCCTTCTGTAACCCTCAGTTTGTTTCCCATAGTCCAGAGTCTCTCATGATTTGTCTTCCTCTCTGATTTCTTCCCATTCATTTTTCCTTCCCTGCCCCTCTGGTCCTCCACACCATTCCTTGTGTTCCATTATATGAGTGAAACCATATGATAATTGTCCTTCTCTGCCTGACTTACTCCATTCAGCATAATCTCCTCCAGTTCCATTCATGTTGATTCGAATGGTAGGTATTCATCATTTCTTTCTTTTTTAAAAAGATTTTATTTATTTATTTGACAGATAGAGATCACAAGTAGGCAAAGAGGCAGGCAGAGAGATAGGGGGAAACAGGCTTCTCCTGGGGCTCAGTCCCAGGACCCTAAGACCATGATCTGAGCAGAAGGCAGAGGTTTTAACCCACTGAGCCACCCAGGTGCCCTAGTATTCATCCTTTCTGATGGTTGAGTAATATTCCACTGTGTATATGAACCACATCTTTATCCATTCATGTGTTGAAGGTCAGCTTGGCTCCTTCCACAGTTTGACTATTGTGGACATTGCTGCTATGAACATTACAGTGCAGGTGCCCCTTCTTTTCACTATGTCTGTATCTTTTGGGTAAATACCCAGTAGTGAAATTACTGGGTGATAGGGTAGTTCTATTTTTAACATCTTGAGGAAGCTCCATACTGTTTTCCAGAGTGGCTGCACCAACTTGCTTTCCCACCAGTAGGGTAGGAGGTTTCCCCTTTCTCCACATCCTCACCAACATCTGTCATTTCCTGATGTTAATTTTGGCCATTCTAACTGGTGTAAGGTGGTATCTCATTGTGGTTTTGATTTGTATTTCCCTGATGGCTAGTGATGTTGGACATTTTGCCATGTGCCTGTTAGCCATTTGGATGTCTTCTTTGCAGAAATGTCTGTTCATGTCTCTGCTCATTTGACTGGGTTATTTGTTTTTTGGGTGTTGAGTTTGAGAAGTTCTTTATAGTTCTTGGATATGAGCCCTTTATATGACATGTCATTTCCAAACATTTCTCATTCCACAGGTTGCCTCTTTGTTCTGTTGACTGTTTCTTTTGATGTGCAGAAGCGTTTTATCTTGTTGAAGTCCCAATAGTTCATTTTTGCTTTTGTTTCCCTTGCCCTTGATGATGTGTCTAGGAAGAATTTGCTGTGGCTGATGTCAAAGAGGTGACTGCCTATATTCTCCTTGAGGATTTTGATGGATTCCTGTCTCACATTGAGGTCTTTCATCCATTTTGAGTTTATTTGTGTGTGATATAAGAGAATGGTTGACTTTCATTCTTCTGCATGTGGCTGTCCAATTTTCCCAGCACCATTAATTGGAGAAACTGTCTTTTTTCCCTTTGGATATTCTTTCCTGCTTTGTCAAAGATGAGCTGACCATAGAGTTGAGGGTCCATTTCTGGGTTCTCTATTCTGTTCCATTGATCTGTGTGTCTGTTTTTGTGCACATACCATGCTGTCACAGCTTTGTAACATAACTTGAAATCAGGCATTGTGATGTCCTCAGCTTTGTTTTCTTTTTCAACCTTCCCCTGGCTTTGTGGAGGCTTTCCTGGTTCTATACAAGTTTTAGGATTGTTTGTTCCAGCTCTATGAAAAATGCCAATGGTATTTTAATAGGGTTGGGGTTGAAAGTGTAGATTGCTCTGGGAAGCATAGACATTTTAGTCATGTTTATTCTTCCGGTCCATGAGCATGGAATGGTTTTTCCATTTTTTTGCATCTTCCTCCATTTCTTTTCTAAGTGTTCTGTAGTTTCTAGAGTATAGATTCTTTGCCTCTTTGGTTAGGATTATTCCAAGGTATCTTACAGTTTTTGGTGCTATTATAAATGGGATTGATTCCCTAATTTCTCTTTCTACAGTTACATTGTTAGTGTATAGAAAAGCAACAGATTTCTGTGCATTGGTTTTGTATCCTGTCACATTACTGAATTGCTGTATGAGTTCTAGTAATTTGGGAGTGGAGTCTTTTGGGTTTTCCACATACAGTCTCATGTCATCTGTGAAGAGAGAGTTGGACTTGTTTGCCAATTTGAATGCCTTTTATTTCTTTTTGTAGTCTGATTGCTGAGGCTAGGACTCCTAGTATTAAGTTGAACAATAGTGATGAGAGAGGGCATCCCTGTTGTGTTCCTGATCTTAAGGAAAAAGCTCTCAGCTTTTCCCCATTGAGAATGGTATTTGCTGTGGGTTTTTCATGGATGGTTTTTATGAAGCTAAGGAATGTCCCCTGTATCCCTATACTCCAAAGAGTTTTAATCAGGGTTTTATCTGTATTTTGCTCTATTTTGTAAAATGCTTTTCCTGCATCAGTTGAGAGGATATTATGGTTCTTGTCTTTTCTTTTATTAATGTTCTCTATTGTATTGGTTGATTTGTGAATGTTGAACCACCCTTGCATCCCAGGAATAAATTCCAGCTGGTCATGATGGATAATCCTTTTAATGTACTGTTGGATCCTATTGGCTAGGATCTTGTTGAGTATTTTGGCACCCATTTTCATCAGGAATATTCGTCTGTCATTCTCCTTTTTGATGGGGTTTTTGCCTGTTTTTGGATTAAGGTAATGTTGGCCTCATAGATTGACTTTGGAAGTTTTCCTTCTGTTTCTATTTTTTGGAACAGCTTAGAAGAACAGGTGTTATTTCTTCTTTGAATGAAAGCCATGTTGGATAAGATATCATTGGCTGCATGTTCTTCTCATTTAATATCCTGAATATGTCTTGCCAACCCTTTGTGGCTTACCAGGTCTCTGTGGCTAGGTCTGACATTATTCTGATGTTCCTGCCTCTGTACATAAGAAATCTCTTCCCCCTGGCTGCTTTCTGGATTGCATTCTTGGTTCTAAGATTTGCAAGTCTTCCATTTTGAATTCTAATGTATATCTATAGACTATTTTATATTTTCTATTACACTCTCATATTATCTGTGCATAGTCACAATTATCCCCCCAATTCTTATTCTTTTTGTTTCTCTTGCCTTATAACACTTGGTAGATTCTCCAAGGCAATGCTGACTAGAGTAGCATTGTTTGAAGATTTTAATATACCTTTCTCAATATCTGATTGAAAAAGCAGAGGAAACACTGGTAACAAATATGACCTAATTGACATATGGAACATTACACATTAAGTGCAAAATACATTATTATCAAGTGCTCCGAGGATATTTACTCAAGTAGAGGAAATGCTGGGCCATGAAGCAAGTCTACACATTTTAAAGCCTGAAATTAACTAGATTATATTCTTAGACCACAGGGGAATTGAGCCATAGTCATAATGAAAAGAAAACCAGGAAGTCCCTCAACGTTTAAAAATTAAATGTAACTTTGCTACATATTCCAAGGGTCAGAGAAGGAATCACAATGGAAATTCTCAACCTTTCCTACATCAGAGCTTGCAGGCAATGCCACCCTATCTGTGAAGAGCAGTGTCATTAGCTAGACAGGAGTTGAGCCTTAAGTCAGAATTCTGCCTGTCCCAGCCTCACCTGGGAGCCTTGACTTGTGGTCCCTCCCCACAGCTGCCCTTTTTGGTAGTCCTGAGCTAAGAGGGACAACAGGGCCATATGGAAATGGGAAGCTCCCCACTCCTAGTGATGATGGTACCCCCACCCAAGCATCCCTTTCTGGTGGCCCTGAGCTAAGGGAACAACATGGCCGTATGGAAATGAGAAGCTCCACGTCCTGAGTGATGACAGTGCTATTGTATCATCCTCACCAGTCCAACAGCCTGTTTTCTTAATGAAATATGACACAATGACAGGTTCTTGACCTTCTTTAAGGTTTGAAAATAATTTTCAATATGTGTTCTTTCTTCTGGAAAAGAAATAGACCCAAAAAGTCATCATGGCTTCCTGAGCACCTGCTCTTGAGAGCCATCACAGTGGCTCTTTGTGGAATTCTCCCTCTTAAACATCCGAACTATGATGTAGATATTATTGGTCACATTTTCTAGATGGTTAGACAGGGCCTCTGAGATGATTCGAGTCACAGAGGATTTGAGCGTCATAAACACAATTGGGATCCCCAAACTGATTCCAAATCCCTTGTTATTCCATATATGGTACTATTTCCCTCTTATCTCTGGTCTTCTCAATCTGGAAACATCTCAAGGATTTTCTTTTTTTTTTTTTTTTTTTTTATTTGTCAGAGAGAGAGCGAGAGCGAGCACAGGCAGACAGAGTGGAAGGCAGAGTCAGAGGGAGAAGCAGGCTCCCTGCGGAGCAAGGAGCCCGATGTGGAACTCGATCCCAGGACACTGGGATCATGACCTGAGCCGAAGGCAGGTGCTTAACCAACTGAGCCACCCAGGCGTCCCATCAAGGATTTTCTTGTTGTGTGGTCAACTGGAATGAATTCAGCTGGCCTTTTTACCTCTGCCCACCACGATCACTAAGAATGGAGGACCTCTGAGTAAGATCCCAAAGATCCCTAGGAATAGACACATTATAATATTTTTCTGATGTTAAAGTTACTGAAAGAACTATTTTTTAAAAAATTGATTCAGTCTCTGGTATGTTCAGAGTATGCTGTAAGACAGGTCTGAAACAGCATTTAAAAACACTTGGATCAGCCTCTTCTACAAAGTGAGACAATGCTTATAAACATTGCTAAACTATTCCCTTACCCACAATTACTTACTTCCCAACCATCGTAGTGTTTGTATGGTATGACTGTGTCTTACATTAGTCAAAATCAGCAGGAAAAGAATGAAGACAATGTATCCAAGCTTTAGGGGGACTTAATGTTTAAATTAGTGTTGTGACAATGAGCTACTCTGTTTTACTCTGTAGTCCAAGGGAATGGTGCCAGACATCTCTAAGATAGCGGGAGGTTCTAAAATTCTGACTTTAAATTATCTGTGTGCTTCAGAGATTTGGGCAGAAGAAAGGGAGGAGCCCAGCTTCTGTGAACACCTCTGTTACCTGTGTTGAGCATGGAACAGGTAAACTTCTGTAGGCATCATTTTGATTTCTTGGTAATATTGTTAAAGGTGTTTTTGTCTCAAGTTCCTCCCTTTAGTAGTAATTAGAATGATAATTGAAATTTTTTATCTTTTACCATCCATGGACTCCTGGGCTCCTAGGGAAGCTCTCCTTTAACATTTTACCAAGCTCAAAATGACTGGGTAAAACCTCAGAGCACAGGCCCTATTTCTGCCACAAGCACATGTTATACATCTGCTTCAAGAAGAAAAGGATAACCAAAAAATACCACTGCAAACACAAAGATAAAAAAAAGAAAAGAACCTCTCCTGCTCCCATAGATTAAAATTATACTGACTTGCGCATACTGAAAACATAAGAAAAAGTCTGTAACTTTCGGAATGTTCTTCCTCATGATGATGTGTAACAGTACCTAAAGCAAAACTGAAGTAATATAGAAACCTGCCCCAAATGTTCCTTCCCCAGAGCACTCCCTTCCTTGTGAAGATTGTGTCTCCCAGGTCGTCTTGACTTGGTTTGAAAAAAACCATCTTCCTTTCTCTCTAAAATGTTTAAAAGGGTTTGTTCCTTTACTGTTGACAATAACAATATGTTTTTTTTTTTAAGTGAAAAATCCATGTTCCTGGTTCACACCTCCAACAGCACAGAAGGGTGGTTTTTCTGGTTCATCCTGGAGCTGCCCTGCAGAACCAAGCATATGAATATATTTTCCAGCACAAATGGGCTCATCCTAGAAGGATCCTTGGAATGTCTGAGAAGCACTATCCACTCCGTGGGTGAGACCAGAAGGTGATGCTCCTGTTTGGAGCATTAATTTTGGGGTGTTAAAATTGCCTTGGAAATGTGGGGAACCCCTGCATTTCCTTTTTTTTTTTTTTTTTTTAAGATTTTACTTATTATTTGACAGAGAGGGAACACAAGCAGGGGCAGTGGGAGAGGGAGAAGCAGGCTTCCCGCTGAGCAGGGAGCCAGGTGCAGGGTTCAGTAGGAGTACCCTGGGATCATGACCTGAGCTGAAGGCAGAAGCTTAATGAGTGAGCCATCCAGGCACCCCAGTCATCGCACTTCCTAAAGCCCAAGGCTGGGAAGGTCTGAGAGCAGCTAACTTTGCCAGGAGCCAAAAACAGCTCCACAGGCAGAGCTGGTGCAGGAAGGGGAGAGGCAGGGCTCTGAGGGTGGTCTGCAGCCAGAGGGGTCCCTGGAAGGGGCCAGATGTCTTGGGGAGGGGGACCCTGCTTACCACCCTCCCATGGCTGCCCCAAGGAGCCAGGTGTTAGAGGGAGGAGGCACCACCTCCCGGAGTACCTGCAAAAGCAGGGAGGTGTGGGTGTAAGGTGGTTGCCTGGTACAGGCAGGAGCTGCATCCAATGGGCTCAGGGCACCACCCTCCTGATCCATCAGCAGGTAGGGTTGGAACTATGTTCTCTGTGGGCAGACCAGAGCTTCCTTATGATGCAGAGGCAAGGCAGGCAAAGGGGCACTGGGAGAGAACCTGGACGGGTCCTGGCTTGGTGATTGCCAGCTGTGCACTAGTGTGGGGGTCCAGGAGGTAGGGTCCTTGAAGGGCACATGAAGAGAGTTCATTGTGGGGACTCAGATGGGTTTTATTTTTCCCTTGAAAGTCTCTTCTGTCTGATGTCCATCAACTGGCTGTATCCCCCAGACCCCTGAACTCCAGAGCTCACACTCACCCAGGCTTTTGTGGGATGGGTTGTGGACTTTTCAGGTTTCCCATGTTCTCCAGGAAGAGTGCATGTAAAGACAGCTCACAGTCCCCAACTTCGTGGCGTGCCTCCATCCCCTGGCACAGTGCAGGTAATGGATGTTGAGCAGCACCCCGAGTTCAGCAGGGTGTCCCCTGTCCCCCACCCCACAGGTGTGGCGCGAAGAAGCCCCAGAACAGTTCCCCAGCTTCAGCATTTTGTGCCCTGTCCGTGGGGTTGGTGGTAATGGGCTGTCAGGTTTGTGCATGAGGGTCCCCCAGGTTCCTGCCCTCCACCCCCAGCACAGGTGTGGCACTAGCAAGCCCCAGAACAGTTTCCCGGCTTCAGCATTGTTCCCTGTGTTCCCTGGGGTTCATGGTGATGGACTGTCAGGATCTCGCTGGAGAGTCCTCCAGGTTCCTGACCTCCCCAGGCACAAGGTGTGGTGGTAACAGCCCCAGAGCCATCCCCTAATTTTAGCATTGTGCTCCGAGTCCCAGGGGATGGCAGTAATGGGCTATCAGGATTCTGTAGGAGTGTCCTCCAGGTGGAGCCCTGGAAGCTGGAGGAATCCAGACCCCACTCAAGTTGCAGGAGGAACAGGTGAGTTTAGGTGTTCATTTGGAAGGGTAATTTTACTTTTCCAAAAAAGACCAAGCCATTGGTCTACTTTAGAATGTTGATAATTACTACTTAAGAAAGAAATATGTGTTTCAAAAAAAAAAAAAAAAAGAAAAAAGAAAGAAAGAAAAGAAAAGAAACAAGTATATGTTTTTCCTTCTTCCAGGAACAGAAGCAGGTGTGCCTGCCTTAGGTCAGAGGTGCCTTCTTATTCCCAGCTGACAACACTTCTCTGATTGGGCCCCACAAGACCCAAAGTTTTGAACAGCAGCATCTGAGTCAGTCATGCATCTCATCGCAGGACGTGAGTGTTCCAAGAAAGCATCAGGGGGACATTGGCACAATGTCACTTACATGTCAGGACTGGAGGTAAAACTTCTTTTTAACCCAAAACCTCCTGGGCTTTTCTCTTTTCTCTAGTTGAGCCATGAAGTCAAACTGAAGTAGCTGTCCACATTCTGGCTTTGGTGCAAGAGTTACTCAGTTTCCCTGCAGGTAGAACATCGCAGGGAATAAATACCATTTTCTCTGTTCATTTACTGCTTGCAAAATGTAATCTCACTTCTGTTTCCTAGGAAGTCACTTGTATTAGAGAAGGAAGATGAGATTTACTCTTTGTGTGTTTTTAGCATAGAATTGGATCCTTCATCTAACAGCATTTATTTCCTTGGGCTTGGGGGATGGTTGAATGGCCACCATCTAGAGGTAGGTGGCTTTTTGCAGCCAGATAGAGACTTGCATGATGTCCTGTCATTTGTCAAAACTGATGTTTCATAATTGATTAGTGTTTTCATCAAAAGAGTTCCAGTTAAGGTAGAGGAAAAATTCAAAATTATTCAAAGTAGGCTTTTTACCATTTAAAAGTAAAGCTTGACTTTCTAGTTTGACTCAATGTATCATCTAGATATTTTGACATGCTGTATTTTCTCTGTAGTTTCTTTGTGGTGGAGTCAGAAGGGGACTCTTTGGGAATTCTCCTGGATAGAGGCACGCTGGTGGCTTCAAGGAGATTGGTGGACTCCAGGAACCCTGGGGTGAATTCTGGAACTGCTTGCCTGATGCTGGGTGAGTCGGCTTATCCCACAGAGTTTGTTTCTCCTCAGGAAGTTGTTGGAAAGTAATGTCTGTGGAAAGGCTTTTTACACAGAAAATTTTGGGCTAATGAAGAGCAACTAAAAATGATGTTATCTGGGCTGTATTATTCTGTAAAGAATAGTTTCATAACCCCCGTCATAGGCTATGGTATTTACTGCCCAAGGAGTCCTCAGAAGTCTACAATGAAAGACTCAGATCTCAGAGCACGTTCATGTTTCATTGATACATGACTGACAGTTTGCACGGGCAGGAGGGTAAGTAGAGTGAAATACGACAAATTTATGAAAGCCTTGGGGCAGTGTCATTTTGACAAGAGTGGGGAATCCTGGAGAGTTGCAGCAGACAGGGGAGTTCCAGGTCTGGGTAGAGCTGCCAGTGGACAAGAGCAGAGTGCATTCTGTAGGAGGGTGTGGGCAAGGCTGGCTCCGGGGGTGGGTCTGTGTCCCCCGTGTGACAATTGTGACAGGTCAGGGCTGTGAGCAGGTTCCTGGCTGAGGACAGGGGAGGCCCGGGTGGAGAGCTGGCAGGGCACCTTCTTGTGTGCCACCAGCCTCAGCTAACACACACGAGCTCTTTGTCTCTCCCTGTCCCTCCAATTCAGACCTCTCCACGTTGTCAGGCTTTGACATTGGTTTGGACTTCTTTCTCTGAATGTGTGGAGTTTTACAAGCTAGATGATAAAATGATGGGTCATCAGAACATCTGTTCCTCTTGTATTTCCTGCTTTCCTTTAAGTCACCGCTGTGAATCATACATGCCAGTGGGACGGGCGAACTGTGCATTTTTATTTCCTGTTTTAATTAAATAATGGGAAACACACCTTCTGAAATATTAAAAGAATTTTTTGTGGGTGTTCATGTTTTTCTCTTCTGTGAATCACATTCCAATATTAGAAAATATTTTTTAAAGTAAAACACCACCACAGGGCCCTAACAGAATGCAGTGACCTTGGTGAGGAGGACACATGGAGACAGAGTGTATATTGTTGAGTAGCTCAGGGAGGGACTCATTGTGCTCCCAGAGAAAATCTACCCATCCCAGGGGGAGTGGCTGCTTACTTGGTGATGCTTCCTGGGCACTGAAACCTGACACAGTGATTCACTTGTGACTTGAACTGGGGAATTTATGAAGAAAACAGAATGAACCCTGGAGGGTGCCTGCATCCTTTGCACTTGGACACCTCCACGGAGTAAAGGAGCTCATCACCTGTGAGGCAGTCAGGATCCCTGTGGGTGTGTGCTTTGCTTCCTGGGAAGAGGTTATGTCTTCCTCCTTATCTGAACCAGAGCCATATTGTCTGATTATGGAGACTCAGACCTCTATATGACCATGTCATTATTATTCTTGTTATTTTAAGAAAGCAATCTAGACATTGACTTTGAGATCCAAATATCAAAAGGAAAAACACAAGGTCCAGTATATACATGAGGACGGAACTTGTGGTGCCGCTCATTAGTATGGGTGATGTCGGGCTGCCCCTATGAGAAGGAACAGGGAATTCTATTTGGATAGAAGTGTGCTCTGCCCGTGCAGTGTTTTATTCTATCCTCTTCCTTACTTCTCTGAAGGGAAAATAGAGTGGTGACTGGAGTTTGGTGTCTGATTTGAAGGAATGGGAGACAAGAGATTTGAAGGAGCAGTGTTCGTGCTGATGTGGTGCTCCGTGCCCAGTGAGTGAGGGTTTGAAGTTTGGACTTGGAAGCGTTGGTGTTCAGGGAGGATGTGGTCTGAGTTTCCCGCACACAGAGTCACTCGGCTGGTCTGCTTAATCAGACCCATTCCTGATTTTTTTTTTTTTACAGATTTATTTATTTATTTGACAGAGAGAGATCACAAGTAGGTGAAGAGGCAGGCAGAGAGAGAGGAGGAAGCAGACTCCCCACTGAGCAGAGAGCCCAATGCGGGGCTCGATCCCAGGACCCTGAGATCATGACCTGAGCCGAAGGCAGAGGCTTTAACCCACTGAGCCACCCAGGCGCCCCCATTCCTGATTTTTGAAGAGCAGCTTGAAGGTGGCTTGAAACCCTAGGGCACTGGAGGAATGATCTGGAAGGGACACCTGAGTGGGCCAATGTAGACAAACCCAGGGAATTCCTGAGCTAATGATGAACATGTTTCTGAGACTGGAGTTGGCTTCTCTGAGCAGCATTGAGCTGGGGAGGAAAGCAGTCTCTGGGTCTTGGAACTCACCGTGTCAGCAGGTGTGAGCCTGGCAGGGGAGTCAGATCAGAGAGCTGGTGGTGGCCTTCGCTCTTGATGCACAGGCCAGCTTGCTCCAGGGTCAGGGCTCTGCTCCCCAGCCAGCCCTCCTGCCACAGATGTGATAGAAAACTTGCTTCCTGTTGGGTTCTCCAGCCCTTGTCTCAGCAGGGGGCTTGGTGGGAAACAGCTGCAGGCAGCATTCTGGACGCTTGCCCAGTGTGCTCCTGGTTTCCTTGGATGAGGCACTGCAGGTGTCCTCTGCCTGGTGTCTGTGAATTCAGCCAGCAGAAACACTTCTTCCGGAGCCACACCCCTGAGAAATCCTCCGCCCCTCTGTGCTGTGTGGAAATGGCTGGTTTTCATTTGGAACTGAAATCTCAGTGCCTGCCATGAGGTACCAAAGCCACAGAGCATACCAGTCTCCTTGAAGCTCTAGTTCCACATGGGGGCTGATGTGCAAGACTTAGAGCAAACCTGGGCAGCCTGCTGCCTGCTGCTGCTGCAGGTTCCTTCCTGGAAAGTGTGCAGCAAAGCCTAGTTTGTGATGACGTCCCAGGAAAGAGGGACAGGTGCACCATTCTGCTCCAGCACAGGAGGATGCCAGGCGTCAATCACACGTGGCTGGTGCAGGGATGAGAGATGTCTACTTCCCAGGACCAGGACCTTGGCCAGAGGGAGATTTGGACCCTGGGATGCTTCTGTGCTCAGCTTTCTCAGGTGAGCACATCAGACAAGGGGAGGACGTGTGTGTGCTCACCTGAAATCGAGCAAGGTGTCTGGTTTCAGGTTTCATGTGCAAGTGGATTCCTCTTATGGCCCATTTTCCTGATGGTCTTCAGGGTTCTATAGGGGGACACACTGTCCCGGGCTTCCTGGCTGTGCGAGAGCTCTGGTCACCTTTTCCCCTAGGGCTCTTGACTAAGAAATTGCAGGGAGTCAGTGGTGAAACCATCTGAGTAGACCTCCGTTTCTCCCTTGCTGAGATGACCTGGTGACTGTGATAATTGCTCTGGCAATAGAAAGCAGGAGACAGGACTGGGGTGCTGAAGAGAGGGTGGCAGTGGTGATTGTTATTTACATGGGGCCAGGTGGGTCTTCACTAGGAAGGTGATGCTTGAGTCAAGTTCAAAAGAAGGTGAGTGATACCATATCAAGAGTCTTCTAAATAGAAGGAAAAGTATATGTAAAGGTCCTGGGGCAGGAGCATACCAGGTATGTCTAGGAGCAGCAAGAAGGCCTGACCACAGGAGACCAGTTAGGACATGACCTCAGGGAGGTGATAGTACAGTGACAGGAAACCATTACAGGGCCATGACCCCATGGGACCCTGTTTCACTGGGCCATTCTGGCTACAGTGTTGAGAACAGAGGACACAGAGTTGAGGATGGGCAAGGGAGGTCAATGATGAAACTCTTCCAGGAACTCAGGCAAGAGATGGGCTCTAGTGTGTACCAGACAGGCAGGCTTGGAAGGAGGGGTTAGTGCTATTCAGGGTTCCTATCAAAGATGGAGCTCACAGGATTTGCTGATGGGTTTGATATTGGGAGTGAGAGAAAGGAGGAATTGAGCTAACTCCCAGCTCTTGTTGGTTGTCCCATGTGAGGCAAAGGAGAGGTTTCTGGGGTGGGAGGTAGTCCGTGTTCTGCCTGCTGAGGAAGGTGCCTTTCACAGTGGATCTGCTGATATTTGTGTCTGGGAGAACATCTACCCCCTTGGCAACTTTCAAGTACCAGTTTCCCCCACTTTTCTCAAAGTTCATGGTAAGACACTTGGCATTTTGGAAAGATCTATGTTATTACCCAGCTCCAGTAGCTAGAAGAAACCTGAGGAGGATTTCCCTCCTATGAAAAAAGTCAAAAAGTGGGATCGTGTTCAGCATCTATTTTGTGGGGAGCCGCTACAGAGGCGGCGTGCACCCCAAACAGCTCCTTCCTGGGCACTGCTCTCTGTGTCCAGCCACCAGCAATAAATTTCATTTATTTATTTGACAGAGAGAAATCACAAGTAGTTGGAGAGGCAGGCAGAGAGAGAGAGAGAGGAGGAAACAGGCTCCCTGCTGAGCAGAGAGCCCCATGCGGGACTCGATCCCAGGACCCTGAGATCATGACCTGAGCCGAAGGCAACAGCTTAACCCACTGAGCCACCCAGGTGCCCCAGCCACCAGCACTTTGAGTTGTGTCTGTGAGCATCTGCTGTGCTTTATCTCCTTTTATTTTGGGCATCCATTAGGGCGTTGTGTCCCGAGGCCCAAGAAGAGCCAAAGAGAGGGAACTTTTGGTGTCTGAACATGCTCACTTATTTTTCAGTAGAAATGAGTGGTCATTCCTTTTTCTGTTTACATCATTTTTGCTGGGAAAGCTTTCCTAGGAACACTGTATTTCCGAATAGCAGGGGACCCTGTACCCCATCCTGTAGGGTTAGCTTTCATCTCCATGCTGCACAGAACATTCCATGACCTGCGGATTTTATCACTCAAACATGGCACCTTTGACCACCTTTCCCCCTTTCCCTGAATCTGGCAACCACCAATCTGTTCTCATTATCTATGTGTTCAGTATTTTTTTTTCCATGTGGAATGTCCATGAGAGCCTCTGGCGTTTGTTTTTCTGTGTCTGAGTGACTTAGCGTGATACTCCCAATGTCGATGTTTCCATGTCTGATTATTGTGAATAAGGCTGCCATGAACACGGGAGGGCATCTCTCTTTTGGTGGGAGTGTTATTGTGTTCACCAAAGAAATACTCAGTAGAGAAATTACCAGGTCATGTGTTGTATTCATTTTTCCCAGAACCTCCATAGCAAGTGTCACAGTGGCTGCACCAGTTTCCATTCCCACCAACAATGCACAGGGTCCCCTTGTCCACACACCCTTGACCACACCTGGTGTCTGTCTCTGGGACGATTTTTGTTCTAGCAGTTGTGAGGTGATAGCTGATTGCGGTTTTGACTTCTGTTTCCCTGATGACAATTAGCGATGTTGAACAACTTTTTCTGAGCATGTTGGCCACCTGGATGCCATCTTTGGAAAGTATCTATTCACATCTTCTCCCCAGTTTTTATTCAGTTTTTGTGTGGATTTGTAGGAGTGTTTTGTGTATTTTGGATATGAGCCTCTTCTCACACATACAATGTGCAGATATTTTTTCTCATTGGGGAGGTTGCCTTTAAGGGTTTGATGGTTTCTTTTGTCATGCAGAAATTTCAGTTTGATGTCCTTCCACTTGTTTATTTTTGCTTTTGGTGTCTCATGTAAAAGTCTCTTCCCCCAAACCAGTATCAAGAAACTTACAGTCTGTGTTTTCTAGTTGGAGGTTTATGGATTCAGTTCTTATGTTCAAGTCATTTATCCTTTCATGTTTTGGATGTGTGGTGTAAGAAAGGGATCCAGTCACATGGTTCTGCATTTCGTGTCCAGTTTCCCCAGTACCGTTCACTGAGGAGAAAGTCCTTTTCCCCATTGTATATTCTCTGCTCTGTCATAAGTTAAGACCATACATGTGTGGGTTAGCTTCTGAGGTTTCTTTCTTTTCTTTTCTTTTCCTTCCCTTCCCTTCTCCCCTCCCTTCTCCCTTCCTTTCTCTTCCTTTCTGGTTTTACAGTTTATTTGTTGGGAAAATATTTTTCCTGTAGGCATACATGCAGTGTGGACTTCATTGATGATGTCTTCATACACTTTGGTAGGACTTTTCTCTGTCATCTGCGTTTTTGTAGATGAGTAGATGAATCTATTGCTTTCAACAGGTTGAACATTTGGGCAGAACTACTGAAGTAGTATTCTATTCTTCCATCAGACACCAGATTGTGTCTGCTTGTCTTCTTTTGTGATGTTCTCAGTTCTGATGATGTATATCTATATTTCCTTTTCCGTGGTAGGTTTATTTATTTTAATATTTTTTATTTTTTAAATTAGCATATAATGTATTATTAGCCTCAAGGGTACCGGTCTGTGAATCGCCAGGTTTACACACTTCACAGCACTCACCATAGCACATACCTCCCCAATGTCCATAACCCTGTGGTAGGTTTATTCAAGTGAAATTACTTTCTCTTAAAAGTGTGGATTCTAAATCATCCTTATAATATATATTTACCTGAAACAGCATGTTTAAAGAAATGCATTTATTGGAAGCAACGGTTGGAACAGGATATAAATATTATTAATTCCCATTCAATGTTAATAATTCTTCAGAGCTAAGTTTAAATTCTTCCATCATTTTTTTTTTGTTTTTTGTTTTTTGTTTTGTTTTGTTTTTTGCCTGTCACAATAAAGTTTATTATGAAAACAGGCTGGTGTGGGGAAAGGGGACAGACAAGTACATTTAGGTTGGGTGGCTCAGGTGAAGTAGTGCAGCTTCTTCACATTGATGCCATACTCGCTGAGGGCAGGGGTCAAGTCCTCCATGGTTAGAGTGTACTTGTGGTCCTTGCTCTTGCTTCGGGAGCTGCCAGAAGCTGTGCCCTTCATTTTGCAGTGCTGTAGGACATCGTTGGCAATATCTGAGATGAATTTCTGGGCAACTAGCGAGATGAGCCGAATTATGCGTGGGTCCGAAGCCTCAAATTCAGCATGGTTCAGGTAGTAACCAGTCACTGCGTCTGGGATCGTAGGCATATAATCTTCCAGCTGCATCAGGAAATCCACCAGAGGCGTGCTGGACACCACTGGCTTCACGTCTCCATTGGCCGCGCTCGGCAGTACATAAACCCCATTAGACATGGCCCCCTCCGGGGACGCCACGCCACTAGCCGACACCGGAGCTGCCCCGCGCCGCTCGGCTGGCTCCCCGGCCCGCGCCACCACGGGTCCCGTGCCCCCTGCCGCAGCTCCAGCCCCAGGTCCCCCTACAGTCCCCGCGGGGCTGGCCTTAGCTCTGTATTCATTTAATATATGAATAAATAAACCTTGCCAAAGGTACTATGATTATCAGTTTCTGAATTTTCTTTTTCTTTTTTTTTTTTTTAAGATTTTATTTATTTATTTGACAGAGAGAGATTACAAGTAGGCAGAGATAGGCAGAGAGGCAGGCAGAGAGAGAAAGGAGGAAGCAGGCTCCCCGCTGAGCAGAGAGCCCAATGCGGGACTCGATCCCAGGACCTTGAGATCATGACCTGAGCCGAAGGCAGCGGCTTAACCCACTGAGCCACCCAGGCGCCCAGTTTCTGAATTTTCTATTGTGTTCAGTTGACCTGTGTGTCTGTTTTGGATGCTAGTACCATACCGTTTTTTTTAACAGTAGGTTTGTAAACTAGCTTGAAATTGGAGTGTGGTAACTCCAGGTCACTTAGTTGCTTGCTTGCTCTTTTTTTCAGGGAGATTATTTATTTATTTATTTATTTATTTATTTATTTATTTATTTTTACTTACTTTACATTTGTATTCTAAATGTTTTTCCTTCACTTTAAAAAAAAAAAGATCATGTAATATGTTATTTGTTTCTAGGGTACAGGTTTGTGATCCTTTTGTTTTACACAATACACAGTGTTCACAACGGAACATACCCTTTCCATGCCCATCACCAGCCACTACAGTCCCCCAACCCTGTACCCTTCAGAAAACATGTTTGTTTCCTGGGTTTAAGTGTCTCTTCTGCTTTGTCTCCTTCTCTGGTTTCATTTTGCTTCCTTTTCTCCTCTCTTCCCCTAGGGCCCTCTGTCTTATTTCTTAAATTCTGCATATCATCCATGAAATAATTGGGGCCGCCCATGGTTGTTCAGGCCTTAAGGCGGCATGCAGGTTATTCCTGCTCTGAGGTTTCTGCACAGCTACAAAGGGCACAATTTCCTCCTGGGTGGCAGGTGGAGTCCTGGGGTATGGCTCAGTGGTCCCCAGTATGGAGGGCTTAGGGGTCGTGCCTAGGGGTCATGCCTCTGGGGACGGAAGACTTAAAACCCATTCTAGGGTTAGGGTTAGGGCCTACAGGCATTGCAGTTCCAATCTGTGGGTGCTGAGGCAGGCTACCGGGGGGGCTGAGGTGAGGGAGGTAGAGAGGTGGTGCGTCTAGATCTGGGTTTGTAACCGGGGGGGGGGGGGTCGCCTATGCTAGGGGTGGCCGCAGTAGGGTATATAGGTTTCTCTCACTCTGAGGGTTCTGTGCAGCTCCAAATGGCACAATTTCATCTTGGGTGGCAGGTAGAGTCCTGGGGAATGAATCAGGGGTCCCCAGTATGGACGCCTTGGGGGCCATGCCTCTGGGGATGGAAGCCTGAAAACCCAACTTAGGGTTAGGGTTAGGGCCTAGGAGTATGGCAGGCTCCATCCACTAGCGCTGAGGTGGGCTCCCTGAGGGGCTGAGTTGAGGGCATGGGTCAGGCGGGTTTAGGACTTTGGGTTTATGGCCAGGTTGGCTGCTGTTTGTGGGGTTGGCCTCAGGGGGGCAGGCAGGTTACTCCCACTCTGAGGGTTCTGTGCAGCTTCAAATGGTACAGTTTCCTCCTGGGTGGCTGGCGGAGCCTTGGGTGTGGCTCAGGGAATCCCCAACCTGGAGGGCTTGGGGGCCAGGCCTCTGGGGACAGAAGCCTGAAATTCCAACTTAGGGTTAAGTTTAGGACCTATGGGCATGTCAGGCCTGACCTGTGGGTGCTGAGGCATGCTATCTGGAGTGCTGAAGTGAGGGCGGTGGTCAGGTGGTGCGTCCTGCTCCAGGTTTGAAACCAGGGGGGTTGCCAATATTAGGGGTGGCCTCAGTGCGGTATGCAGTTTTTTTCCAGCTCTAAGGGTTCTGTACAGGTCCAAAAAGCACAATTTCCCTCTCAGTGGCAGGAGGAGTTGGGGAGTGGCTCAGGAGTTGCCAACATAGCAGATTTTGGTGCCATGCCTCTGGGGACAGAAGCCTGAAAATCCAATATAGGGTTAGGGGTTAGGGTTAGGGCCTCTGAGCATGGTAGTCCCCATCTGCAAGCGCTGAGGCTGGCTCCCTGGGGGCTGAGCTGAGGGCGTGGGTCAGGTGGGGAGTAGGACTTCGGGTTTGTGGCCAGGGTGGCAGCTATTGATGGGCTTGGCCTCAGGGGTGCATGCAGGTTTCACTGCTCTAGGGGTTTGTGCAGCTTCAAACAGCAGAATTTTCTGCAGGGTGGCTGGTGGAGTCCTGGGGTGTAGCTCAGGGACCATGCAAGTTTCTCCCACTGTGAGGGTTCTGCACAGATCCAAATGGCACAATTTACACCTGGGTAGCAGGAGGAGTCCATGGGTATGGTTCAGGGTTCCCCAAACTGGAGGGCTTGGGGCCAGGCCTCTCAGGACGGAAGCCTGAAAAGCCAACTTAGGGTTAGGGTAGGGCCTCAGCGCATGGCAGGACCAGTCTGTGGGTGCTGAGGTGGGCTACCGGAGGGCTGAGGTGAGGGCGGTGGTCAGGTGGTGCCTCCAGCTCCAGTTTTGTATCCAGAGAGGTCACCAATGTTGGGGGCCTCAGTGGGGTATGCAGGTTTTTCCCGCTCTGAGGGTTCTGTGCAGGTCCAAATGACACAATTTCCTCCTGAGTCCTGGGGAGTGGCTCAGGTGTCCCCAGTCTCATGGGCTTGGGGGCTATGCCTCTGGGGACAGAAGCCTTAATACCCAACCTAGGGTTTGGGTTAGGGCCTAGGGGCATGGCAGGCTCCACCTGCTAGCGCTGAGGTGGGCTCCCAAGGGGGATGAGTTGAGGGCATTGGTCAGGCAAGGACCAATAGGACCAATAGGACTTGGGTTTGTGACCAAGGTGACCACTATTGATGGGGTTGGCCTCAGGGGGGCATGCAGGTTTCTCCCGCTCTGAGGGTTCTATGCAGCTCCAAATAGCAGAATTTCCTCCAGAGTGGCAGGCAGAGTCCTGGGAAGTAGCTCAGTGTTCCCCAACCTGGAGGGATTGGGGGCCATGCCACTGGGGAAGGAAAACTGAAAACCCAAGCTAGGGTTAGGGTTAGAGCCTAGGGGCATGGCAGGCCTGATCTGCAGGCACTGAGGCAGGTTATCTGGAGGGCTGAGATGAGGGCAGTGGTCAGGTGGTACATCCGGCCCCAGGTTTGTAACCAAGAGGGTCGTCGATGTTTGGGATACCCTCAGTGGGGTATGCAGGTTTCACCACTCTGAGTTTTCTGCACAGCTCCAAATGGCACAAATTTATCCTGGATTACAGGCGGAGTCCTGGGGGAGTGGCTCAGGGATCCGCAACCTAGAGGGTTTGGGAGCCATGCCTCTGGGGACAGAAGCCTGAAAACCCAAACCTAGGGTTATGATTGGGCCAAGGGGCATGGCATGCTACATCTGCTAGTGCTGAGGCAGGCTCCCTGGGGGGCTGAGTTGAGGGAGTGGGTCAGGTGGGAAGTAGTGAAAGACCCGCGGATCCCCTTACCCAAGAATCCAACACTGCCACTGGATGCAAACAGCAAGAGGTTTATTGTTACGCAGGTACCGGCGGGTGGTCGGCAGCTCCAGCAAACCGAGCACACCGACCGGAGAGAAGCAGGGTCTTTTATAGAAGGGTACACATAAATTTTTGGGGGGGTGCAACTGATTGGTTAACAGTTTGAACTTTTGAAAAAGGCATATTTGGGTTTTGTTGATTGGCTCTGGGGACCTGCGCGCGAGAAGAAAGTGGCGGGAAGGGGAACAAAGAGGGGAGGTTAATCTTATTACTTCAGCAGAAAGGCATCCTGTCTACGTGACTATGCAGCCCCCTTGCCTACGTGACTATGCCCCGGCTATTAGGAGAGGGTATCTTGTTCAAACAGGAGTCAAGTGTCATGTCCTAAAAGCCAAGCGGTTACAGAAAAGCAAAAGAGCAGCTACATTGAATTCAACCCTGGGGGAAGGGTCTTTTCATGGCAAGGGGAGGAGGGGTACTTTTACACAACAAAAGAGCAGTTAATTACTTAACGACGAGGGGGGGGTCTTTCAGTAGGACTTCGGGTTTGTAGCCAGGTTGGCCACAGGGGGTCATGTAGGTTACTCCCACTGTGAGGTTTCTGTGCAGCTCCAAATGGCAAAATTTCCACCTGGGTGACCCTGGAGTCCTTGGGTATGGATTAAAGTTCCCCAGACTGGAGGGCTTTGGGGCCAGGCCTCTGGGGATGGAAGTCTGAAATCCCAACTTAGAGTTAGGGTTAGGGCCTAGGGGGTATGGCAGGACTGATCTGGGTGCACTGAGGCAGGCTACACAGAGGACTGAGCTGAGGGTGGTGGTCAGGTAGTGTGTCTGGCTCCGGGTTTGTAGCCAGGTTGGTTGCCAATGTTGGACTCAATGGAGTGTGCAGGTTTCTCCCACTCTGAGGGTTCAGCACAGCTCCAAATGGCACAGTTTCCTTCTGGGTGGGAGGCAGAGTCCTATTGTGTTTCTCAGGGGTCCCCGAACTGGAGGGCTTGGGGGCCATGCCACTGGGAATGGAAGCCTGAAAACCCATCCTAGGTTTAGGGTTAGGGCCTCTGGGCATGGCAGGCCCCATCTGCTAGCACTAAGTGGGCTCCCTGGGGGGCTGATTTGAGGGTGTGGGTTAACAGGAAGTAGGACTATCAGGGCGGCTGCTCTTGATTGTGGTTGGTCTCGGGGGCATGCAGATTTCTCCTGCTCTGAGGGTTCTGCACAGCTCAAAACAGCAGAGTTTCCTCCAAGGTGGCAGGCAGAGTCCTGGGAGTAGCTCAGGTTTCCCCATCCTGGAGGGCTTGGGGGGCATGCCTCTGGGGATGGAAACCTGAAAACCCAACCTAGGGTTAGGGCCTCTGGGTATGGCAGGCCCCATTTGCTAAGGCTGAGGCAGGCTCCCTGGGGGGCTGAGTTGACGGTGTGTTTCAGGCGGGGAGTAGGACTTTAGCTTTGTGGCCATGGTGGCCACTACTGATGGGGTTGGCCTCACGGGGATCATGAAGGTTTCTCGCACTGTGAGGGTTCTGTGCAGCTCCAAAGGGCACAATTTCCACCATGGTGGCAGGTGGAGTCCTGTATACCCTGAGGGGTATAGCTCAAGGTTCCACAACCTGGAGGGCATGGGGGCCAGGCCTGCGGGGATGGAAGCCTGAAATCCCAAATTAGGGTTAAGGTTAGGGCCTAGGGACATGGCAGGCTTGATATTCAGGTGCTGAGGTGTGCTACCTGGAGGGCTGAGGTGAGGGTGGTGGTTAGGTGGTGCTTCCTGCTACAGATTTGTAACCAGTGTGTCGCTGATCCTGGGGATGGCCTCAGTGGGGCATGCTGTTTTCTGCTTCTCTTAGGGTTGTGTGCAGCTCCAAATGGCCCAATTTCCTCCTGGGTGCAGGCAGAGTCCTGGGGAGTGGCTCAGGTGTCCCCAATCTGGAGGCTTTGGGGGCCATGCCTCTGGGGATGGAAGTCTGAAAACCCAACCTAGGGCTAAGGTTAGGGCCTAGGGGCATGGCAGACTCCATCTGCTTGCACTGAGGTGGGCTCTTTGGGGGCCTGAGTTGTGGGTGTGTCTGGTAGGGAGTAGGACTTCTGGTAGGGAGGCTGCTAGTGATGGGGATGGCCTCAGGGGGGCATGAAGTTTTCTTGCACTGTGAGGGTTCTGTGTAGCTCTAAATGGCACAGTTTCCACCTGGGTGGCAGGCAGAGTCCTGGTGAGTGACTCAGGGTTCCCCAACCTGGAGGGCTTGGGGACCAGGCCTCTGGGGATGGAAGCCAGAAATCCCAATTTAGGGTTAGGGCCTAAGGGCATGACAGGCCTGATATCTGGGTGCTGAGGCAGGCTACCCTGAGGGCTGATGTGAGGGAGGTGGTCAGGTGTTGTGTCTGGCTCTGGGTTTGTAACCAGGGGTGTTACCAATGTTAGGCTTGGCCTCAGGGTGGTATCCAGGTTTCTCCTGCTCTTGGGTTCTGCGCAGCTCACATGGGCACAATTTCCTCCTGGGTGGCAGTCGGAGCCCTGGGGAGAGGCTCAGGGATCCTCTATCTGGAGAGCTTGGGAGCCATGCCTCTGGGGATGGAATCCTTAAAACCCAATCTAGGGTTTAGGTTAGGGCCTGGGGCATGGCAGGCTTTATCTACTACACTGAGGTGGACTCTCTAGGAGGCAGAGTTGAGGGGGTGGGTCAAGCAGAGAGTAGGACTTTGGGTTTGTGGCCAGAGTGGCCGCTGTTAATGGCTTTGGCCTCAGGGTGGCATGCAGGTTTCTCCCATTCTGAGAGTTCTGAGCAGCTCCAAATGGCCCAGTTTCCTCCTGGGTGGAAGGCGGAGTCCTCGGGTGTGGCTCAGGAGTCCCCTACCTAGAGGGCCTGGGAGCCAGGCTTCTGAGGACAGAAGCATCTAAACCCAACCTAGGGTTAGTGTAAGGTTCCTAGGGCATGGCAAGCCCAATCTGTTGGCATGGGCCAGGCTCTCTAGGGGGCTGAGTTGAGAAGGGAGGGTCAGTCGGTGCATCAGACTTTGGGTTTGTGGGGAAGGGGGCTGCTGAATGTGAGGGTGGCCTCAGGTGTTATGCAAGTTTCTCCCACTGTGATGGTTTTATGCTGCTCCAAGCAACATGGTTTCCTCCTGGGTGTAAGGTAGAGTCCTGGGCATGACAGACCAGATCTGCCAGCACTGAGACAGACTCCCCAGGAGCTGAGTTGAGGCAGGGTGTGATGCAGCACGTCAGACTTCGAGTAGATCTCTCTCACAGGTGCCTGGCTGGATGACAGGTGGAGGAATGATTTGGGATCTTTTCTCCTGAAATAGCAGGCATCCTTCAAAACCCTGATGGGCGGGGGGGAGGGGGGGCTCTCTGTCACTTTGAGTGCAGGACAAGGGATTTGGGAGTCCTCCCAGATGAAGTTTGTTCTATGAAGGTGGCTTCCTTCTGAGATCATTATGGTACCACACTGCATGGCCATTCCTGTGGGACAGAAAGCACGCTGCTGTATTTATTCTCCTTGTACACTGTGGCTACCAAAGAGGAATCACACACTCATACTCACAAGTTCACACATACATCTCCATTCCTGAGCACCACTACCATGGAAACTACCGTGAATTCCCATTGGGCTGCAGACCTGTAGACATGCCATTCAAGGTGTCCATAGAGGAGGATGGAGATGGAGTTCTGGCTAAAAGGATGGAAGTCCTTGCCTCTGGGGGTGAAGAAATTAGATTTGACCCAGAAGGCGCTACATTCTACTCAAAGAAGTGATGTGATCCTAGGATCTTAGAGACCAGGGATGGGCACAGACCTTTCTGTAAAGTCTTCTGTAAAGATTTTCTGTTAGGTGTTTCAGTCCATGTGGTCTCTCTGACAATGACTCCACTCCTGCATTTTGGCATGAAAGTAGCCACAGACCATCCATAACTCATGTTCCAGCCACAACTGATTGACAGAATACAGTGGGAGGTCCCATTTGGCCCATGGGTGATAGTTTCCCACACTCCAGATCTGCAACATGATGGAGGATGCAGGTGAGGGCTCTTCTTTTCCAGTGGCAGAGTGGGAGTACACCGGGATCTATCCTGCGTGACCCTGGCCAGTTCACTTGAAAAAAAAAAAAAAAAAGATACTTAGATTGGTGAACAATTAAGTCCTCAGGAACCCCCCCCCCCACCCTTTCTCTGTAGGCCTCGAGCTTCCCACAATATGTTTGTCTGTGGTTGAATTCTATGTAGGTATTGTTTGGCTGAGTAAGTCCCCATTGTTGGTGGGTATATCATGTGGGTGATATACCACACAGATGGTCATCTTGTTCAGGCCAAGACCATGAGCACATTTAGGGTTCTCCTGAAGTAGCAGAGGATTTAGCATGTGTGGGCTTCAGGACAAGTCTGATTCAGCACTCAGAAATGTTATGGCCCGGCTTTCTGGGCCCTCTATGGCACTGGCACGGGACTGGCCTATACCACTTCTGCAGTCATGATGGAAAAGTCCCTGGTCTGGGGGTCCACACTGTGCTTGGCTGTGCAGGCTGAGACCTGAGGTTCCTCCCACCTCATTGGCTGGGACCAGGTCCCATGCCCATGGATGAGCCAATCCCTGGAGCCAGGAAGTGGAGCAGTGGAGATTGGCACAGGTTGTTAGGACCTCTGTTGTAATGACTTTTCTAATGGCAGTGGTGGCAAGACCTTCTGGGATGCATCTTTTAATAAAACAAATATTAATTTCTGATAGTAGGTGGGTCCAAGGTGTTGGCTTAGCACCTAGCACCTCAGTCCCAGCCCCTCGGTACTACTGTACTACTCTACAGAGACAACGGCTGAGAATGAGCAAAGCGGATGGAAACTGATCTGGAGTGCACAAGGCAAGGGTGTGTCTGTGTGTAGGGGGTTGGGGATAATAGCTCTGGCCAAGCTGTATCTCCATATTATCTAGGTTCAAGAAGGTTCGGGAAATCCGTGGTGTTTCACTATCCATCATTTTGCAGATGAAGAATATGCCTTTTGCATGGAGTATGGCAAGACATGTTCCAAGTATTGTATAGTTGGAATGGAAGTCAGGGAGAGCGGCACCCTCCATCTGCTAGGATAGGTGTGAGTGGCTTAGTGC
This sequence comes from Mustela nivalis, assembly GCF_964662115.1. Classification (NCBI taxonomy): domain Eukaryota; kingdom Metazoa; phylum Chordata; class Mammalia; order Carnivora; family Mustelidae; genus Mustela; species Mustela nivalis. Next base: position 89,131,364 of record NC_139024.1, on the reverse strand, counting down.
TCTAAAGAAAGTGTCTGGCTTTTGCCTGCACACAGGACTGATGAGGACAGTTCACGGTTTTGTTCTGAGGATGGAGTATTGGAAGAATGTGGTGCCCTTTGTAATCCCAGGAAGGGGACAGATTTGGAGTCTGTAGTAGTGTTACTTTGTGGGAGTGGTGGTGAGCTGCAGCATCTGCTTCAAGAGATGTCTGTCCTTTATTGAGTGCTGGGTGTGGTTTCTGTGACTTTGTCCTAAAGGCTGGGATTTCCAAGGAGTGGGATTTTTTGGCTTCCCCGTAAGGGTTGGTCCACCGGGAGTGGGCAAGTCCTGTTCTGCTGAGAAGTGTGTCTCTAGCAGTTTGAGTGTGTATTACAAGCCTAGAGGTCAATGGGGAGGCAGTTACAATGGCCAGCAGGCTATTGGTATTGATAATTTTTATGGGTGAATTCTGTAGGTTGAGATGTTAGATCTTATGGTTAGGGATCCTCATTAAGTGCTCATAAAAGGTGGTTTTTCTGAGTTTCATATTTCATATCTTTTTATTGCTTCTCATAGCCCTCCTTGTACTTGGTATTCCAATGAGCAGTGCATTACAACGTTGCCTGCATTTTACATGTGCATTGATGAGGATTTGAGAAAGGAAAATGTTGTCAGTGCTTCCACAAATTGTACATTGGAACAGCCAGATAATAAAATTCTATTTTTGACACAAAGTAGGATGTATCCTGCTGTGATTCTTAGTTTAAACCAGGAGAGGGGCCCCTCTTTGGGTAGTGGTAATGAGTACCATAGGCCTTCCTAGGGAACATTATCAGATTCTATTGGAAACTTGGTCTTTGTTACTGTGGAAGAATCACGAGTCAACCAATTATTTGTCTCCTGTTTCATTTTCCATGAACATTTCCACAGTATTTGGTTTCACACGTCTACCATTGTGAAATCATCCCAACTTTGGTACTGGCTCACCCTTCTCTGCCAAGGGTATGTTTGGGCCAAGAAAAAAGACATTTCTGGGTGACTGGGAGACTCTAGGACCAGAATGCTGTCAGTAGGGAGTTACGGGGATCCTAAATTCCAAACCAGCTCCTGACACCCAGATGAAATACATTTCAGGTTAAGAAACTTCAGATAGAATTTTGTGTCCATGATGGCAACTGAAGAAAATGTGTTATCCCTACACCTAACCTTAACCCCTAACTTTAATGCTAAAACCTAACCTGACCTTGAAACCCAAACTGGAACCCTGAATCCCAAACCTGAAGTTGAACCCGAAGTCTGGACTCTGAATCTGAGTCTTGGATCCAAGCCCTGAACCACTAACCCAAACCCTAAGTCAGAACTTTGAGTCTTGAACCCTGAACCCAAATCCCAGCATGAACCCAAACCCCAAATTTGACCTTGAACTTTATCCCATAAGCCCTGAGTCTTAAACCCTAAATCATAAACCTAATGCCCTAAGTCTAACTGTTCCCTTGCCCGTCACTCTAAATCCTCACCCTGATCCTAAACCCAAACCTGATCTAGAACTCTGACTAAAACGTGCACCTGAACCCAAATTCAAACCTTTCATCACACTTTGTTTATGTATTCCCCATTGATGGATATTTGCAGATTCTACCTTTTGATTCTTGTGAACACTGTTTGGGTTGGGGGCTGGGGTAAGGGTCTTGGATTGGGGTCAGGACCAGGCTTGAGAGCAAGCTGAGGTTAGAGTGTGGGTCTACATTAGGGCCAGGGTCATGTTCAGTGCCACTTTTTGGGTTAGAGACTATTGTCATTCCATATTGTTTCCAATTCATTGTTCCTTAGCTGTTTTTGGAGAAGCTGGGGGATATTGAGCTCCATACAGCTTGAATTTCCAAAATTAAATTGCTTCAGCTGTAACCTGGGAGGGAGCAAGTGCTTCTACTGAAGGGTGAGCTCCCCTAATCCTGCACTGCCTCCACTGCCTTCGGAGGGTGCAAGACCCCAGCTCCCTCCTCAGCCTGGCCTGCATAGCCTCAGCTGGGACAGGAGACTGGCTTCCTCAGGACCACTGTAGAGACTTCTGGAGGACATGGGGCCACTCCCAAGCTGAGAGTACAAGCTGGGGAGGATGTGGGTCCACATCCACACTGACAGGACCTGCTGTGGTGGATGTGGGGCTGCATTCACACTGACAGCAGTCTAGCCCCCACCAGACAGCTGCTGGAGGACAAGGTGAGGAGAAACCGCCTGAGCGAAGACTGGCGAGGGGGTGCGTGGTCTCAGGACCCCATTGAGGAAGGGCACATTGTGTAGACACTGGTGCTTCTGTGGTTTTGTGTGTGGTGATGTGGCCTCCCACGGTGCTCTGTGCAGGGCCTTGGGCTCTCCCCATTCGGGGCTCAGAGGTGCTCCCCAGGTCCCTGCATCTGTGTTTGTGTGCATACGGATTTGGTTCCTGGGGCTCCTCAGACAGTCTGCAGTCAGGGAGCACCTGCCTGTCTTGGTGCTCATGCTCCCCCCGCCTGTGCCCTGCAGGATTCTTCCCGTGTCCACACCCACTTCAGGGCTGGTCCAGAGTCTAGAAGTCTGGGAGCACCGGTGCAGACTCTGTAGATGGCTTGGGGGGAGAGCAGGTATTTTCCCAGTGTTGGTTCTTCCCTGAGCACAGAGTGTCTTCATATCTCTGTGTGTCTCCTTCCATGTCTGTCATCAGTGTCCCATGGCTGTCAGGACAGGTCTGTCACCCTCTTTGTTCAGAGGACTCCTAGGTATCTTGTTCTTTTGGATGCAGTAGTAAATGAGATTGTTCTTTGTAGTCTCTTTCTGATGGTTCCTTTGGAGCACGTAGCAATGCAACTGATTTGTGTATATTGATTTTGTTTCTTGCAAGTTTCTTGAATTTATTCGTTCTTTTTGCCTTAAACTCAAACTGCCAGTTATTTGACCAGCAAAATGGGTTTATTTGGGAATAGCAGAGAATCACAATCTGGGATGAGCAAACTATGGTCACATCACATGCAAGTGCAAGAAACAAAGGAGAGGAACATTATTTCATGGAGAAGGAAAAAGTTGGGAGGGTTGCTTGGAGGGAAAGTCCACTGGAGAAAGGCAGGGGTTTGGGGTGATGGAGGATTCTCACCAGCTGAGCTGTGGGGATGGTGGATTTCTTGTAGGAGATGAACCCTCCAGCTTCTCCTATGGGGCCTGGAATGGATGAGTGTCTACTGTGGGGATTTTATTGTGGGGTCTGTAATGGACACTGACCGGCAGGTGCCCCCTTCCAGCTTCCCCAGTCCACTTTACTGAGGCTTCCCTTCATGCTTTTTCCACAGTTCTAACCAGGTTGTGGTGGAACATTGTGGATAATTGGAATTCTGAATCCCACTGCTTCTACTGCACCCGAGACCGTGGGGGAGCCCAATTAATCCTCCCACAAGTCTCTTGCTAACATGTGGCCTCCTCCAAGGGCGAGTGGCCTCTCCACAGTGGGTGAACTGGATCTGGGAAGGCTTGGCCTCCATCCCAAAGTCTGATGTCCTCTCTGCTTCTGTGACATGCTAATGTGGATGTTTGGAAGAGTCATTTACTCTGCGGTGATTGCACATCTGCATTAACTTGATACAACAGCACAAATACACTATATCTCCACACTCAGACTCCACAGCTGTCATTTCTTTACCATGTTTGCCACTTCACAGGGGATACTTCAGTGCATTTCACCCCCCAACAGGAACACTGTCCCATGGAACCACCATATAACCTGAAATGAGGAGATCATTACAGATTCCACCTTATAAAATGACCATATGTCCACTTAAACTGTGTCTACCCACCCGACTGTCTGAAATATCTTTCACTATTCTCCAGGTCTCTTCTGGTTAGGGTGAGGGTTAGGCGTTAGAGGTTAGGAGTATACGGCTATGGTTTAGGATTTAGGATTAGGGTTAGTTTAGGGATAAAGTGAGGGTCAGGTTCAGAGTTCATGTTCAGGGGGTTGATGAAAGTGGGGGGATTGCTGGGATGGGCCCAGCTTTGCTTTCAGATTTCTCCTGCCCTGAATCCTTTCTGGGGTTCCAAATGGCAGGGTTTTCTTGTGTTGTAGGCTTAGTCCTCAGATATTGCTCAGCTGTCCTCACTCCCTGGGGCATTACAGGCAGACCCTTGGGGATGGACCTCTCAGAACACAACCTAGTTTAAGTGTTAGGGCCTTGGACCTAACTGGACCAAACTGAGGGTGCATCGGTGAGTTTCCTGGGGCAGGGGGATGGAGGGTTGAGTCGAAGGTGTGGGTCACGATGAGTGTTAGGATCCAGATTTGTGTTCAAGGGTGAACTAAATGTGGGCGTGGCCTCAGGTGGATATACAGATTTCTCCTACTCTGAATCCTTATCAGATTTCCAATTGTCAGGGGTTCCTTCTGGGTGGTAGGCGGAGTCCTCTGGTATTGTTCAGGTGTCCCCAACATGTAGGGCATTCATGTCAGGACTCGGGACAGAACCCTGAAAACCCACCCTAGGGTTAAGGTGAGGGCCTAAGGGCATGTCAGGCGTGAACTTCCCAGGCTGTTAGATTTCTACTGGGGGATGAGTTGACACAAAATGTCAGGGTGAGTGTCAGGCTCCAGCTTTGTGCCCAGGAGGCCGCTGAACATGGGGGAGGGGGTCCTCAGATGGCCATGCAGATTTCTCCAGCATTGAATCTTTTCCAGAGTTCCAAAGGGCAAGATTTCCTTCAAAGAGTCCAGCTGAGTCCTCTGCTGCTGCCCAGGTATCCCAAACTCCTGCTCTTTGGAGCACGACCACTGGGGATGGACCACTCAGAACCCAAACAAGGGTTTGGGTTAGGGCCTAGAGGCATTGAATGACAGATCTAAAGGTACTTTTGGGAGTGTTCCAAGGGCTGCGTTGAGTGCCTGGGTCAGAGTGACTGCTGGCTCTGGGCTTGTGTCCAGAGGTCCACTAAATATGGGTGTGGCCTGAAGTAGGCATGCAGATTTCTCTTGCTCTGAATCCTTTCTGGAGTTCCAAATAGCACAGGTTCCTTCTGGGTGGCAGGAGGAGTCCTCTTGTATAGCTCAGGTGTCGGCATATCCTAAGGATTGAGAGTCAGGCCTCTGGGGACAGAAGACTCAAGGCTAAACCTATTTTCAGGTTTAGGGCTGAGAGGCATGGCAGAGGTTTGTAGGCCTTAACATGAGCTTTCCAGGGAAGTGAGTTGAGGGCTTGGGCCAGAGGAGTGTCAGGCTCTCTGTTGTGTCCAGGGACCCCTGAATGTGGGGTGGATTCACATGGGAATGCAGATTTGTCCTGCTCTGAATCCTTTCCGGAGATCCAAATGGTAGGGTTTCCTTCTGGGTGGCAGATGGAGTCCTGTGGCAGTTTTTAGGTATCGCAATGTGTAGTACTTGGTGGCCAGGCCTCTGGGGACAGAAGCCTCAAATTCCAACTGAGGGTCAGTGTGAGGCCCTGGGGGCATGGCAGACCCAATCACCCAGAGCTGATGCAAACAACTTCCCAGGTGCTGAGTTGAGGGCTTGGGTCAGGGTGAGTGGCTGGCTTCTGGATCAAGTGTAGGTGGCCAAGGAACATGGGGGTGGTCTCATGTGGGCACACAGATTTCTCCAGCTCTGAATTATTTCTGTGGGTCCAAATGCCACAGTATCTTCCTGGGTGCCTGGTGAGACCTGTTATTTTTCAGATATCCCAATGTGTAGAGCTCAGCTACCAGGCCTCTTGGGGACAGAAACCTGAAAGTTTAACCTAGGGTTGGGGTTAGGGCCTAGGGGCATGGCAGGCCTGATTTTCCAGTCTTGAGGTGAACTCCTAAGGTGGTGGAGTTGAGGGCTTGGGTCAGGGTGACTGTCAGGTTCCGGGTTAGTGTCCAGGGGACCACAGAAAGTGGGAGTTACCTAAAGTGGGCATGCAGATTTCTCTTGCCTTGAATCCTTTCTGCAATTCCAAATGCCATGATATCTTTCTGGGTGCCAGGCCCGCTCTTCATTATTTTTCGGATATCCCCAATGTTTAGAGCTTGGCTGCAAGGCCTCTGGGAACAAAAGCCTAAAAGTCCAACATAGGGTTGGGGTTAGGGCCTACATAGGGGCATGGCAGGCCAGATTTTCCAGTGCTGAGGCAAACTCCTTATGCCACAGAGTTGAGGGCCTGGGTCAGGGTGACTCTCAGCCTCTGCCTTAGTGTCCAGAGGACCACTGAAAATGGGGGTTGCCTCATGTGGGCATGTATATATTTCCAGCTCTGAATCCTTTCCAGAGTTCCAAATGGCATGGTTTTCTTATGGGTGGCAGGCAGATTCCTGTGGCATTGCTTAGGTATCCCCAAAGTGCAATGTTTAGTTGCCAGGCCTCTGGAGATAGAGGCCTCAAAGCCCAAGCTAGGGTTAGGTTTAGGGCCTAGGGGTATGGAACGCCTGATCTGCTCGAACTGAGGCCAACTTCCTGGGGGCTTAGTTGAGGGTGTCAGGCTCTGGTGTATGTAGCTGTGATGAGGTTTAGAATAGAAGTGAGGTCCAGAGCTGACAACCGAGAAAAAATTCTTAAGACATCTCTGGTGCAGAGAGGTGATTTGATTCAAGTATGGGACAGGACCTGTGGGCAGAAAGAGCTGCTACACTGGGATTGTAAGGGCTGGTTGATTATATACTATGGGGGGGATGGTAAGGAAAAGGGAGGTTTCAAAAGCACTTTCCTATGCTAAAGAGTACCTACAAGATACCAGAGGTCCTGCCATTGTCAGGTTACGGTGTTTTTGCTTTTAGTAAGGCATGAACAGTAAAATAGTTGGCAGCTTCCTGGAGGAATGTCAGGACATGCTATCAATGACATGCTATCACATGTCCTTATCAAAGAAGAGAAGAAATTTAGGTTTAGAAGAAATTTAACTTTGTTTACATTTCCCTCTGCCTCAGCCCCCCCTCAATTTTAGGGTGGGGAAGAGGATGTTAGGGCTTTAAGAACTGAGTTATGGGTCTTTGCAAGTTAGGCTATTGATAAGGAAGCCTCTTCCTTATAAATCACTAGGACATTTGTGAACTGAGGGAAATTCAGGTCTTGCAGGATTTTGATCTCTACAATTTAACTATTTGTTTTTCCTTTAGGGCAGCCAGGAAGGCCCAAGGAATGTCACAATATCCCATGGGGGCAGGGTTGTAGGGTGCCAGCTTCTGGTTTGTCCTCAGCTTGCCTTCTGTTCCCTCATCAGCTGGGGGCCTCTGAAGGTGGGTGGGTTCAGGTGAGCATGTAGATTTCTCCTGCTCTGAATCCCTTCTGGTGTTTGAAATGGTATGGTTTCCTTCTGGGAAACAGGCAGAGTTCTTTGTCTTTGCTCATGTTCCCCAACGTAGGGCTTGGGAGCCAGGCCTCGGGACACAGAAGCCTCAAAGTCCAACCTTGGGTTACAGTAAAGGACTAGAGCATGGCAGGCCTGATCTGCAGGCAGTGAGGCAAGCTTCCCCAGGTGCTGAGTTGAGGGCCTGGGTCAGGGGAGTGTCAGTCTCTTAGTTTGTGTCCAGGGGGCCATGGACATTGGGTGTGCCCTCATGAGGCATGCAGATTTGTCTTGCTCTGAGTCCTTTCCGGAGTTCCAAATGACGCGAGTTCCCTCTGGGTGGCAGGATGGGTCCCCTTGTATTGCTCAGGTGTCCACAGTCCCTAGGGCTTGGGAGCCAGGCCTCTGGGGACAGAAGACCCAAAGCTAGACCTATTTTCAGGGTTAGGGCCTAGAGGCATGGCAGAGGTTTGTAGGCCTTGAAGGGAACTTTCAGAGGGACTGAGTTGAGGGTGCGGATCAGAGGAGTGTCAGGCTCCCTGTTGTGTCCAGGGGCCCCTGAATGTGGGGTGGATTCACATGGGCATGCAGATTTGTCTTGCTCTGAATCTTTTCTGGAGAAACAAATGGCAGGGTTTCCTTCTGGGTGACAGATAGAGTCCAGTGGCATTTTTCAGGTATCCCCAATGGGTAGCACTTGGTGGCCGGGCCTCTGGGGACAGAAGCTTCAAATCCAACCAAGGGTTAGGGTGAGGGCCTAGAGATATAGCAGACCTGATAAGCCAGTGCTGAGGCGAACAACTGCCCAGGGACTGAGTTGAGGGTTTGGATCAAGGTGAGTTGCCGGCTTCTGGATCGAGAACAGGGAGCCACTGAATGTAGGGGTGGCCTCATGTGGGCACGCAGACTTCTCCTGCTCGGAATCCTTTCCATGGGTCCATATGCCACAGTATCTTTCTGGGTGCCTGGCAAGACCTGGTATTTTTAAGATATCCCCAATGTGTAGGCCTCTGGGGACAGAAGCCCTAAAGTCCAACCTAGGGTTGGGGTTAGGGCCTAGGGGCATGGCAGGCCCAAATATCCAGTGCTGAGGTGAACTCTATAGGCAGCAGAGTGGAGGGCCTGTGTCAGGGTGACTGTCAGACTCTGGATAGACTGCAGGGGGCCACTAAACATGGGCGTGGCCTCATTTGGGCATGCAGATATCTCTTTCCTGCCCTGAATTCTTTCCAGAGTTCCAAATGGTATGGTTTCCCTTGGCTGGGGACGAGGGGGGCAGGCATGTTCCTTGGTATTTTTCAGATATCCCCAATATGTAGAACTTGGCTGTGAGGCCTCTCGGGACAGAAGGCTCAAAGTCCAACCTAGCATTGAGGTTAGGGCCTAGGGGCATGACAGGCCCAATTTTCCAGTGCTGAGGTGAACTCCTTTCCATAGTACATTTCCTTCCTATAAACATCAATCAGGACATGGAATTAAAATTTGTCAAAGAAATGTGTCACTTATAAAATGTCTTATGGTTTTATAATAAACCAGATGTTTATTTACTTTGAAATATAAGTTTCAATAAGACAGGATGCCTAGGTGGCTCAGTTGGTTAAGCTTCTGGTTTTAGCTCAGGTCATGATCCTAGGGTCCTGTGATTGAGCCCTACATCAGGGTCCCTCTCCCTCTGCCCATTCTCCCTGCTTGTGCTTTCTCAAATAAATAAATGAAATGTTAAAAAAAAATTTGTTCAACAACACAGGGTTAAATGTGTGTTACCACAGATGTTTATTTACTTCTACCTCAGGGTAACAGACAAAATATTTAAAGAATTAAAAAGGTGCTTTTTAATTTTTTACCCAAGCTAATTTATAGCCTTTATTTATTTGAGGGGTACAAACAGGGAGCGGGGCAGAGGGAAAGAGAATCTAAAGCCAACTTCCCACTGAGCCCAGAGAATGACTGGGGCTGATTCCCAGGACCCCGTGATCATGATCCAAGACAATGATCATGACCCAGAACCAAAAGTCAGATACCCAACAGCCTGTGCCACCCAGATACCTCTAAAAAGGTATTTTTAAAGAAATCAAATATCTTACCTGTTGAGTTCTGCATCCTTTCTGAATTCTATCCATGTGTTGCTAGGTTATTAAACATATTGATCAAAAGACTAGTATACACACTGGCTGAAGGAGCTGGGGGCACCTTTGACGAATATTTAGAAAGTGTCATCATCTTTCCCAACCTGTAAAAAATTCCTTATTAGTTTAATATTAGTGTATTACAGTGATGGAATTAGAGATTCCCAGGGCTATTTCAACATGCTTTAAATTCCACCTTCTTCCCAAAGTTCTGTTGGTTGGATGGCAATGTCCCATACTTATTATTTCATGAATAGCACATTCTCTCTTTTTTTTTTTTTTTTTTTTGGTCTTTATTTTTTTAAAAGGCAGTTACTCGCCATTTCCTACCACCTCCTGGCAACCACTAATTTACTTTCTGTCTCTGTGGATTTTAGGCTCCCTCCTAGGTAATACTTACCTACAGGATTCTACATTTATTTGTTTTTTAAAGAAGATCGTATTTATTTGAGAGATTGAGAGAACAAGTGGGAGGAGGGACAGGAGAAGCAGACTCCCTGCAAAGCAGGACCCTGGACCCTGGGATCATGATCTGAGCCAATGGCCATTACTTAACCAACTGAGCCACCCAGGTACTCTAGGATTCTACATTTAAAATCAATTTTCCAAGGAATTTTGAGTGCATTGCTCCATTGATTTCTAACATCTTCTTTTAGTAAAAAGAAATCTGGTGCCAGTGGAGTTCTCTTCTCTTTGTAAGTTATCTATTCCCCACCCCCTCTGTAAATTTTTAAAATTTTCTCTCTATCCCCTTCTGCAACTTGACCACAAATCTATCAAGGTTTTGGGTTTTTTTCATTTGTCCAGGCTCACTGTGGCTGCTGTGTTAAAGACTAGGCAGAGTCAACTACAGTTCAGGGACCACAGGGCAGTGGAGGGTTGAGAAGTGGCTAGACTTGGATATACTTTGAAGCTGGAAACAACAGGGCATGCCCAGGGGTTGGCTGTGGGGGACGGGGTAGGGGGAGGGAGAGAAGTTCACATTTATGCCCACACTACTGAAAGGATGGAGATGCCATCTCCCCGGATGGGGAAACTAGAGAAGCCCATTTAGAGTGAGAAAATCAGTCATCTGGTTTTAGACAAGTTGAATCTGAGATCCCCATTAGATATCTGGTGATGATTTTGAGAAGGCAGTTGGGTATTTCCAATTTAACATTATGTTTTCATCCTCTCTCCATTTTCGTTCTGTGTTTTGGGAGAGGTCTTTGGATTAATTTTCCAAGCAGTTCCATTCTGTTAATGAGCCCGTCCGTTGGTGTGGGGGTTTTTGTTGTTTATGTTCTTTGTGGAAGGGGAGAAGGGGAGGGGAAAATTTCAAGCATGTATTAAGGAGAAACAGCACAGTAAATCTCCCTGTACCCAACACCCAGCTTCAACAATTAAGAACTCATCACCAGTATTGTTTCATATATGCTACATCCATCTTCCCTTGTGCCTGGAATTTGCTTAAGCAAATTCCATACATTTCAATTGTGAATAATAATTCATTTTTAATTTCCAAAATTTTTAGTTGATTTTCTCCTGGGGACGTAGTATCTTCATTTTCTTTCTAAAGATTTCTTCTCAGCCCTACTGCCTCTGTTGCCTCCAATATTGGTCATTCCCATTTTTTTTCTTTCAGTGTGTCTTTTCATGATACCGGTTTTCCTCACTTGTTCAGGGATTCCTGGTTATCTGTCCATCTCTGTATTGTACAGCATTCCCTAGTCTTCTGCCTATTTATCCTCGTCTATATTTCACCTATTCTCATTATCACAGACTACTCACAGTGAGGTGGGGACAGGGAAGATACAGCCAGGAGTGTGCCTGGCTGCTTCTGTGGAAACACACAGTTTCGGCCACTGGACAAAAGTCCCTGTTGCCTACTGGTCAGTGCAAGTGGGACCGGGGGAAGAAACCAACGATCTTAGAGGATGCAAATAGTCTAGAACTGACCACATACAGGAATGCCACGTACCATTCTCCACCTCCTCTTATACCTTCTGGCTCTGAGGTCATTGCTCTGCCCTCTGCTGTAGTCTTGCCCTGCACATGCTTGAGGTTGAGTTTTTCTTCTCTCTTGATTCTCCACACACTGATCTTGCCTTTCTCTCTTTGAGACTCCTTCAGTGTTTCTGGCCCAATGACAGCACCTTCTCTTACTCCCTATGCAGTTTCAGATCTATCCTGTAGGTTGTCAACTGCCCTTTAGCATCTTTGCTTTCATTTCAGAGGTTAGAGTGGACCCACGTGTATAAACTATCCATAGGATCCAAATTTCCATGTTTGTGAAAAGTAATAAAGCTGAGGCTCAAGGAGTGGCAAACTGCAATGCTTGATTTCATTACCTTGAATACTTTGGTGGCTACTTTTTTCTGAAGTGCCTTATGTTGTGATGAATGGCACCAGAGTTCTGCTAATTATTCTCTAAGACACCTATGCCTCCTTCACTGGGAATAAACTTAACAAAATTGAATCATTACAATTAAAAACAGTAACCATAACACAACACTATGCAGGGCTGAGCATTGCACAGCTAATGTCAAATCTAAAGGTAAGGGGATCAGAGTGAGCCAAGGGAGGCCCTAGAAGAGGAGAGAACCAGTGACTGCCACCACCAAAGACCTTCATTCTTCGTGCAAATTTGGCCCAAGTCCTATCAGTAAATACACAACTGAAATCTTGGAGAGAACCCATCCCTACCACGCTGCTTCTCTCAATCATCAGAGAGGGCTGGCATGTCCCAGACGCAGGAACTTCCAGGGACACCTCTGTGCATGGACTCCCAAGGTGAACACTTGAACTCCCCAATTGGGGTGGGCCTGGGGCCCACTGGGACTCTCATCCCATGGCTCTCGTGAAGGCACTGAGCTGAGGACGCATCAGAGAGTCTGAGAACAGCTGACTCATAGGTGAGATAAGAAAAAAAGTGCTACTTCTCGATCATTAAGTGTTATTTTATGAAAGATGTTAAATATGGATATACTACTAAATTAATCTTATAAGCAATATTTGACCATTTCATCCACATTTCTGAAAGTTTACATATCCAAGTGGGCATCTCTTCTCATCGGCAAACTAGGCCCCCCACTTTACATTGAGACACATGTGGAAGGTGAGGCATTCCAAGGGCATTTGAGTATGAAATTAAATTATTAATAATGCAAAAAAACTTGCTATCACAAACCCACCTATAAATGATAATAATTAAGTGATTTGCAAAGCTACGGTGTTTGTCGACCAGAAAGCAGAAGTGCCTTTTCTCTTCAAGTAGAGATTCTTTGCAACCATCTGCAGTAAATCTCTGGATTTCGCTCTGGTGAGATGTAGCAGTTTCTACATACTAGGAAGATAAGTAATAATTATACAAGTATGTCATGAGTAATCAAATAGCTGAACAGCCAGACATTCCTCTTGTGCCATATTTATACTTGGTTTCTTTTGAAATGGAGTAAACACTAAATGCAGATAAACATGAGATACAGTAACAAAGTGGAAATCTGATCTGAGCAGGTATCATCATTCTCATTAAGATCCCTGACTCATGTGTGCAAGGATGTTGCCAAAGGCCTTACATTCTGCACAGGGCAATCTGCACCAAATATTACTTCATGTTTCAGGGATAAGATTGTGTTCTATTGGAAAATCAAGGGATTTGAAACCAGAAAGTTCATATTTAAACCCTAGTTCTAAGTAACCCTAGTTACTTAGAACCCTAGTTCTAAGTTCATATTTAAACCCTAGTTCTAAGTAACAACCACGTGACCTGGCCCAAACCCCATTTTCTTCATCTGTAACATGGGGAGAGTAATGCTAATCATGCAACATCTCTTGCCAACACCCCCCACCCCTACCGCCCCCAAATCAGGAGAAAATGCCAATGTTTTTAGGAGGCTACTAATTATTCTTAACTCTGGAAAACTCTGTAGCTTTGAGCTCATACCAAGTCAAAAATGCTCATTTTTAACTTCAATAGCAGCACAGCACTGAGTGGATGTATAGTGTAGTTTAGTATAGTGTAGTGTAGCATAGGTGTAGTGTAGTATAGTGTAGTGTAGTATAGTATAGTATAGTATAGTATAGCGTAGTGTAGTATAGTATAGGCTAACTGAGCCAAGTAAGCAGCCCTGTAAATTGTACAAATTGTCAACAACAAAATAGTACTAAAAAGTTCACCTCGATTTCTTTGTGTTCTTATTTGAGTGCATGTCATCCTCCTTGACTTTTCCTTCTGATCTTCAACTCAGCTTGAGATTTCTGTTTGGTGTCTTTTGAGAGTTGCCTGTAAGTTAAACATTACGCAGATTTGAGTGCAGCACCATCCCAGCTGTTGGGCAGTTACACTGACTAACATTTCCCCTCGGTGTCGCCCTGTGCACCCTCACCTCATACTGGTCCCTCCCTTCAATGTGTAGCTGTCTGACCTAAAGTCCCCTGTTCATACAAGGGGCTACTGGCCCCAAGGGCAGCTCTTAGAAGATAAGAATGTCTTGTCTTTTATTCCTCATTTTCTCAGTTTTCTTAGGACACTGAGTGTTAAGTTCTTTGGTGAATAAATAAACAATACTAAAAAAATAATAATAAAATAAAAATAAACAAACAATACTAAGTCACATGCTCCTGTTTTATGACTTCCAGTTTTTAAAAACAGAATGAGCAAGTACAAGCACTTCAGATTATTTTAGTTGCTGTGTAGCAGTGTTTTTGGAGCTTCACAGACCTGAGTTAGAATTCTGGTGAAATCCTTCACTTCCTATGTGATCTCAGCAACTACTTAATTTCTCTAAATTTCACGTTTTCCCTTTAATCCATACAGTAACAATAAGAGTAGCTACATTATGGAGTTTCTGTAGGGATAAAAATCTGACAATATATGGAAAATGCTTGTCATTACATCCCCCTAAGCTGTTGTCGATGGTCTTGCCACCTTCCTCCAGTGTAGAGAGCACATGCACACAGGGGCAATGGGGTGATTTCAGGGTAACTATACTGCTTACTGCCACATGGGGGGTCTTGGTGAGGAGGGGACTTTGAATGGCAAGGAAAGCAGGTATTCCCTAGCAGATAAGGGAGATGAAAGAGATATGTGACAGGGCTGGAGGGTCAGGCAGAAGGAGAAAACTGCTGGAGTCCTCAATAGTGGGTGATAGGCAAGGGACACCAGACAGGAGCAGTCTCTGATAAATGGACCTGGGGTCTCCAGCGAGCCCTAGATGGTGTTCTTCCACCCATGTCTTACATCCTGAAGTGCTGGTTTGTGAAAGCAACAGTGCAGCTGCACTCATACAGGTGTGGATGTTGTCCCCATATATGTGTCCTTTGAAAACAGTGTTTCTGAGGAGCAGGAGGATTCCTTGCAATATTCTCCTCTCTGCTTTTTAATAAAGATCTCAGGTGTTAAAGCAAACAGGGCACCCAGCTTCAAGAGAGCTTGTCAGTTTCATGCATCTGTATATATACTCAACACTAAGCTCTGTCCACATTCTTTGCTGCTGGATAAATGGGGAAAGAAAGTTCTCTTCCAGCTCAGAAATCAGGCAAGTGCAGCCTCCCGGAATGCCAGGCCCCCATGCCCCATACCCATGTCCAACCATGGAGGTGGAGAAAACAATGTACTCACATTTATATATTTTACATCAAGTTCCATTTCACATCAAGTTCTTCTCCAGCTCATGTATAATCTCTTTATGGGATTTTTTAAAACTGTTAACAAAAGGAATTAAAAAGCCATACCAGATTAGAGACATTAACCAACATAAAGTTTAGAAATAGAATATATTTTATTTTATAAGTATAAAAATAGTTTATATACATTTTCATCAAGACTCTCATTGAGTTTCTTGTAGGCACTTGAAATCTTTATGAGAACACGGCCTGGAATAAAACCAGATATGAAGGGGAAAAGTCACTGTGTGGATTTTGTAAAGATATTAAATAAATTAAAATAACGGAATGAAGCACAATCTACTGCCACCCTCTGGTACCTTGAAGCATCAGGCCCTGTGGCATGTTGGAAATACCGACAGTGTGTCCGTGGCAGGGTTGGTGCCAGAGGGACCCAGGCACCAGCAAACTTACTCTACAACACTGCTCATCCAAAGAATGCCAACTTTGTCTTCAGATTCACATCATGCTTTCCGTATCTTCTCATTCCCTAAGCTGAATCTTGTTTATCCAATTTTTAAATTCTCTTATGCAAGATTACCATGGTCATTATAGTAACTATAAGAATAAATGACTTATTTTTATCTAATCCCCGGAGTAATCTGATTATCTGTCAAGTAATAAAAGATAAAGGTTATTTTATCTCATATTAGTTCTTGTATCATTTTGGAAAATATTAATACCATAGGAAAATGTAGCAAGGGCAGTACTCTGCCTCATATCTCCAGGGACTACACCAATTCTTTGAAACAAGTACAGTCACATGGAGAATGTTCTGAGCTTAACTCCAAAAGCAGCAAGATATGCAAAACCACCTGATATGCAAAGTACATCTCTTACAGTTTGAGGCAGTGTGATGCATCTCTGCTACTAAACTCTGATAAAGGTGAACAAGAGCCTGTCCCTGTTCACTTATCTGCAGAAACCGAAGGGGTCTGAGACCTAAGAACTGGAAAAAAAACAATCATTTCAAACAACCACCAGACCATAATAAACAATAACAAAATATGTTGGGTAGATCCTCCCACAGCCTGGTAGGAATTCCTTGGGTAAACTGAAAGGCTGCAGCTGAAGGAGAATTAAAATTAAGACCATTGTAGATACAAAGAAAGAAAAAGAACACCAACTAGACTATGACTTCAGCTATCAACTTTACACAAATGATACTACGGTGCCCTGTTTTAGAAATAGGACATGTGACTCTCGGGGTGCCTGGGTGGCTCAGTTGTTAAGCATCTGCCTTCAGGTCATGATCCAAGAATCCTGGGATTGAGCCCCGTATCTGGCTCCCTGCTCATTGGGAAGCCTGCTTCTCCTTCTCCCACTCCCCCTGCTTGTGTTCCTCTTCTTGCTATCTGTCAAATAAATAAATAAAAATCTTTTTAAAAATTATATTTATTTATTTGACAGACAGAGATCACAAGTGGGCAGAGAGGCAGATAGAGAGAGGGGAAGGGAAGCAGGCTCCCTGCTGAGCAGAGAGCCCGATGAGGGGCTTGATCCCAGGACCATGGGATCATGACCTGAGCCGAAGGCAGAGGCTTTAACCCACTGAGCCACCCAGGCGCCCCAAATAAATAAATAAAAATGTTTTTTAAAAAAGACACATGACTCTCAAATGGCCAGTCTAATCTCCCTACCCCATCTGAAGACTACGAAATTCATCCCCGTCCTGAAAATGTCCACCTGGATATCTCATTAGGTACCTCACATTCAACATGTCTAAAAGTGAATTCATCCCATAGTCTCTAATCCCAGCTCTTGGCTGCCAGCTCACAGACAGTTCCAT
Source organism: Mustela nivalis (assembly GCF_964662115.1). Taxonomy (NCBI): domain Eukaryota; kingdom Metazoa; phylum Chordata; class Mammalia; order Carnivora; family Mustelidae; genus Mustela; species Mustela nivalis. Next base: position 89,114,571 of record NC_139024.1, on the reverse strand, counting down.
GGGGTTGATTGACACTTTACCCATATGTCACGCTCAATGACAAAGACTCATTTCCTTGTGAAATCATGTCCCTTACTCATCCTGGTTCCTTGGGCAACAAATGTGCCAGTCCTTCCCTGCCTAGGAGAGAATGTATGTGGGAATGACTTGTGACGTCTCTGTGGACCCAATCATCTGTCCCATGAGGGGTGGGGGATGAGTCTCCCTAGTCTGTCCCCAACAATACAGTCAAACTCACCACTTGGACCTCTTAGGTCTTGCCCCTCAAGCTCTTATCATTTCTCTTGACTCCCAGCTTGTTCTCTTCCAAACCCTCTTCCTCCGAGGTGCCAGGGATCCTTGAAAATCAAAAGTACCAGGTCATTCTCCTAGCCCCCATGGTATCCCAAATAAACCCAACTCCTCAGCGTGAAGCCTACTGTGAACAATGCTGCTTAAAATAACCATGGCATGGTGGGGACAGAGACTCTCCTCAGAAGGTTATAGGTGCATAACTTGTAAGTCCCTAAGCAGCCTGTTATTCTAGGAACCTCTAACAGAATAGCCTGCTGGACAAACCTGAGAGCGAGGGCAGACACATCCCCAGCACTTACCCACACCACACCAAGTTATCAAGATACCCACCCTCCATCCTTAATGACACTGACTTCATTTCTCCCATAATTAAGTTTTCCTAAAGCAACGTGAAACAAATCAGAGTTCTTCACAAAGGTAACCTTCACATGATCAAGAATATGATTATATTAATATATCATTTTATCTTTTAGTGATTTCAGACACTGAAATAGTCTGAGTTACTTTCACATCCATTTTAAACCCATAAATAACTCCTGGCTGGAGATGAAAAACAACAGCAACAAAAAAACCCCACTTCAATTACTTGAAAATTAAGGACTCCACTCTTGGCAAGTCAGATCTACTTTAAAAAAAAAAAAAAAAAAAGTCTAAAAATAATTGTGCTCAAATCAGAGTGATTCAGGCTACATTCAAGGCAGTCATATCCCACCACCACCCCGCCCCCCCCAAGACCATCATGAACTTTATCACTACAACCTTTTATCATGTGGATCTCTGGGAAGCATGTTGCCAAAACAAAAGCAAGTGCTAGCGGGGCTCTCTAGTAAAAGCAGGCACTACTGAACCTGGTGCTTAGGTCCTGAGGCTCCTCCCCACCCAGAGTTTTCTCCCTTCAGGCACGAAACAGCTCATTCACTCTTTGGGCAGGAACAGAACACCTGGCCTTATCCTTGTGATTCCTGTCTCTCACAGTTCATGGAATTTAAATGCTGACTTAATAGCAGCAGCAGTCCTCTGTCAAAAGAAGGATTAGAAAACATCTTTACTGTGATTAGGGAGCTGCCAAAAGTGTATCTTGAAACGGAAAATGAAAACAGCCTACAATCTACAAAAGTTTATTCTTAAATATAGCAATATGTCTAAAATGTGGCATCACACACATTTATTTACTTCTAGCCCTGTAATCTAATTTTTCATAAACTACATTTGAGAAGAAAAAAATTTTTTTCAAGAGGGTGGAGCAGAACTAAATACCCACCCAAACGGGAACCAATGTGCTGGTCTCAGAAATCATATCACTGTATGTACTGGATCAACCATTTCCTTTTTCCCTTTTAGGTTCTGAGAAGACATTCTGGGAAGAAACCCGTAGTAAGTACAGTAGTATGACTCAGTCTGAGTAAATTACATTCTTAAATGGCAATATTAAAGGAATTTAAATATATACATATTTCAAAACCATGAACTTGACATTGCTAAAAGTCAGTGTCTACCAACAGTTCTTCCCTAAAATTCATACAAATAGCTGATAGTGATATCACTCCAATTTTAGGAGCTATGAACAAACATGTCCAAAATTTTGGACAATGCTATATAAAGATACGAATTTAGTCAATAAGCAGAATGGCCTTTTAAAAAGTTGAATAAAATTAGAGTATTACTGGTAAGAACACATAGAAAGTTTTCATTTGATGTATAGATTAGTCATTGGACTATTAATATATTTTCTACTAGATAATTCTTCATCAATTCATGGTATAAATTTAGAGAAACCGAATGGAGATTATTAATGGACATGAATAGCACAGAACAGGTGCTGAACATGTAGGCATACATATTTTCATCTATATTCAATCACGGATAATCAGAATATTGTATTTCCAGAAAGCACAGAGCATTGACTGAGTCACACACTCCTGCCTCCATGTTACTTCAAGTGGAATCAGACAAAAAATGACAGGGTGGAAGCCAACCAACTGTGGGCCTAAAGTTATACTCTATGAATTAAAGTAAACCTGACCAAAAATGTAGTTAGAAAAAGGAGATATTTTTTTCTGACTATTCTCAAAATATCAAATGTGATGAGAAAATATAATGGAGGCAAAAGCAAACTATATGCAGATGGGATATGTTAAATACACAAGCGTGTATCCTACAGATTAGAGTCACCAGCACTGAATTAGTACAGAGGCAGATTAGTAACCATGAACATGTGACTAAACTTGAAAGGCCTTTCCAGCATCTAAGAATAGCCCTCAGTAGTTGCCCACCCACAGCCCCTAGATGCAGTCAGAGGTGCTCTCCTCTGGTCAATGTTAGTACTATACCCGTAAACAACATTCATGGAGGGAAAAAGCAAAAAAGCATTTGAGCACCAAAGTAATTAAGGACAGTAATAAGTTATACATCATTGAAAAAAATCTTGGAATCCATGGGTCCACAACAAAAAATAAAAAGGCAAGAAAGCAGGGTTCCTGCTAAAAGTAAAATGCCAAGTGCCAACTGGTAAACACAGAGGGAGTGTTAGAGTTAGAAAATCATCACTCAGCAACAAGTAAACACTGGCCCCAGGCAAAATTCATCAACAGATGCTAAATCTAAGGAACAAATGTTAATGAGGAATAAGATATTTGCATAGTCTGAAAGTTTTCTCCCCCAGATAGCTTATTAGTAACAGTAGTAGAAAAAAAAAAAACATTAACTTTACAGTGGAGAAATCAGACAAACCCTTCACTGGGCAATCAAAATCAGTGTAACAAATGAGAGGCAGATGAACCCTTTATACCCAGATTTGATACTCACAGGACACAAAATAACTTAGCATTCTAGCCAAGAATCTACCTGGATCTAATCACAAAGACCTCGCATTTCAGAGGTAAGATCTTGTGTTCCTGACAATACATCCCCTTTTAGGGTTTCTGATACAGGTTTATTTCCTACCAATTCTTCAGCCAGTATTAAATTTATTTATTTATTTATTTATTTTTGAAGACTTTATTTATTTATTTGACAGAGAGAGAAAGATCACAAGTAGGCAGAGAGGCAGGTAGAAAGAGAGAGGGGGAAGCAGGCTCCCTGCTGCACAGAGAGCCCGATGCAGGTCTCGATCCCAGGACCCTGAGATCATGACCTGAGCTAAAGGCAAAGGCTTAACCCAACGAGCCACCCAGGTGCCCCTTTATTTATTTATTTTTGAAGAATAAAATTATTTCATCTTCCTCTGACGGTCTATCCCGTTCTGGTTGAAGAAGTATGTTGAGTTCTGTGAGCCAAACAAAGGGTTGTAGCTACAAATCTAAACATTCTTCCCTTCCTGGAGAGAAGTGGAGTCTCTTTAGACACAGAACAAATGAACTTTTATATATTGGCCTAGAACAGGTGGCCCAAAGGACATTGTTCTTTTGTAATAAAAGGCCAGGAGCTACTGCTGATCTCTCAATGACAAACATAAGATGTTTAGGAAGAAGAACTTGTGAAAATGAAAGGCTGGTCAAGGAGACTGGAAAAGAACAGGGTGCTGTGAAAGCAAAAAGATTGGAAGCATTTTCATAAAGTGGGTGCTCTGGACGGTAATCACCCACAGAGAACTCAAGGGGCACAAAGATTGGGCAAAGGTCAGAGCATCTGCAGGAAGATGCAATGGTGCCAGACAAGCCTCTGGTAAGTTCCTTCACCTCCTCTCTCCAGGTAACCTCAAGGAGCATCAGTATTCTCAGCTGTATGATGATAACTAGGATATCTACTTCACAGGTTGGTGAGTATAGTGTCTTCCTGTGCTCTGAAGAGAAATAGTGGCTGGTTAAGGTGTGTGCATCCAGACATGAGTACCAAACCAGTTCAATCTGCATGATACCCAATAATAGACCCATATGGCTTTCTTTTTGGGTGAGTACTTGTTTTCTAGAAATAAACTCCACATACGAGGCATCAACTTAGAACTAGTTACTACATTTGTTTCCATATTTGTTCCTTATATATATATACACACAAATCTATGTATTTCTTTCAAATACTTTAATATACTTAAAATGTTTCAGATTTAAACATCTTAAACTTTAAACTTAATTAAACCTTAAATTAACTCAAATTAAAACTTAACAAAAAAAGACAAAGCTCGCCTACCTCTCCTAAGCTCCGCTCAGTGCTCCTCTTATGTTTATTCCTCCATTCTTAGGGTCCCCAAAAGAGAAACTGTCCATCTCCTATTATCAAAAAAAGAACACACACAGTATACTCTACTTTCCTCCACCTCATAGCCTTTCCCTTTATTAAAATACTTGGCACTTCAGTTTTAAGTACTGACAATCCATAGCTAAACTGTACCAAGAATGACCCATTAGAGAACAGACACATCTGAGTAACCACTGGTGGTTAGAAATGAACCACTGAGAGTACTTCTAGTTTCTGGTCCAACATGTAAAAAGCTTGGAAATCATCACTCTCTTACCCACATCAAGAAACAAGCCAAAGAAATTGAAAAACAAAGTGCTTCTTAGATTCATTAGAAAATTAGGTTCATAGGTAAAGATATGCCCCCCAAACCAGAGATAGGCAATATGGAGAATCATAGTTTACTGGCAGCAGAAACCAATGCTGGGGCTAGTACTATAGTTTCACCTGTAACTGATGGTTGCTGGAGGCTCATCCTGGAGAAGCTTCAGTTAAAAATTCCAGGGTGCTCAGTCTTATAGGGGAGTCTCACACTTTCATGACTATTACTGCTAGAAGCCCCCACCAAGTTCTTACTATGAAGACTGGAGAAAATTCCCCTGGGGCTTCTGGCAGGAGAGGGGGAAAATAACCATTTTGAAATCTGCCCAATGTTGTTCTGCTCTTGTTTTTTCCTGTACAAGGAAGGCCAGCCTTCAAGAGAAAACTGTTTTACTAAAGCCTCATCTGACCTGAAGAAGGACAATTAGCTAAATCCAGCTCTCTAGCCTTCATGTCTCAAATAAGGGGGGGGTGGGGGTCAGGGGGATGAAGGCTAAGAAACTCTTCTGAAGGTCATATCCCAGGTACCATGACCCACTAAAAACTAAGAATACCCCACAGAACAAAAAAATGGAGATTAAATATAAAATTATAGAATTATCCCCTTCCTCAATTACTTTACTATTTATATCACCCATCAACAAGGTTGACATCTGACTTCATTTGGAAGGATTTTTGAAAGACGAGAGGAGGTAGAGGGAAATAAAAACAAGGACATCAGAGGAAAACTGAAGTTTGAGGTTCTTACAGATAAAATTATATAGGCCAGAAACTTGGATCTCCATAAAGAAATGAAAATGAACAAAAGAAGACTCATTTCAAAGGGAGTCAGAAAGCTCTGAAGGGGGAGTTACTATGCACCAGCACTTGTACCATCTACAGACCTCAGCAGGAAAAAAGCAGTATGTTTGTATTTCCCAACAAGAAACAGCTTACCACTCCAGGAGGAGGAAAGATGTCCTCCTGCCCAGCAACAGCTCAGCCATGAAAAGTCCCCATAACCCTGAACTCTCTCCCTCCTTCAGTGGGCTTTCATTCCCACAGCCCCTAACTTCCTCCTTTCCTCTGTAAAAGCAAGCTCTCCTCCTTTGTTTTCTGCATTTGCCTATGATTTGTCATAGTTGCACACCCCAAATTGCAATTCCCAAATAAACTAATGTTGCTGGCTATTTTACTTTTAAGGTTGACATCAATGAAGAGCATTAAAGAAGGAATAAATGAAGGTAATTAAACTTTGTGTTTCTTATTCTTAATAGATAACTCTTTACTCAAAGTAATAATAGCAACAACATACAGAGTGGTTCCAGCTTGTGGATTAAATCCTGATTAATGACAACAGTACTACAGAGGACAGGATGGAGGAATGGTAATGTTTTGCCACAAGGAATCTGTGCCCCCAATCCCCCCCCCCCCGTGAAGTGTATGGTGCAATCTGAAAATTGACCCAGACTAGTTGTAAATATATACTGCCAAACCTGAGGGCAACCACGAGAAAATATATTTTTTTAAAGTATGATCAATATGACAAGAGAGGAAAGACAATGGAACAGAAAATGCTCAATTAAAACCAGAAAGGGCAGAAGATGGAGAAGATTTTTTAAAAAGAAAATGAACAAGTGCGAAGAATTAAAAGCAATTACAAGTATGGTGATATTAATCCAATCATGTCACTAATCATTTTAAATATAAATGGTTTAAATGTATCAATTAAAAGATCAGCATAAGAGACAACAAGATTCAAGTATATTCTGTTTACAAAAAAGCCACTTTTAAAATATAAAGACACATATAATGTTAACAGTAAAGGAATGGAGAAGATATGCCAAGCTAACACCCCAAAAGAAAGCTAGAATAGCTATAGTAATTTCGTTAAGAGCAGACTTCAAGACAAAAAACGATCCAGGATAAAGAGAGGCATAACATTGGGATGAAGGAATCAATTCTCCCAGAAGCCATAGCAATACTTCATGTGTATGCGCCCCTGAGATAGAGCTGAAACGCCTGAGGAAAGAGATGAGCCCACCATACTGGCTAGAGACTTCAGTACTCTCTCTCAGTAACTGACAGATCCAGCCAGCAGAATAACATCTGGATAACAGAACTGAAGAGCACCATCAATGAACTGGTTCTAAACTACAGAATACTTCACCTAACAGAAGAATGTACATTCTTTTTTTTTTATTAAAGATTTTTATTTATTTATTTGACAGACAGAGATCACAAGTAGGCAGAGAGACAGGCAGAGATAGAGGAAAGGAAGCAGGCTCCCTGCTGGGCAGAGAGCTTGATGTGGGGCTCGATCCCAGGACCCTGGGATCATGACTTGAGCCGAAGGCAGAAGCTTTAACCCACTGAGCCACCCAGGCACCCCACATTCTTTTTTTTTTAACAGTCAGTTAGCTAACATGTAGTACATCCTTAATTTTTGATGTAGTGTTCATTAGTTCATTAGTTGCATATCATACCCAGTGCTCATCACACATGCATTCTCTTTAAGCTCACACAAAACATTTGCTAGGACATACCGCATTCTGGGTCATAAAACATACCTCAGCAAATTTAGAAAAATGGAAATCGTACAAAGAATGCCCCCCCAGACCATGATGGGATCAAACTAAAAATCAGTAATAGGAAGCTAGCTGAAAAAAATCCCAACATATTTGGAGATGAAACAACATACTTGTAAGTAACACAGGGGTTAAAGAGAAAATCAAGAGAAATGTAAAATTATTTGAATGAAAATATAACACACCAAAATTTGTGCAATACAGCAAAAACAGTATTTAGAGGGGAATTTATAGCATTCAATGTGTATATTAGGAAAGAAAGATGTAAAGTCAGTAATCTGAGCTTCCAATTTAGGAAACCAGAGAAAGAACAACTTAAAGCAAGCAGAAGAAGAGAACTAATAAAAATTAGAGCACAAACAAATGAAAACAGGAAAACAATAAAGAACAGTCAGTGAAATCAAAAGCTAGCTCTTTAAAATACTTCTGGTAAACCTCCTGCTGGGCTGACCTAGAGAAAAAGAGAGAAGACACAATAATAAGAATAACTTGTTTTATTATGCTCTGCCCTATCACACCTTCCAGATATTGCATTTTTTATAAATTGGAAGGTCTGTGACAACCCCATGTAAAGTAAGTCTATTGGTGCCATATTCCAACATCATTTGCTCACTTTGTGACCCATATTTTGGTGACTCTCAAAAGTACTCAAACTGTATAAAAGTGTTTAAACTTTTATAAAGTTTTAAAGCTTTTATAAAGTTTTATAAAAACTTTATAAAATATTAGTATTATATTTGTTATGGTGATCTGTGACCAATGATCTTTGGTTACTATTATAATTGTTCTGGGGCACCATGAACCTCACCCATGTAAGACTGCAAACTTATTAAATGTGCTCTCACTAGTCCACGAACCAAGAGCTCCCCTGCCTCATTTCCTCTCCTCAGGCTTCCCTATACCCTGAGATAGACAATATTGACATTAGGCTAATTAATAACCCTATAGTGGCCTTAAAGTGTTCAAGTGAAAAGAAGATTCATGCATCTCTTACTTTAAATAAAAAACTAGGGGCGGGGTGCCTGCGTGGCTCAGTGGGTTAAGCCTCTGCCTTCCGCTCAGGTCATGGGGTCCTGGGATCGAGCCCCACATGGGGTTCTCTGCTTGGCAGGGAGCCTGCTTCTTCCTCTCTCTCTGCCTGCCTCTCTGCCTACTTGTGATCTCTGTCTGTCAAATAAATAAAATCTTAAAAAAAAAAACACAACTAGATGTGATTAAGTTTAGTAAGAAAGGCATGTCAAAAGCCAAGATAGGCTGAAAGTAAGGCCCCTCTTGCACCACAACAGTTAGCTGAGTGGTGAATGCAAAGGGAAGGTTTTTGAAGGAAATTAAAAGTGCCACTGAAAAAATAAAATTAAAAATAAAATGAAAGTTCCACTCCAGTGAGCAAATTATAAGAAAGCAAAACAATCTGACTGCTGATATGGAGACAGTTTTAGTGGTCTAGATAAAAAATCAAACTAGTCACAACATTCCCCTAGCAAAAACCCAATCCACGGCAAGGCCTTAACTCTCCCCAAGCCCATGAAGGCTGAGAGGTGAGGAAGCTGCAGAAGAAAAGTTAGAAGCTAGCATGGGTTGGCTCATGAAGTTTAAGCAAAGAAGCTCTTTCTATAACATAAAAGTACACAGTGATGTAGAAATACAAGTGCTGATACAGAAGCTGAGCAAGTTATCCAGAAGATCTGGCAGATCATTCATGAAGGTGGCTAGGCTAAACAATAGATTTTCAGTGTAGATGAAATAGCCTAATATTAAAAGAAAGATGCCATTTAGGACTTTTGGGATCTTCATAGCTAAAGAGGAGATGTCAGTCCCTGGCTTCAAAACTTCAAAGGACAGTCTGACTTTCTTGTCAGGGGCTAATGTAGCTGGTAACTATGTTGAAGCCAATGCTCATTTACCATTCCCCAAATCCTAAGGCCCTTAAGAATTATGCTAAGTCAACTCTGCTTGTGTTCTGAAAATGCAATGACAAAGCCTGGATGACAGCACATCTATTTACACTATGGTTTACTGAGTATTTTAAGCCTACTGTTGAAATCTACTGCTCAGAGAAAAAGGTTCCTTTCAAAATATTACTGTTCATTGACAAGGCATCTGGTTTTGCAGGAGCTCTGATAGGTACCTTGAGATTAATGCTGTTTTCCTGCCTCCTTGCTCAACATCTGTTCTGCAGCCCATAGATCAAGGAGTCATTTCAACTTTCAAGTCTTATAATTTAAGAAATATATTTCATAAGGTTATTACTGCCATAAACAGTGATTCCTTCAATAGATCTAGGCAATGTAAATTGAAAACCTTCTGGAAAGGATTCACCCTCTTAAATACCACGAAGAATATTTGTGATTCATGGGAAAAGGTCAAAATACCATTAACAGGAGCTTGGAAGAAGTCACTGAGATGTAGTGGAGACACCAAGAGAAGTGGAATCAGGAGTAGAATGTGAAAGTGGGAATGAATTGCTGCAGTCTTGTGATAAACTCTGAATGGATGAAGATCTGCTTCTTGTGAATGAGCAAAGAGTGGTTTCTTGAGATGGAATTCACTCCTGGGGAAGATGCTGTGAAGACTGTTAAAATGACAACAAAGGATTTAGAATATTGCATAAACTAAGTTGACCAAGGAGGAGCAGGGTTTGAAGGATTGGCTTCAATTTTGAAAGAGGTTCTACTGTAGGTAAAATGCTATCAAAGAGCACTACATGCCACAGAAAAATCACTTGTGAAAGAATTCATTGATGTGGCAAGTTTCACTGTTGCCTTATTTTAAGAAGAACTTGCCACAACCACCCCAACCTTCGTAGCCACCCCCCTGATCAGTCAGCAGCCATCAACATCAAGCAAAACCCTCCACCAGCAAAAAGATTACAACTCACTGAAAGTTCACATGATGGTTAGCATTTTTTAAAAGAAATACTTTTAAACTAATGTACGTACTTTTTTAAAGACATTATGCTACTGTACACTTAACAGACCAAAGTACAGTATAAGCATTACTTTCATATGCATTGCAAAACCAAAAAATTTATTTGACTGACTTTATTGTGGTGGTCTAGAACCAAACCCACAATATCTAGAACCAAACCTGTACTAATATCAGAAATGAAAGAGTAGCATCACTTCTGACCTCCTAAACATTAAAAGAATATAAACTTTATGCCACAAATTTGATAACTTAGATAAAACAAATGAAGTTCTTGAAAGACACAATCTATCAAAACACACACAAGAAATAGATAATCTGAATAGGCCTATGTCTGATAAAGGAATCAAATCAACAATTAACAATCATCCAAACACAGAAATCAACAGGCCCAGATGGTTTCACTGGTATATTCTACAAAATATTTACATATTTGGAGAAATGATACCAGTTCTCTACAATCTGTTCCAGGAAATAGTAGCAAAGGGAACACTTTCTAATTTATTCTATGAGGCCACCATTAACCTAATACCAAAACAGATAAAGATATAGCAAGAAAGGGGTGCCTGGTTAGCTCAGTTGATTAAGCATCTGACTTTGGTTCAAGTCACAATCTCAGGGTCCTGGGATGGAGTCCCACACTGGGCTTCACACTCAGTGGGGAGTCTGCTTGTCTCTCTTCCTCCCTGCCCCCCAGATCATGTTCCCACTCTCTCAAATGAATAAATAAAATCTTTTTTAAAAGGTACAGCAAGAAAGAAAAACTATGAACCAGTATTCCTCATAAAGAGAGATGCAAAAATCCTCAACAAGGTATTAACAAACCATTTCTAGTAATGTATGAAAAGAATTATACACCATGACCAGTGGAACTTGTTCTGTGTATGCAAGACTGGTTCAACATTCAAAAGTCAATCAAGGCAATTCATCACATCAACAAGCTAAAGAAGAAAAGGGAAATTATGTGATCCTATCACTGACCTTTCACCTTCACAAAAATTATACTCAAAATCTATCATAGACTTAAATGCAAAATGAAAAACTATAAAATTCTAAGAACATCAGAGAAAATGTATATGACCTTGGTTTAGCAGTAAGTTTTTGGAGACAACATCAAAGGCATGATCCATGAAAGAAAAAACTGGTAAGCTGAACTTCATTAAAATTGAAAACCAGTTTGTGGGGCACCTGGGTGGCTCAGTTGGTTAAGAACCTAACTCTTGATTTCAGCTCAGGTCATAAGGTCATAATCTTGGGGTTGTGAGAATGAGTCCCATGTGGGACTCTGCACTGGGTATAGAGCCTGCTTAAAATTTTGTCTTCCTCTGTCCCTCCTCCTCCCTCTCTAAAATTAAAAACTTGTCTGTAAAGAACACTCTTAAAATAATGAGAAGACAAGCTAGCTTGGGATAAAATATCTACAACGCACATATCCAATAAAGAACTTGTATTCAAAATATACATAAAGAACCATTGAAACAAAAAGAAAACAAACTCAATTAAAATATGAACAAAGATCTAAACAGACACCTTATCAAAAAAGAATACAGATGGTAAATAAGTATGTGAAAAGATGCTTCACATCATATACTACTGCAAGGTAAAACAAGACACCACTACACACGTATCAAAATGGCTAAAATCCAGGAAACTGACACCACCAAATGCTGAAAATATGGAGCGATGGAAACTCCCATTCCTTACTGGTAGGAATGCACAATGGCACAGCCACTTTGCAACTGGTTTTAGATGGAGAGTCTTCTGTTGTGGCAGTAGAGACCCCAGCTATATCTGGAGTGTGAGCACTGGGCATCCATCTCCAGGACCCTAAGACCTAGAAGAGCAAGCTCTCTTGGGCAGGGCTGGCACCCACACAGACAGGTTTCTATCCTTAGCACCTCCAGGAGCAAATTCCTGGCACCTTTTTTTTTTTTTTTTTTTTTTTTTTTTAACCAATGTTTAGTAACACCAAGGTCTGGTCTCAGAGAATCCTGAGCCATAAACAACCCATTAAGGAACCCCACCCCACCCCCCAAAAAAATACAAAAAACAAGGGACATTTTTGTTTATAAGTTTCATTCTTCCAAACAAGAAACTACAATATCAGACTATGTGGGTTCAGTACTGGACACCTGGCAACCTAGATTTAAAGATTAAGTGTCCTGACCAGGGAAGAGTGCCAAGAGCAAGATGCAGCCTAATGCTCGGTGTCCACTTCCTTCCAGCTTCCTGATTTCTGGTAAAAAGTGAGAAAGGAAAGATAATGCAGAAAAGGAGGAAGCTGGTATAAACCACTTACTTTGGAAGTTTGGAATAAAAGAAAAGTGAAATATGAAGGTAGCGACAGACAGCCACATTAAACAATTTTTTTTTCTTTTTTAAGAAAGGGGCTAACTAATAATAAGGTTTTAAGGAAGAATAAATGGAAACCAATAAACTCTATATGGCATATGAATTCTTAATTTATATATAAAAATGCTTTAAAAAGAAAATATTACTGTTACCCTTGCCCAAGGACTTAAAATCTCAATAGAATTATCATTAGAAAACATTCTAAAGGGGTACCTGGGTGGCTCAGTTAGTTAAGCATCTGCCTTCAGCTCGGGTCATGATCCCAGTGTCCCCTGCCCCATCTCATGCTGTCTGTCCCTCTCAAATAAATAAAAATCTTTAAAATTAAAAAATTTAAAAAAAACATTCTAGATATTTTAAACTCCAGTCTTTTCAGTGATGCAGAGGACAAATGCATGCCTAATATCAACAATCTAGTATGTCAACATCTAAGGTAGGACCTAGCAGAGATGTCCTCTCTGAAAATTATAACCACGTATTATGTAAAGGTATGGGCAGATTCAGAGATTAGGTGCTAATTCTGTCATTAGGATTGATAAACTGGGGTGCCTGGGTGGCTCAGTGGGTTAAACCTCTGCCTTCAGCTCAGGTCATGATCCTAGGGTCCTGGGATGGAGCCCCACATCAGGCTCTCTGCTCAGCAGGGAGTCTGCTTCCTCCTCTCTCTCTCTCTGCCTGCCTCTCTGCCTATCTGTCTATCAAATAAATAAATAAAATCCTTTAAAAAAATCAATAAACCACTGACAATGAATCCAGAAGAAAAGACTAACACCAAGGAAATAGAAATGATCATCAACAGTTATGTGCCAATAAGTTAAGCAACCTAGAAGAAATGGATGTATTCCTGGAAACCTATAAAGTTCCAAGACTGAAATAGGAAGAAATTGACAACCTGAAGAGGCCAATATCTAGTAATGAGATTGAAGCTGTGATCAAAAATCTCCCAAAAAACAAGAGCCCAGGACCTGACAGATTCCCTGGGGAATCTACCAAACACTCAAAGAAGAAATAATACCTATTCTCCTGAAGCGGTTTCAAAAAATAGAAACAGAAGGAAAACTTCCGGACTCTTTCTATGAAACTAGCATTATCCTGATCACCAAACCAGGCAAAGACCCCATCAAAAAGGAAAATTTCAAACCAATATCCTTGATGAATATGGATGCCAAGATTCTCAGCAAGATCCTAGCTAATAGGATTCAACAGTACATTAAAAAGATTATCCATCATGACCAGGTGGGATTTATCCCTGGGTTGCAAGGGTGGTTCAACATTCACAAATCAATCAATGTGATAGAACAAATCAATAAGAGAAGAGAGAAGAACCACATGGTTCTCTCAATTGATGCAGAAAAAGCATTTGGCAAAATCCAGCATCTGTTCCTGATTAAAATGCTTCAAAGTATAGGAATAGAGGGAACATTCTCAACTTAATAAAATCTGTCTATGAAAAACCCACAGGGAATGTCATCCTCAGTGGGGAAAAGCTGACAGCCTTCCCTTTGAGATCAGAAGATAAGGATGCCCACTCTCCCCACTCTTGTGCAACATAGTATTAAAAGTCCTAGCAACAGCAATCAGACAACAAAGAGAAATAAAAGGTAATCAAACTGGCAATGAAGAAGTCAAACTCTCCTCGCAGATGACATGATACTTTATATGGAAAACCAGAATACTCTACCCCCAAACTACTAGAGTTCATACAGCAATTCAGTAATGTGGCAGGATACAAAATCGATGTACAGAAATGTACAGTGGCTTCTTATACACTAACACTGAAAATACAGAAAGGGAAATTAGATAATTGAGTCCATTTACTATAACACCAAGAACCATAAGATACCTGGGAATAAACCTAACTAAAGAGGTAAAGGATCTGTACTTGAGGAACTACAGAACACTCGTGAAAGAAATTGAAGAAGACATGAAAAGATGGAAAAGCATTTCATGCTCATGGATCAGAAGAGTAAACACTGTTAAAATGTTCATACTGCCCAGAGCAATCTATACTTTCAATGCCATCCTGATCAAAACTCTGCTGGCATTTTTCAAAGTGCTGGAACAAACAATCTTAAAATTTGTATAGAACCAGAAGAGACCCCAAATTGCTAAGGAAATGTTGAAAAAGAAAAACAAAACTGTGGGCATCATGTTGCCTGATTTCAAGCTTTTCTACAAAGCTATGATCACCAAGACAGCATGGCACTGGCAAAAATCAGACACATAGGCCAGTGGAACAGAGTAGAGAGCCCAGATATGGACCCGCAACTCTATGGTCAAATAATCTTCAACAAAACAGGAAAAAATATCTAGTGGAAAAAAGACAGTCTCTTCAATAAATGGTGCTGGGGAAATTGAACAGCTATGTATAAAAGAATGAAACTTGACCATTCTCTTACACCATACACAAAGATAAACTTGAAATGGATAAAAGACCTCAACGTGAGGCAGGAATCTATCAAAATCCTAGAGGAGAGCATAGGCAGTAACCTCTTCAACATCGGTCACAGGAACTTCTTTCAAGACATGTCTCCAAAGGCAAAGGACACAAAAGCGAAAATGAACTTTTGGGACCTCATCAAGTGCATGGAGGACTGGGTGTGGTGCATAAATAATGAATCTTGGAACACTGAAAAAAATTAAATTTAATTAAAAAAAAAAAAGAGAGAACTTGACTCAAGCATCACCTTCCTAGTGAAGACCCACATGGCCCCATGTGAATAGCAAGCACCACCACCAACCCCCCTTCAGCTCCCCAGCCCTGTCTCTTGCTTTCTATTTCCAGAGCATTTATCACAGTCACCAGGCCATCCCAGCAAGGGAGAAACAGAGGCCTACTTGGATGGTTTCACCACTGACTCCTCCAATCTCCTAGTCTGGAGCCTCAGGGGAAAAGGTGACCAGAGCTCTTGCACAGCCAGGATGTCCAGGACAATGGGTCCCCCTATAGCAACCTGAAGACCATCAGGAAAATGAGCCATAAGAGGAATCCACTTGCACATGAAACCTGAAACCAGACACCTTGCTCAATTTCAGGTGAGCACACACACGTCCTCCCCTTGTCTGATGTGCTCACCTGAGAAAGCTGAGCACAGAAGCATCCCAGGGTCCAAATCTCCCTCTGGCCAAGGTCCTGGGAAACAGACATCTCTCCTCCCTGCACCAGCCACCCGTGGTTGACATCTGGCATCTCCTGTGCTGGGGCAGAATGGTGCACCTGTCCCTCTTTCCTGGGACAACATCACAAACCAGGCTTTGCTGCACACTTTTCAGGAAGGAACCAGCAGCAGCAGCAGCAGCAGCAGCAGCAGCAGCAGCAGCAACAGCAGGCCGCCCAGGTTCGCTCTCAGTCTTGCACATCAGGCTCCATGTGGAACTAGAGCTTCAAGGAGACTGGTGTGCCATGTGACCTTGGAACCTCATGGCTGAGATTTCAGTTCCAAATGAAAACTGGCCTCTTCCACAGAGCACAGAGGAGCAGAGGATTTCTCAGGGGTATGGCTCTGGAAGAAGTGCTTCTGCTGGCTGAGTTCACAGACACCAGGCAGAGGACACCTGTGGTGCCTCGTCCAAGGAAGCAAGGGGCACACTGGACAAGAGTCCATAATGCTGCCTGCAGCTGCTTCCCACCAAGCCCCCTGCTGAGACGAGGGCTGGAGAACCCAACAGGAAGCAAGTTTCCTACCACATCTGCAGCAGGAGGGCTGGCTGGGGAGCAGAGCCCTGTCCCTGGAGCAAGCTGGCCTATGCATCAAGAGTGAAGGCCACCACCATGGTCTCAGAGTCTCCCAGCTATCTGATCTAACTCCACTGTCAGGCTCACACCTGCTGACACGGTGACTCCTAAGACCCAGAGACTGCTTTCCTCCCCAGCTCAATGCTGCTCACAAAGAAGCCAACTCCTGCCTCAGAAAGGTGTTCATCGTTAGCTCTGGAATTCCCTGGCTTTGTCTACACTGGCCCACTCAGGTGTCCCTTCCAGATCATCCAGTGCCCTAGGGTTTCAAGGCACCTTTAAGCTGCCCTTCAAAAGCCAGGAATGGGTCCATTTAGGCAGACACCCGAGTGGCTCTGTGTGTAGGAAACTCAGACAACACCCTCCCTGAACACCAATGCTTCCAAGTCCAAGCTTCAAACCCTCACTCCCTGGGCATGAAGCACCACGTCAGCATGAACACTGCTCTTTCAAATATCTTGTCTCCCATTCCTTCAAATCAGAAACTAAGCTCCTGTCACCACTCTATTTTCCCTCCAGAGAAGTAAGAAAAAGGATAGAATAAAACACTGCCTGTGCACAGCACACTTCCATCCAAATAGAATTCTGTGTTCTTTCTCATGCCAGCAGCCCGACACTGCCCATACTAATGAGTGGCACCACAAGTTCCATCCTCATATATATATTGGACCTTGTGTTATTCCTTTTGATAAACGGATCTTGAAGTCAATGTCTAGATTATGTCCTTTATTTATTTTTTAATAATTTTTTTAAAAAATTTTATAAACATATATTATTAGCCCCAGAGGTAAAGGTCTGTGAATCACCAGGTTTACACACTTCACAGCACTCACCGTAGCACATACCCCCCCCCAATGTCCATAACCCCACCACCTTCTCCCTACCCACCTTCCCCCGCAACCCTCAGTTTATTTTGTGAGATTGAGTCTCTTATGGTTTGTCTCCCTCACGATCCCATCTGTTTCACTTATTCTTTTCTTACCCCCCAAAACCCCCATGTTGCCTCTCCACTTTCTCATATCAGGGAGATCATATGATAGTTGTCTTTCTCTGATTGACTTATTTCACTAAGCATAATACCCTCTAGTTCCATCCATGTCATCGCAAATGGCAGGATTTCATTTCTTTTGATGGCTGCATAGTATTCCATTGTATATATATACCACTTCTTCTTTATCCATTTATCTGTTGATGAACATCTAGGTTCTTTCCATAGTTTGGCTATTGTAGACACTGCTACTATAAACATTCAGATGCACGTGCTCCTTTGGATCACTACGTTTGTATCTTTAGGGTAAATACCCAGTAGTGCAATTGTTGGGTCATAGGGTAACTCTATTTTCAACTTTTTGATGAACCTCCATGCTGTTTTCCAGAGTGGTTGCACCAGCTTGCATTCCCACCAACAGTGTAGGAGGGTTCCCCTTTCTCTGCATCCTCGTCACCATCTGTCATTTCCTGACTTGTTAATTTTAGCCATTCTGACTGGTGTGAGATGGTATCTCATTGTGGTTTTGATTTGTATTTCCCTGATGCTGAGTGATGTGGAGCACTTTTTCATGTGTCTGTTGGCCATCTGGATGTCTTCTTTGCAGAAATGTCTGTTCATGTCCTCTGCCCATTTCTTGATTGGATTATTTGTTATTTGGGTGTTGAGTTTGATAAACTCTTTATACATTTTGGATACTAGCCCTTTATCTGATATGTCATTTGCAAATATTTTCTCCCACTCTGTCAGTCGACTTTTGGTTTTGTTGACTGTTTCCTTTGCTGTACAAAAGCTTTGGATCTTGACAAAGTCCCAATAGTTCATTTTTGCCCTTGCTTCCCTTGCTTTTGGTGATGTTTCTAGGAAGAAGTTGCTGCGGCTGAGGTCAAAGAGGTTGCTGCCTGTGTTCTCCTCAGGGATTTTGAAAGATTCCTTTCTCACATTGAGATCATTCATCCATTTTGAGTCTATTTTCGTGTGTGGTGTAAGGAAATGGTCCAGTTTCATTTTTCTGCATGTGGCTGTCCAATTTTCCCAACACCATTTGTTGAAGAGTCTGTCATTTTTCCACTGGACATCTTTTCCTGCTTTGTCAAAGATTAGTTGACCATAGAGTTGAGGGTCTATTTCTGGGCCCTCTATTCTGTCCCATTGATCTATGTGTCTATTTTTGTGCCAGTACCATACTGTCTTGAGGATGACA
The DNA here is from genome assembly GCF_964662115.1 of Mustela nivalis. Classification (NCBI taxonomy): domain Eukaryota; kingdom Metazoa; phylum Chordata; class Mammalia; order Carnivora; family Mustelidae; genus Mustela; species Mustela nivalis. Next base: position 89,096,011 of record NC_139024.1, on the reverse strand, counting down.
GCTTTGTAATAGTTTGAAGTCTGGAATTGTGATGCCACCAACTTTGGCTTTCTTTTTCATTATTCCTCTGACTATTCGAGGTCTTTTCTGGTTCCCTATAAATTTTAGGATTATTTGTTCTATTTTTTTTTAAAGAAATAGATGGGATTTTGAAGGGGATTGCATTAAATGTGTAGATTGCTTTAGGTAGCATAGACATTTTCACAATATTTATTCTTCCAATCCATGAGCTTGAACATTTTTCCATTTCTTTGTGTCTTCCTCAATTTCTTTCATGAGTTCTTTATAGTTTTCTGAGTATAGATTCTTTGCCTCTTTGGTTGGGTTTATTCCTAGATATCTTATGGTTTGGGGTGCAATTGTAAATAGGGCTGACTCCTTAATTTCTCTTTCTTCTGTCTTTGTTGTTGGTGTAAAGAAATGAGATTGCTTCCTTTAAATAACGAGAATAATGATGTGGTCACATAAAGGTCTGAATCTCCATAACCAGACAACTTGGCTCAGGTTCAGATAAGGAGGAAGACACAACCTCTTCCCAGGAAGCAAAGCCCACACCCTCAGGGATCCAGACTTCCTCATGGGTGATGAGCTCCTTTGCTCCATGGAGTTGTCCAAGTGCAAAGGATGTCAGCACCTGCCAGGGTTCATTCCATTTTCTTCATAAATTCCCCAGTTCAAGTTGCAAGAGACTCACTAGGTCAGGTTTCAGAGCCCAGGATGGGCCACCCCATCACCACTGCCAAGGAAGCCTAAAAGGGGCTTGTGTTCCATTGGGAGCACAATGAGCCATTCCCCCAGGCTCCTAAACAACCTACACTCCTCCTCCATTTGTCCCTCTCTCAGAGGGCACTGCACCCTGTTACAGCTCTGAAGCTGTGCTTTACTTTAGAAAATATTTTTTTTTAAGATTCATTTATTTATTTATTTGTTTGACAGATGGAGAGACAGCAAGAGAGGGAACACAAGCAGGGGGAGTGGGAGAGGGAGAAGCAGGCCCCCTGCAGAGCAGCAAGCCCAATACATAGCTCCATCCCAGAACCAGGAGATCATGACCTGAGCCAAAGACAGATGCCGAACAACTGAGCCACCCAGGTGCCCCTCAAAAATAATTTTGAATATCAGAAGGTGGTTCACAGAACAGAAAAACTTGGATTCTTTGACAAGGAAAAGAATTCTTTGACAATTTCAGAAGACTGTTTTCCCATTGTTTAATGGGAAAGAAAACTACAGATTGCCCCTTCCACTAGCAGGTCTGATCCACTTCAGTGATTGAAAGAAGAGCAGGAAATAGAAGAGAACAGATATTCTGATGACCTGTCATTTCATCATCCAGGTTTTGAAACTTCACACACTCAGAGAAAGAAGCCCAAACCAACATCTGGCAACACGGAGAGGTCTCAACTGGAGGGACAGGGACAGACAAAGAGCTTGTGTGTGTTGACTGAGGCTGGTGGCACACAAGAAGGTGCCCTGCCAACTCTCCACCTGGGCCTCCCCTGTCCTCAGCCAGGAACCTGCTCACAGTCCTGATCTGTCACAACTGTCACACGGGGGATACACACCCACCCCTGGAGCCAGCCCTGCCCACACCCTCCTGCAGAATGCACTCTGCTCTCCTCCAGGACCCATGTCAGCTCTCTCCAGACCTGGAACTCCCCTGTCTGCGGCAAAGCTCCAGGATCCCCCCTCCTCCAAAATTACCCTGGCCCAAGGCTTTCATGAGAAAGGGGAAGGCTACTCCTGAATGGTTAACACCTCCTTTCCTCTTGTCATATTTCTCAGCACTTGCCTTTGTACCTGGGCAAACTGTAAGGAACGTATCAATGGAACATATACATGATCTGAGATCTGAATCTTTCATTGCAGCTTTCTGAAGACTCCTTATGCAGTAAGAAACTAGCATATCCTACCACAGCGTGATTGAAAATGATCACCTACAGAATAGGAAAGTGAAAATCACTCCATTCTTTTTTTAAAGATTTTATTTATTTGGCAGACAGAGATCACAAGTAGACAGAGAGGCAGGCAGAGAGAGAGGAGGAAGCAGGCTCCCTGTGGAGCAGAGAGCCCTATGTGGGGCTCGATTCCAGGACCCTGGGATCATGAGCTGAGCTGAAGGCTTTAACCCACTGAGCCACCCAGGCATCCCAAATCATTCCATTTTTACCTCACTCTTCATGAAGCAGAACATGGTCTTCTTTTTTTTCATTGACTTCAATTCCAATTCACTTCCATGCGGTGGTAATTCCTTTGCTTCAGGGGTAGGATTTAGTGATTCCTCACCTGTGTAGAGCAACTGGAGCTCATCACAGCAAGTGCCCTCCCTAATAGCCATCACCTATTGAACTCTTCTCCCACACCCCTGCCCTCCAGCAACCCTCAGTTTATGCTCTAAGGTTGAGTCTGTTTCCTCATTGGCCTATCTTTCTCCCCTCACTATGTTCATCTGCGTTCTTTCTGAAGTTCCACAAGAGTGAAGTCAGTGGATATTTGTCTTTCCTTACAGATTTTGCTGAGCTTAATCCACTCTAGATCCATCCACATCCTTGTAGATGGTAAGATTTCATTCTTTGTGAAGCTGTGTCCTATCCCACTGTGTATCTATCTCCCACATCTTCTTTCTCCATTCTTCAGTGAATGGACACTGGGACTCCCTCCATAGTTTTGCTATGGTTAATAATGCTGCTATAAACATCACGGTGTTTGTGCCCCATTCAATGTGCGCTTTTGTGTCCTTTGGGTAAACACCTAGGAGTGCAATTGCTGGATCCTAGGGTTGTTCAATTCTTGGCTTTTGGAGGAACTGCTACACTCTGTTCCAGAGTGGCTGCAGCAGCCTGCATGTCTGCCAACAGTGCAGGAGGGTTCCGCTTTAAGCACAACATTACCTACCAGCAATTTTCTAAGAAAGAAATGGAAAACCTGTGGGATAACCTGACTCACCCAGAGTCAGGCAAGCAGTTCCAGAAATTCACCCCAGGGTTCCAAACACCATGCCCCTTGAAGCCACCAGCGTGCCTCTATCCAGGAGAATTTCCAAAGACTCTCCTTCTGACTCCACCACCAATGTAACCACAGAGAAAATGTGGCAATGTCCAACTATCTAGATGATCCATTTAGTGAAACTAGAAAGTCAAACTTCCCTTTTAAATCATCAAAGTGGGGTGCCTGGGTGACTCAGTGGGTTAGAGCCTCTGCCTTTGGCTCAGATCATGATCCCAGAGTCATGGGATGGAGTCCCACATCAGGCTCTCTGCTCGGCAGGGAGCCTGCTTCCTCCTCTCTCTGCCTGCCTCTCTTTCCACTTATGATCTCTGTCTGTCAAATAAATAAATAAATAAAATCTTTTTTAAAAAGTCATCAAAGGCTCCTTGGAATCATTTTGAATTTTCCATTTGCCCTCATTTTAACTCTTTGCATGAAAATACTAATCAATTATGAGACATCACCTTTGACAAGGGACAAAACATCATCCAAGTCTCTATTTGATCAAAAAGGCACCTAACTGTAGATGCTAGCCATTCCACCACAGCCTAGACCCAGTGGAATAAACACTGTTAGAAATAAGGAACACATTCTATGTTAAAAACATACACTGAGTAAATCTCACCTCTTTTTAATCAAAGTGATTGCCTAAGAAAGAGATGTTCCAAATACCTTCATAAGCCAGAAAGGAACAGAAAATGGGATCCTCTGCCGTGTTCTACCTCCAGGGAAACTAAGGAACTCTTGAACCCACTCTAAATTGCTGACAGCTGCTTCATTTTGACTTTGTGGCTCCACTAGAGACAAGAGAAAAGCCCAGGAGGTTTGGGGTTAAAGAGAAGTTTTACCTCTCATCCTGACATGGATGTGACATTGCACCCAATGTACCTGCTGCTTTCTCCAAACACTGACATTCTGTGACAAGCTGCATGACTGACTCAGATGCTGATTTCAAAACTTTGGGTCTCGTGGAGCCAGAGTGGAGAAGTATTGTCAGCTGGGGATAAGAAGGCACCTCCCACCTAAGGCCAGCACACCTGCTCCAGCTCCTGGGAGAAGGGGAGACGCATGCTTGTTTCTTAAGTAGCGATTAGCTTCATACTAAAGTTGACGGTTGCCATTGTCCTTTTTGGAAAACCAAAGTTACTCTTCCTTCCTTTATTTATTTATTTAACAGAGAGAGAGAGAGATGGAGGGAGGGAACACAAGCAGGGGGAGTGGGAGAGGAAGAAGCAGGCTTCCCACCAAGCAGGGAGCCCGATGCAGGGCTTCATCCCAGGACTCTGGGATCGTGACCTGAATGGAGGGCAGACACTTAACTGACTGAGCTTCCCAGGTGCCCCAAAATTACTCTCTCAAATGAATACCTTAACTCATATGTTCCTCATGCGACTTAAGTGGGGTCTTGTTTACACCAGCTTCCAGGCCCCACCGGGAGGACCCTCCTGCAGGATCCTGACAACCCATTACCACCATCCCGAGGAGCTGGGTAACACAGGGCACAATGCTGAAGCTGGGGGACAGCACTGGAGCTTCTTTCTGCCACATCTGTGCTCAGGGGAGCAGGAAGCTGGAGTACCATCCCACACGATCCTCACTGCCCAGAAGCACCATCCCTGGCACAATGCTAAATAAAGTTGACAGATTGCTCTGGGGCTTGTTAGCACCACACCTGTGCCTGGGGGAACAGGGGACACCCTGCTGAACTTGGGGTGCTGCTCAATATCCATTACCTGCACTGTCTGCCAGGGGACAAGGGGGTATCCCCATTGAATTAGGGGTTGTGTGCTGTCCTTACATTCACTCTTCCCAAGGAATATGGGAAACCCTGAAATGTCTGCAACCCATTCCAGAAAAGCTCAGGTGAGCGGGTGCCCCAGAGCTCAAGGGTCTGGGGGATTTGGTTAGTTGACAAACATCGGGCAGAGACTTGTTCAAGAGGAAAAGAGAACTCTTCTGAACTCCCAGGATTAGTGCATTCCATGTGCCCTTCCAGGACCCCAGCCTCCCACCTGGGCCCGCACCCTACACCTGAGACCACCACCTCGGTGTGCAGAGCACAGTCACCTACCAAGGACCTCCACCCAGGGTCTCTCAGAGTGCCCCTTCACCGGCCCCACCTCTGCATCAGGGGGCAGCTCTAAGTCTGCCCACAGAAGATGTAGCTCCACCCCCACATGGTCGGGGAGGGTGGTGCCCTGAGCCCATTGGATGCCCTGCCTGACTGTACCAGGCGACCTGCCCTTACACTCGCACCTCCCTGCTTTTGCAGGTACTTCCTTGCCCTAATACCTGGCTTGGGGGCAGGCATGGAGGGCTTGTGGGCAGAGCCCCACCTCCCCAGACATCTGGATCCTTCCAGGGGACCCCTATGGCTGCAGACAACCCTCAGAACCCTTCCCCTTCCCTTCCTGCACCAGCCCTCCCTGCAGAGCTGTTCCTAGCTCCCAGCAAATTCAGCTGCTCTCAGAGCTTCCCAGGCTTAGTCTTTGGGAAATGCAATGGTTTCCCACATTTCCAGGGCAATTTAAGACCCCAAAAGTAATGCTCTAAGCAGGAGGAGCATCACCTTCTGGTCTCACCCATGGAGCGGATAGTGCTTCTCAGACCTTCCAAGCATCCTTCTAGGATAAGCCCATCTGTGCTGGAATATATACACATATGCTTGGTTCTGCAGGGAAGCTCCAAGATGAACCAGAACAACAGCCCTTCTGTGCTGTCGGAGTTGTGAACCAGGAACATTGATTTTTCACTTAAAAAGAAAACACATTATTATTGTTGACACTAAAGGAACAAACCATTTTTAACATTTTAGAGAGAAACCCAAGTCAAGACAGCTGCCTGGGTGACACAATCTTCACAAGAAAGGGAGTGCTCTGGGGAGGAACATTTGGGGCAGGTATATTTGTTCTGTTTTGTTTTACATACAGTTACACATTATCATGAGGAAGAATATTCCAGAAAGTTGCAGACTTTTTCTTATGTTTTTCAGTATGTACAAGTCAGTATGACTTTAATCTTAGGGAACAGGAGAGGTTTTTTTGTTTTTCTTATCTTTATGTTTGAAATGGCATTTTTTGGTTATCCTTTTCTTTTTTTTTAGATTTTATTTGTTTATTTGACAGAGATCACAAGTAGACAGAGAGGCAGGCAGAGAAAGAGAGGAGGAAGCAGGCTCTCTGCTGAGCAGAGAACCCGATGAGGGACTTGATCCCAGGATCCTGAGACCATGACCTGAGCTGAAGGCAGAGGCTTTAGCCCACTGAGCCACTCAGGCACCTCTGGTTATCCTTTTCTTCTTGAAGCAGATGTACAGCATGTGCTTGGGACAGAAATAGGGCACATGAGCTGATGTTTTGCCCAGTCATTTTGAGCTTGGTAAAATATTAAAGGATAGCTTCCCTGGGAGCCCAGGATACAAGTCCATGGATGGTAAAATGTAAAAAATTTCAATTATCGGGGCACCTAGGTGGCTCAATGGGTTAAAGCCTCTGCTTTCGGCTCAGGTCATGATCCCAGGATCCTGGGATCCAGCCCTGCATCAGGACCTCTGCACAGCAGGGAGCCTGCTCCTCTCTCTCTCTCTTTCTCTCTCTCTGCCTGCCTCTCTGACTACTTATGATCTCTGTCTGTCAAGTAAATAAATAAAATCTTTAAAAAATTTTTTTCAATTATTCTAATTACTACTAAAGGGAAGAACTTGAGACAAAAACACCTTTAACAATACTACCAAGAAATCAAAATGATGCCTACAGAAGGTTACCTGTTCCATGCTCAACACAGGCAACAGAGGTGTTCACAGAAGCTGGGATCCTCCCTTTCTCCTGCCCAAATCTCAGAAGCACACAGATAATTTAAAGTCAGAATTTTAGAACCTTCTGATATCTTAGAGATGTCTGCCACCATTCCCTTGGACTACAGAATAAAACAGAGTAGCTCATTGTCACAAAACTAATGTAAACATGAAGTACCCCTAAAGCTTGGATACACTGTCTTAGTTCTTTCCTTGTGGATTTTGACTAATGTAAGTCATAGTCATACCATATAAACACTACAATGTTTGGGAAGTAAGTAATCGTGGGCAAGGGAATAGTTTAGCAATGTTTATAAGCATTGTCTCACTTTGTAGAAGAGGCTGAGATGAATATTTTTACTTTCATACCTGTCTTACAGCACGCTCTGAACATACCAGAGCCTGAATCTATTTTTAAAAGATAGTTCTTTCAGTAACTTTAATACCAGAAAAATATTATGATGTGTCTATTCCTAGGGATCTTTGCATATCCCAGAGGTCCTCCACTCTTAGTGATCATGATGGGCAGAGGTAAAAAGGTCAGCTGAATTCATTCCAGTTGACCATACAAGAAAATCCCGAGACTTGAGATATTTCCAGATTGAGAAGACCAGAGATAAGGGAAATAGTACCGTGAATGGAATAACAAGGGATCTGGAGTCAGTTTGGGGATCCCACTTAGGCTTCTGACACTCAAATCCTCTGTGACTCAAATAATCTCTGAGGCCCTGTCTAACCATCTAGAAAATGTGACTAATAATATCTACATTGTAGTTTCGGTGTTTAAGACAGAATTCCACAAAGAGCCAGTGTGATGGCTCTTAAGAGCAGGGCCTCAGGAAGTCATGATTACTTTTGGGGTCTATTTCTTTTCCAGAAGAAAGAACACATGTTGAATCCATATTTCTAATAGATGACTCCCAAGATGATTTTCAAGCTTTAAGGAAGGTCAAGAACCTGTTATTCTGTCATCTTTCACTCAGAAAACATGCTGTTGGACTGGTGAGGGTGATACAATAGCACTGTCATCACTGAGGATGTGGAGCTTCCCATGTCCACATGGCCATGTTGTCCCTCTTAGCTCAGGGCTACCAAAAAGGGAAGCTGGGGGAGGGGTGGCGAACCACAGGTCAAGGCTACCGGTTGAGACTGGGACAGGCAGAACTCTGACTTAAGGTTCAACTCCTGTCTAGATAATGACACTGCTCTTTACAGATAGAATGCCATTGCCTGCAAGCTCTGATGTAGGAAAGGTTGAGAATTTCCCTTGTGATTCCCTCTCTGACCCTTGGAATATGTAGCAAAGTTATATTTAATTTTTTTTAAGATTTTATTTATTTATTTGAGAGAGAGCATGAGTAAGGAGAAGGTCAGAGAGAGAAGCAGACTCCCTGTGGAGCTGGGAGCCTGATGCGGGACTCGATCTTGCGACTCTGGGATCATGACCTGAGCCAGAGGCAGTCGTCCAACCAACTGAGCCACCCAGGCATCCCTACATTTAATTTTTAAACGTTGAGGTCTTCTTTTCACTATGACTATGGCTCAATTCCCCTGTGGTCTAAGGGACCACAGAATATTAACTAGATATTCTATTAACTAGAATATAATCTAGTTAATTTCAGGCTTTAAAATGTGTAGACTTGCTTCATGGCCCAGCATTTCATCTACTTGGATAAATATCCTCGGACCACTTGATAATAATGTATTCTGTACTTAATGTGTAATGCTCCATATATGTCAGTTAGGTCACATTTGTTTCCAATGTTTCCTCTGATTTTTCTATCAGATATTGAGAAAGGTATATTAAAATATTCAAACAATGCTACTCTAGTCAGCATTGCCTTGGAGAATCTACCAAGTGTTCTAAGGCAAGAGAAACAAAAAGAATAAGAATTGGGGGGATAAGTGTGACTATGCACAGATAATATGAGGGTGTACATAGAAAATATAAAATAGTCTATAGATACACATTAGAATTCAAAATGGAAAACTTGCAAATCTTAGAACCAAGAATGAAATCCAGAAAGCAGCCAGGGGGAAGAGATTTCTTATGTACAGAGGCAAGAACATCAGAATAATGTCAGACCTGGCCACAGAGACTTGGTAAGCCACAAAGGGCTGGCAAGACATATTCAGGATACTAAATGAGAAGAACATGCAGCCAAGGATACCCTATCCAACATGGCTGTCATTCAAAGAAGAAATAATACCTGTTCTTCTGAGCTGTTTCAAAAAATAGAAACAGAAGGAAAACTTCCAAAGTCAATCTATGAGACCAATATTACCTTAATCCAAAAACAGGCAAAGACCCCATCAAAAAGGAGAATGACAGACGAATATTCCTGATGAAAATGGGTGCCAAAATACTCAACAAGATCCTAGCCAATAGGATCCAACAGTACATTAAAAGGATTATCCATCATGACCAGCTGGAATTTATTCCTGGGATGCAAGGGTGGTTCAACATTCACAAATCAACCAACACAATAGAGCACATTAATAAAAGAAAAGACAAGAACCATAATATCCTCTCAACTGATGCAGGAAAAGCATTTGACAAATACAGCAAAATACAGATAAAATCCTGATTAAAACTCTTTGGAGTATAGGAATACAGGGGACATTCCTCAGTTTCATAAAAACCATCTACGAAAAACCCACAGCAAATACCATTCTCAATGGGGAAAAGCTGAGAGCTTTTTCCTTACGATCAGGAACACAACAGGGATGCCCACTCTCACCACTATGGTTCAACATAGTACTAGGAGCCCTAGTCTCAGCATTCAGACTACAAAAAGAAATAAAAGGCATTCAAATTGGCAAACAAGTCCAACTCTCTCTTCACAGATGACATGAGACTTTATGTGGAAAACCCAAAAGACTCCACTCCCAACTACTAGAACTCATACAGCAATTCAGTATTGTGACAGGATACAAAATCAATGCACAGAAATCTGTTGTTTTTCTATTCACTAACAATGTAACTGTAGAAAGAGAAATTAGGGAATCAATCCCATTTATAATAGCACCAAAAACTGTAAGATACCTTGGAATAATCCTAACCAAAGAGGCAAAGGATCTATACTCTAGAAACTACAGAACATTTATGAAAGAAATAGAGGAAGACACAAAAAGATTAAAAACAAGTCCATCCTTACAGATTGGAAAAATAAACATGGATAAAATGTCTATGCTGCCCAGAGCAATCTACACTTTCAACCCCATCCCTCTTAAAATACCATTGGCATTTTTTCATTTAGCTGGAACAAACAATCCTAAAACTTGTATAGAACCATAAAAGACCCCACACAGCCAGGGAAATGTTGAAAAAGAAAACCAAAGCTGAGGGCATTGCAATGCCTGATTTCAAGCTAGATTATGAAACTGTGACAGCATGGTATTTGCACAAAAACAGACACATAGATCAATGAAACAGAATGCAGAACCCAGAAATGGACCTTCAATTCCATGGTCAGCTCATCTTTGACAAAGCAGGAAAGAATATCCAATGGAAAAAAGACAGTTTCTCCAATTAATGTTGCTGGGAAAATTGGACAGCCACATGCAGAAGAATGAAAGTCAACCATTCTCTTATATCACACACAAAGATAAACTCAAAATGGATGAAAGACCTCAATGTGAGACAGGAATCCATCAAAATCCTCAAGGAGAATATAGGCAGTCACCTCTTTGACATCAGCCACAGCAACTTCTTCCTAGACACATCACCAAGGGCAAGGGAAACAAAAGCAAAAATGAACTATTGGGACTTCAACAAGATAAAACGCTTCTGCACATCAAGAGAAACAGTCAACAAAACAAAGAGGCAATCCATGGAATGGGAAATGTTTGGAAATGACATGTCATATAAAGGGCTGGTATCCAAGATCTATAAAGAACTTCCCTAACTCAACACCAAAAAACAAATAACCCAATCAAAAAATGGGCAGAATACATGAACAGACATTTCTCCAAATACATGCAAATGGCTAACAGACTCATGGTAAAATGTTCAACATCACTAACCTTCAGGAAATACAAATCAAAACCACAATGAGATACCACCTTACACCAGTTGGAATGGCCAAAGTTAACTAGTCAGGAAATGACAGATGTTGGTGAGGATGTGGAGAAAGGGGAACCCTCCTACACTATTGGTATATGTGCTGCCGAAGCGAGCACACCTCCTACACTATTGGGAAAGCAAGATGGTGCAGCCACTCTGAAAAACAGTATGGAGGTTCCTCAAGATGTTAAAAATAGAACTACCCTACCACCCAGCAATTTCACTACTGGGCATTTACCCCAAAGATACAGACATAGTGAAAAGAAGGTGTACCTGCACCCCAATGTTCATAGCAGCAATGTCCACAATAGCCAAACTGTGGAAGGAGCTGAGATGACCTTCAATACATGAGTGGATAAAGAAGATGTGGTTCATATATACAATGAAATATTCCTTAGCCCTCAGAAAGGATGACAACCTACCATTTGCCTCAACATGGATGGAACTGGAGGGGATTATGCTGAATGGAGTAAGTCAGGCAGAGAAAGACAATTGTCATATAGTTTCACTCATATGTGGAACACAAGGAATAGTGTGGAGGACCATAAGGGAAGGGAGGGAAAACTAAATGGGAAGAAATCAGAAAGGGAAACAAACTATGAGAGACTCTGGGCTCTGGGAACCAAACTGAGGGCTATAGAAGGGAGGGGGATGAAGTAACAGGCTGACGGGTTATTAAGGAGACCACATATTGTGATGAGCACTGGGTGTTACAACTAATGAATCACTGAATGCTACATCAAAAGCTAATGTACTGTATGATGACTGACTGTACATAATAAAACATGCAAATAAATAAATAAATAAATATGCTTTCTACATGAATAACACATAAAAATGGGTACAGAATTTCAAATGTGCATGATGAAATATTCTCAAGATATGTTTCATAGCAGTGTAAATATACTTAACACTACCAGATTATACTGAAAATGTTTAACATGGCAAAATCAATGTTGGGATTTTTTTACAATTTTTAAAAAAGATTTTATTTATTTATTTATTTGTCAGAGAGAGAGAGCGCGCAAACACAGGCAGAGGCAAAGAGAGAAGCAGGCCTCCTGCAGAACAGGAAGCCCGATGCAGGACTTCATCCCAGGACCACGGGATCATGACCTGAGACAAAGGCAGTGGCTTAACTGACTGAACCATCCAGATGTCCCCAAGATTTTTTTTACAATTTTTTAAAAGTACATTCTGTGTGATTCCGTTTTTATAAAGAACTTATTAATTTATTTTAGAGAGAGAGAGTAGCACGAGAGTGGTGGGAAAGGCAGGAGGGGGAACAGAGAATCGTGAGCCCACACTGCACTGAACATAAACCCTACATGGGGCTCTATCCCACACCATGAGATCACATCCTGAGCCAAAATCAAGAGTCAGCAGCTTAATCAACTGAGCCACCATCCATCTCCTTGGGCATTAGTATTGGTGCATTCCCTGCTCTCTCCACCACTGCAGTTCTGAACACCTCTGAAAATACATCTATGAAAAATCATGCCAGTTTCCTGGAGTGAGTCTGAGTATGAGCACTGCTAGGTGATGGGTGCACCTGCAGCCCAGGGTGGGTGCTGCTCACTGCTCTCTCAGACAGAGGTAGCCCGTCACCCTTCTCTTCAATCCTCAGGCACCTGAGGGCCATCCGGCCAGGAATTTACCTTCTCTAGCAGAGGACAGATGGGACTTCTTTCTCTGGCCAGGAATATGAACCCTGATCCTGGGAAAGGAGAGCTCTCCTGGGACTCCTGGCCCAGCCGGGCAGCCATGGCCACCATGTATGTGACAGAGCTAGAGCAGTTGGGCCATGGAGGGAATGAGTGCCTTAAACCAGCCTTGCATGGGGCATGTGGGAGCAGCAGCCCATTTCTTGGGGAGCAGAAGGAGGGAGACTGGAGTGGAGCCTTCTAAGCCACACCACAGTCCCTCCCTTAGTCCTGAAACCAGCAGGACGGGAGCTCTGAGGACAGAGACTCCAGAAGGATTCCCTTTCAGGGAAAGAGGGCCCGCTGGAGGGCACTAAAGCCACCAGCCCCGCTGGCCACAGGCCATTTGCACAGGATCACCTCCAGCACTACCTTAGCACATTGTCTGTGTTCGTGTGTGGACAGTGATTGGCCCACTCAGTGCTGGCGCATTTGCAGAGGCAGACTAGGACCCTTCCAGGGCCTGCTAGTGGGTCAGAGGACTCCCATCCAGAGAAGCGGAGGATGTCCCTCTTCCTGTGGACCTGGGGAAAGCAGCCACCATCCTGGGGCAGGACCTGGGCCAGGCATGTGTCCTATCTGAAGTTCCCATGTACATTGGGCATTGCTGTGCCTGAGAAAGACCCTTCTCAGCCCCAGAGTCAGAAGTCGTGAGGGCCTGTCTCCCATCCTGGCCTAGGATCATGACCTGAAATTATTTGTCTTTGGGAGGACAGGACTTTTTCAGCAGCCAGTGAAGGGCAGATCCTGCAAGAGCTCTTCATTCAAGGACGAATCATGGAGAGCGTGAGTGTCTCATTGGCCCAGGAAGTGAAAGAACCAAACCCCTATGCTCAGGTTTTAACAGAAGCAGAATTTTAATGTCCTGTTTGGGGGCAGCCACCTCCCCTCTTATGTGGTGTTGGGTGATCTCAGGGAAAGTCTTCCTTGCTCTTGTGCCCTCAGAGGTAGGAGCTGGCCCCATGTCCTGGGGTCCCCATCCTGTCCCACTGTTGAGGAAGAGCCACACACAGGGAACTGGTGTCAGGAGCGTGGCCTCCCAGGAGCCTGGCAGCTGCAAGAAAGGACTAGATTGCTCTTGGGGAAAGGGCTGCTCACTGGTGACACCATTCACCATCCCCCAATGCACTCTGCAGTCCAGGCTCTGTGCCCAGCTTAGATCAATCACCAGAACCCCACATGCTCCTGCTATGGGAGCGATCATTCAGCATCACCACATTGCACAGAGGCAGAAAGCAAGGCCCAGAGAGGGGAGGCAAATGGCTCCAGTCACAGGGCTGGTCAGCAGAGGGACTGGAAGGCCAGCCCTCCCGAGCCCCTGTGAGCCCAGCCAGGGACACCCTGAGCCCAGAGTGAGCCCTTCCCTCTCTGCCCAGCCACACCCTGGCCCCTGAGCTTGATGATGGACTGTTCTTCTTGGCCCTGAGGGTGTTCCTAGATGACTAGGAAAGGGAGTGCTGCTGGTGGGACAAACTGTAGCTACAGGTCAGAGTGACAGGTCTGGGTTAGCAGGAGACACACTCTGGTCTCCCTCCCAGAGCCTGCCTAGGAGCTGGAGTCTGGGTGCCCGAGGGGCCAGCACACAACAGGGCCTGTGCTGACCAGGGAGCCATGGCACCCAGGGGGAGTCCACTCTGCCCTCTCCCCTCTACTGCCCTGTATAACCTCCCCTCACTGTGGAGCTCCAGGGCCCAGAACCAGGCCCCATAGGGCTGACTTGGTTCCAGCTTGTAATGAGTTTGCAGCCCCCAGAGCAGCTGGATTCCCTGGGGCTGGAGGGAGGACTGACTGCAGACAAGGACTGGGCTGGGGGAGATGCGGGGCCTCATGGAAGGTGAAGGATGGGGCAGGGGACGAGTCCTGGGGTCACAGCTCATGTCTAAAAAGGGCTGAAATCCCTGAATGCCCATGGGGTCCCTCATTACAGTAACAACGCCCTCACACTCGGACATCCTGGTGGTGGGCCCCTCCTCTCTCTCCTCCTTCCCACACCTCTGACTCTGGCTAGGGCTACAGCCAGGGACAAGCTGGACCTCTGTCCCAGGGTCCTACCAGGAAGACAAAGCAGAAGGAAGAGAGAAGGGGAAGGGGTGCACTGCTCCTCCCTGCCCTGAGTCAGCCTCCACTGCTGCCTCCAGGTCCTCTGGCCCAGCCCTGCACTTAGCTGGACTCTGAAAGGGAGTCTGCATTCCAGGCCAGCAGGCGGGGGGGGGGGTGGGGGGGGGGTGGGGGGTGTCCGCGGTTATTCAGTGACCTTTGCATCCCCAGATGTCCAACCCACCTGGCCTTGCACCCTGAAGCTTGCTGCCCAGGATAGGCATGGTTCCAGGGCAAAGCGGACTTTGGGAGCCTTTGGCAGTGGTGAAGAATATTGAAATGCCCAGTGGATTAGAGATGAGGTGTAATCCTAGAGACCCCTTTAGGAATTATGGGCACAATCTCAGGGCTGAGCCCCTGTTCCTGCTGGGACACCAGAGTCTGACCCCAGACAGGATGTGACTGGTTCCTCCTGTGGCCCACACAGAAACCAGGAAATGCAGAAAGCTGGCAGACACACCACAGGAGGGTAAGCAAATCACTCACAACCCAAGGCCAGAGAAAAGTTTCACCTGACTCTGCTCTAAACCAGGCTCCAAGTCACACAGTCTCACAGGGACAGACCAAACACACGCAAGTCCAGGGGGAAGGATAGGCATGCGGGGAATATATGTCAGAGATGTGGGAGCTCCCAGGGAAGGACTCTGGCAAAGGAAACCCTATGGGGACAGCACTGGTCACCCTCAGACTGGCAGGTGTCTGGTCTGGGAACCAGCAGCCCTGGGGAGGGGGAGAAACGTGAGGACATGGAGGTCCAATGCAGGTCCCCTGGAGAGAAGGGTGACGGGCACCCCTATCTGGGAGAACAGTGAGCAGCGCCCTCCCCGGCTGCAGGTGCACCCCTCACCTAGCAGGGCTCGGCCTCGGACTCAGCCCCAGAAACTCCGGCATGATTTTTCACAGATGTATTGTCAGGAATAGTCAGCACAGCAATGGATGGAAGAATGGTAATGCTCAAGGAGGTGAATGGGATCCGCCCTCCCAGTCCTCATGATAGAATGTCCTGTAGCGACTGTCCCAGGGTCGTCCAGGGCACAGGATCCAGGAAACCCCTCCTGAGACCCCCCGCTCCTGCCGCCCTGCTCCTGGAAACATACAAAATTGTTTGAGGTGGAGGAGGAGATCCAGGGTGGCAGCAGGGCAAGGAGGAGGAAGGTCAGCACAGGGAGGATAGAAGGATGTGCCCTGAGCCACCATCCAGGGCCCAGGCTGTGATGCCCTCAGACCTCACCCCAAATAATGACTCCTGATATATGGACCAGACTTCTCTTTCTTCACTCCCTCCTTCCTTACCTCATTTATTCTCTCATTCATTACTCCCTCGCTCCTTCCCCTCCACACCTCCCTTCCCTCCCCCACTCCGTCACTCTCCCTGCCTCCCTCCCCTCCCTGCTCCCTCCCCTCCCCTTCCTCCATTCTACTCATCCTCCCTCCCTCCTTCTCCTCCATCCCCTCCTGCAGCCTTCCCTCCCATCCCCCCTCCCTCACGCTCATCCTCCCTCACTCCTACCCTGCCATCCTCCTTCTCTCCCCTCCTTTTCTCCCTCACTCCCTCCTTGCCTCACCCCTCCCTCCCCCACACCTTCCCCTCCCTTCCTCCTTTCCTTCCTACCATCTTTTTCCTCCTTACCCTCCCTCTCCTCTTTCCCTCCCTCATGCCCTCCTTCATTCAGCAGAAGATCTGGGGTCCCTGATCTGTACTGAGCGCTGGGGCTTCATCAGTGAGCACCCCCCAACCCATGTGGTCATGTCCACCGTGGGAGGTGACAGGGGGCAGTCCTCAGGGCTAGCAGTGGTGATGAGCACCAGGAATTTGCTCCTGAAAACAGAGGCCGGTTGCACAAAGAAAAGAATGGAGAGACCCATGCTTAGCACTTCTTCTAGAAAAATCTAGTCCTGAAAAGTGATGAAAAGTAAGTATATCCTAGACTTCATGCAATGTGAGTGCTAATGGCCCATATATTCTGATTCCTAGAAGCGACAAAGAGTAAATCAGCAAGTATTGACTGGGGATTTGTGACACAACTTTTCTGACCAAATGACAGCATTTCAGCCAACATCTCCAGGGCCCCTGGTTTTCCCAAGGGTCTCTGTGATCCTTTGAATTTTCCATGACCCTCCTTGGGAAGCTCTGTCTGTCATCTTCCTGGTCCTCTGCCTTTTCAGCAAACCTTCTGTGGTTTCCCCTAGCCCCCCGCAGGGCCACCCTGGCCAGGATTCCCCATGCCCCTTGGGTGGGTGCCCACATCCCACACTGGGCTCCAAATAGCCCCATGTTTTGTGCAAGTCCTGTGTGCTCCCTCTGGGGTCACCTGGCATCTCCGTTGAATCAACCTGCATCTCTAATCCATTTGCAGTGAGTCCCCTTTGAAGATAGGTGGCAGACAGTAAGGCACCTATTGCATGATTCCACATATAGAAACATCTGGATCAGGTAAAGGAACAGAGGGAGAAAGCAGCATAGGGGCTGGGCTGGAGGAGAAATGCGCAGGGAGGGTTTTGGGTTCAGGGTCTCCTTTGGGGGAAGGAGATACCTTGCAGTGGTGTTCTGTGGTGTTGTGGCACAGTGTTGGCAACGTGCTTAACGCTCGTGATGTGTTCAAGTGAAAACAAGTAATTTCATATAAAACAAATAATAAACAGCATGCAGACCATGGAAAGATAAAATAGCAGTTAATATGTACCAGAGAGGTTGGGGGCGAAACATTGCTGCGGGTTGTCAGGGTCAGGGGATAGAACAAGGGATAATTGTACAAGGAGCAGGGCTTTGGGCTCTGGATGGGCTCTGGGAGCCCCGCAGGAGCAGTTGTAGGGGCAAGGGTTGAGACAGGGGCAGGGACAAGAGCCAGGACAGATGCTAGAGCAGGAGCACAGACTGGGGCAGGTGAAGGGGGAGTGGCTCTGGCAGGGACACAGCAGGGGTGGGAGCAGGGGCTGGGGCAGGCACCAGCTCTTCTGGGACAGCATCAGCTTCTCTGTGGGCAGGTGCCTGGTCACCTGCTGGCTCCTGGTCTCCTGCTGAAGTCTTTCCAGGCACCATCTCCCCCTCTGGAGCTGTGGGTGAAGTTGGGGCCGGCTCTGCCTCTTCAGAGCTGGACCCAGGTAACCAAGGCACCCACATTCCAGAAACAGCCCCCTGCCCAGTTCAATTTGTTGGAGATCCTGGAATGATCCTGAGAGCCTCCCTCTCCCAGGTGTTCAATGCTCACCCTCTACTCCATGCCCCATCCATACAGTGACAGCCACACTAGCCCACTCACAACACCCGTGAAGCCTGGGTGCAGCCAGTGTTTCTGCTTTGAGGACACAGAGCTGGGTTCAGACCAGGTTCTTGCTCATGTGCAGGGCTGTGAATCTTGACAGACCCTGTGCATCTCAGGACCTCCCCAGGCTCCCCATCTGCACTGTGGAGTCTTCTGGCTTCTACTTCTAGGGACACCATCAGGAGTAGGACCTCTATATACGTTCCTGCTATCACAAGAGGCTGGGACATGCACATGGCAATGCGAGGATGAGTTGGGGGCTGAGCAGGGCATAAAACACAGCACAGAGGGACCTGGGTCTGCTCTGGGGTCCAGGCAAAGCCACTCTCCTCCTGCCATCTCCCAGCCCCCATGGGAAGGTCGCAGTGAACTGATTCCGACCTTGTCCTCTCGTGACACAGACTTCCAGAGGCTCCCATTAGGTTTAGGCCCAGATCCTAGGGCCTCATCTGCACCCATGTGCTGGGCAGTCCCCCCAGTGGTTCCTGGCATTCCTGAATCCTGGTCACACATCCCTGTGGAATTCTCTCCCCTCCAGCGTGGATGGCCCATGTGACTACACTCTAAGCAATGGAATGGAGCAAAATGACAGGGTGTTGTTTCCAACCTGATGGAAGAAAGTCTGTGATTTCTCCTGGTTCTCTCTCTGTGTTCATTCTCTGTCTCTGTCTTCTCTGTGTGTCTCTGTGTCTCTCCCAGGAGCAGGACCTGGGGGCTCTGGGAGCGATGTGAGAAACCTCAGAAGCCTATCTTCTTCCCATTTCCCTCTCCTGTTCTGGTGCTTGGTTCCTTCTGAAGGCATCCCCATCCTGACCAGAGCACTGACTGGAACCTCTTCCAAATAGGGACCCTGAGGCTGCAAGGAGGGTACTGACCTTGGTCCCCAGACCAGTGGTCTAGTGCTCTGCCATGTTCTGCAAACCCAGGTCCTCAGCCCCCCAAACCACCCAGGCTATCCTCTGCTCAGAAGGACCTCAAGGGAGTACAAAGCATTTTCCCGCGGCACCTGGGTGGCTCAGTAGGTTAAAGCCTCTACCTTCGGATCAGGTCATGGTCCCAGGGTCCTGGGATGGAGCCCTGCATTGGGCTCTCTGCTCAGCGGGGAGCCTGCTTTCCCCCCTCTCTCTCTGACTGCCTCTCTGCCTACTTGTGATCTCTGTCTGTCAAATAAATAAATAAAATATTTTTTTTTAAAAAAGAGCATTTTCCCAACACAGTGGGTCAGGGATGAGGATCCAAGGCCAACAGACTTTTCTACAAGCCTGTGCGACCCTAGGGACATCCCATCTCTACAGCCCAATTGGCAGAAGAGTAAGCTGAGGCTTTTTGTGCTGTAACCCCATCTGGACTTGGGGGGTATCTCTTCTACTTCCAGTAGCCCAGGATGGTGATGAAGCCAGACCCCCAACCCTATATCCAAGACCCTGTCCTATACCAGTGCTCTGGCCACCCCCCCTTGGCCTTTTGGGGCCCCCTGACCATCAGCCTGGCCTGTCTCCCCTCCCCATGCTGTGGATCTGGGTTCTTGCCAGGGGTCCTGATGCCCCTGCCCCATTGCCCAGCTGTCTCTGACCTCTTTCTTCTTTCCTCCTTGTCACCCACCTCACTTCCAGGGTGTCCACCCCTTCTGACCTCCAGCTGGGTAGTCAGAAGGGTGTGTGTTTGTATGTTCAGGTGCACATGCCTCAACCAGTCCGGGGATGCCCAAGGTCATGCCCCACATGGAACTGGGTGGGTAGCTATCCCCAAGGATCTGAGGGGCTCTCACCCCCAAAGCAAATCTCATGGGAGGGTAGGGGCTTGCCTAGGACTGGAGAGCAGCCCCGCACCTTGGACTCTGTATCCCTCATTCATCTTCTCCCTGCCTCTCTTGACCCCAGGTTCCCAACTATCCCTGAGGTTTAGACATGGAAATGCTTGAACTTGGCCACTCCTCCAAGGATAGGTGGAGGACAGGTGAATCAGGCACACCTGCCTCCCTCCCAAGAGAGCCAGGTGTGCACAGGGAACCTGCACACAGCACCTGTGCCATGATCCAGCCCTGCAGCAGATGTGCACAAGACCCATGGTTCTGCACTTGACCTGTCTTCCATGTTTCCTCACCTACACTGGGTCTCCTCTCAAGAGTCTGTGAGGCCAGACTGTGCCATGTCATGGGCATGGAAGTGCAAGTCTAGAGGGTCCAGACGACCTTTTCCCAGTCCCAGCATGTGGACCCTGGATCTAGAGTGGTCGCTGAGTAAAGGAGTTGGGCCCTGGGAGCCTGAAGGAGGACATAACACAGTGAGCCTGCAGGAGGAGAGTGAGCACCATATGGGCCTCGTACTCAGGCCTGCTGGGAGACAACATCCCACCCACACTGGATCTGTTCCCAGGGCTGGAGGTCATTGGGTATCCAGGCTCCCAGGCTGCAGGCTGGCAGTGACTGGCAGGGAAGAGGTAATGCTGATACAGGAGAGAGTCTTCCATGGTGGGGGGGCTCCCCCAGCAGCTGGAGAAACTTCGGGTATCCTCCCTCCCAGGCTGCAGGCTGGAGGTGACAGGGGAGGGGCATGACCAGTGCAGGAGAGAGCCCTCAGGTAAAGAGGAGGGGGCAGGTGCTCCCCCAGCAGCAGGTGACTGGGGCAGACTGAGGGAGCATCAGCAGAGAGCAGTGTCTGCAGCTGGGGTCTCCACACAGGCCCCCTCCTGATCCTCAGCACAAGCTTGTCTGGATGGCCTGTGCTCCCAAACACAAAGTCTGGCCCAGGACCTCCCCCAAGCTCCTACTCCCAATCCTTTGTACTTAGCTCAAGTGACAAGAAATGGCCAACAGTTTAGGTGGTGTTGGATGCACAGAGATTTTCTGGCCCATGCTTTAACATTTTAAAGATCGCAGGGTTTTGACTCAAAATGGTAGAATGCCAGGGACCCCAGACATATTTCCAGAAACCTGCTTCTGTGCCCTGAAGCCCTCCCATCCCACCAGCTCTGCTCAGAACCCCTCCCAGCCACAGACCCATGGTCTTGGGTCTTCAGACAGCCCAGAAGATGTGCCTTCAAAAAGCAATCAAGGTGGGGCAGCAGGACACACTGTGGATTCCAGTAAATCCCCCTCCCAGAAAGTGAGGATACTGCTGGATGAGCTCTCCAAAAATGGCCAGGCCAGGGTTCCAGGAAGATACCAGAGGCTTAGGAGTAACTGAAGAGCATCTGAAGATCAGGTAGGGACAGTGGGAATCTCAGGTGGTTTTGCCTAGGGGCAGCTCCCGTCCCCCTAAACCCTCAGTGTGATGGCTCCCCTGGGGAGGGGAGGGACCATGCCTGGAGGAGCCGTGGCTCCCCTGTTAGAGGTCACCAACTTGATCTGTGCACAGGTGGGGGAACCCGGCCACACCCCAAAGAATTTCTGGAAATAGTAGCCATATCAGTGGCAGCTGACCTGGGAGGTCAACCTTCCAGCTGCCTGAGGTGGGATGGAGCCACAGACCAGCATGCTAGTCAGAAATGGAAGGATAACCAGTTCTTCATTCCAAGTTCCAAGTTCCAATTTCCTGAGTTACCAGTTTGTTCCTATAGTTAGTATACTTTTCAAGGCCTTGAAAATGTTCTCCTCGTGTTTTCTGCTGGAGAGGTTCTTGAAAAATCTCTGGTTTATAGGTAAAAATCATCCAGAATTAGCCTTGGTTGGCACAGCCATGCTAGGAAAAGTATGGAGTTTCCCCCAAATACTGAAAATAGAACTCCTATATGATCCCACTACCAGGAGGACATTTGAAGGAAATGAAGTCAGTTTCTCTAAGTAAGATATGCATACTCTCACCCAATGTCTCCGTGGAGGGGTGGCCACACTGACCCTTAGGTTACCCATGTGGGAAGTCCTAGGCAACACTCCCATGGAGGCAGGTGCCTCCCTGGTCAAGGGGCTCCCCCAGGGCTGGGAGGGCTTCACAGCAGCACATTCAATGTCCTGGATACTAGGAGGAGACACAGTACAGCACCAGGCCAGTGAGGGTCAGGACACACTGCCCCAAATATGGCATTCGGGACCAGGCAGCTGGAAGCAATGAGCAGGGCAAGGTGTGTAGCAGAGGCTCGGAGCTCCCCTGCTCTTGGAGTGAAAGAGGCCTTTACCCTCCTCCACTCTGACCTTGTCTGTACTTCCTAACTGATGATGTCCTTCCTTTGGGCTCATCTGCTAACTCAAGTCAAAGACCTGGCAGGCACCAAAACAACCGCTCAAGCAATAACCACTGCCTGACACCAGCAAGTCCCCCTGTAATGCACCCCAAGACAATGACTGACTGGAACTTGACTGACCCCCTGCACCTAACTAGCTTTGTCCTAGATTTTCCTCACAGAGAGCCCAGGAGTGTTTTCAACACCTTGAGACCATACCAGTCCTCTGCCTTCCAGCGTCAGCTGCACTGAAATACATTCCTTTCCTGTGTCACCACTTCTCTCTGGCTTTGGATCTAGGACACCATGAATAGTGTAATGCAGCAAGTCAAATGCCAGTCCTTCCCCTCCCCAGGGTTCACCACTGCTGCTCCTCTCACTGCTGTTCTGCTGTTGGCTTAGTGACACTTCTGAGCTGATTTTGTCAAATCTGTATCCCTTGTCATGTGTGGCCACAGAAGTGTCTGGTATGTGAATGTAGCGATCAACTGTCGATTGGGCAAGATTTCCTTAAACATCTGGAAACTTTTCTCTTTCTGAAAAAAAAAAAAAAAAAAAGAAAAAGAAAAACCCACCATATCCAGTTTTTGTAGATGGGGAGGAGAGCTCTGGGTGTGTGGGTGTCGGGATACCCCTTCAGCACCAGCCAGGCCTCTTAGCACTCTGCCTTGGCCTTCACTTCCTATTTGCCAAGTCTGACAATCACCAGAGGGAAGAGCCTAGGGCCTTCTCAGGTTGGCCCTGAGCAGGCCCCCAGCCCATGCACGCAGTGTCCCAGGGGCTCAGGAAGAGGTCAGAGCTTCCAGGCCCTTCTTCCCTAAAGCTCCTCATCACTCAGCCTTTCTTCCAGTGATTCTGCTTGGTTTCCATTTGCCACAACTCTTATCCATTGCCCTAGGCAGCAGAGACTCACATATGCCTTTAAATGCTTTGGACATTAAATGCCCTCCAGTAGCCACCTCACTACTGGGAGAGTTGGTGGAAAGCAGCAAGTCACAGAGGAATCCAAGGGGCTGGGCTTGGTGTTTCCCTCTCCTGAGATGGGGACATCTGTGAGAGGAGCAGGTGACCAGCTGGTGGGGGTGGGGGGGATGCAGGCTCATGATGCGGACAAAACAGATGGGGTTGGTGAGGCCTGAGACCCCCAGGGTATGTTCTTGGCATCTGGACTGAACTGGTTTTCAAAGCTGCAGATCAGTTGAGATCATCTTCAGGCTGAGGAGGAAAATGAGGGGAGCAGAGGAGACTGAAGAGGCTTAGACAGGAGAGGGCTGAGCCATTCCTTTGGGGGAAAAATGTGTCAGGTCCAAGCTCATGGGAACAGAACTTGAGTCCATTGTGCTATGTGAAATAAGCCAGTCCCTAAATGACTGATACTGGAGGATCCCACTTGTGTGGGACGGAGAGCACTCCAACTTATAGAGGTGCAGGGAGCTGCTGGGTACTGGGGCTGGGGAATGAGGGGGTTCAGTCTCATGGGTAGAGGTTCAGTTTGGCATGATGAGGAAGTGGTGGTGATGGATGGAGGTGGAAGGTCCAGAACAGTGAATGCACTTATTGCCACTGAACTGTACCCTGAAACATGCTTAACAGTACCAGTTGTGTGTCAATTACATCACAATAGGAAAGAAGTGAGTCAGGAGGATGGGGTGAGTCAGGAGGATGGGCCATTGCAAATCCCAGGAAGGCAGGGATTCTGTATCTTAGTTCTCACTCTGACGCTCTGCACCTTATTGGTGACTGAGCTCATGGTAGGCACGCAGTGAAAGCTTGCTAAGACACACTGCAGGCAAATGAAGGCACACGTACTGACCCACCACTAGACACTGAGGAATCCCAATGGGACATGCATCCAGAACAAGTGAGTGTCCATATTTCACAATCACCAGCACAGAAATAGCCATTTAAAACCAAGGCAGGTGACTATAAGCTGTATTACAAAGCGGTGATCATCAAGACAGTATGGTACTGGGGCACCTGGGTGGCTCAGTCATTAAGTGTCTACCTTCAGCTCGGATCATGATCCCAGGGTCCTGGGACCAAGCCCCGCATTGGGCTCCCTGCTTGTCGGGAAGCCTGCTTCTTCCTCTCCCACTCCCCCTGCTTGTGTTCCCTCTCTCACTGTGTCTCTCTGTCAAATAAATAAATCAAAATCTTTATTTAAAAAAGAAGACAGTATGGTACTGGCACAAAAACAGACACACAGACCAATGGAACAGAATAGAGAACCCAGAAATGGACCCTCAACTTTATGGTGAACTAATCTTTGACAAAGCAGGAAAGAATACCCAATGAAAAAAAGACAGTCTCTTCAATAAATGGTGCTGGGAACACGGGACAGCAACATGCAGAAGAATGAAACTGGACCATTTCCTTATATAATACACAAAAATAGACTCCAAATGAATGAAAAACCTCAAGGTGAGACAGGAATTCATCCAAATCCAAATGAGGAAGAGAGAAGCATCAACCTCTCTGACCTCAGCCACAGCAACTTCTTGCTATACATGTTTCCGAAGGCAAGGGAAATAGAAGCGAAAATGAACTGTTGGGATATCATCAAGATAGAAAGCTTTTGCACAGCAAAGGAAACAGCAACAAAACCAAAAGACAACAGAATGAGAGAAGATATTTGCAAATGACATATCAGATAAAGGGCTAATATCCAAAATCTAGAAAGAACTTACCAAACTCAACACCCATAGAACAAATGATCCAGTCAAGAAATAGGCCAAAGACAGGAAGACATTACTCCAGAGAAGACATCCAAATGGCCAACAGGCACATTAAAAAGTGCTCAATATCCCTTGACATGAGGGAAATACAAATTAAAACTATAATTAGATACAACTTTTCACAGTCACAATGGCTAAAATTAACAAGACAGGAAATAACAACTGTTGGCGAGGTTGTGGATAAAAGAGAACCTTCTTACATTTTTGGTGGGAATTCAAGCTGGTGCAGTCACTCTGGAAAACAGTATGGAGGTTCCTCAGTAAGTTGAAAATAGAGCTACTCTATGACCCAGCAATTGCACTCCTAGGTATTTACCCCAATGATACAGATGTCGTGAAAAGAAGGGCCACCTGTACCCCAGTGTTCATAGAAGCAATGTCCACAATAGCCAAATTGTGGAAAGAGCCTAGATGTCCTTCAACAGATGAATGCATAAAGAAGATGTGGTCCATACATACAAGGGAATGTTCCTCAGTCATCAGAAGGGATGAATACCCACCATTTGCATCAACATGGATGGAACTGGAGAGGATCATGCTGAGTGAAATGAGTCAAGCAGAGAAAGACAATTACCATATGGTTTCACTCATACGTGGAACATAAGGAATAGCGTAAAGGACCACAGGGGAAGGGAGGGAAAACTGAATGGGAAGAAATCAGAGAAAGAGATAAACCATGAGAGACTCTGGACTCTGGGAACCAAACTGAGGGTTATAGAAGGGAAGAGGGTGGGGGCCTGGGGTAGCTGGATGATGGGTATTAAGGAGGACACATGATGTGATGAGCACTGGCTGCTATAGGCAATTAATGAAACACTGAACACTACATTAAAATCTACTGATGTTCTGTATATTGGCTAATGCATTTAAATTTTAAAAATTAAGTTAATTTTTTTAAAAAACCAAGGCAGAAATCATACATAATGGCTGACCATTGGCCAGGTTGACCCCCATCACCTGGTGACAGGCCAAGGCCAGTTGGTGAACCTCCACCACCAGCCCCCCCAAAAAAGGCCTACATGTAGTAAAACTGTGCCCTGGTCCCTGGGGATATGGGTCTGGGACTGTGGCCAGTGCTGGTAGCTGAAGTCTTCACAGGACACTGGGTAAAACTGGGGTGCAGGGTGCCAAAGAGGGGGGACAGGTCTCCATGCCCACGTGGTCACAGAGCTTCATGTCCACATCCACACACACCAGGTCATCCACGTTACAGATGTCTGTCTGCTCACAGAAGCAGCTGACCATTGCCATGTGCTACATGGACATATCCTGCCAATGTAGGGCACTGGGGACCTCGAGGGCTACCACTCTCCAGCCCTCTTGGGGGGCTCACGGACCTGGCAGCCTGCTGATCAGTGAAGACCTAGTAGGTGACCTTGTGTCCCACCATAATAGGTTTCTCTGTCCTCTACAGGAACAGCTCCAGGAAGACCACCTGTCTACAGGGACGAGGGACAAGGTGGGAGGAGGGCCACTGTCGGGCTGGCAGCAGGACCCTAAAGTTGGGGGCCATGGACACGTGCATCTTCTTCAAGGAGGCAGGCCGTGGGCCACTATAAGCAACAGCCACTCCCCCAGCCTGTCCTGAGCAAATCTGCTTGTGGGACCTCCCTACCTTCTGCTCCCAGAGATGGGGGCCATCAGCATCCCATTATAGAAATGGGAGCCTGAGGCTTCAAAGGTGGGAAACCAGCCCCACAGTCAGCATGCTGGAGCCAGGAACAACTTCCATGGGCAGAGCTCCCAGGCAAACCCTGCAGGTGTCCTCCTTTGCCCAACCCCCTGCACGTCCTGTCTACCTGCCAGGAGTGGAGCACTTTTGGACAAAGCCCTCCTTTCTACGGCCTACAGACTGGCTAGAATTATCAGGGCTGGCTTCCTACCCCACTATGCTTTGAATGAGCTGTCACTGACCCCCATCGACTGCCTCCACACGCTATAGGGTCCTCCCTTGAAGGCTACTGGGCCTCTTGCTGACAAGGTCCATCAGCCAACCACTGTTAATCCTAGAAGGGGTTGTCCTCAAACTCCCCAGATCAAGAATCGGGTCCAGCCAGGGGGCAGGGAAGGGAAAAGAGGACCCTTGGAAGAAGAGGGGGCTTGCTTAGGCCCCAGCTGTGAATCTAAGAGTGTAAGTTTCCAGATCCAGGTCTACATTTCCCTGGCCCCAAGAAGCTGGAAGTCTTGTCTCTTTGAGAGTCTTTGTCTCTCTCTGGGGACAGAAGGTCCCCCACTGTCAACAAGGGTGGTGAATCCCTCTGAGACTGATTTTTTTTAGGGCTTTAGTTATTTATTTGACAGAGAGAGACAACTAGAGAGGAAACACAAGCAGGGGGAGTGGGAGAGGGAGAAGCATGTTCCCCGCTGAGCTGGGAGCCTGACATGGTGGGGTTCCATCCCAGGACCCCAGGATCATGACCTGAGCCGAAGCCAGATGCTTAACAACTGAGCTACCCAGGAGCCCTGAGACTGATTATTTTACAGGGGCACTAAGGCCACTTCCCTGTGTCTGCCCCATACCTGGCAGGTTAATATATCACTTGCACAGGGAAAGTGGGCACTACATTTAAATAAGGGACAAGGCCACATACACAGCAGACATGAGTCAGGTCACCAGGGAGCAAGTCAAGGTCCAGCCAACAGGGGAACAAGCCAGATATGAAGCAGGTGGGGCAGAAGAGTGTTCCTGGCAGAGGGCAGAGAGCATGTAAAGCTTGGAGTCAGGCCCGCGGCACATGTGGGATGGCCACATACCTGGGAGGCCCACAAATGGAAGGCTGTGGTGGGAGAGGTGAGGCTGGAGAGGACAGGAAGCTGGGGAGTAGGTCACAGACAGGATCAAAGGTATGTTCTGAAAAAGATCACTCTGCTGGATACTGGACAAGAATGGGCTCTGTACAGCAGAGGACCCTAACCCTAACCCCTAACCCTAACTCTACCCTAACCCTAATGAAACATCATGCCTAATTTTGAGGACTGACAGCTCTACTCTGAAATCACAAACAAGTCCATCATGCTAGCTTTCACTCCTTGCTCAGTATTGTACTGAAAGTTCTTTTTTTTTTTTTTAAGATTTTATTTATTTATTTGACAGAGATCACAAGTGGGCAGAGAGGCAGGCAGAAGAGAGATAGGGAGAAGCAGGCTCCCTGCCGAGCAGAGAGCTCGATGAGCGGCTCAATCCCAGAACCCTGGTATCATGACCTGAGCCGAAGGCAGAGGCTTTAACCCAGTGAGCCACCCAGGTGCCCCTGTGCTGAAAGTTCTATCCAGAACAATAAGGCAAGAAATAAGGAATCCACATGTAAAAGGAATCAGTAGAACTAGGTCTATTCAGAGACCAGAGATGGCATCATCTTATATAGAGAACTTCCTAAAGAATCAAAAGAAATGATTACAGTCAGTTCCTAATTCTGCAAAGTTACAGGACAAAATATCAAGACACAATAATCTCTCTTATTTGTATATGCTAGCAACGAATCATCCAAAAAGGACTTTAAGATGACAATTCCATTTTAGGGAACATCAACATTGACAAAATACTTGGGAATAGACGTAGTCAAGGTATAAGTCTTATACACCAAAAATTACAAAACACTGCTGAAAGAAAGTAAGGGAAAACTAAATAAATCTGAGGAAACCCCATGGTGATGAAAAGACACACTACTGATAAGTACACTTTGTAATGAGGAAATTCAATGACTTCCCAAGAAATTCCACAAAGACATTTAGGAATAAGTGCACAAGCTAATCATAACAGTCATATGGAATTTTAAGGGAACACAAAATAGCCAAAACCATCTTGAAAAAAGATCAAAATCTTGAAAGAAAATCAAAGGTGAAAAGTCATACTTCCAAAGTTCAAATCTTAATAAAAGCGACAGTAAATAAAACATTTTGATACTGTCATAAAGATATGCATACACCCTGAAACAAAAAATACATTATATGTTAATTACTTGAATTTAAATTTTGAAAAATTTTTAAATAAATAAACAAAATAATTTTTTTAAGGTGTGCATACAGATCAGTGGGATTTAGCTGAGAACCCAGAAATAAACCCTTTCATCTGTGGTCCACTGAATTTTGACAAGGATGGACAATATTACACTGAGGGGACAGAATGGTCTTTTCTACAAAGGGTGTTAGACAATTGTCTATTCATGTACAGAGGAATGAAACTGGACCCTTACCTCACACCACATATAAACACTAATTCAGAATAAGCTAAAGGCTTAAATACAACAGGTAAGATTATAAACTCTAGAAGAAACAAATGGGGATAAATCTTCACAATCTTGGATTTAGCAATACTTTTAGATCTGACACCAAAGCATAAGAAGGGAAAATTAAAAATAGATAAAATAATATCCTTAAAATTAAAAATCTGCCCTGGATGCCTAGGTGGTTCAGTTGGTTAAGTGTCCAACTCTTTTTGTTTTTTAAGATTTTATTTATTTGATACAGAGAGAAAGAGAGAATGAGAGAGGTGATAGAGCAGGAGTGTAGGAGAGGGAGAAGCAGGCACCCCACTGATCAGGGAGCCCAATGCAGGGCCCTATTGCAGGACTCTGGGATCATGACCTGAGACAAAAGCATGCTCAGTGACTGAGCCAGCCAGGTGCCCCAAGCGTCCAACTCTTAATTTTGGCTCAGATCATGATTTCAGTGTCATGAGATTGAACCCCGTATCAGGCTCCACAAAGAGTGTGGGGCCTGTGTAAGATTCTCTTTCCTTCTCCATCTGCCCTGACCACTTGCATGGTCTCACTAACTCTTAAAAAAAGAAATGTAAAAAAATGTAAAAATTTATACATCAGAAGTTACTATGCAGAAAGTGAAAAGCCAGCCCCCAGAATGGAAGGATATTTTGCACAAGTGGACAAAGGACTCGGATAGACCCTTCTCCAGAGAAATCATACAAAAGATGAAAAGCACATGAACAGATGTTAGACATCATTAGTCTTTATGGAAATGAAGATTTAAACCAGTTAGATGTCCTTTTACACAAGTAAAATCACTATAGTCAAGAAAACTAAAAGTAACAAATTTTGGAAAGGATGTTAAAAAACTGAAACTCTTAAACCTTGCTTTGAAAAATGGAGCTGTCCACATATAAAATAGTTGGGCATTTACTCAAATAGATCAAAGCAGAATTACCATATGGTTTAACAACTGTACTCTTAGATATATATATCCCCAAAATTGAAAACACTGATTCAAACAAAGAAAAATGTACAGGAATATTTATAGCAGCAGCGTTCACAATAGACAAAACCCAGAAACTATGCAAATGTCCATCCATGGGGAAAAGGACACACAAAATGAGGTAGATCTGTAAATGGCAATCCTGTTCTGCCCTATGTAGGAATGAAGTAAAATGGTTCATTTGTGGCAAAAAAAATATGATGGCTCCTCAAATATCAAACACAGAATTCCACTGCAGCCTATATGCCCCCCAGAACTGGAAGTAGAAGTACCCTTATTCACAGCATTTTTCATAACAGCCGAAAGGTGGAAGCAATCCAAGTGTCCACTGACAGATGAATGGATAAACAAAATATGGTTTATACACCATGGAACACGATTCAGCCTTAAAAACGAAGGGAGTTCTGACACAGGCTACAACACGGATTGAACCTGGAAGTCATTACACTGAGTGAAATCAGTCACAGAAGGGCAGATACTGTATGATTCCACTTATAGGAAGCATCCAGAAACATGAAGTTGAATGTGGCTATGGGGGGCCGTTGGAAAGGGCAATGGGGATTTGGTGTTTCATGCAGACAGTCTCCCTTGGGGAGAATGAGAAAGTTCTGGAGAATGATGTACAACCGTGGGAACTCAGCTAAGGCCAGAGAACTGTGTACCTGAAATGTTTTAAGGCGTCAGTTGCTCTTATGTTTAGTCACCGTGAAAAAGCGAATGAAGGACTGATGTATGTCACAACGTGGATGGACACTGAAAACAGCCCCAGTGACATTAGCCATATAGAAACACCACTCAGATAGGAGCTGTCTGTGCTCCTTAAATCCATCAGACTTGTGCAAAAAAGGAAAAGTCTCTAGAGCAATTCCAGAAGAAGAAAACTGGATCCGAATGGAGAAGACATTTGAGACCGTCGAGCGGGTGGTGACAGCTGAAGTGGGCCTGGTCTTGGTTAAAATGTGGGAACTGTCATGATTTCCTCACTTGGGGTTCTGTGGTGGTTCCGTGGGACAGTGTCCCTGTTTGGGGTAAAATGCACTGAAGTAGCCCATGTGAAGTGGCAAAGGTGGTAAAGAAATGAGAGCTGGGGAGTCTGAGTGTGGAGATAAAGCATATTTGTGCTGCTGTGACAAGTTACCGCAGATTTGCAATCACCCCGGAGGAAATGACTCTTCAAACATCCACGTTAGCACCACGTCACGGAAGCAGGGAGGACATCAGACTTCGGGATGGAGGCCAAGCCCTCCCAGATCCAGTTCACCCACTGTGGAGAGGCCACTCGCCCTTGGAGGAGGCCACATGTTAGCAAGAGACTCGTGGGAGGATTAAATGAGAGGCCCCTCTGTCTCGGGTGCAGTAGAAGCAGTGGGATTCGGAATTCCAATTCTCCACAACGTTCCACCACAACCTGGTTAGAACTGTGAAAAAGCATGAAAGAAGCCTCAGTAATGTGGACTGGGTACACCAGAAAGGGAGGCTGGAACGGAGCACCTGGCGTTCAGTGCTCCTTACAGACCCCACATTACAATCCCCCATGGGAGAGACTCCCTTTTCTGGACTCCCTTCCAGCCCTGGACGGGAAGCATCTCCTCCAAGAAATCCATCATCCCCACAACTCTGCTGGTGAGAGTCCTTCATCACCCTGAACCCCTGCCTTTCTCCAGTGGACTCTCTCTTCAAGCATCCCTCCCAACTTCTTCCTCCTTCTCCAGGAAATAATGTTCCTCCTCATTGTTTCTTGCACTTGCCTATGATGTGACCATAGCTTGCTCACCCCAGATTGCCATTTTCTGCTCTTCCCAAATAAACCCATTTTGCTGGTTAAATAACTGGCAGTTTGAGTGTTAGGCAAAGCAAACAAATAAACTCAAGAAACTTGCAGGGGGGCTGCCTGGCTGCCTGGGTAAGCCTCTGCCTTTGCCTCAGATCATGATCCCAGGGTCCTGGGACCAGCAGGGAGCCTGCTTCCACCTCTCCTTCTGCCTGCCTCTCTGCCTACTTGTGATCTCTCTCTCTCTCTCTCTCTCTCTGTCAAAAAAAATAAATAAAATCTTAAAAAAAAAAAAAGAAAAAGAAACTTGCAAGGAACAAAATCAACTTACACAGATCAGTTGCATTGCTACATGCTCCAAAGGAACCATCAGAAAGAGACCACGAAGAACAATCACATTTACTACTGCATCCAAAAGAACAAGATACCTAGAAGTTCTCTGAACAAAGGGGGTGACAGACCTGTCCCCTGACAGCCATGTGACACTGATAGACATTGAGGGAGACACACAGAGATGTGAAGACACTCTGTGCTCAGGGAAGAACCGACACTAGGAAAATACCTACTCTCCCCAAAGCCATTTACAGAGTCCACGCAGGTGCTCCCAAACTTCCAGACTCCGGACCATCCCTGAAGCAAGTGTGGACATGGGAAGGACCCTGCAGGGCAGAGGCAGGGGGAGCATGAGCACTGAGGCGGGCAGCCGCTCCCTGACTGCAGACTATCTCAGAAGCCTCAGAAACCAAATCCGTGTACACACAAACACAGATGTAGGACCTGGGGAGCACATCCGAGCCCAGAAAGGGGATACCCCACAGCCCTGCAAACAGCACCATGGGAGGCCACGTCACCACATGCAAAACCACAGAAGCACCAGTGTCTACACAGCACACCCTTCCTCTGTGGGGTCCCGAGACCATGCACCCCCGCACCAGTCCCCACACAGGTGGCTTCTCCTCACCTTGTCCTCCAGCGACTGACCAGAGGCGGCTAGACTGCTGTCAGTGTGGACACAGCCCCATGTCCTCCACAGCAGGTCCTGTCAGTGTGGGAGCGGCCCCACAACTTCCAGAAGTCTACAATGGGTCCTGAAGAGGCCAGTCTCCTGTCCTGGCTGAGGTTGTGCAAGCCAGGCTGAGGAGGGAGCTGGGGTCCTATACCCTATGCAGGTGGTGGAGGCAGTGCAGGACTAGGGGAGCTCACCCTTCAGTGGAAGCACTTGCTCCCTCCAAGGTTACAGCTGAAGCAATTTAGTTCTGGAAATTCAAGCTTCATGGAGCCCAATATCCCCCAGCTTCTCCAAAAACAGCTAAGGAACAATGAATTGGAAACAATATGGAATGACAACAGTCCCTGACCCAAAAAGTGGCACTGAACATGACCCTGGCCCTGATGTAGACCCACACTCTAACCTCAGCTTGCTCTCAAGCCTGGTCCTGACACCAATCCAAGACCCTAACCCCAGCCCCCAACCCAAACAGTGTTCACAAGAATCAAAAGGTAGAATCTGCAAATATCCATCAATGGGGAATACATAAACAAAGTGTGGTGAAGGGTTTGAATTTGGGTTCAGGTGCACATTTCAGTCAGAGTTCTAGATCAGGGTTTGGGTTTAGGATCAGGGTGAGGATTTAGAGTGAGGGGCAAGGGAACAGTTAGACTTAGGGCATTAGGTTTTTGATTTAGGGTTTAAGACTCGGGGCTTATGGGATAAAGTTCAAGGTCAAATTTGGGGTTTGGATTCATGCTGAGATTTGGGTTCAGGGTTCAAGACTCAGAGTTTTGACTTAAGGTTTGGGTTAGTGGTTCAGGACTTGGATCCAGGACTCGGATTCAGAGTCCAGACTTCAGGTTCAACTTCAGGTTTGGGATTCAGGGTTCCAGTTTGGGTTTTAAGGCCAGGTTAGGTTTCAGCATTAAAGTTAGGGGTTAAAATTAGGACACATTTATGCTAAGGTAAGGACACATTTTCTTCAGTTGTCATCATGGACACAAAATTCTATCTGGAATTTCTAAATCTGAAATGTATTTCAACTGGGTGTCAGGAGCTGGTTTGGAATTTAGGATCCCCGTAACTCCCTACTGACAGCATTCTGGTCCTAGAGTCTCCCAGTCACCCAGAAATGTCTTTTTTCTTGGCCCAAACATACCCTTGGCAGAGAAGGGTGAGCTGGTACCAAAGTTGGGATGATTTCACAATGGTAGACGTGTGAAACCAAATACCGTGGAAATGTTCATGGAAAATGAAACAGGAGACAATAATTGGTTGACTCGTGATTCTTCCACAGTAACAAAGACCAAGTTTCCAACAGATTCTGATAATGTTCACTAGGAAGGCCTATGGTACTCATTACCACTACTCAAAGAGGGCCCCCTCCCCTGGCTTAAACTAAGAACAGCAGGATACTTCCTACTTTGTGTCAAAAATAGAATTTTATTATCTGGCTGTTCCAGTGTACAATTTGTGGAAGCACTGACAACATTTTCCTTTCTCAAATCCTCATCAACACACGCGTAAAATGCAGGCAACGTTGTAATGCACTGCTCATTGGAATACCAAGTACAAGGAGGGCTATGAGAAGCAATAAAAAGATATAGAATATGAAACTCAGAAAAACCACTCTTTATGGGCACTTAATGATGATCCCTAACCATAAGATCTAACATCTCATCCTACGGAATTCACCCATAAAAATCAATACCAATAGCCTGCTGGCCATTGTAACCACCTCACCATTGACCTCTAGGCTTGTAATACACAATCAAACTGCTAGAGACACACTTCTCAGCAGAACAGTACTTGCCCATTCCCGGTGGACCAACCCTTACGGGGAAGCCAAAAAATCCCACTCCTTGGAAATCCCAGCCTTTAGGACAAAGTCACAGAAACCACACCCAGCACTCAATAAAGGACAGACATCTCTTGAAGCAGATGCTGCAGCTCACCACCACTCCCACAAAGTAACACTACTACAGACTCCAAATCTGTCCCCTCCCTGGGATTACAAAGGGCACCACATTCTTCCAATACTCCATCCTCAGAACAAAACCATGAACTGTCCTCATCAGTCCTGTGTGCAGGCAAAAGCCAGACACTTTCTTGAGAGCACTAAGCCACTCACACCTATCCTAGCAGATGGAGGGTGCCGCTCTCCCTGACTTCCATTCCAACTACACAATACTTGGAACATGTCTTGCCATACTCCATGCAAAAGGTATATTCTTCATCTGTAAAATGATGGATGCTGAAACACCAGGATTCCCCTCACCTTCTGGAACCTGGGTAAATTGGAGGTACAGCTTGGCCAGAGCTATTACCTGCAGCCCCCCTACACACACACTCCCTTCCCTTGTGCACTCCAGACAAGTTTCCATCCACTTTGCTCATTCTCAGCCATTGTCTCTGCAGAGTAGTACAGTAGTACCAAGGTGCTGGGACTGAGGTGCTAGGTGCTAAGCCAACACCTTGGACCCATCTACTATCAGAAATTAATATTTGTTTTATTAACAGATGTATCCCAGAAGGTCTTGCCATCACTGCCATTAGAAAAGTCATTACAACAGAGGTCCTAACAACCTGTGCCAATCTCCATGGCTCCACTTCCTGGCTCCAGGGATTGGCTCTTTCATGCCCATGAGACCTGGTCCAAGCCGATGAGGTGGGAGGAACCTTGGGTCTCTGCCTGCAGAGCAAAGCATGGGGCAGATGCCCCAGGCCAGGGACTTTTCCATAGTGACTGCAGAAGTGGTATAGGCCAGTCCCATGCCAATGCCAGAGAGGGCCCAGGAAGCCAGGTGCTCCATAACATTGCTGAGAGCTGAATAGACTCATCCTGAAGCTCACACATGCTAGATCCTCTGATAACTCAGGAGAACACAAAATGTGCTCATGGTCTTGGCCTGAACAAGATGACCATCTGTGTGGTATATCACCCATAAGATATACCTGCCAGGCAATGGGGAATTACTCAGCCAAGCACTACCTACATGGAATTCAACCACAAATGTCTTGTGGGAAGCTCGAGACCTACAGAGAAATGCAGGGGAATTCCCGAGGCCTTAATTGTTGGCCAATCTCACTATCATCTTTTTTTCCCTTTCAAGCAGAGGGGCCAAGGTCAGGCAGGATAGATCACGGTGTACTCCCACTCTGCCACTGGGAAAGAAGAGCCGTCTCCCCCATCATCCATCATGTAGCAGATCTGGAGTGTGAGAAACTATCACCCATGGGCCAAATGGGACCTCCCCCTGTATTCTGTCAATCAGTTGTGGATGGAACATGAGTTGTGGATGGTCTGTGACTGCTTTCATGCCAAAATGCAGGAGTGGAGTCATTGTCAGAGAGACCACATGGACTGAAACACCTAACAGAAAATCTTTACAGAAGACTTTACAGAAAGGTCTGTGCCCATCCCTGGTCTCTAATATCCTAGGATCACATCACTTCTTTGAGTAGAATGTAGCGCCTTCTGGGTCAAATCTAATTTCTTCACCCCCAGAGGCAACAACTTCCATCCTTATAGCCAGAACTCCATCTCCATCCTCCTCTATGGACACCTTGAATGGCATGTCTACAGGTCTGCAGCCCAATGGGAATTCACGGTAGTTTCCATGGTAGTGATACTCAGGAATGGAGGTGTAAGTGTGAACTTGTGAATGTGAGCGTGTGATTCCTCTTTGGTAGCCACAGTGTACAGGGAGAATAAATACAACAGCGTGCTTTCTGTCCCACAGGAATGACCATGCAGTGTGGCTCCATAATGATCTCAGAAGGAAGCCACCTTCATAGAACAAACTTCATCTGGGAGAACTCCCAAATCCCTTGTCCTAGACACTATATTCCACCAAGGCTGGGGGCACACAGAGGGACAGAGTCTCCCCCCATTCATCAGGGTTTTGAAAGACGCCTGCTATTCCAGGAGAAAAGATCCCAAACCATTCATCCACCTGTCATCCAGCCAGGCACCTGTTAGAGCAGAAAGGACAGCCCAAGAGACAACAAATGACAGACTTGTATGACAAGTGCCATGACAGAAGACACTTAGGGGGACTGGGGATGTGCAGGGTTGCCCAGAGCTGGGGGCAGGGGGATCACCAACACTCTGGGAGAATGATAACAGCTGTCCCTCTGTCACTACAGGGAGAATGTCACTATAGGGGATGCTCAAGAGGACTAGGGTTGTGCATGGTTGACCAGACAGGGGGACAGGGGTCTGGGAGTGATCCAGGAGGATGTCACAGTTGTGCTTGTGTGGCTACTCATGTTAGTGTGACTGGGCACTGGCCAAACTGGAAATAACTGGGCAGGCAAGGGTCTGTGTCCCTAAACTGTCTTCCATAAGGCAAAAGTTCAGTAATGAGATTTATTTCAGTACAGTTTCATTTTACATTCATCTATGAGTTCCTAAAGCTCATTGTGCAGAACATGAAGTACGTAGCTAGCCATGACTTTCAAACCTGAGGTGCCAGGGGCAGAGCACACTTGATATTTCTTTTTGTTGCTTTCAGAGTATGATGACTTTTCTTGCCTCCATTTCTGACCCAAGGACAGGAAACAAAAGCAATACAGATCTACACTTTGAAATGTCAACAGAAATCTGCAAACCCAAGTTCTCACAGGAGTTAAAGGTTCAGGACCAAGGTGACAGAAAGGGGAGGCAGTAGCAAGGAAACAAAAGAAATGTCATGTGTATGTGAGCTGCCCATTTCTCTACCTGTCAGAAATAAGCCATGCCTAACAGGAGGGAGTCCCATTTGCACTTGGTCTGTCTGTTTGCTGCCTTTGAGCGTAGCAGAGGATGTGCTGAGCTGGGTGTGGGTGTCGGGGGGGAGATGGGCACCTGGCCACAGATGCTACCAGCCAAGTACCTGTAGGACCAGCTCCTGGACCTCAGCTTAGATGAAACGATAATTATGTTTAGTGACCTATTTCCTGGGACAGGTAATGTGCTCAGTGCTTTGGTGACTATATCCTCTCCCATTTTATTTTTTAAAAACACTTTAGGCAGGGGGCACCTGGGTGGCTTAGTTCTTAAGCATCTGCCTTCAGCTCAGTTCATGATCCTGGGGTCCTGGGATCGAGCCCCACATCAGGATCCCTGTGCCGTGGTGAGCCTGCTTCTCCCTCTCCCACTCCCTCCGTCTGTTCCCTTTCTCACTGTGTCTCTCTCTGTCAAATAAATAAATAAAATATTTAAAAAAAAAAAAAAACGCTTTAGACAGGTAAGATTGACATACAAAAAGCAGTCCATAGTTCATGTATGCAACTTGACCCTGACCCTAACCCTAACATCTAGTTAAGATATACTCAATTTAGAATATCACTTTAAATCAGAAGATTGTTTCTAGGAGCTAGGGAATTCAGGGACAAACCTTGTCTTAATCTCCCTTGAATCTGCTAAATTGGAACACATTTGGCCACGTGCTACCTGGAGATTGGCCACACGGGGGTAACAGTGAGTAAACACTGGCGCAAACCCCATTGCCAAGCCAATTGGTCCTTCAACCTGTCAAACCTTGTTCATTCAGTGTTTACAGATCATTGAATAGATTGTGAAAGGTGTGACTTTGTTGAATTTTTAAAAAAACAAACTAATTCTTTCAACCTGTTAAAAATAGATGTTCTCAAATACCTCGGGGTTGGCAAGCAGATGAAGGCCCACAGGCCTGGGGAAAGGATATTACTATTGGCTCTATTCAGGTGTATTTAGTAAACAAGGATGACTTCTATTCCACTTCTTTTCAGAAAGAATTTGTGTCAACTAACAGCACTGAATCTACACAAAATAGTGCAGCTCAAAGGAAAACCAAAGGAGAATCAACAGCCTCCAGAAGCAGAGAAGAAGCCACACCCGGGAACCAAGAAGACAGACCACAGAGGCTCTGTTCAGGCCAATTTGCAGTCTGTAGATCCTCGGGAGTTAGAATGCCACTAATGCACCCGCGGGTCATAGGTCAGACAGAGCACATACCCTGACGCAGCACTCTTGTACCCTGTGTCAAGCCTCCTGGCCCCTTCCTCCATGAAACATCCCCTACCTCCTGATGACTCCAGCCTGCTTCTTGGAACTCCCATTCCTCTTTGACGCCATCGTTCACTTTTTCCATCACTGCCACAGTATAGAGTATTTTTAACTACATACTAGTCTGTCATTTAAATGTGTTTTGTCATGTTTGCTGTGGCACTATACCTCATATCATCTACCCTGATGTAGAATCCCTTGTCACATTGCATGACTTCACTGTGGACTCTGAGTGCCCTCACAGTGTCATGGGGCTACT
Source organism: Mustela nivalis (assembly GCF_964662115.1). Taxonomy (NCBI): domain Eukaryota; kingdom Metazoa; phylum Chordata; class Mammalia; order Carnivora; family Mustelidae; genus Mustela; species Mustela nivalis. Next base: position 89,056,951 of record NC_139024.1, on the reverse strand, counting down.
GTCCTGTGCAAGGTTCTCGCTAAGCCAGCTCAGCTGTTGCAGTGAAACCCTGACCCAGGCACTGCTATTTTTGTGCAAGTAAGGCTGCACAGCCAAAACCTTGGTTTGGGTTCAGAATTGCTCATGGCCCCTCAGCCACATCAGATGGTTAAAAACATTTTCTCATTTTAGAAATGATGAGGCTGAAATTCCAATGAAGTGACTCTTCTAGGTCATACTGGAAATCAGCAAAAGAGCCAGACTGAGATAGGAGATGTCCTCCAGCATGATCTCCCAGAGTGGCTTTAGCTAGAGCTGCAATCACCCATTGATCTTTCCTGGACTCCCAGACTCTCCTGGGACTTTTCATGGGGCATATTCTGGGAATAAAGATCATTTCAGTGCCACAGAAATCTCTGACACTGGTTATAAGGAGACTTTGTGATGTCAGTGGAGTCCCAAGCCATGGACCATCTCAGAGTTTGTCTACAAAGATATGGCTGGGGGGAAACCCACATGCTGACAGAGGGTAGAGGAAGATGGAAAAAGCTAGGAAAAAAGAAGGTGTTTACATCACATCTGGCCCCAGATGACATGGTAGTGTTCAGCAGGGCAAGCGCCCCAAATGCCCCACAGCGCCTTCACTGAACTCACCCCTAAGCTTGGAAGCTGAGCTTCATACATGGGTCATGAGCACTCTGGCTAGCTCAGGGAAGCATGACACAGGACATACTAAAGCCACAGCCTTGACGGATGTGTATTCATGGAGCAATAGATTTCTCCAAACATATTATGAAATGGTAAAAAAAATTCAGTGATAAAACATGGCTATTTTTTATTAAAAAGAAAGCCATACTTGTTCAATTAATAAATATTTATGGAGTATCTACTCAGTACAAATGTATAGCTTTAGTCCCACCTGGGAGTTTGCAAAGAACGTGGGATATAATCAATAGGTCAATGATAGGAAGGAATGCAGGCTAAGGGCTAAGAGATCCATCCTATTCAGAGACGCCCATTAAGGAAGCCCACTGAGAAGATGCTTTTCAGCCAAGACCAGATAAACAGGGCCAGTGAATCCATCTGTGAGAAGAGTGACAGAGCAATTTGATTTTTAATTATTTTGACCATAAAATATAAATGTAAAGAAATATTGTCTTAAGTGTTGTTTTGGAACATTTGGTTCTTCTCCGTAACTATTTAGGTTACATGCTAACATTTACTCACTGTAAAATACTCTAAGAAAATGTCTTATTTAAGCATGAACATCTTGTATTAAAAGGCAAATAAATTAACCCTAGCAAACCCCTAAACCTACCCCTACTCCTAACACCTAGCCCTAACCCCTGACCCTAACCCATGACCCTAGGTTGGGCTTGGAGGGTTCTGACCTCAGAGACCTGGCACCAAATCCCCAGGAACTGGAAACACCTGAGAAATTCCAGAGGATTCCACCTGCCATCCAGAAGGAAACCATGCTATTTAGAACTCCGGAAATGATTCAGAGCAGGAGAACTCTGCATACCCACTTGAGGCCACCCCACATACATTGGTCCACTGGACACAAAGCTGTAGCCCAACACTAACTTTGACCCATGTCCTCAACTCAGCCCTCCAGGAGTCTTGCCATACAGCTGGTGATTGAACCTCCCATGATCCTAGGCCCCAATCCTTACCCTAGCTTGGCTCGTTAAAGGGCCACATCCAGACACCTGGCTCCAAGTCCCCAGGGAATGGGAACACCTATGCAAAGCAGAGGGCTCATCTTACAACAACATAAGAAATCATGCCTTTTGGAACTCCAGAAAGGATTTAGAGCAGAGAAATCTTTTCTAATCTCTCTGAATGAAATCTTAAACCAATCCCTGCTTATTTATACTTTCATACTATACTGAATGCCAAAGCCTGAACTTGATACTCACCTTAACTCCAGCCCTCAATTCAGATGTCTCTGAAGGTCTCTACACCTAGGCATATCACACCTTCCATGCTCTTGGGATTACCCCATCCTAGCGTACAACATAGGTGTAAACATGAACATACATTTCTACCAAGAGGATATACAGGCAACCAAGAGACACACAAAAAAGTGCTCCACATTAACAGCCATCAGGGAAATGCAAGTCAAAACCACAATGAGATACCACCTTACAGCAGCTCCCATGGCTAAAATTATCAAGGCAGGGAACAATAAATGTTGGCGAGGATGAGGTGAAAGGGGAACCCTCTTACACTGCTGGTAGGAATACCAGGTTGTACAGCCACTCTGCCAAATGTTATTGGGTTTCTTCAAGAACTTAAAAATAGAACTACCCCATGACCCAGCAATTGCACTATGAGGTATTTAGCCCAAAGATACACAGTGAGTGAAAAGTAGTAGCACTTGCCCCCCAAGGTTCATTGCCACAATATACACTCTAGCGAAACTATGGAAAGAGCCCAGATGTCCAAGGACAGATGAATAAATAAAGAAGATGTGGTTCATATCTACAATGGAATATTATTCAGCCACCAGAGAGGATGAAGACTTACCATCACATCCACCTGGATGGAACTAGAGGCTATTATACTGAGCAAAATAAGTCTATCAGAGAAAGACAGCTAGCACATGGGTTCACTCCATATGTTAAATAGAAGAAACACCACAGAGGATCAGAAAGTAAGGGAGGACAAATGAATGGGAAGTCATCAGAGAGGGAGAAAAATGATGAGAGAAACTTCATTACAACCCATGAGGGTTGCTGGAGGGGAGGTGGATGGGGGATGGGGTAACTGAGTGATGGGCATTGAGGAGGGCACATGATTCAATGAGCGCTGGGTCTTATACACACCTGATCTATTATTGAACACTACATCTGAAACTAATGGCGTACTTTAAGTTGGCTCATTGAATTTAAGTTAAACAAAAAGAACTCAAGCAAATGCTCTTAAAATTTGTGTGAAACCACCAAGATACAAATCAGCCAAGGCAATGGTGAGAAGAAAAACAAAGCTGGAGGAGTCACAATTCCAGATTTCAAGTTATACTACAAAGCTGTAGTCACCCTAACAGTATGGCACTTGTACAAAAATATACACAGTGACCAAGGGAACAGGAAAGAAGCTCAGATATAAACAATTATGTGGCCAATTAATCTTCCACAAAGCAGACAAGAAAATCGAAAAGGGTAAAGGACAGTCTCTACAACAAACAGTATTGGAAAAACTGGACAGCTATGCACAAAAGAATGAAATTACTCTGCTTCCTTACACCATACAGAGAAATAAACTCAAAACAGTTTTGAGACCTCAATAGAAGACCTAAAACCATAAAAATCCTAAAATAAGGCACAGACAGTACCTTCTTACATGGATCAAAGCAACATTTTTCTAGACTGTCTCCTGAAGCAAAGTAAATAAAACAATAAAACTACTCAGACTGTATCAAAATAAGAAGTCTCTGCACAGCAGAGGAACTATGAAGAAGTAATAATCAATCTACTGAAAGGGAGAAGATATTTGTAAATATCCTATGCAATAAAGGGATAGTGTCCAGAATATATAGAATGGATACAACCCAACAACCCCCCCCCCCCCCAAAAAAAAAACACTTAAAAAATAGTAATAGGACATGAACAGACTTTTCTCCAAAGAAGAAATACAGATGGCCAACGGTCCCATGAAAATATGTTCACCATCACTCAACCTCAGGAAAATGCAAATCAAAAGTATAATGAGATATTAGCACATACTGTCAGAATGCCTCCCATCAACAGCACAAGGAACAACAGGTGCTGGAAGGATGTGGAAAAACAGGAACTCTCGTGCACTATTGGTGGAAAAGCAACCTGCTGCAGCCACTCTGGAGAACAGTATGGAGGGTCCTCAAGATGTTACAAATAGAGCTACCCTAGGATCTGGCAACCTCACTATTGGGTATTTACCCAAAGCATATGGAAATAATAACTCAAAAGGATACATGACCCTTATGTTTCTTGCAGCATTATTTACAAGATCACAATATGGAAACAACCCAAGTGTCCATTGATAAAGTGCTAAATGAGCTGAGAGATGTGTACACACACACACATGCACACAAACATACACACAGTGTGGAATATTACTCAGCCATAAAAAGAGTGAAATCTTGCCATTTGCAGTCACATGGATGGATCTAGAAAGGATTATCCTAAGTGAAATCAGACAGTCAGAGAAAGACAACACCATATAATGTCATTCTTATGTAAGATTGAAGAAACAAATACACACACACACACACACACATATGAGAAAAAAGAGACAAACCAAAATACAGATTCTTAACAATAGAGAACAAATTGATGGTTACCAAAGAGGAGGTGGATGGAGGGATGAGTAAAATAGATGAAGGGGACTAAGAGTACACTTTTCTTGGTGAGCAGTGAGTGATATATAGAATTACTGACTCATGCTACTGTACTCCTGAAACTAATATAACACTGAGTGCTGACTCAAATGGAATAAAAATAAACAATAAAAAAAGATTTCTTTTCAGTAACCTATTTGAAAAAACTTTAGTACACAATGTTCACATGCCCTTTTTGGGAATATTGCCTCAATAATATTTATTCACGGGGCATCTGGGTGGCTCAGTGGGTTAAAGACTCTGCCTTCAGCTCAGGTCATGATCCCGGGGTCCTGGGATTGAGCCCCACACTGAGCTTTCTGCTCGGCAGGGAGCCTGCTTCCCTTCCTCTCTCTCTGACTGTTTCTCTGCCTAATTGTGATCGCTGTCTGTCAAATATAAAATAATAATAATAATAATAATATTTATTCACTCTATGCCTGGAATTCAAATTTCACTGAATTCTTATATTTTACTTGTTAATCCTAGACCACAGGAGCCATGGTCCCTTTCCATCCAGGATCAGCACCTATGCATTCAAGAGAGTATATGTAGGGGGCACCTGGGTGGCTCAGTTGGTTGAACGACTGCCTTTGGCTCAGGTCATGATCCTGGAGTCCTGGGATCAAGTCCTGCATTGGGCTCCCTGCTCAGTAGGAAGTCGACTTCTCCCTCTGACCCTCCCCCTTCTCATGTTTGCTCTCTCTCTCTCATTCTCTTTTTCTCTCAAATAAATTTTAAAAAATATTTTTTAAAAAGTATATAAGTAGAGGTAGATGTCACATCATAATCCAGAAAGCTATTATTGGTTCTGTTTTAGTATGGGATGGTCACAGAGTGTGGGACAGGTTTCAGAGCTGGTTTGTTCTCTATCGTAGATCACTAATTCAGTGGTCATGACTTGGATTTATTTAGCTACTAGATTTCCTGTGGACAAGCTTGCTTCCAAGCATATCATTGGAAGACACAAAGGTGGGTGGGCTCGGGGAAGGACAGGAAGAGGGTCAAGTACAGACATGGGTACAATCCTTCCCCTGATCCAGGAACTACCATGGATGCGGGTATGGGAGAAGAAACAGGAAACCACCAAGCTCACCAGCTGAATGCAGGAGGCACAGGTCAAGGGATCTCATGATGTGGGGGCATAGGGGCTGCTCTGAGCTACCACTGGGAGGAAGAGGGGGGAAGGAATGAAAAAGAGAAACTGCTGCACCTGGTCCATGCTAGCTCCCCACTACTCCTGGCACACATCAGTCTACACAGCTGATACAGTCTGAGCTTAGGATGGACTGGCTTGGGTTCCCCAACACTCAGTGGGACAGCTGACTCTAGGGCTCAGGGACATGTTGAGGGAGGTGGCAGGGAAGGCCATCCCTCTGAGGTCATCCCCTCTTTGAGCGGACAGCCCTGCAGGACTGCTGAAACCCCACTGAGAGTTTCAAAAGACATGCCATGGATGAACTAAGGCATGGAGAAATAGAAAATAGTATTGGTTTTCAAGATCAGAGCTGTCAGCTCAGGAAGTGGGGACCACTTCCCTGAGGAGGACTGAGGGGAGGGCAGGGCAGGCTGAAAAGGAAGACATGACTCTCCTGATTGGGGACTTGCAGACTTTTTACAGGGCAGGGCATCATCGTCACCTCTCAGGGGATTGATGGAAGTCCATCAGGGGACTGACAGAGCTGCCTCTTGAGAAGGCTACCCTGCCATTGGATTGCACAAGGCAAAGGATGAGGACCAGATGGAGGGAGGGCAGTACCCCAGGGGTCCATGGGGCAAGAGCAGAGGCTCATGACCATGAAGATGATGAAAAGTAGGAGGCAGTAGCATGGGAGGCCCTCGTATGAAAGTGCCATGGGCACATTGCCCACAGCTACAGTGACTGAGCACCTTCTATGCCAGGCATGCTTCACTTCAGTGGGCTCTGGTTTAGTGCTAACCACAACCCTAGGAAGTGTGCACCACCACAGCCCTCCTTTCCCTATGATGCTGCTAGGAATCAGTCACCAGATCCCAATCAGTTTTCATGGTAACAGAGCACTGGCTCCCAACACACTGCCCCTCTGGTGTGACCCTCGTGCCTGGCCAGAGACTGCTGTCTACCTGTCTCCACACAACTCAACAGAGAGGAGGGTGTCCTGAATTCCACAGGTTCTGATGAGACTACCCCACCCACCACCAACAACCAGTGGGTCACTTGGGACCTCAGCTACTGTCATGAAACTTACTATGCCTCATTTCTGTCACTTCCTACAGAGAGTTGGGTTCTGATCCCCCAATTTACCATACATCCTGGTTGCTGGCTTGGGGCCATGCCCTGAACCCACATGGCACTTTTCTGTTAGAGAAGGCCACCCTACACCTCCTGCAAAATGTTTCTAAGGAAGTACAAGTCCATCAGGGTTACAGTGTAAACAGTGGTACACAGCTGACATGGTAGTAATCAGTAATCTAACAAGGGTTGACCACCTTCCCCCACCCCCGCCAGTCTCACAAAAACTTTCTCTATCCCCATGGAAGTCATGATCTGCCCTCAGAAAATACCTCAGGAGACTAACCTTTAATCTGAATGCTCCCTTCATGCTCCAGTTCAAATCTTGTCCAACCACACAATAATATGAATGCAGAAATCAGTTACAAGAAGAAGAAAATGGGATAGTCAAATATACATGGAAATTTAACAACATGCTAGTAAACAACCAACGGTCAAAGAAGAAATCAAAAGAAAATGTTAAAGTACCTTGAGACTAATGAAAAAGAGAACCTATGCAAAGTTATGGGATGCAGCAAGAGTAGCTCTAAGGGGGAAGTTCACAGAAATTCAGGTCCTCAGTCCACCTGAAAGCTCTCCAATAACCAACCTAATGTTACATGGTAAAGAAGTGGGGGGAAAAAAAGCAACAACAACAAGCAAATTCCCAAATCAGTAGACATAAGGAAATAACAAAATGAAATGTGGAAATAAATCCAATGGAGACTAAAAAGACAAAAGATCAATGAAAATACGAGCTGCCTTTTTTGGAAAGATAAACAAAACTGACAAACTTTTAGCTAGACTCGCCAAGAAAGAGAGAGGGCTAAATACAATCAGAAGAGAAAGATAATTGATTCCTGTCTTACATAAATATCCTGGAGTAGAACACAGACAACAACCTCTTTGACCTTGGGCACTGCAACTTCTTGAAAGACGTGTCTCTAAAGGCCAGGGAAACAAAAGCAAAAATGAACTATCAGGACTCCATCAAGATAAAAAGCTTCTGTACAACAAAGGAAACTATTAACAAAACTAAAAGGCAAGCATGAGAGGAGGGCACGTTAGACTTCTACCCCTTTTCACTTGATGGAACACTCACGTAACACTTATGTTTTACACTCTGTATATGACCATACTTTCTATCATTAGGGTGATAGAGCTAAAACATCAGGAAGCTAAGAGACAAAAAACTGAATTTAGCTGAAAGATAACATTTTTATTTTGATGAAAAATGAAAACTATTGAGGGAGTCAAGATGGTGGAGCAGTAACAGACTGAGATGACATCAGGTCGTAGGAGTTCAGTTAGATAGTTATCAAACCATTTCAAACACCTACAAACCCAACAGAAGATTGAAAAGAAGAGCAGCAATTCTAGAAACAGAAAATCAACCACTTTCTGAAAGGTAGGACATGTGGAGAAGTGAATCTGAAGCAGTGGGAAGATAGATCACGGTGGGGGGTGGCTGGCTCCCAGCAAGCAGTAGAGCAATGGAGCACAAAATCTGAACTTTTAAAAGTCTGCTCCACTGAGGGACATCGCTCCCGAGGCTAAGCAGGAGTGGAGCCCTCGTGGGGACAGTGTGGTCTCAGGTCCCAACAGGGTCACAGAGGGATTGGGGGTGTCTGAGTGTAGCAGAGCTCACAGGTATCAGAGCTGGGAAGGCGGAGCTGAGGAGTGAGCCCTCAGCTCAGGGTTACCTTAAGCTGTGATCCGTGGCACAATCAGACCACTGCTCTTTGAGCAGGGACCCCACAAGTGGTAGATCTGGGGAGAATCACCTTCCTTCTCTGGAGGCAAGAATCTACTGTGTTTGGAGACTCCAAATGGGGCCATGTGCCAGAGACAGAAACACTTGGTCACAGGCCAGGTGAGCTTGCAGTGAGGCTGGAGACCAGGGAGACAGAAGTGATTGACCCCTTTTTTCTGAGGGCGCACTGAGAAGTGGAGTCCCAAGCTCTCAGCATCTCCAGCTGGAGATGGGAAGGCCGCCATTTTCATTTCTGTCCTCCAGAACTCTACAGAAAGCATTCAGGGAACAAAAGCTCCAGAGAGCAAAGCTGAGCAGATTTCTTAGCCTGGCCCCTGGCAAGGGCAGTGCAATTCCGCCTTGGGCAAAGACATTTGAGAATCACAACAGGCCCCTCCTCCAGAAGATCAGCAAGAACATCCAACCAAGACCAAGCTCACTGATCAAGAACAGTGGAAGAGGCTCCTGGGTGGCTCAGTGGGTTGTGGCCTCCGCCTTCAGCTCGGGTCATGGTCTTGGGGTCCTGGGATCGAGCCCCGCATTGGGCTATCTGCTCGGCAGGAGACCTGCTTCCCCCCCGCCCCCCGCCTGCTTTTCTGCCTACTTGTTAGCTGTCAAGTGAATAAATAAAAATCTTAAAACAAACAAACAAAAAAAACAAAACAAAAAAAACCAACAGTGGAATTCCAAAGGAGGGGAAAGCAAAGCATGGAATTCATGGCTTTCTCCCCAAGATTTTTTAATCTTGCAAAGTTAATTAAATTTTTTTAATTTTATTTTTTTCTTATTCTAATTTTTTAACCTTTTCTTTCCTCTTTTAATGTTTTTTAACTAGTTTATCTAACAATACCTTTCTTTAAAAAAATCTTTTTAAACCTTCATTGTTATAGTCATATTTTATCCTTCATTGTATCTAACATTAATTTTTGTATACATATAGGGTTTCTTCTCTTAAAAAATTTTGTATACATATAGGGTTTCTTCTCTTAAAAAAAAAAGATTTCTTCTCCAGGCAGAACAAATTCTCTCCACTTTCTTTTTCTTTCTTTTCCCAACCAACTTATCTTATCAATTCCTTTTTTAGAATTTTTAAAAAATTTTCATTTTACAATCATATTCCATCCCTTCATCATGTTTACCCTTATTTTTGTGTGTGTGTGTATATATATATGTTTTTCTTTAAAATTTTGGGAGGTAGTTTCTTCTGAGACCAAAATACACCCAAAATCAAGTGGGTGGCTCTGTTCTATTCACTCGTCTAATATATATATATATATTTTTTTTTTAATTTTTTAAAAAGTTTCTTTTAAACTTCTTTTTACCCCTTTTCTTCTCCCCTTAATTTGGGGTCTCTTCTGATTTGCTTAGTGTACATTTTTCTGGGGTCTTTATCACCCTGTTAGTATTTTATTCTCTTCTTATCTGGATAAAATGTCAAAGCAGAAAAACTCACCACAAAAAAAAAAAAAAAAAAAAAAAAAAAAAAAAGAACAAGAGGCAGTACTGAAGGCTAGAGACCTAATCAATACGGACTTTGGTAATATGTCAGATCTAGAGTTCAGAATGATGATTCTCAAGGTGCTAGCTGGGCTTGAAAAAGGCAAGGAAGATATTAGAGAAACCTGTCTGGAGAAATAAAAGCACTTTCTGGAGAAATAAAAGAACTAAAACCTAATCAAGCTGAAATTTTAAAAAGCTATTAATGAGGTGCAATAAAAAATGGAGGCTCTTACTATTAGGATAAATGAGGCAGAAAAGAGAATTAGTGATATAGAAGACCAAATGATGGAAAATAAAGAAGCTGGGCAAAAGAGAGACAAATAACTACTGGACCATGAGGGGAGAATTTGAGAGATGACGGATACCATAAGATGAAACAATATTAGAATAATTGGTATTCCAGAAGAAGAAGAAAGAAAGAGGGAGGCAGAAGGTATATTGGAGAGAATTATTGTAGAGAATTTCCCTAATATGGCAAAGGGAACAAGCATCAAAATCCAGGAGGCACAGAGAACTTCCCTCAAAATCAATAAGAATAGGTCCACACCCCGTCATCTAATAGCAAAATTTACAAGTCTTAGTGACAAGGAGAAAATCCTGAAAGCAGCGCAGGACAAGAAGTCTGTAACATACAATGGTAAAAATATTAGATTGGCAGCAGACTTATCCACAGAGACCTGGCTGGCCAGAGAGAACTGGCATGATATATTCAGAGCACTAAATAAGAAAAATATACAGCCAAGAATACTATATCCAGCTATGCTATCATTGAAAATAGAAGGAGAGATTAAAAGCTTCCAAGACAAACAAAAACTAAAAGAATTTGTAAACACCAAAGCAGCCCTACAGGAAATATTGAAAGGGGTCCTCTACGCAAAGAGAGAGTCTAAAAGTTGTAGACCAGAAAGGAACAGAGACAATATACAGTGACATTCACCTTACAGGCAATACAATGGCACTAAATTCATATCTCTCAATAGTTACCCTGAAAGTAAATGAGCTAAATGTCCCAATCAAAAGACATTCATTTTATTCAAAATGAATAAAAACCCATAATCCATCAACATGCTGTCTACAAGAAACTCATTTTAGACCCACAGACACCTCCAGATTTAAAGTGAGGGGGTGGAAAACAATTTACCATGCTAATGGACATCATAAAAAGCTAGGGTAACAATCCTTATATCAGATCAATTAGATTTTAAGCCAAAGACTATAATAAGAGATGAGGAAGGACACTATATCATACTCAAAGGGTCTGTCCAACAAGAAAATTTAAGAATTTTAAGTATCTATGCCCCTAACATGGGAGCAGCCAACTATATATACCAATTAATAACAAAATCAAAGAAACACATCTACAATAATAAAATAATAGTAGAGGACTTTAACACCCCCCTCACTGAAATGGACAGATCATCCAAGCAAAAGATCAGCAAAGACATAAAGGCCTTAAATGACACACTGGACCAGATGGAACCACAGGTATATTCAGAACATTCCATCCCAAAGCAACAGAATACATATTCTTCTCTTGTGCACATGGAACATTCTCCAGAATAGATCACATCCTGGGTCACAAATCAGGTCTCAACCAGTACCAAAATATTGGGATCATTCCCTGCATATATTCAGACCACAATGCTCTGAAGCTAGAACTCAATCACAAGAGAAAATTTGGAAAGAACCCAAATACATGGAGGTTAAAGAACATCCTACTAAAGAATGAAGGGGTCAACCAGGAAATTAAAGAAGAATTGAAAAAATTCATGGAAACAAATGATAATGAAAACACAACTGTTCAAAATCTGTGGGACACAGCAAAGGCAGTCCTGAGAGAGAAATATATAGCAAAACAAAAAAAGTGGGGCTCCTGGGTGGCTCAGTGGGTTAAAGCCTCTGCTTTAACCCATGACCTGGGATCAGGTCATGATCCCAGGGTCCTGGGATCGAGTCCTACATCGGGCTCTCTGCTCAGCAGGGAGCCTGCTTCTCCATCTCTCTCTGCCTGCCTCTGCCTACTTGTGATCTGTCTATCAAATAAATAAAATCTTAAAAAAAAAAAAAAGAAGAAGAAAGAAAGAAACAAGAAAGGTCTCAAATATACAACCTAACCCTACACCTAAAGGAGCTGGAGAAAGAGCAGCATAGAAAGCCTAAACCCAGAAGGAGAAGAGAAATAATAACGATTAGAGCAGAAATCAATGAAGTAGAAACCAAAAGAATAATAGAACAGATCAACAAAACTAGGAGCTGGTTCTTTGAAAGAATTAATAAGATAGATACACCCTGGGCCAGACTTCTCCAAAAGAAAAGAGAAAGGACCCAAATCAATAAAATCATGAATCAGGAAGGAGACATCACACCAAAACATAGGATGGCCACTCTATGTCAACAAATCAGGCAGTCTCAAAGAAATGGATGCATTCCCAGAAACATAGAAATAACGCAAACTGAACTGGAAAGAAAAGGAATCCCGAAGAGACCCATATTCAGCAAGGAAATTAAAGAAGTCTTCAAAAATTCCCAGGAAACAGGAGCCCAGCACAAGATGGCTTCCAAGGGGAATTCTACCAAACATTTAAAGATTTAATACCTCTTCTTCTGAAACTATCCCAAAACATAGAACTGTAAGGAAAACTTCCAAACCCTTTTGATGAGGCCAGCATTACCTTGACCCCAAAACCAGACAAAGACCCCACCCAAAAGGAGAATTACACACCATTATCCCTGATGAATATTGATGAAACTATTATCATCAACATACTAGCCAATAGGGTCCAACAGTACATTAAAAGGATGATTTACCATGACCAAATCAAATTTATTCCTGGGCTGCAAGTGTGGTTCGACAACCACAAATCAATCAATGGAATCCACTACCTTAATAGAAGAAATAACAAGAACCATAGGATCTTCTCAATAGATGCAGAAGAAGCATTTGACAAATTAAAATATCCTTTCTTGATCAAAACTCTTGACCATGGAGAGATAGAAAGTGCCTACCTCCATATCATAAAGGCCATCTATGGGAAACCCCCAGCAAATATCATTCCTAATGGGAAAAAACTGAGAGTTTTTTCCTTCAGGTCAGGAACACGACAGGGATGTCCATTCTCCTCACAATTGTTCAACATAGTACTAGAATTCCTAGTTTTGGTAATAAGACAAGAAGAACTAAAAGGCATCTGAACCAACAAAGAAGAAGTCAAACTCTCATTCTTTGCAGACAATAGGATACTTTTTGTGGAAATCCCAAAAGACTCCGCCCCAAAATTGCTAGAACCCATCCAGGAATTCCGTAAAGTGGCAGGATATAAAAATCAATGCACAGAAATCACTTGCATTTGTCTACAGCAACAATGTGACAGGAGAAAGAGAAATTAAGGACTATGTCCCATGTATAATTGCACCCAAAACCATAAGGTACTTAAGAACCCATTTAACCAAAGAGGCAAAGGATCTCAACTCAGAAAACCATACAATAGTCAAGAAAGAAATGGAAGAAGGCACAAAGAAATGAAAAAATGCTCCAATGTCACATATTGGAAGAAGTATTGCAAAAATATCTATGCTACCTAAAACAATCCACAGATTCAATGCAAACCCTATCAAAATACCATCCACTTTTTTCACAGAACTGGAATAAATTATCCCCAAATTATTATGGAAGCAAAGAAGGCCCCAAATAGCCACAGGGATGTTGAAGAAGAAAACCAAACCCAATTGTAGACTTCAAGCACTATTACAAAGTTGTAACCATTAAGATGGTATTGGCACAAAAACATGTCCATAAATCACTGGGACAATATAGAGAACCCAGAAATGAACCCTCAACTCTAGGTCCAACTAATCTTCCTCAAAGCAGGAAAGACTATCCAATGTAAAAAAGAAGGTGTCTTCAATAAATAGTGCTGGAAACACAGGATAGCCACATGCAGAAGAATGAAACTGGACCATTTTCTTATCACACACATGCACACAGACTCCAAATGACGAAAGACCTCGAGGTGAGATAGGAATTCATCCACATCCTTGAGGAGAACAGAGGCAGCAACCTCTCTGACCTCAGCCACAGCAATTTCTTGTTAGACACATCTCTGAAGGCAAGGGAAACAAAAGCAAAAATGAATTGTTTAACATCATCAAGATAGAAAGCTTTTGCACAGCAAAGGAAACAGCAACAAAATCAAAAGACAATAAATAGAATGAGAGAAGATATTTTCAAATGACATATCATATAAAGGGCTAATATACAAAATCTAGAAAGAACTTACCAAACTCAGCACTCACACAACAAATAATCCAATCAAGAAATAGGCCAAAGACTGGGACAGACATTTCTCCAAAGAAGACATCCAAATGGCCAACAGATACATAAAAAAGTGCTCAACATCCCTTGACATGAGGGAAATACAAATCAAAACAATAATGAGATACCACTTTACACCAGTCAGAATGGCTAAAATGAACAAGTAAGGAAATGACAGCTGTTGGCAAGGATGTGGAGAAAGGGGAACACTTTCATACGTTGGTGGGAATGCAAACTGGTAAAGCCACCCTGGAAAACAGTGTGATGGTTCCTCAAGAAGTTGAAAATAGAGCCACCCTACAACCCTGCAACTGCACTACTGGGTATTTACCCCAAAGATACAGATATAGTGATCTGAAGGGGCACCGGCACTTCAATGTCTATTGCAGCAATGCCCACGATAGCCAAAGTATGCAAAGAACCCAGACATCCATCGACAGATGAGTAGATCTATATGGATACATGTACCATTGAATATTATGCGGCCATAAAAAAATGAAATCTTACCATTTGCAATAACATGGATGGAACTAGAGGGTATTATGCTAAGCAAAATAAGTCAATCAGAGAAGGACAATTATCATATGATCTCCCTGATATGTGGAATTTAAGAAACAAGACAGAGGATCATAGGGGAAGAGAGGAAAAAGGGAAGCAAGATGAAACCAGAGAGGGAGTCAAAGACACAATCTCAGGAAACAAACTGAGGGTTTCTGAAGGGGACAGAGGTGGGGGAATGGGGTGGCTGGGTGATGAGCATGGGGGGGGGGGGCATGTGTGCTGTGGTGAGCACTGTGTGTTATGTAAAATGGAAGGATCACAAACCTGTACCTTGAAACAGATAACATATTGTATGATCATAATACAAAAGAAGTGAAAGAAAACATTTAGAATACAAATGTAAACTAAGTAAAAGTAAGTAAATAAATAATCTCACTGATAGAAACAAAGAAAGAAAGAAAGAGACAGAGAAAGAAAGGAAGGAAGGAAGGAAGCAAGCAAGCAAAAGTGACTAAGCGACCTAGAGTCACCACACTCCAATTTCAAGCTCGATTACAAAGCTGTTGTCATCAAAGCAGTATGGTATTGGCATAAAAACAGATACACAGATCAATGGAACACAATAGAAAGCTTAGAAACTGATAATCACAGCACTTTTGGCAAAATTTATTCATTAGTATATTAATGGTATTAGTAATATAATTAGTAAATAAGGAGTATGTTAAAGGTATATTTAAACTAAGCTCTAATAAAATTATTAACTCTAAATGGGAATTAATATTTATGTCCTGTTCCAACTGTTGCTTCCAATAAATGCATTTCTTTAAACATGTGCTTTCAGATAAATATATATTATAAAATAAATATGATTTAGAATCCACAGTTTTAAGAGAAATAAAATTCACTTTAATAAACCTACCATGGAAAAGGAAATATAGATATACATCATCACAACTGAGAGCATCACAAAAGAAGACAAACACACAATCTGGTGTCTGATGGAAGAATAGAATACTACTTCAGTAGTTCTGCCCAAATGTTCAACCTGCTGAAAGCTACAGATTCAGCTACTTGTTTACAAAAACACAGATGGCAGAGAAAAGTCCTACCAAAGTGTATGAAGACATCATCAATGAAGTCCACACTGCATATATTCCAACATGAAAAATATTTTCCCAACAAACTGTAAGACCAACAGACACAAGGAAAGGAATGAAGGAGGGAGGAAGGGAGGAAGGAAGGAACCTTAGAAGCTAACCCACACGTGTATGATCTTAACTTATGACACAGCAGAAAATATACAATGGGGAAAGGGCTGTCTCTTCAGTGAACAGTACTGGGAAAACTGGACACTAAATGTAGAACGATGTGACTGGATCCCTTTCTTACACCACACATGCAAATCATGAGTGGATGAACGACTTGAACATAAGAACTGAATCCATAAACCTCCAACAAGAAAACACAGACCGTAAGTTTCTTGATACTGGTTTTGGGGAAGAGACATTTACATCAGACACCAAAAGCAAAAATAAACACGTGGAAGGACATCAAACTGAAATTTCTGCATGACAAAAGAAACCATCAAACCCTTAAAGGCAACTTCCCCAATGAGAAAAAATATCTGCACATCATATGTGTGAGAAGAGGCTCATATCCAAAATACACAAAACACTCCTTCAAATCCACAAAAAAAAAAAAAAAAAAAAAACTGAATTAAAACTGGGGAGAAGATGTGAATAGATACTTTCCAAAGATGGCATCCAGGTGGCCCACACGCACAGAAAAAGTTGCACAACATCGCTAATTGTCATCAGGGAAACAGAAGTCAAAACCGCAATCAGCTATCACCTCACAACTGCTAGAACAAAAATCGTCCCAGAGACAGACACCAGGTGTGGTCAAGGGTGTGTGGACAAGGGGACCCTGTGCATTGTTGGTGGGAATGGAAACTGGTGCAGCCACTGCGACACTTGCTATGGAGGTTCTGGGAAAAATGAATACAACACATGATCTGGTAATTGCTCTACTGAGTATTTCTTTGGTGAACACAATAACACTCCCACCAAAAGAGAGATGCCCTCCCGTGTTCATGGTGGCATTATTCACAATAACCAGACATGGAAACATCAACGTGGGGAACATCATGCTAAGTCACTCAGACACAGGAAAACAAACACCAGAGGCTCTCATGGACATTTCACATGGGGGGGAAAAAAAAGATACTGAACGCATAGATAATGAGAACAGATTGGTGGTTGCCAGATTCAGGGAAGGGGGAGACGGGTGAAGGTGGTCAAAAGTGCCATGTTTGAGTGATAAAATCCACAGGTCATGGAATGTTCTGTGCAGCATGGAGATGAAAGCTAGCCCTGCAGGATGGGGTACAGGATCCCCCACTATTTGAAAGTACAGTGTTCCTAGAAAACCTTTCTCAGCAGAAATGGTGTAAATAGAAAAAGGAGTGAACATTCATTTCAACAGAAAAATGAGTGAACCTGTTCAGACACCAAAGTTCCCTCTATTTGGCTCTTCTTAGGCCTCAGCACACAACATCCTCACAGATGCCCAAAATAAATGGAGATAAAGCACAGCAGATGCTCACAGACATGGTTCAAAATGCTGGTGGCTGGACACAGAGAGCAGTGCCCAGGAAGGAGCAGTTTGGGGTGCACGCCACCTCTGTAGTGACTCCCCACAAAATAGATGCTGAACGTGATCCCACTTTTTTATTTTTTTCATAGGAGGGAAATCCTCATCAGGTTTCTTCTAGCTACTGGAGCTGGGTAATAACATAGATCTTTCCAAAACGCCAAGTGTCTTACCATGAACTTGGAGAAAAGTGAGGGAAACTGGTACTTGAAAGTTGCCAAGGGGGTAGATGTTCAGAGTTCTCCCAGACACAAACATCAGCAGATCCACTGTGAAAGACACCTTCCTCAGCAGGCAGAACACAGACTACCTCCCACCCCTAGAAACCTCCTCCTTCACCTTGCTTAGGACAACCAACAAGAGCTTGGAGTTAGCTCAATTCCTTTCTCACACTCCCAATATCAAACTCATGAGCAAATCCTGCGAGCTCCATCTTCAATAGGTACCCTGAATAGCACTAAACCCTCCTTCCAAGGCTGCCTGTCTGGTACACACTAGAGCCCATCTCTTGCCTGAGGTCCTAGAAAAGCTTCATCATTGACCTACCTTCCTTGCCCATCCTCAACACTGTGTCATCTGTTCTTAACACTGTAGCCAGGATGGCCCAGTGAAACAGGGTCCCATGGGGTCATGGCCCTGTAATGGTTTTCTGTCACCATAATGTCACCTCCCTGAGGTCATGTCCTAAGCTGTCTCCTGTGGTCGGGCCTTCTTGTTGCTCCTGGACAAAGCTGGTATGCTCATGCCTGGTATGCTCCTGCCCCAGGGCCCTTGCATATGCTTTCCCTTCTGTTTAGAAGGCTCTTGATACAGTTTCACTCACCTTCTTTCAAACTTGACTCAAGCATCACCTTCCTAGTGAGGACCCACCTGGCCCCTATGTGAATAGCAATCACCACCGCCACCTCCCCCTCAGCGCCCCAGCACTGTCTCCTGCTTTCTATTGCCAGAGCAGTTATCACAGTTACTAGGTCATCTCAGCAAGGGAGAAACAGAGGTCTTCTCAGATGGTTTCACCACTGACTCCCTGTAATTTCCTAGTTAAGAGCCCTAAGGGAAATGGTGACCGGAGCTCTCGCACAGCCAGGATGCCCAGGACAGTGGGTCCCCATAAGGCACCCTGAAGACCATCAGGAAAATGAGCCATAAGAGGAATCCACTTGCACATGAAACCTGAAACCAGACACCTTGCTTGATTTCAGGTGAGCACACACACGTCCTCCCCTTGCCTGATGTGCTCACCTGAGAAAGCTGAGCACAGAAGCATCCCAGGGTCCAAATCTCCCTCTGGCCAAGGTCCTGGTCCTGGGAAGTAGACATCTCTCATCCCTGCACCAGCCACGTGTGATTGACGCCTGGCATCCTCCTGTGCTGGAGCAGAATGGTGCACCTGTCCCTCTTTCCTGGGACGTCATCACAAACCAGGCTTTGCTGTACACTTTCCAGGAAGGAACCTGCAGCAGCAGCAGCAGCAGGACGCCCAGGCTTGCTCTCAGTCTCACACATCAGCCCCCATGTGGAACTAGAGCTTCAAGGAGACTGGTGTGCTGTGTGCCTTTGGAACCTCATGGCAGGAGCTGAGATTTCAGTTCCAAGTGATAACCAGCCTCTTACACACAGCTCAGGAAAGTGGAGGATTTCTCAGGGGTGTGACTCTGGAAGAAGTGCTTCTACTGGCTGAATTCACAGACACCAGGCAGAGGACACCTGCAGGGCCTCGTCCAAGGAAGCAAGGGGCACACTGGGCAAGAATCCATAATGCTGCCTGCAGCTGTTTCCCACCAAGCCCCCTGCTGAGGCGAGGGCTGGAGAACCCAACAGGAAGCAAGTTTCCTATCACATCTGCAGCAGGAGGGCTGGCTGGGGAGCAGAGCCGTGACCCTGGAGCAAGCTGGCCTGTGCATCAAGAGTGAAGGCCACCACCATGGCCTTACAGTCTCCCAGCTCTCTGATCTGACTCCCCTGCCAGGCTCACACCTGCTGACATGGTGAGTCCTAAGACCCAGAGACTGCTTTCCTCCCCAGCTCAATGCTGCTCACAGAGAAGCCAACTCCAGTCTCAGAAACATGTTCATCATTAGCTCAGAAACTCCCTGGGTTTGTCTACACTGGCCCACTCAGGTGTCCCTTCCAGATTATTCCTCCAGTGCCCTAGGGTTTCAAGCCACCTTCAAGCTGCCCTTCAAAAATCAGGAATGGGTCTGATTAGGCAGACCATCTGAGTGACTCTGTGTGCGGGAAACTCAGACCACATTCTCCCTGAACACCAACGCTTCCAAGTCCAAGCTTCAAACCCTCACTCACTGGGCACGGAGCACCACGACAGCATGAACACTGCTCCTTCAAATCTCTTGTCTCCCATTCCTTCAAATCAGATACCAAACTCCAATCACCACTCTATTTTCCCTTCAGAGAAGTAAGGAAAAGGATAGAATAAAACACTGCATGGGCAGAGCACACTTCTATCCAAATAGAATTCCATGCTCCTTCTCATATGGGCAGCCCAACATCACCCATACTGAGAGGCACCACAAGTTCCATCCTCATGTATATACTGCACCTGGTGTTTTTCCTTTTGTTATTCAAATCTCAAAGTCAATGTCTAGATTGCTTTCTTAAAAGAACAAGAACAATAATGACATAGTCACGTAAAGGTCTGGGTCTCCATAACCAGACAACACGGCTCTGGTTCAGATAAGGAGGAAGACACAACCTCTTCCCAGGAAGAAAAGCCCACACCCTCAGGGATCCTGACTGCCTCACAGGTGATGAGCTTCTTTACTCCGTGGAGGTGTCTGAGGGTAAAGGATGCAGGCACCCTCCAGGGTTCATTCTGTTTTCTTCATAAATTCCCCAGTTCAAGTCACAAGTGAATCACTGTGTCAGGTTTCAGAACTCAGGATGGGCCACCAATTAAGCAGCCCCCCTCCGAGGGTAGGGTAAATGTTTTCTGGGAGCACAATGACCCACTCCCCGAGCTACTCAACAACCTACACTCCTTTTCCGCGTGTCCTCCTCACAAAAGCCACTGCTCCTTGTTAGAGCCCCATGGTGGTGTTTTACTTTTAAAAATATTTTCTTATATTGGAATGTGGTTCATGGAAGAGAAAAACATGAACACCCACAAAGAATTCTTTTACAATTTCAGAAGATTTTTTTCCCACTGTTTAAAACAGGAAATAAAAATGCACAGATCACCCTTCCACTGGCATGTACGATTCACAATGGTGACTTAAAGAAGAGCAAGAAATACAAGAGGAACAGATGTATGAAATGACCTGTCATTTCATCATGCAGGTTTTGAAACTCCACACACAGAGAAAGAAGCCCAAACCAACGTCTCGGCCTGGAGGTCTCAAGTGGAGGGACAGGGACAGATGAAGAGCTCGTGTGTGCTGGTTGAGGCCAGTGGCACACAAGAAGGTGCCCTGCCAGCTCTCCACCCGGGCCTCCCCTGTCCTCAGCCAGGAACCTGCTCACAGCCCTGACCTGTCACAATTGTCACACGGGGGACACAGACCCACCCCCGGAGCCAGCCCTGCCCACACCCTCCTGCAGAATGCACTCTGCTCTCCTCCAGGACCCCTGTCAGCTCTCCCCAGACCTGGAACTCCCCTGTCTGCTGCAACTCTCCAGGATTCCCCACTCTTGTCAAAATGACACTGCCCCAAGGCTTTCATAAAAGTGTCATATTTCTCTCCACTTACCTTCCTACCTGGGCAAACTATCAGTCACGTATCAGTGGAACATAAACGTGCTCTGAGATCTGAGTCTTTCATTGTAGACTTCTGAGGACTCCTTGGGCAGTAAATACCATAGCCTATGACGGGGGTTATGAAACTATTCTTTACAGAACCATACAGCCCAGATAACATCATTGTTAGTTGCTCTTCATTAGTTATTACCTTCCAGCAATCTCCTGAGGAAAGACAAACTCTGTGGGATAAGCTGACTCACCCAGTGTCAAACAAGCAGTTCCAGAACTCACCCCAGGGCTCCTGGAGTCCACCAAGGCCCTTGAGGCCAACAGTATCCTCTATCTAGGAGAATTCCCAGAGACTCTCCTTCTGATTCCACCACCAAAGAAACTACAGAGAAAATACGGCATGCCAAAATATCTAGATGACACAATGAGTCAAACTGGAAAGTCAAGCTTTACTTTTAAATGGTAAAAGCCTACTTTGAATAATTTTGAATTTTCTCTCTATCTTAATTGGAACTCTTTTGATGAAAACACTAATCAGTTATGAAACATCAGCTTTGACAAATGACAGGACATCATCCAAGTCTCTATCTGGCGGCAAAAAGCTACCTACCTCTAGATGGTGGCCATACAACCATCCCCCAGGCCCACGGGAATAAACAGTTAAAAGGATAAAGGATAAAGGATCAAATTATATGTTAAAAACACACAAAGAGTAAATCTCATCTTCCTTCTCTAATACAACTGATTTCCTAGGAAACAGAAGTAAGATTACATTTTGCAAGCAGTAAATGAACAGAGAAAATGGTATTCCCTGCGATGTTCTACCTGCAGGGAAACTGAGTAACTCTTGCACCAAAGCCAGAATGTGGACAGCTACTTCAGTTTTACTTCATGGCTCAACTAGAGAAAAGAGAAAAGCCCAGGAGGCTTTGGGTTAAAAAGAAGTTTTACCTCCAGTCCTGACATATAAGTGACATTGCACCAATGTCCCTGCTGCTCTCTCGGAACACTAATATCCTGTGACAAGATGCACGCCTGACTCAGATGCAGTTATTCAAAACTTTGTGTCTTGTGGAGCCAAATCAGAGAAGTGTTGTCAGCTGGGGATGAGAAGGCACCTCTAACCTAAGGTGGGCACACCTGCTTCTGTTCCTGGGAGAAGGGAAAACACATACTTCTTTTTTTCTCTTTCTTTCTTTCCTTCTTTCTTTCTTTCATTTTATTTATTGATTTATTTTTTTGGAAACACACACTTGCTTCTTAAGTAGTAATTATCAACATTCTAAAGTAGACCAATGGCTTGGCCTCTTTTGGAAAAGTGAAATCACCCTTCCAAATGAATACCTCAACTCGCCTGTTCCTCATGCAACTTGAGTGGGGTCTGGTATCCTCCAGCTTCCAGGACTCCACCTGCAGGATGCTCCTGAAGGATCCTGACAGCCCATTACCACCATCCCCTGGGACGAGGGGCACAATGCTAAAATTGGGGGATGGCTCTAGGGCTGTTACCACCACACCTTGTGCCTGGGGGGATCGGGAACCTGGAAGACCCTCCATCGGGATCCTGACAGCCTAGTACCACCATCCCTAGGGAACACGGGGCACAATGCTGAAGCTGGGGGATGGCTTTGGGGCTTGTTAATGCCACACCTGTGCCTGGCGGCGGGGGGGGGGGGGGGGGGCGGGGGGGGCGGGCAAGAAGCCAGAGGACCCTCGCGCACAGCCCTGACAGCACCACCAACCCCACAGACATGGGCACAAAATGCTGAAGTGGGGAAACTATTCTGGGGCTTGTTAGCACCACACCTGTGGGGGTGGGGAAAAGGGCATACCCTGCTGAATTCGGGGTGCTGCTCAAGGTCTGTTACCTGCACTGTGCCAGAAGACAGAGGCACCCGACTGAAGTTGGGGACTGTGTGCTGTCTCTACATGCACTCTTCCTGGGGAACACAGGAAACCCTGAAAAGTCTACAACCCATCCCACAAAAGCTTGGGTGTGTGTGCGCCCTGGAGTTCAGGGGTCTGGGAGATACCGCGAATTGATGGACATCAGAAGAGAACTTCAAGGGAAAAAGAAAAGCATCTGAGTCCCCACAATGAACTCTTTTCATGGGCCCTTTGAAGACCCTACCTGCAGGACCCCCATGCCAGCACACAGCCCACACTCACCGAGCCAGAACCCCGCCTGG
The DNA here is from genome assembly GCF_964662115.1 of Mustela nivalis. Classification (NCBI taxonomy): domain Eukaryota; kingdom Metazoa; phylum Chordata; class Mammalia; order Carnivora; family Mustelidae; genus Mustela; species Mustela nivalis. The sequence goes on along the minus strand of NC_139024.1, from coordinate 89,033,745 downwards.
GATCTTTCCCAGCACCCCTTTGCCTTCCCCACATCCTAAGGCAGCTCTGGGTCCACCACAGAGGACATAGCTCCACCCCCACGTGCTGATGGGTTGGGGAGGGTGGTGCCCTGAGCCCATTGGATGCAGCATCTGGCCCCTTCCAGGGACCCCTCTGGCTCCAGACCACCCTCAGAGCCCTTCCCTTTCTGCACAAGCCCTGCCTGCAGACCTGTTCCTGACTCCCAGCAAGGTCAACTGTTCTCAGACTTTCCCAGTCTTGGGCTTTAGGAAATGCAATTCCACTACAACATCCTACTCTGCTTTACCTCTCCACTGATGTTCTTCTGCCCCCACAGAGATCCAGAAGTGTATAATCTTACATCTCAGGCTGACTTCATGGGTGTTCAAAATGTTCTAGTAGATATTTAGCTCATTTCAGAGGACGGGTTGAAACAAGGTCTCCCACTTCTCTGCCATTTTGCCCTTGAATATGTCATTTAAATATGATTTTTTAAAGTATTTTGTTTATTTATTTGACAGAGATCACAAGTAGAGAGGCAGGTAGAGAGAGAGAGAGAGGGAGGGAAGCAGGCTCCCTGCTGAGCAGAGAGTCAGATGCAGGGCTCAATCCCGGGACCCTAAAATCATGACCTGAGCTGATGGCAGAGGCTTAATCCACTGAGCCACCCAGGCACCCCTAAATACGATTTTTTTTTTTTTAGAGTGGTTGTCTTTAGGACTTCGTGTTGAAACTTATGATGCCTGTCTGATAATCTAGGTCTTTCAGTTATTTTTCATCCCCCCCCCCACCAACCTTTTTTGATAATCCTACATGTTCCAGCCAAAAAGCTTCAAAAAAATGTTCTTTTCACAGCATATTTTTCCCTTTTGATTTTTGCCTTCTGCCAGAATGTTCAGGGACAAATGATCCACTTTTCTCTCTGTATTTTATAAAAATGATGTAATTGTCTTTTTATTTTAACTTTGCCTGCTCAACTCTTCTCATCCAGAGCTCGTCTTATAGAAACATGTATCACTGCTTTTCCCTTAGGTAATAGAATATCTTCCTTATGTTGAGGGGTAAGAAAGAGAAATAGAAAGGGACATATATATGTCAGTGGAATTCGAGGTCCTGATGAGCAATTACTCCCTGTGGGTACAGCTCACAGTAGCCTCCCCAAAGGCAACACTTAAGTCTGTTGCATTTAACACCAATGAGACTATCAGATTTTTATTATTTTACATGCAGATATGTGTATGCACACACATTTTGAGAGTACAGTTTTGATCCCCAAGGTTTTCTTTGTCTCTAGAAGACAGTCCTGCCCATACAGGGGCCACAACAGGAGGAATACATTTGGGGAATAACTAATTGTGCTGCTCTAGACAAAGTCTTTTTGGATACAAGAGATATTTGATGAAAGGATGCAGAAACCTCATTGAAACAAAGTACCTGTAGATATTTCATACAAATTGTGACTGAAGAGGGCTCTGCCATCTGTTACCAAGACAGGTACCCTCCCCATCTTCCCCTTTCACTGTTTCTTGTAGCACAGACTTTCAAGTGTCTGTCTCTTTCTTTATGTTGGGACATTCTCTTTTTCCTGCAGGTTGGTGTCCTCTGTTCACACATCTGTCTGCACTGAAACAATGAGCTCAGGGTCACATGACTCATTGGTTCCATTATGTTTCACCCACTGTCTATGGTTGGGATAGCTCTTAATTTAAATTCATGAGCAAGTATTTTGATGGTGTGTTAGCTCGACAGTGGATTGGATATAGTGTCTGCTATTGGATCCAGTCGATCACAGTAACCCTACAACGGGTAAGAAGAGTACTGTAGACTGTTTCCAGCTTGAAAACAGACCAGGTATATTTAGGGACTAGAAGAAGTCACAATGATGTAACTGGCTAAAGATAGAAGTGATTTTTGAGAAGACCAACTTTTTTTTTTAAAGATTTATTTATTTATTTGACAGACAGAGATCACAAGTAGGCCGAGAGGTAGACAAAGAGAGAGGGGGAAGCAGGCTCCCCACCAAGCAGAGACCCAGATGCGGGGCTCGATCCCAGACCCCAGGACCATGACCTGAGCCAAAGGCAGAGGCTTTAACCCACTAAGCCACCCAGGTGCCCCAAGAAGACCAACATTTTGACAAACCAAATCACCCTTCTTATTTAGAAAAATGTCTCATCCTATATTTAATCCCCTTTGACTGGCTGACATTTTAGAACCTTTCAGTTTTATTTAATTGTCCAGGACCACTCACTTTCTCCCACTTTTATTATTGGCTTTCTTTCTGCATGGTTCCTGGCGCTCACTTGATCTCTCCTATTAGCCCTGGAACCCCTCTGGCTAGAAGATGCATCTTTCAGCTGTGCTGGACACAAGGCATCTTTCAGCCTTACCCCTGACTCTTTCCTCATCTCATGCCTAGAAGCATTATTCCACTGTAACTCAGGGGTCTAGACCCAAACTCCAGGACTAGACTAGCTGGTGAGTATTTGGACCACCTCTGAGGTGCCATTTAACATCTAGCTTACTTATGTGATTGTTCCATTTATTTCTAGAGAGAACGGATGGGAACTTTTTACTGGCACAGTAGTTACTTTCTTATAACTTCGTTGGTCATGTTTCAAAAGTAGGAGATACGTTATTTTCTGAGACATGAATGAAAACTCAATTAGCACTTAGAGAGGCAGACAGCAAATGAGACTATTGCTGTGAGAAATCTGGGTCAGCAAAGTCATCATGTTGGAAGGGCATCTGAACAGGGAGGACATCATTTCAGGCTAAAGATATTAGTTAACTGCACTTGTAAATTCCTTGTGTTCAGATTTTTGACATTTTCTCTTGCATCTCCTTGATGCCTGTATTAGGTTCTTATTTGAGGTGCACAGAAATCACTCACTTCAAAATTACTTTGCAGGCTTCCTGACAAACTCACCATTGGTCTTTCCAACCAAGGAGGGTCTGAAAATAAATCGGAGTCTTTTAATAGGAGCAGCATTACAGCACCAAGGCTCTTCCTCTCCTGCCGGAGATCCAAGCCCAACACAGGATATTGGGTCATGTCCTGACCCCGTGCACTAGATCCAGTAACCAGACTGAATCACTTTATCAGCCGCAGAGTCAAAGCTACGAGCAGAATTGTTTAAGGAAGTTTCAGCATTTCCCCCATCTGGCAGGAAATGATTGAAAGCGGAGCCAGAGGGTGATATTTGGGGACCAATAATGACTAACAAGGGGGTGTATCCACCTTCCTGGGGTTGTTTTCTACCTGTGCTCCAGGAGCTTGGCTAGAATGTGATGGGTCAAGTGTCATAAGGAGCACAGTCAACCCGCAGTGTCACCCTCAGTGAGCCATCTGGCCTCCATGGCACCCCATTTCCACATAAAGTCACAGTGTTATGTAGGATTGACAGCTCCTAGCGCAGGCTGTGGGTTGCTTGGTGCATTGTCATTGTGTATCACAGTAAATTATCACCAATTACATTTAAGGGAGTGACTTTAAAAGCCGCTCCTGACACTGTCCCTCTTACTTTTTTGCACTGGGATATGCTTGCGTGAAAGACTAGAGGGGCACCTGGGTGGCTCAGTGGGTTAAGCCAATGCCTTTGGCTCAGGTCATGATCTCAGGGCCCTGGGATTGAGCCTCACATCGGGCTTTTTGCTCAACGGGGAGCCTGCTTCCCCCTGCCTCTCTGCCTACTTGTGATCTCTCTCTCTCTCTCTCTCTCTGTCAAATAAATAAATAAAATCTTTTTAAAAAAATGTTTAAAAGAAAGATTCGAAGGTAAATGGGCTTCCTGGGTAGCAAAGCACCACAGACTCGATGGCTGAAAACATGAAATTATCCTCTCACAGCTCTGGGGCCAGAAGTCATGGGGCAGGGCTCCCTCCTGAGGCTCTGGGCTGCCTCTCCTCTGGGGAATCATGAATCCTAAATAGCAGCGGGAACATCCCAGCCGCTCATGGGCCATCGGAGCTCTTGAGGAGGATCAGCTCCCAAGAGTGTGTGCTTTTCTGAAGACACAGATGTCTCTGGAAAAATCAGTAAAATACTGCAGGTAGTTGAGGACATGACCTTCTCTGACTTTCGCACTGCCTTTGGGGCATTTTAGATGGGTCCTACCGAAACATCCCCTGGTCACTGGGATCTGTCTCCTCTCAACGTTCCAGGCAGGACACTTGTTTGAGATGTAGCGATCATTGTTGCTTTTGGGTGGCATGCTGCTGTGTGGATTCTGTTATATTCATCCAATGAAAGATCCTTGGGTTTGTTTCTATTTGTGGTGATTGTGAATAAAGCTTCTATAAACATTTATGCAAAAAAAAGTCAATGCATATTGGTATTTATTTGCAACAAATGCATGGCAAGTCATTTCTAGATGTAAATGAGGACTCTAAAAATGTTTTTACGGTCATGTATTCAGTTCAAGAATAACCATTTCTAACCTGTAGTGACCATGCTTGATATTCCATTAATAGGGCTGTATTTGGGGTCCTGTTGATGAGGGAGCCGAAGGCTGGCTGAGGACAAAGCAAAAGGCTGACACTTTGCAATCTCCCCCTCATCCCCACCACTCCTGGGTGGGACAAATGTGACATTCTTCAGGAATCTCCCAACTATCTTGATGTTAATGGCTTGCTAAGAGGGAAAGACAACCTTGATCAATGCTGCAAGACCTCAGGTATCAGGTACCTTGTAGGCCCTCTTGAGCATACAAATTTCTATGGAAACCTCCCTCTTCCTTACTTCCCCCACCCCCATGGTACATAACATGCCATCCTTCACAACCCACAGCAGCAGCTCTTCCTGCCCACGGTCTTCTCCCAGTGCTTTAATAAACCTCCATTTTGCACCAAAGATGTCCCAAGAATTCTTTCTTGGCCATCAGCTTCAGACCTCACTCCACCAAACCTCACCTATGTTCTAGAACTTCATCATTTGGCACCCGAACGTGGGGCTGTGAGTCTTTACATTTGGACTCCGAGCTTCAGTGCAAAATGGGTGAGTATTTTCTTCTTCCTTTAGTCTCATTTCAGGGACTTTTCAAGGAGTGTGGTCTTACTGGAACACTTGCATGTAATGCTCAGGCTATAATCCTCTAGCCCATGGCTACTCTATGGGGAGGAGTATATCTGCCTTTTGGCTGGAAGTCAGTACCCTGGCTGGAGTGGTCATAAGACCCAGAAACTGGATGCCCTCTCTCTGTTCCTGTTCTTATATAAAGCTGTCTCTTTTGGGTACACGATGGCCACTTAAGTCACCAGGATGGCTGCCAATCTTAAGACTCCCATGTGAGGTTTCCTCCTGACTGATCTAATGTGATCCCCTCCACATCCCTGTCTAGCCACTTCTGGCTGCAGGAACTCCATTGGGAGCCGGCTGAAACCAGTACCCAATTGAATTAAAATGCAACCGGGGACCATTTCCTAGGGAAGTTGGCTGTAAGGACCACATGTATTGGAATGTCGCATAGACCATGATAGATTTCAGTCTTTACTGTTTCTTGTCAGTGTCTTTTGCAAACTACTTAAACTATGAAATTGGGTAATTTCCCTTTGCCAAATTTTTCTAGTATTTCCATGGGTTAAAATGGCAAAACAGTATGCAGTCTTCAGGACAGACGATAGCATGGCACCACACAGTATTTTGGTCCACTTACCAGGCACTCATCAGCAGCCTAGGATGTGATGGGGAAGGGGAGGGATGCCAGTACCCCTCCAGGGCCTTTTATGGCAGGAATGCCTTCCCGGGGAAGGCAGGATTGTGATCAATAGCAATGTCTTGAGGGATGCCTCTGGTCGCTTTTGACACACGGCAACCTCTGACATATCATGCGTGGGATGCCACCCAGGAGTCAGGGGGGATTTGGTAATGGACCTTCTTTACTTTTCTGGGAGCATGGCCTCAGTAGGCTTCTTCAGTTCCCAAGGACTCTACCTTGGGGTGCCTTTTAACCCACTGGAAATAATTTGGTTTGCAAAACTTGGGAAAGGAGTTAGCTCCTATAATGGCATGGCCTCAGTCGGATCTATCAGGTAGATGGTCTCAGCAGAAAACAGGGCAAATAAACTTAGGGTACCTTCATTGCTCATACCCAGGCCTTCATTGCTCCATACCAGGACCCCAACCTAAGGGCCTTTTGCAGAATGTGTTTGCCCAAATGAGTCAGCTAGTAAATTCCCTCTTGACATATTGGATGATAATTATGTAAATAAGCCTCCTAGTAAACCCAGGTTGCTGGAGGATCTGTATAGGCTATCTGTAGCAAAGGGGACTCTGACTTTTATCTCTCTGTTCCTCTTAATAGATGTGGGGGTTTCTCCGTCACTCATTTTCATGTTAATGGCTATAACTGGAGCCAACTGGGGTTCGTCTAACTCAAGACGGAGACTGTAAGGAATATTCCCAAGCAGCTGCCAAAACTCGCTTTGTTTCAGGGAAATTCCCTGTCTTCTCTGGCCCGACCTGGATTGCTTATCCCCTTCCCCCTTGCTGGTGGGAAAACAGGGCATCTGCTCCTCTGTTGGGGCTGATGAGCTCAAAACCAGGAATCCTTTCTCTGCCTTCTGGCAGCACTTTGTTTTTCTGTCTCCCCCTTCTGTTTCTGCACCAACGTGGGTGCGGCCTGCATGACTGGCCTCTAGACCATGCACCACAGCTCCTTCTCTCTTCACTGTCAAGGAGCAAGAAAAGCACCCCCTGGACCTAACACCCCTCACTCCAGATCCTCCCACCCATGTCTCAGATAAACATTCAAAGTGGAGTGAGCCCAGGTGGAATGTAAATCAGCATTCAAACTAAGTTAAGTTTGTTGGTTTGATTAAGATAGACATGTCTTTGAAGTTGCAGCAGTAAAGGTGAAGATTTTATTCTATAAAGGTTTACTGAATGTCAAATAACCTCGTGTTACCTCTGTTGCAATTTGTTAGCAAAAAGATGACTAAACTGATGGCTCATTGTCTCAAAGTTTTCATGGGTAATTGTTGAGATAACTTTCAGAGTCTTTGGTAATGTGAAAGTTTATAAAGTTTTGCTTGGATGACAAATGGAATTAAATTTGTTGGACATCGAGGTCTTTCAAACAAGATAAAAATGCTAAGTCATTAATTACTGGATGTAGGTTTGTGCTTTTGATTTCTTACAGCAAAGAAACTAAGAATATTTAAATCTATTGGTAAACATTTTGTTAACTGATTCATAAATTTGCCATCTAAAGAATTCTGTTATAACAATTCACAATTGGTTAATGACTAACTAGAGACTAAGGTGTTTCTTAGAGAACAAAATTCTGCTAACTGTAACTAAGACTAATGGAAATAAGGGAACCAACTCGGTATGTGGGAAAGATACATAAGAAAGATAAGGAATGGGAATGCACTCTGTTAAAGATAAAAGGTAATTTGTTCTAAAGAAGTTGGTTGTTTGGAAAGATGGCTTGGGACACAATCTCAATGCAAAGGAAAGTTGTAGAAGTTTTGTGAAGGGAAATCTTTGGAATGGAATTTTAGGTATGGTCAGGATGGACTAAGATTGAAATGAATGGGTTTTAAAGGTTCATTGGTATAAGATTAAAATTGTCTCCATTCAAAAAGACAATTTTCTTAAATCTACTGTTAGGAAGAAAATGTAAACAGTTGTTTACTCTTTACCTGTCTAGAAAAACCATTTTCTGCATTTTGCCTATATCAGGTCTTTAACATCCCTACTTATATTTAGGCATGTGCTTTAAAACTTTATTATAAGATTTTAGCAAATGTTGAGAAGATTGAAATTGCAGGCTTTTCCTTGGTATGCTAAGACCTCTGGTATCTTGTAGGCCCTGGTTAGCATATGAAACCTCCCTTTCCCTTACCTTCCCCCAACCGCAGGGTACATAACCTGCCATCCCTCACAACCCGGGACAGCAGCTCTCCCCACCCACAGGTCCTGTCCCTGTGCTTTAATAAACCACCGTTTTGCACCAAAGATGTCTCGAGAATTCTTTCTTGGTCGTCGGCTCCGGACCTCACCCCACCAAAACTCACCTATGTTCTAGAACTTCATCACTGTGACCTCTGCAACTGCCCAACACCTTATGCTTAGAAGGGCCCATGCTTGCTTTAATGCTTTGTTGTGATTGTTTTGAAATTCGGCACTGGGACCCACAAATTGTGTAGTCAGACTAATAAGCATAATCAATGGGAAATTTTCATAACTGCTATGCTTTCCCTAGTCTCTCGAATGTTCATATATGACAGTTTTTTTCCTTAACTTCCCCCCTCGCCCAGTATTGAATATTCTGTTTAAAAGGAGCAGACAATCTTGAGATAAGAAGAAGGCCATAGCTGAGAAATTCAAGAGCATGTATTTTCCCCACCTGGCAAATTAGTTCTGGCCATTGGTACTTTCCAGGCTGTACCTGGGTTACCAGAGAGTCTGGCCTTGCCTGACCAAGAAGGATTTTTGTGATAAGAGGTGACTTTTTGGAACAAAGAATAGCTGTGGTAACCTGTGTTTCTCTTGAAATTTTACCTGCCTCCTCCATTACAATTGTTCATGGTTACAGTGTTGCATGATTTTTCAAGTTATTATTTCACAGCTTGTAAAATCTGGAAAGCCTCTTCTCTGAGCCCAGTTTGACCAGGACTCACTGTCATGGGTAGCGTATTTGTTCTACAGCTGTCATGATAAATTACCACAATCCTGCTGGATTCGAGCAACAGTTTTGTTTTTGTTTTTTATTTTTGTTTTGGTTTGGTTTGGTTTGGTTTGGTTTTTTTCTGACACTTCACACACGCATCCAAAATAAAGATGTCGGTGGGGATAGTTCTTCCTGGAGGCTCAGAAGGAAAACTGTTCCACACTTCCCCCCCCTCCTCCAGGGGGCCGCTGGCAATCCCTGGAGTCCCCCAGCCTGTCGGTGGATGCCTGCATCTCTGCCTCCATCGTCACGTGGCCACCTTCCCTGAGTGTCTGTGTGTTGGCGTCTGTCTTTGGATTTGTGGCCACCCAATAATGCACGGGGTTCTCATCTGGAGAGCCTTGACATCATTCCATCTGCAAAGACCCTTTGGGCATATAAGACCGCGTTCATAGGTTGCAGGAGGATCGATCTTTGGGGAGCCACCAATCTGCCCACGACAGCTAGTACATGCCTTTCTGTGGCTCAAATCCCTTAAGCCTCTATGAGGCAAACAACTGCTTTAAATAATGTTATGTGGTCCTGGGGGCTGTGGCCACTGGATGGGCGCATCCCGCACTCACTGGTGCACAGGGCTTCCAGCCTGTGCCAGACACTGTACGTTTCCAGGAATTTTGCAAAACCCATTTATTTCACCCAGCCATTACTAAAAACTAAGTGGTATAAATTCACAGTGAAATAAGTGCTAGTAAACCCCAAAGCTGCTTATGCTCAGGACGCATCACTTCCTGATGGTTTCCCCACATTTTATTGTTCCGCGCTCTGAGGTTACGCACATCTGGCTCGCCTTCAGGGTGTACAGCTGACCGTCTCTCCGCAGGGCCAAGCAGAGCTCCCCTGGGAGCGGGACGTCCGCCGTGGCGGCCGTGTTCACAGCAGGTGCTGCCCTTCCAGGACTCCCTCCACTACCCCTGGAGCCGGTCATCCAACATTTCTGAGCACACTCGTGATGCTGGGAGCCCTGACGGTGAACACGAGGCCAGCACCCTCTGACGACAGATGCTAGGTCTCCTGGACATTAGGTTTCAGGGAGCAATTTCTTAACTGTGCCTAATGAAATGTGATCTGCAAGTTTTTAACTGACGTGAGACTTCGCCTGTTTCTAAATTCACAAGCCGAAAGAGATCATTTTTGCAAGTCTACGTTTCCTTACTTTTGTTTTTAAAATGGTATTATTGAACCTTGGATGATGACATAAACATTTTCAAGAGTGCAAAGCTGATGGTTTGTCACCACTTGCAAACCTCTCATTTGGGTTAGTCCAGGGGTGATCTGCCAAAGAAGCTCTTTGGGGTTAGACAGGCTTTTCACTTGCTGAGGTCTAATGAGATAGTTTAGTTTGAGTTTCTTTTTCTCTTTCCTAGGTTACGCACCACCTCAGGCATTAGCTGGAAGTGAGCTAAATGGCCCCAGAAACCAGCAAGAAGATTCTGAAGGGAGTAAGATTCTAGAATAGAATTGTTTATCTGGAGGTATTTGCATAGGGAAACCCTCGGGTCTGGTCATCTCCGGTTGAACCCGCCATATGTGGGAAGTTGTTAATACCCTCAGAAGGTGGCTCAGGGAGTACTTAAGACCCAGGAAAAACAAATCATAAATAAAAGCAAATATGACTGAGGAGAAATGTACTTCTGAAACATATTAGAAACTCTATCTCCAGGCAGTGCCACATAGAATTCAAATCCAGAATAGAACTATCCCTCAGAATAATATACTGCTTAAAATATAACTAATGAGGAGTTGTACTGGCCACTCAAGCATGCTTAAAGATGACCTTGAGAAAAACATGTACTAGCAGCAGGCCTCTGGTGGAGAGGATGACATACATCATCGAACCGAGCAGCTGGGAATACCCGCCTTGCTCAGGGCAGAACACCGCCTGCTTCATGTTAGCAGAGCAGCTGGGAACACCTGGTCCTGAACCTGTTGAGGGTTGAACACCACCTGCTTCCCTTTTTCATTGTCTCCCCTGCATCAGAGAGAGACTGCTGTTAAGGTCATCCATTACAGTGTGCTCACTCAACAAATTCCATGCTGCTCGAACAGACACGCCTTACTCTTCTTTATCTGTAAGACTTGTGATCAACATATCATTCACATTCCTTCTTGTTTACCTACAAAACCTATGGCTTAGGTATAACCTTGTTCTTCTCCTTTGTTAGCTGTTATCTTGTATCTAATAAATATAGGACTGAGGAGTTGTTGGGGCCACAGTCCTTCCAGCTGCCGTCCCCTCCTCCCTCTCTCTTAACAGCTGACTTGTTTGTGCCTCATTCTTCTCCCGTGCACTGTGAGGAAGCTGCAAGCACCCGAACAGGGACAAGAAATGAAACAAGAGAAGCCCCAGCGTGAGTTTTGCATGGCCGTGCCTTTTCCTGCCGGTGAGTTGTGGGTACTTAGCACAGGGTATGGGTAATCTAGGGAGCACAAATGACTTTTGTTGAGATGGCTCCCAAAGGCAGGAGGAGCAAAAGTCAGCGAGGGCAAACTTTTGGAGCTTTTTTTTATTATTAATTTTTATTATTTTTATTAACATATAATTAGCCCCAGGGGTACAGGTCTGTGAATCATCAGTCTTAACACACTTCACAGCACTCACCATAGCACATACCCTCCCCAATGTCCATAACCCCACCACCCTCTCCCTTCCCCCGCCCCCCCCCCCCCGCAACCCTCAGTTTGTTTTGTGAGATTTAGAGTCTCATGGTTTGTCTCCCTCCCAATCCCATCTTGTTTAATTTATTCTTTTCCTACCCACAAACCCCCCCCCCCCACATTGCATCTCCCCTTCCTCATATCAGGGAGATCATATGATAGTTGTCTTTCTCCAATTGACTTATTTCACTAAGCATAATACCCTTTAGTTCCATCCACACTGTTGCAGATGGCAAGATTTCAGAAACTTCTGGAGCTTTTAAAAGTAATTTAACAATATTGCCCCTGGTTCCCTATATTATGGACTTTGGACCTACAGACTTGGAAGAAAGTAGGTCAGGAGTTAAAACTTTTGCATGCTAAAGGAAAGCCAATTCCAACTACTGTATGGTCTAGTTGGACTCTCACTTGCTCCATTCTGCAGCCTTTACAAAGCCCTGATTTGGATAGCGATAATAAGTATTCAGGAGAAACTAAAAATGAGGGACCTGAACATGCCATCCCAGAGAAAAAAGAAATTACTAAAGTTATTGTAAAGGAAAATATAAAGGAGGCATTTCTGAGGGAACAGTTGCTAGTATGCCATGGCAAGAGGCACTGTTGCCACCGGCTCTGCCATCCTATGACAAGGTGCAATTTAGTGAAAAGGATGAAAAATCCAGGGACAACTCTATGCCCCTATTCAGCAAGAAGAAGTTACAGATGATGAGACCTTCCACCTTCAACAACATTAATAATGATTTAAGTGCCAGGGGCTTAAGTGCCAGGGGCACCTGGGTAGTTCAGTGGGTTAAGCCTCTGCCTTTGGCTCAGGTCATAATCTCAGGGTCCTGGGATCAAGCCCCACATTGGGCTCCTTGCTCAGTGGGGAGTCTGTTTCTCCTACCCCCCCCACCCCCACCTACCTCTCTGCCTACTTGTGATCTCTCTTTGTCAAATAAATAAATAAAATATTTTTTAAAAAAGATTTAAGTGTCAAAAATTGTTCAGGGGGAATGATGAGGGAACAAAAGGCAAAGCTAGTTATTATGGTCCTACCTCAAAAATTATCTACTACTGGTCTCAGCACAGAGATCAGAATTAATGGCAGTTACTACATTATTTCAAGATGTTTCTTCTATGTGTAATTTGTTGTCTGATTCTTTATATACAGTGTCTGTTTTACAGAATATTGAAACTGCTACTGTTTCTACTTCTGATGTACTGTCATGGCAGTCATCATGGTAGCTTTAAGTTTTCCTGGATGTTATGCATGAATAGATAACTTTACTTATTGGGCATATATACCTAATCCTCCCCTGCTTCGTCCAGTAGAGTGGAGAGAAGATATAATACCAATCTATTTGAATGCATCAATATGGGTACCTATAATATTGGATCCTAGATTGCCATTATTGCCCCAAGAGGAGGGTACAAACATTAATCTTACCTTAGGTATCAAAATAGACCAGTGTGTATTGGCAGTCATTCCAGTTGTCTTATCCCTGATGATCAAAGATGGTTGGTGGCCTCTCCTATTAATAATAGTCTAGTTAAAGTTCTGTTACACTTACTTTCTACTAAAGGATTCCACACCAATGAATATCAGGGTAATCAGTATAGCACAGCAGCACCCCCTATTCCCAAATGCAAATTGACACAGATATAGTCTGATAGGGGAATTTGTCCCTTGTGGGAGGGTTGTCAAGCTTCTCACCCCAGTGTCGTCATTAACTCCTATGGAATTATATGAGACTGGTCCCGCAAAGGGATGGCAGTCACCAGTTGCACTAGAAGAACTTGCTTCTCTCGTGGGATCTTGGAATAGCAAGTTTCTGGTCACTGTGCCTTGCCACAAACCTCTACTGGGGAAATGCGCTTCTGATTTGGCATGGGCAGGGACTTTCCGCACCATCCCCTTTTGTTGATTATCATAAAAGACAAAAGAATTTATAGAAGGTCCCCACTGCTTCAAATCACCTAAGAGTTTGGAATGGCTCTTACATTTATCAGTCCAATCCATTATGCATTCACATTTTCCTTGATGAGAGAAGAATGCATAAGAGTATGTGTTAGAGATCCTTGTGTTTTTGTTACAGGAAAAATGATTTTTGATCATAATGAAAGAGAAATACACTTGTAAGGACCTATTTTATATTTTTATTTTAGCCAGAGGCTTCCATTGAGGTTAAACAATAACTTTGTTGTTTAACCCTAAACTGTCCCTGCTCCCCTTACCCCAGGGGACTTCAAAACAAGTCCCAGAAAACCAGCTCCAGGTGTGAAGGCCAAGAAAAATAAGGCTGTACCCACCACAAGTCCAGCCCTGACATAAGTGCAGCCATCTTGGCAAAGCAAAAGCTGGCACCTGGCACTGTAAGAGTGGGTTAGCAGAAGAATGGCCATCCTGAAGGCCGGGAAGCCATTTTACTGAGCATCCCTAACCAGCACGCGCGCAACTTGAGATAAGAGAAAGTAGCTAAAACCTAAGAAGCAACTTAATCATATACCACCAGGGCGGTTAGGGACCAGATGTTAAAGAAAACAAATAGTTAACTTGCAGAGATCACAATCCTGCAAGACAGGAGTCTCCCTTGGTTTGCAAATATCCTGGTTTACAAGAAAAAGGCTATCTCTTCAATGGCCCAATTTCCAGATACAAGTGGCTCTGTTCCTCAAGGCCTAAGGTCACCCTCCCCACCATAAAACTGAAGGAGGCTGAGGCAGAAGGAAATTTAAATAAAGTTAAATTTCTTCTAAACCTAAATCTCACTTAACCACCAGGATAGCGCCAGGGTGATGCAGGGGTAGCAAAATGTAAAAGTTAAACTGTCAAAGTGGGCCATAAGATGTGTATGTAGCTATGAAAAAGTGCCTTGAAAATGCTATATAAACCCTTGGCTTTGAGTGCTCAGGGTCCTTGTTGAAACCTGCTGCGCTGGGCGGATACTTGGACCCCAGCTAGCTGGAAATAAACCTCGCTGTGTGACTTGCATTATTGAGAGTGTTCTCTGTCTAATTGAGGGGTGGTCGACTCCGTACCCTAACACATCAGTCGTCATGAAGCCATTGCTGCAATGGAGTCTTGGCACCAAGTAGAGAAACACTGAACAAGGCAACACATTAAGATTAATAAGGCTATAAGAATGAGAAGTCCAAAAAAGAGATCTTTAATCGTTGACCGCAGTCCTCCTTTAAACTAGGACCTTAACTAATCACTGAGAGAGAGAGAAAAGGATCCTGTAGAGCCCCAATCTGGGTATTCATGTCTTTTATTAGTCCTGTGACATTTTTGTGGTAATCTGGGATGTACACACAACATTCTGCTTTGATAATTGCACTGTAAGGGCCTACTTAGCCAGAACGACTTGGTTGAACAGCCATTTCGTTGTTTATGCAGTAAAACTTAAACTCACCTGCCCCTCCCCCCCAGAGGAACTTACTTAGAAGCAAGTCCAGGAAACCAGTAAAATATGGTTGACCAGTCCCTGGTAACAGAGCCCAAATACAAGGACGGGTCAGGTCAGGTGAAGATAACAGAGCCCAAAATCCAAGGACAAGTCAGGCAGATTGGAGACAATCTCATTGGCCATGCTTGACCACATGACCCTTGCTCTATAAAAGCTAGTCTGTGAAGCTGGGGGTCATCGCTCTCTCTGTAAGGGACAGCCCCGACCAGTCAGTTTGATTCTTGATACTGGCATGAAATAAAGCTTTGCTTGACCTTTGCTTTGTATAAGTCTCACTCCTTTGATCATGAACCCCATCAGCACATGTGCCACCCTGTGCTGCTTTGAAGACATCTAAGGCCATTCTGTTTTGTAGGACTGCCTTGAGCATCTGTGTGACTTCAGTATTAAGTAAGGAGATGCTATTTAGTGAATCATTGAGTGCCTTTGCAGTGTATTTATTAAGGGCTACTCCATGCCAAATGACATCCTCTAGTCCTACAGATGGAGCAAAAATGGATGTTAAGTGACCATACCACTTAAAAACAGATTGTGTCCATCTTTGCTTTAAATTGGGGAGATTAGCTGGAGTAGTGATGATTTTAGTATTGTGCCCATGAATCCAGGCAAATCCTAAGGTGCAGCGACCTACCCACCCTGGAGGAAGCCAGGACCGGAGGTTAGTTCCACATATCCAGTGGGTTCCATTTGGAGCTGGCCATCTAATACCAGGTCACCTTACCCCATCAGTACCAAACCAGTCAGTAGCCCAGAGTACTATTATTTGAGAACACATTTCTAGTGATAGCCATCCTAGATGTCGTGTTATTTGCCAGAGTATCATACGTAGGATTTCTTTGTTCCCAGCATAAAACTGCCTTTTGACTGAACTGTCCAATAGTTGATGTGAGCCACAAATATGTATTCCAAATTTGATATATGCCATCTTCAGTATAGCAATAGTAGGGTTTTACAGCTTAGGCCCTGGTTGGTGGGTATTAATTTGTGGGCTTGTAAGGTCAGTTAGGACTTTAATAGTTTGAGAGTATGAAAAATTTTGGTTATGTCCTGTGAACTCCATGTCTCACTGATCATGGGCCAGGAAGAAGTATCTTGATTAGTGATAGATTTATCCTGATACATACTATCTCCATATATGATTTCTGAAATATAATCCTGTAGAGAGTGCCAACCAGTGCCCTGTAAAGGGGAAACCCACCAGGGTAACGCAGATGTACTCAACAGAGGCAGAATTCCACATATCCAATAACCTGTTTTATTTTTATTTTTTTTAATACATTGCTCTTTTTTTTTTAAGATTTTATTTATTTATTTGATAGACAGAGATCACAAGCAGGCAGAGAGGCAGGCAGAGAGAGGAAGGGAAGCAGGCTCCCTGCTGAGCAGAGAGCCCGATGTGGGGCTCGATCCCAGGACCCTGGGATCATGACCCGAGCCGAAGGCAGGTCATGAGCCACCCAGGCACCCAGGAGCCCCTGATTTTTATAGTTAAGCATAATGCTGTGCCCACTGTAGAAAGGAATTGTCAGTTAAGATAGGTGAAGGGAAAATAAAGAGAACATACACAACTATCACTTTCATTTGAAGAAGCATCTGAGGTCTTCTGTGAGTTCACAGGAATAAGAAGTCATGTTAGTTTGCTCACTGGGTTCCTGTGAAAGAGGTACAGGTTTTATTCTAGATATATGGACCCATGAAGAGTGTCCTTCTAGCTTTACTGCAGTGGAAGTACATAGTATGACCCGATATGGACCTTTCCATTTTGGACGTAGGTTTTCTGTTGTATCTGATTTCCAATTTTTTAAATAAACCATGTCTCTGGGATTTACATGGGTTGGTTTTCAGCTATAGTTAAATCAGGTTTGGGGAGTGTATGATTAGTATATTCATTAACTTATGAGTTCAATCAGCTTCTAGTGAATAATTGAATAAAGCATTATAATCTTCATCTAATAACAGATCTACAGAAAGAAATGGTTTTCCATATAATAACTCAAAAGGGCTGAGTCCTAGAGGTTGTTTTGGAGCAATTCACATTTTGAGAAGTCCTACTGGTAAGAGACTAACCAAATTTTCCTGGGTTTCTAGACTAGGCTTAGTAAGATGATGTTTTAAAATATGATTAGTTTTTTCTACTTTTCTGGAGGATTGTGGATGCCAGGCTGAATACAAGAACTATTTAATTTTTAAGGCTTGGGCTATTTGTTGAATTATTTGAGCAGTAAAAAAAAAAAAAAAAAAAAAAAGGACTATTGTCACTTTGAAGAGATCGAGGAAGGCCAAATCTAGGCATGATTTCTCACAACAAAATCTTAGTTACTTCTATGACTCTTTCAGTTTTACATGGAAAACCCTTGACCCATCTGGTGAAGGTATCAACAAACACTAATAGATAGTTATAGCCTTTGCAAGGTGGCATTTGTGTGGAGTCAAGTTGCCAGTCCTCTCCTGGATAGGATCCATGCCTTTGGACTGGTTTTAAAAGAGGGGGAGGGCGAGATGCACCTTCTGGATTTACTTGGGCACAGACAGTACAGGATCAGCAAACCTGTTTTATTGTTGCTGTCAAATTTACTCCATCAAATACATTTTTAATTAAATGTTTTAAAGCTTCTTTGCCCAAATGAGTAGCCTGGTGTAAACACTGTATTATCTTCCATTAACTATTTTTGGGCATAAAATTTTTTCCCTCATGGGGCGCCTGGGTGGCTCAGTGAGTTAAAGCCTCTGCCTTCAGCTCGGGTCCTGATCCCAGGATCCTGGGATCGAGCCCTGCATCAGGCTCTCTGTTCAGCGGGGAGCCTGCTTCCCTTCCTCTCTCTCTCTGGCTGCCTCTCTGCTTACCTGTGATCTCTGTCAAATAAATAAATAAATAAAATCTTTTTTTAAAAAAATTTCCCTCATTGTTAACAAGCCAGTCCTGTGTAGTCTTAGTATATCCTTGGTCCTGAGCAATATGAGTATGGAGTGTGGACCCCATTGGAGTTAAGACTGATATAAGGCTTAATATCTGTTTACCTTTTGCTGCCTCTTTGGCTGCATGGTCTGCTAAATTGTTTCCTTTAGATTCTAAGGTCATATCTTTTTTATGTCCTTTGAGGTGAATCACCACTACTACCTCCTTGGGCAGGTGTACAGCCTCAAGAAGGGTCATGATTTCAGGCCCATATTTGATTGGGGAGTTATATTGATAGCAATCCTCTTTCCTTCCAGATAGCTCCATGGACATGTACTACCAGAAAGGCATATTTGGAGTCAGTATAAATGTTAATTCTTAGACCTTTTGCCAATTGAAGAGCACAGGCGAGCACCGTTATTTCAGCTTTGGGGGCAGAAGTATTTATTGGAAGGGGTTTTGCCTCAATAGTTTAAATCAGACTAATGGTAGCATATCCAGCCCTTTTTTCTCCCTTATCCATGGAGCTACTGCCATCAGTAAACCAATTATCATTTACATTTTTAATAGGGGAGTCCTCTAAGTCTGGCCTGCTAGAATAGACAAGATCAATGATTTCTGAACAGTTACCTTCTATAGAAGTACGATGGTCAGGTCCAGGCATGAGTAGCTGGGTTTAAAGTTTGACAAGTTTTTTGTGTTGTTGTTTTTTTATTTTTAAGATTTTATTTATTTATTTATTTGACAGACAGAGATCATAAGTAGGCAGAGAGGCAGGCAGAGAGAGAGTGGGGGAAAGCAGGCTCCCTGCTGAGCAGAGAGCCCAATGCAGGGCTCGATCCCAGGACCCTCATGACCTGAGCCAAAGGCAGAGGCTTTAACCCACTGAGCCACCTAGGTGCCCCAAAAGTTTGACAAGTTTTAAGTATTACTTCAGGTGTATCTAAAAACATAGCCTAGTACTTAGTGAGGAGGCCTCCCATCATCCATTGGTGACCCTTGGTCTCTAAGACACTCTGGATCTGATGTCAAGGCATTACAATCAGGGACTGTCCCATCACGAGCTTTGAAGCTTCTTCTACCAGGAGGGCTGTGGCAGCCACCGCTCAAAGACAAGCAGGCCACCCTTGGGCTACATTGTCAAGTGACTTTGAAAAATAGGCCACCGGTCTTGTTTCATTCCCTAATTTTCGGGTGAGAATCCTCAAGGCTTGGCTTTGCTTTTCTGCTACATATAGAGTGAAAGGTTTTTCCAAATTTGGTAACACCAGAGCTGGAGCTGACAGAAGTTTAGCTTTTAATGTTTGAAAGTCTGACTGCTGAGCTTTAGTACAGAGCAAAGTTTCCTCATTGGGACCTTTAACAGAATCATACAATCGTTTGGCTAAGAGTCCAAACCCAGGAATCCATAGGCGGCAAAAACCTGTCATACCTAGAAAAGTACAGATTTGTTTTTTTGTAGTTGGAGGCTCAAGATCCAATATAGCCTTTTTCTATCAGTAGATAGAATACGGTGACCTGGGGCTGGTTTGTATCCTAAATAGTGTACCTTTTGTTGAGATATTTGTGTCTCTTTAGGGGTTACATGATACCCTCTATCTGCCAAAAAATTAAGTGAAGTTATAGAATTTTGATCAGATGTCTCCTTTGTGGGACTACAGATTAAAATGTCACCTACATATTGAATTATTGTCCCCTTAGATAAGGATAAATTGTCCCCTTAGATAAGGATAAATAACGGGGATCTTTGCTAAGTACAGCTCCAAATAGATGAGGACTGTTTTTAAATCCTTGTGGTAAGACTGTCCAGGTTAATTGAGCAGCCTGTGGGCTTGAAGGTGAGGTCCATTCAAAATCAAAATACGGCTGTGTTTCCTCCCTTAGTGGAATACAAAAAAAAAAAAGGCATCTTTTAAGTCAAGTCCTGTAAACCAGTTGGCGTCACCAGAGACGTGGGTGAGAATAGTGTACAGATTTGGTACTACGGGATGAATAGGCATTATTGCCTCATTCATAGCTCTTAAATCTTGTACCATCTGATATTCCCCATTTGGCTTTTTTACTGGTAAAATTGGGGTGTTATAAGGAGATCAACAAGGCTTTAATATACCATGTCATAGAAACTTATTGGTAAGTGGTTATAACCCAGCTTTGGCCTCAGGTTTTAGAGGATATTGTTTTTTATGAGGTATATTGGTTGGGTCTTTAAGGTCACTTTGACGGGTTGGGCTATAAGAGCCTGTCCTGGAATATCACAATCCCAGACCTGTGGGTTTACTTCCATCCAGATATTGGAAGGGATAACAGGATATGGTTTTAGCTCCCGGACGTTGAAGAGAACAAGCCATCTCCCTCTACAGTAAGAGCAAAATCGGCTACCCAGTTTATACATTAAGTCTTGTCCAAGTAATGGGGTGGGACAACATGGAAGGACTAGAAAAACATGAGCTACCCACTGACTTTCATAGTTACAGTTTAAAGGCATTGTCTGGTGACATATATTAGTTTCCCCTTCTATGCCAACAATTGTAAGGTTATAAAGACAAGTAGGGCTAGAGTGCTGAATAAGGACAGAGTAAGTGGTCCCTGTATCAATAAGAAAATTGATAAACTTACCTCCCACATCCAGAGTAACCCAGGGCCCAGTCATCTTGATGTCAAAGGGAGCCAGACCAGCCTCAGGGCCCCGTCATGCCAGTTCTTCCAGCTTCAACTCTTGTAGGGGGGGAAGTGAGCACCTGTCTTCTTCTCTCTCTGGAGATCAGGACAGTCTCTCTTCCAATGTCCCATTTCTTTGCAGACAGGACATGGCCCTGGTGAAGAGTGTTTGCTTGGACATTCTCTGCTTCAGTGTCCAATCTGGCCACATGTATAGCATGGGGACTTACCTAGTTTTCTATCTGTTACCGGCCTTTTCTTTTGCTCCTGGTTAGTCTGGTGCTGTGGGGAATCCACAATAGTGGCCCCAATCATTTGAGCCTGTATCTTACCTGCCATTTAGTTCTCTGGTCCTTTTCTTGCTTTAGGGCCATATCTCTATTATTAAAGACTTAGGTCGCTACCTCTAGTAGGTACTGGATGGGACTTTGAGGACGTAAAGCCATTTTAGTTAGTTTTCAGCGGATGTCAGGTGCTGACTGGCTATAAAATACATATTTATTATAGTTACTCCCTTGGGTGTGGCTGGGTCCAAATTTGTGTATTTACGGATGGACTCTACCAACCGTCCCTGAAATAGAGCTGGATTTTTGTCAGTTCCTTGTGTAACTTCCTGAAGTTTATCAAAGTTCACAGGTTTAGAAAATCCTTTTATCATTCCTTCTATCAAACGTGATTATATGGTCCAGTTTTTCTCTCCCTGGACTATCCTCCTGAGAGTTCCAGTGTGGCTCGGTGTTAGGGACAGCAGTACCCCAACAATCCCTATCTCTCATTGCCAGCTCATCAGTGAACTCCTGTGCTCCCTCCAAGATTCGTTTCTTTTCCTCAGGGGTCAAAAACAAGTTAAAATTGTATATATCAAACATAATAGATACTTCTTGAAAGCCTTCAATAAATTGAGAGGGATTTTCAGACTATCATCCTAATTGTTGTTTTATCTGAGCCAGGTCTGCCATGGAGAATAGGACCTGGACCCTAATTGTGCCTACTTCTCCATTAGCAACTTCCCTAGGAGGATGCATCCTGTACTTAGATGGAGCTCCTGGAAGATGGGGAGTCCCACTTCCTGGTATGTCCAGTGGGGCTGGGGGCAGAGGGGTCTTGGGGTTTATAAGGAGGAGGGATAAGTGCCTTCTTAGCGCAGTAGGCAGCGCGTCAGTCTCATAAGGAGGAGGGATAGCAACAGAGCCAGTGTCCTCTTTCTTTGGACTGCCTGGCAATTCCTCCAACATCCCTGGTTTGTTGAGAGGAATTGGCCTGTTTAGACGGTCACCATCCAATATATCCGGGCGGGGAGTGGGGGAAGATCTGTTAACCTGGCTGAGAGTTAGACACATTCTACAAGAGGTCCACAGGTCTGGATCCTGATTTAGGGCCATAAAAGCTTGGACGTATAGACCTTCAGTCCATTTGCTCTTTTCCCTGAAGACGAGGTCTAACTGATAGATTGACCTAAAACTTAAAGTCCCATTTATGGGCCATTTTTTCCTCATCTCCTAAGGAGTGCTGAGCCCATTCAGTGTTACAGAAGATCATCTTTTTCTTTCTTAAATGTTGCAGTTTGAATTGATTCCAGTGGGTTAAAAGGCATCCCAAGGAAATTCCCTGGGCACAGAAGAAGAGGATCCCATGTTCCCAAAAAAAGTAAAGAAGGACCATTACCAAAATCCCCCCTGACTCCTGGGTGGCGTCTCACGCAGGACATGTCAAAAGCAGGTGAGGTGTCCCTCAACAAGAATCGCTATTATCACCATTCTACCTTCCCATGAAGGCATTCCTGCTGTAAAAGGCCCTGGAGGGGTGCCAGCATCCCTCCTCTTCCCCATCTCATCCTAGGCTATAGATGGTTGCCTGGTGAGTGGAATAAGATACTGTGCAGTGCTATACTCTGGAAGTTGTGTTACTGCCCTGCCATTTTTAACCCATGGAAAATACATAAAAGTTTTACAAGGGGAAACTGCCCAGTTTTATAGCTTTAAGTAGTTTGTAGAAGACACTGACAAGAAACCGTAAAGACTGAAATCTATCATGGTCTATGCAACTTTCCCACACATGTGGTCCTTACAGCCAACGTCCCTAGGAAAGTCTCTGGTTACATTTTAATTCAATTGGGTCCTGTTTTCAGCCGGCTCCCAGTGGAGTTCCTGTGGCCACAAGTGACTAGACCAGGGACGTGGAGGGGATCACATTAGATCAATTAGGAGGAAACCTCACACAGGAGTCTTAAGATTGGCAGCCGTCTGGTGACTTAGGTGGCTGTCCCATGCCCAAGAGAGACAGCTTTCTATAAGAACAGGAATAAAGAGAGGGCATCAAGTTTCTGGGTCTTATTACCATTCCAGCCAGGGTACTAACTTCCGCCAAAAGGCAGGCGCTCTCCTTCCCATAGAGTAGCCACAGCCTAGAGGATTACAGCCTGAGCACTCAATATGCAAGTGTTCCAATAAGACCACACAGCTTGAAAAGCCCCTGAAATGAGACTAAAGGAAGGAAAGAGAAAGTACTCACCCATTTTGCACTGAAGCTCAGAGTCCAGATGTAAAGACTCACAGGCCCACGTTGGGTGCCAAATGAAGTTCTAGAATGTAAGTGAGGTCCGTCCGAGGCTGATGGCCAAGAAAGGATTCTTAAGATATCTCTGGTGCAAAAAGGTGATTTATTAAAGCACAGAGACAGGACCCATGGGCAGGAAGAGATGCTGCCCTGGGGTTATGAGGGGTAGTAGGTTATATACCATGGAGTTGGGAGGAGGTAAGGAAAAGGGAGGTTTCAACAGAACTTTCATATGCTAAAGAGGACCTGTAAGATACCTGATACCAGAGGCCTTGCCATTGTCAAGGTTGTTTTTCTCTTTTAGCAAGCTATTAACATTAAGATAGTTGGGAGATTCTTAAAGAATGTCACAAATGTCCTACCCAGGAATGGGGGTGGGGGGAGTTGTAAGGTGTTAGTCTTTTGCTTTGTCCTCAGCCAGCCTTCTGTTCCCTCATCACAGCTACAACTGCTGGAATGGCCTTGCATCAGACTGTACAAACCACAAGAATGCTAGCAAGGCCTGGAATCAACAAACAATTATAGATCAAAGACTGAATGAAAGAATTGCTGATTTAGAATCAGCCGTGCTAAATATAGACGACCTTCCAAACATAAAGCTTAGACTCCATCTTTTATGTGATTAGAATGTCTTCCTTCTGTATTACTCCCTATGTCTATAACAAATCAGAAATAGCGTGGAGCAAGTTTCGCCATCATATTACCAGTCATTATGGCAATAATTTGACTTTGGGTATTAAACAGCTTCAAGATACTATTCAAGCGGGGCACCTGGGTGGCTCAGTGGGCTGAAGCCTCTGCCTTCGGCTCGGGTCCTGATCCCAGGGTCCTGGGATCGAGCCCCATGTCGGGCTCTCTGCTCACCAGAGAGCCTGCTTCCCTTCCTCTCTCTCTGCCTGCCTCTCTGCCTGCTTGTGATCTGTCTGCCAAATAAATAAATAAATAATCTTAAAAAAAAAAAAAAAGATACTATTCAAGCATTACTCACTCATCATTACGGTTCCAGTGATGAGGGAGCAGGAGGCTGGCTGAGGACAAAGCAAAAGCTGGCACCTTGCACCCCCTCTCCACCCGCTCCCCTCGGTAAATGTGTAACATTCCTCAGGCACCCCTGACTGCCATAAATGAGAAACAAATAGTTAACTTGCAGAGATCACAATCCTGCAAGACAGGAATCTCCCAACTATCTTTTTTTTTTTTTTAAGATTTTATTTATTTGACAGAGATCACAAGCAGGCAGAGAGGCAGGCAGAGAGAGAGGGAAGCAGGCTCCCTGCTGAGCAGAGAGCCCGATGTCGATCCCAGGACCCTGGGACCATGAACTGAGCTGAAAGCTGAGGCTTTAACCCACTGAGCCACCCAGATGCCCCATCTCCCAACTATCTTGATGTTAATGGCTTGCTAAAAGACAATGTTGGTCTCCCGGCACCTCCTAGGCCCTCTTTAGCATATGAAAACTCCATTGAAACCTTCCTTCCCCTCACCTTCCCCCAACCGCAGGGTAGATAACCTGCCATCCCTCCCAACCCAGGGCAGCAGCTCTTCTGTGCACGGGTCCTGTCCCCATGCTTTAATAAACCACCATTTTACACCAAAGATGTCTCAAGAATTCTTTCTTGGTCATCGGCTCCGGATCTCAGCCCACTGAACCTCACCTAGGTTCTAGAACTTCATCACCAGGAGTGAGTTTTGCACAAAGGATTAATGATATTCTGACTGATCTAAACTGTTTTGGTTGGATCAAATAAACTGGTCTTGTAATTATTGGTGGAATGATAATTCTTTGTATTGCTATAATCTTTTTATGCTTAGTCCTCAGATGTACACGAAAATCCTTCTGACAACTAATGGATCGAGAGGTTGTAAAAGCGACTTCTTCTATGCAAACAAAAAGGGAGAAATGTAATGTCCCTCAGAATAATATACTGCTCAAAATATAACTTTAACTAATGAGGAGTTGTACTGGTCATGCAAGCATGCTTAATAATGACCTTGAGAAAAACATGTACTAGCAGCAGGCCTCTGGTGGAGAGGATGATACACGTCCTTAAAGCCAAGCAGCTGAGGGATACCTGGCTCCCTCAGGTATCCCTGGGGCTCAGTGGGTTAAAGCCTCTGCCTTTGACTCATCATGATCCCAGGGTCCTGGGATTGAGCCTGGCATTGGTATCTCTGCTCAGCAGGGAGCCTGCTTCCTCCTCTCTCTCTCTCTCTCTCTCTCTCTCTCTCTGCCTGCTTCTCTGCCTACTTGTGATCTCTGTCAAATAAATAAATAAACAAAATCTAAAAAAAAAAAAAAAAAAAAAAAAAAAGGCCAAGCAGCTGAGGCCGCCTGGCTCATTCAGGGTTATACACTGCCAGCTTCATGGAAGCTGAGCAGCTGGGAATGCCCAGCTTGTTCAGGGCCAAAGGCTGCCCTGCTTCCCTTTTTCATTGTCTCCCCTGCCTCAGAAAAAGCCTTCTATTAAGGTAATTCCTTTAAGTGCGCTCACTCAACTACAGATCCATGCAGACACACCTTACTCCTCTTTTTGTTTACCTCTAAGACTTGTGACCAACAGACGACTCACATTCCTTCTTGTTTACCTACAAGACCTGTGGCTATTGTATAACCTTCTTTTCTTCTCCTTTGTTGCTCTCTTATATCTAATAAATGTGGGACAGAAAAGTTGTTCTGGGTGACAGTCCTTCCAGCTGTCATCCCCTGCTCCCTCTCTCTTACAGCTGACTTGTTTGTGCCTCATTCTTCTCCCCTGCACTGTAAGGAAAGCTGCATTTTGTAAGATTCTGTAGTTGAACCTACACAACTTTCCTTCCTTGGTGAGTCAGACACTGCATCAGGTTGAATTAATTTAGGGTTAGGATGAATATTTGGATAACAAAGATTTGTAATGTATAGAGGTGGCATAAGTTTCTGCATGTGCCTAAGGAAACACGCCTACACACTTTGTGTGCTATGTAAATGAGACTTGTGTTCCCCCTTGGGTGGATTTTAGTATTATAAGATAAAAGTAGTTGTCAATCATTCCACGCTCGTTCTGATGTGTTTTTGGAATACAGGTGAGGTTTGGTGGGGTGGAGTCTGGAGCCAAGAAGGAATTCTTGGAGATGTTTTTGGTGCAGGATGGTGGTTTATTAAAGCATGGGGACAGGACCCATAGGCAGAAAGAGCTGCTGCCCCTGAGTTGTGAAGGGTGGCTGGTTATATGCTATGAGGATGGGGGAGGTAAGGAAGAAGCAAGGTCTCAAAAGGATTTAAATATGTTAAAGAAGACTCCCAGGATGCCAGAGGCCTTGCCACTGTCAAGTTAAGGTGGTTTTTCCCTCTAGTAAGGCATTGGCATGAAGATAGTTGGGAACTTCCTGGAGGAACATTGTACTCTGCCCACTTCGAGTATCTGTCCACAGGCTGCAGATTATAAGGACACTTCATTTTATCTACATTTCCTTCTGGAAGCTAGGTCACTGATAGAAATGCTTTGTTCTTGTAGCTCGCTAAGACATTTGTAAACTGAGGGAGACTTGTATTATGCAGGATTGTGATCTCTGTAAGTTTAACTATTTGTTTTTGCTTTCCTTAACTCTAGGGCAGCCAGGAGTGCGTGAGGAATGTCACTTATATCCCATGGGGGGGGGGGGATGTCAGCTTCTGCTTTGTCCTCACTTTGCCTTCTGTTCCCTCATCAATTCCGTGGTCTTTCCATGGTCCATCTGTAGAGGCATGGGTCAGGGGTTAAGTTCAACCTGGTCTGGTCCATCTGGACTCACTGGAGGTCTTGTCAGGCAGTCATTGTTGCTCCAAAGGTGGCTTTGCTTTCCATTTTCTGAGTTGAGATAAGCCCGAAAGAAGAGGTTAAAGAAAAAGTGGGGAAAAGGCCAGTGACTACAAGCAGATTGGCATTAAAGATCAGGTCTGGGGACTAGCTGATGCCAATTTCATTTAAAAAAATTTTTTTTTAAGATTTTATTTATTTATTTGACAGAGAGAAATCACAAGTAGATGGAGAGGCAGGCAGAGAGAGAGAGAGAGGGAAGCAGGCTCCCTGCTGAGCAGAGAGCCCGATGCGGGACTCGATCCCAGGACCCTGAGATCATGACCTGAGCCGAAGGCAGCGGCTTAACCCACTGAGCCACCCAGGCGCCCCCAATTTCATTTAAATTTATTTTTGTCAGGTTCATGGGTGGCTCAGTAGGTTAAACATCTACCTTTGGCTCAGGTCATCATCCCCAGGGTCCTGGGATCTAACCCCACCTCAGGCTCCCTGCTTGGCAGAGATCCTGCTTCTCACTCTCCCTCTGCAGCTCCCTCTGCTATATCCCTCTGCTAATGATAATATAATACATGACAATATACTCCTGCTTGTGCTCACTCTTTGCCAAATAAATAAAATCTTTTTTAAAAATTTATTTTTGTCGGGACGCCTGGGTGGCTCAGTTGGTTAAGCAGCTGCCTTCGGCTCAGGTCATGATCCCAGCGTCCTGGGATCGAGTCCCGCATCGGGCTCCTTGCTCGGCGGGGAGCCTGCTTCTCCCTCTGCCTCTGCCTGCCATTCTGTCTGCCTGTGCTCGCTCTCTCCCCCTCTCTCTCTGATAAATAAATAAAATCTTTAAAAAAAAAATTATTTTTGTCAACATTTTGTAAACAAAGGAAATACGGAGATAATACATAAATAATAGTTTTAGTACTTATTTTGATAAAATACATTTCTGCTCTCAAATGTAGTTGTTCTATAAGTACATTGGTGGCATTTATTTTTCTTTTGGATCTATTTTTTTTTAAATTACAGCTTTATTAAGGTAGTTGACAAAAAAAAAAAAACTTGTAACACATTTAAAGTGTACATCATGGTGTTTGGATAAATATCTACATTGTGAAGGGAACCCCATCTAGTTAACCCCCATTACCTCACATATTAATCTTTTTGTTTTGTTTTGTTTTGGTGAAAACATTTAAGTTCTAC
Source organism: Mustela nivalis (assembly GCF_964662115.1). Classification (NCBI taxonomy): domain Eukaryota; kingdom Metazoa; phylum Chordata; class Mammalia; order Carnivora; family Mustelidae; genus Mustela; species Mustela nivalis. Next base: position 89,005,894 of record NC_139024.1, on the reverse strand, counting down.
TCTCAGAAAATTTCAGTGATACAATATAGTGTTATCAACTGTAGTCATCATATTTTATATTAGACCCTCAGAACTTAACTCATTTTATAACTGAAAGTTGATACCTTTTCACCAATCTCTCCCTACCTCCTGCTTCCCCTCCCCCACCCCCATCCCCACCTCTGGCAAACGGTGTTTTTACTCTTTGAGTTTGATTCACCCCCAACACCTCAGTGACACCGTGCAGTCTTTATCTTTCTCTGGTTTTAATAAGAGAAAAACTACTCGAAGACGGCTGACCAAACCAGCAAGGAAATTCCAGTCCCTGTCTCAAAGCCCCTCCGGGTTCTTCTTTCCTACCCCATTTCCCTCACATGCCAAAAGTTTCAAGTATGCAGAAATAGAAGGGTATAAATTACCTCCCTGCTTGTGCTCGGGGCTCAGACCTTTAGAGAACACTCTCCTCTGAGCCCACCGGTGTTAAATAAACCTCTGGTCCTCCAAAGTCTCCAAGTGCCCCTTGGTTCTTCCGTCAGGATCCAGTCCGGGTTCCGTAACAGTTTGTTTCACAGAACATAACACCCTCAAGGTCTATGTTGTTGCAAGTGGCAGGATTTCCTTCTTTCTTATGACTGAAGAATATCCCATGTGTACATAACACATCATCTTTATTCATCTATTGATGTAACTTAGCTTGTTTCTCTATCTTGGCTTCCGAGAATAACGCTACAGTGAATATGGGAATGCAGATATCTCTTTGATATCCTATTTTCATTTCCTTTGGGTTTATATCCAGAAGTGGGATTGGTGAATTATATGGTGGTTCTATTTTTAATTTTTGGAGGAAACTTGATGCTGTTTTCCATAGTGGCTGCACCAATACACATTCCCTCCAACGGTGCACAAGGATTCTATTTTCTCCACATTCTCATCAACACTGATCTCTTGCCTTATTTTTTAGATTTTAGATTTTATTTATTTACTTGTCAGAGAGGGAGGGAGAGAGAGAAAAAGCACAAGCAAGGGGAGTGGCAGAGAGAGGGAGAAGTAGGCTCCCCACTGAGCAAAGAGCCAAATGTGGGACTCAATCCCAGGACACTGAGATGGATCATGACCTGAGGTGAAGGGAGACACTTAACACTGAGCCACCCAGGTGTCCCTCTTGTTTTTTTTGGTAATAGCTGTGGTAATAGGTGTGAAGTAGTATCTCATTGTGATTTGGGGTTTGTTTTTTTGTTTGTTTTCTTTTTTAAGATTTTATTTATTTATTTGAAAGGGAGAGACAGAATATAAGCAGGGGCAGTGGAAGAGGGAGAAGCTATTTCCCTGCTGAGCAGGGAGCCCGAAGCAGGACTAGATCCCAGGATGCTGGGATCATGACTTGAGCCAAAGGCAGACGCTTAACTACTGAGCCACTCTGACCCCCTCATTGTGATTTTGGTTTGCATTTCCCTGATGATTAGTGATGTTGAGCACCTTTTTCATGTGTCTGTTGGCCTTTTATATGTCTTCTTCAGAAAAAATGTCTATTCCATTTCTCTGCTCATTTTTAAATCAGATTTTTTTTTCTTTTCTTTTTTTCTTTTTTTTGCTACTGAGTTGTATGGGTCCTTTTACATTATGGGTATTAATCTCTTATTGAAGCAGAGAGTGAGGTTCCTGTCCCAAGGAGTTGAAGAATGAATCTTGCAGACAAAATACAATGAGTGAATCAAAAGCATTTTATTAAGGGTATCAAAAAAGCTCTCAGGGGGGCACCTGGGTTGCTCAGTGGGTTAAAACCTCTGCCTTCAGCTCAGGTCATGATCTCAGGGTCCTGGAATCGAGCCCCGCATCAGGCTCTCTGCTCAGCAGGGAGCCTGCTTCCTCCTCTCTGTCTGCCTCTCTGCCTACTTGTGATCTCTGTCTGTCAAATAAATAAATAAATAAAATCTTTAAAAAAACAAAAAACAAAAAACAACCTCTCAGGGGTGAGAGGAGTCCCAACAGCATTGCCACTGAGGGCTTTTTAGGATTGGTCTTTTACTGAAGGCTAACCAGGAAATTTAAATCTTTTACACTTCTCTACTGGTAGTGATGAAGTTCTAGAACCTAGGTGAGGTTTGGTGGGCTGATGTCCGGAGCCGATGACCAAGAAAGAATTCTTGAGACATCTTTGGTGCAAAATGGTGGTTTATTAAAGCACGGGGACAGGACCCGTGGGCAGGAAGAGCTGCTGCCCTGGGTTGTGAGGGATGGCAGGTTATGTACCCTGCTATTGGGGGAAGGTGAGGGGAAGGGAGGTTTCAGTGGAGTTTTCATATGCTAAAGAGGGCCTACAAGGTGCCAGGATGTTCCAGGCCTGCCGGAGGCCTTGCCCTTGCTGCTGGATCAATGTTGTCTTTAGACCAAGCCATTAACATTAAGATCTTTGGGAGACTTTTTGGTGGGGTGTCACAATCCTGCTATCAATCGTCTTTGTTAGTGAGATTTAGAACATTTGTAAGCCAAGGGAGACTCCTGTCTAGCAGGATTGTGAGCTCTGCAAGTTAACTATTTGCTTATTGTTCATGGCAGTCAGGGCTGCCTGAGGGATGCTACACTTATGGAGGGGAAAGGGTGAAGAGGGGGTGCAAGGCGCCAGCTCCTGCTTTGTCCTCAGCCAGCCTCCTGCTCCCTCATCAGTAGCACCGTTCAGTAAAGACTAGTGATAACATCTTTAATGGCTTACTTCTTTGTAGGGTCTGTTTATTTTCTGTTGACTACAGGAGTCATCATAAATAAGACCACCCCCCATCACCTTGGACACCCAGGGCAGGGTGGTCTGGTGTGTTCCTTTATATCTGATTTCCTTATACCTCCACATTTTGGGGATTTCTGTGGGCCTGATCACATAGCCCCCTATCTATCTCTCCCTACCTCGCCCTGTCTGTCGCTTACTCATTATCAGGTAAATAATTTGTAAGTATTTTCTCCTATACTGTAGTTTGCCCTTTTTAGTTTATTATTTCCCTTGCTCTGTAGAAGATCTTTAGTTTGATGTAGCCTCACTTATTTTAGCTTCTGCTGGCTTTGCATTTGGTGTCAAATCCAAAAATCATTGCCAAGACCAATATCAACCAGCTTACCCCCTGTTTTCTAAGAGGTTTGTGACTTTAGGTCTCATGTCCATTTTTAATGGATTTTTGTCTATGGTGAGGGATAGGGATCTAGTTTCATTCTTTTGCATGTGATGATCCAGTTTTCCCAGCAGTTTATTGAGTTTATTGAAAAGACTACCCTTTCCCCACTGTATGTTCCTGGCTTCTTTCTTGTAAATTAATTGACCACATATGCATGAGTTTATTTGTGGGGTCTCTATTCTGTTCCATTGATCTAGGTGTCTCTTTTTATGTCAGTGCCACACTGTTTTGATTATTATAGCTTTGAAATATATTTTGTAATCTGTATCTATCTATATACTTTAAAGATTTATCCATTTATTTGAGAGAGAGTAGGGGGAGGGAAGAGGGAGAGGGAGAGAGAAACTCAAGCAGACTCCTCACTAAGTTTGAAGCCCAAAGTGGGGCATGATTCCATGACCCTGAGATCATGACCTGAACCAGTGAAACCAAGAGTGGTCCACTCAACCAACTGTGCCACTCAGGCGCCCCTATTTTGTAATCTGTTTTGAAATCAAAAGGTGTGATGCCTCGAGCTTTGCTCTTCTTTCTCAAGATTGCTTTGGTTATTTGGGGTCTTTGGTTCCATACAAATTTTAAGATTGTTTGTTCTATTTCTGTAAAAAATGCCATTGGAATTTTGATAGGGATTTCATTCAATCTGTATATTGTTTTCCAAAATATGGGCATTTTAACAATATCAGTTCTTCCAGTTGATGAGCACAGAATATTTTCCCATTTGTGTCTTTTTCAATTTCTATCATCAGTGACTTATCATTTTTAGTATACAGATCTTTCACCTCTTTGGTTAAATTTATTCCTGGGTAATTCATTCTTTTTCATACAAAAAGTTGTCCTAGTGGGGTCAAGTAGTATTTCATGGTTTTGATTTGCATTTCTTTAATAACTAATGAGGTCGAGCATCTTTTTTTTTTTTACAAATGAGTTGTAACTTTAGGTTTTTTTTTTTTTAATTTTATTTATTTGTCAGAGAGAGAGTGAGTGAGAGCGAGCACAGGCAGACAGAGTGGAAGGAAGAGTCAGAGGGAGAAGCAGGCTCCCTGCGGAGCAAGGAGCCCGATGTGGGACTCGATCCCAGGACGCTGGGATCATGACCTGAGCTGAAGGCAGCTGCTTAACCAACTGAGCCACCCAGGCGTCCCTCGAGCATCTTTTTGATGTAGTTTGAAGGTTGGAGTTCGGAGCCAGTGCCCAAGAAAGAATTCTTGAATCATCTTTGGTGCAAATAGGTGGTTTTGTTAAAGCAAAGGGACAGGACCTGTGGGCAGAAAGATCTGCTGCCCTGGAATTGTGAGGAGCAACTGATTATAAACTTTAGGGTTAAGGCAGGTCTCCAAAAGGATTTTCAAGGGAATCTTGGGTCACTCAGTTGGTTAAGCAACTGTCTTCAGCTCAGGTCGTGATCCCAGGGTCCTGGAATCGAGTCCCAACTCAGACTCCCTGCTCTGTGGGGAGTCTGCTTCTCCCTCTCCATGTTCTCACTCTCTGACAAATAAATAAAATCTTTAAAAAACAAAACAAAACAAAACAAACAAACAAACAAACAAACCCGATTTTCATATGCTTAAAAAGACTCCCAGGATCCGGGAGGCTTAGGTACTGATAAAGCTAAGGTTGTTTTTCCCTCTAGCAAAGTATTAACATTGAGACAGTTGGGAGTTTCTGGAGGAATGTTATACTCCGTTTGCCTCAAGTATTTGTCAGTGGGCTGCAGGCTATAAGGAAATTTAATTTCTTTCCTTTGCCTTGGTTTCTCACATCATTTTCTTGTGCTTATTGGCCATGTGTAGGTCTTCTATGGAGAAATACTTCTTCAAATCTTTAGGGTAGGTCTATTCCTAATTAACTCTTAGCCCTTTGTGGTTTGTGCTTTATTGGGGGTTTCATCTTTTAGAATCCATACTTTGGAAAACCCTGGCTGTAATCTGAGTCTCAGAATCCAGTGCTCAATTCCACTTGGTTTGACAATACCCTAGCAGTGAAAACTGTTTCCCTGGTCTATCTGACTGGTTTTCTGCCTTTGTTCCATTTCTGGTCTGAATATTCCTCACTTTCTTCTCAACCCATGGATGTGTTCAAGGGGATTTTTTTTTCTGTTTTTTGTTTTTTTTTTTTTCCAGCATTTTAGTTGTTTTCAGTGGGAAGGTTCAACCTTGACTCCTACTCCACCATGTTGCCAGAAACAAAGTTGAGTTTCTAGCAAATTTAAAAAGCTATTTCATGGGATACCTGGGTGGCTCAGTTGGTTAAGCTGCTGCCTTCAGCTCGGGTCATGATTCCAGCGTCCTGGGATTGAGTCCCACATCAGGCTCCTTGCTCAGCAGGGAGCCTGCTTCTCCCTCTGCCTCTGCCTGTGCTTGCTCACTCGCTCTCTCTGACAAATAAATAAATAAAATTTAAAAAAAAATAAAAATAAAAATAAAAAGCTATTTCATGGGGCGCTTGGCTAGTCCAGTCTATAGGGCATATGTCTCTCAGTCTGGAGCTGTAAGTTTGAGCCCTTTATTTATTTATTTATTATCTTTATTTAGTTATTTGTTTATTATTTATTCATTATTTTAAAAGAAATAAATAAAAATAAAAAATATGTTTCTTTTCAGTTTGTTTGTTTTTTTAAAGATTTTATTTACTTATTTGAAAGAGAGAGAGAGAACAGAGAGAGTGAAAGGGAGAAGCAGACACCCTACCCAGCAGAGAGCCTGACGTTGGGGCTTGATCCCAGGACCCTGAGATCATGACCTGAGCAGAAGGCAGACAACTGGCTGAGCCACCTACACCTACCCTCTTTTCAGTTCATTTTTAATAATTAAATTTATTGAGGTATAACTGATAAACAAAAATTCACCAATTACATATATAAAGCAAATGTATAGTTCAATGCGTTTTAATATATGCACTCATCAACATATAGGACATTTCCATCATGCAAAAAGTTCCTCAAGCCTCTTTGTAGTCATTTCCTTACTCTACTGACAGTTCAAGACAACTGTTGACCTATTATCATTTTATTTGACTTCTGTCTTTTCTAGCACTTCCTGTAGATGAAATCATATAGTATTGCCTCTTGGGCCTGATTTCTTCCATTCAGCCCACTGTCTTGGAGCTTGATCCACATTCTTTTACATGTGTCAGTGGCTCATTCTTTTTTGTTGCTGAGTAGTAACCCAGTGTTTTTACATATATCACATTCAGGTCATTTTTGAGATAAGATTTCTGCATATTACAGGACAGAGAAAAAGGTGTCAATAAACGGGAAGAAGAGAGTTACTAACATGGAAGGTTAATATGTGAGATTTCTGCTATGTGGTTTTTTTTTTTTTTAAGATTTTATTTATTTATTTGACAGAGAGAGATCACAGCAGGCAGAGAGGCAGGCAGAGAGAGGGGAAGGGAAGGAAGCAGGCCCCTGCCGAGCAGAGAGCCCGATGCGGGACTCGATCCCAGGACCCTGAGATCATGACCTGAGCCAAAGGCAGCGGCTTAACCCACTGAGCTACCCAGGCGCCCGCTATGTGTTTCTTATTAAAGAAAATCTTTCTGTTTCTTTAGTCTGTTAAGTCAAGATTTAAAGGACTGAATTTCGCTTTCAATGCTAACTAATGAAATGCCAGATCCTGGCCGTTAAAAGCAAATCTTGGGGCACCTGGGTGGCTCAGGTGGTTAAGCAATGGCCTTTGGCTCAGGTCATGAGACTGGAGTTCCAGGATGGAGCCACACATCGGGACCCCCTGCTCAGCGGGGAGTCTGCTTATCCCTCTGACCTTCCCCCACTCTTATGCTCGCTCTCTCTCATTCTCTCTCAAATAAATAAATAAATCTTTAAAAAAATGAAAATGAAATAAAAGCAACTCTCAGGGCACCTGGGTTTCTCAGCCAGTTAAGTGTTTGCCTTCAGCTCAGGCCACGATCTCAGGATCCTGGGATTGAGCCCCACGTTGTGCTCCCTGCTCAACAGAGAGCCTACCTCTCTCCCTCTCTGCAGTTCTCTCGCTTGCCCGCTCACTCTCTTTCAAGTAAATGAATAAAATCTTTAAAAATAATAATAATAAAAGGAAGTCTCACAGTTTTTTTTTTTTAAGATTTTATTTATTCATTTGAGATAGAGAGCAAGATCATGGCGCAGAGGGAGAAGCAGGCTCCTGCTTGAGCAGGGAGCTCAATGCGGGGCTCGAACCCATGATTTCAGGGTCATGACTTGAGCTGAAAGCAGACACTTAACTGACTGAGCTGCCCAAGGAGCCCTAAGACTGACATTTTTATAAATGTTCTCGATTTAACTTGTGGTTAAATCAGATTCTTTGAACTAGTTTGATAATGCAGAATGCTGTTGCTCCCTCTGCTGCTGCAAGGAAGAGGGGACATCTTCATTTCTTTCACAGATACTTTTGTTAAAATAGTCAGACTTGGAGTGCCTGGGTGGCTCAATCAGTTAAGTGTCTGCCTTCAGCTCAGGTCATGATCCTTGGGTCCTGGGATGGAGCCTCTTGCCCAATGAGGAGCCTGCTTTTCCCTCTCCCTCTGTCTGCCACTCCTGCTTCTGTTCTCACTCTCTTGTCAAATAAATAAAGAAAATCTTTTTCTAAAAAAATGTCAGTCTTGTTTTCCATTTCCATTCATGCCAATTGGAGACTTGGTGACTATAACTATTACCAACTTGCTATGTTCTCTCTTAATTTAAATATCCCCTTAGAAGTGTAATTTGAATAAAGGAATCATATAAGACTTTTGTCCTGGGAAAATCACTTTAAAAATAAACCTATAGGGGCACCTGGGTGGCTCAGTGGGTTAAAGCCTCTGCCTTCTGCTCAGGTCATGATCTCAGGGTCCTGGGATAGAGCCCTGCATCAGGCTCTCTGCTCAGCAGGGAGCCTGCTTCCTCCTCTCTGTCTGCCTCTCTGCCTACTTGTGATCTCTGTCAAATAAATAAATAAAATCTTTTCAAAAATAAATAAATAAATAAACCTATAGTTCAGATTAGTTTTCTTACACATTTGTATGTTTGATTTATTACCCTAGTAATATTGTGCTAATTGGTATTTTTAAGTTCCTAAACACTGTGAATATTCTAAGTATAAATACTGTCTCCTCAAATCAGAAAAGGATGATTAGCATAATGCAAAACATAAAAATTCCTAACTCTGCTAGGTTTTTTTATTTTCACAAGAAGATTACATCTGTTCTCTTGTAAATTAATATCAAAGAATGAGAATAATTGTGAAAGAAGCGCCCTCCAGAGGCAGGAAAGCATTAGTTTATATTAATTTTATACTTAAATACTTAAGTATATACTTAAAAGTTTATACTTAAATAATGTGTGGTTACAAAATTACACAATCACACAGAGAAGTAAACATAGTTCATTTTCTATAAGTGATCAAATCTTCACAACCCCAATACCACTAGCAGGTTGGTGCCTTAAACTTGCCAATTAATAGAATCTCTGTGTCTTTTGGTTTCAACAGACTCTTGGTGGCCAAACAACTCCTTCAGGCAAATTCTGAAGTCTTGAGATTGTCTCCTCCTACTCTTCTTTCTGATAGGTCTCCTGGAGGGTGAAATGAGTGATTACCTCCTGGTAAATGGAGAGAGAGTCTTAGATTTGCTCTCACTGGATGTCTGTTGCCCCTGGTTTCTGAAGTAGTTTTCCTTTCTGTCTTTCTAATCACTTGGAATCTTGTTGCTACTGTCTTTGAAGTCTGCATGTGATGAAGTGTTGGTCTAATTTCTTCATCCAGTTATGACTTAACAGTACCTCCACTGGTTAACTGTCTCATACGGGCTCCAGTTGGCTCTAAGAATCTCTCTGAGTCTCACCCAGGTCCTTGAACCATCTTGGTTCAAGCTGAAATACTATGAAACACTGAGATCTCAGGAAATTTTGGAGGCTATTTTATGCCTTCTTTGCCTAGTTAGGGCACATTACCAGGTCTACAATTCTATGCATGGCAAGGGAGGGAGGTGAATAGAGATGCAAGTCACCCACTTCTTAAATCCCTCAAAGTTGGGTGCCTGGGTGGCTCAGTTGGTTAAGTGACTGTCTTCAGCTCAGGTTATGATCCCAGACTCCAGGGATTGAGTCCTGTATCAGGCTCTCAGTTCAGAGCGGAGTCTGTTTCTCCCTCTGACCCTCTCCCCTCTCATGTTCTGTCTCTCTCTCCCTCATAAATATATAAAATCGTAAAAAAAAATAAATAAATCTCTCAAAGTGCAAGTTCTTTGCCTTGCCTCTGACTTCCCTTTTCTTCCCTGACTCAAGAAATTTTTTTTTAAAGATTTTATTTATTTATTTGACAGAAATCACAAGTACACTGGAGAGGCAGGCAGAGAGAGAGAGAGAAGGAAGCAGGCTCCCTGCTGAGCAGAGAGCCCGATGCGGGACTCAATCCCAGGACCCTGAGATCATGACCTGAGCTGAAGGCAGCGGCTTAACCCACTGAGCCACCCAGGCGCCCCAGGAATTTTTTTTTTTAATAAAGATTTTATTTATTTACTTGTGGGAGAGTGAGAGCAAAAGAGAACTTAGGTGAAGAGGAAGAAGCAGGCTCCCCACTGAGCAGGGAGCTCAAAGATGCCATCAAGAAAGTAAGAAGGCAGAAAAAAGAAAGTAAGAAGGCAAGCCACTGTATGGAAGAAACTACATGTGACACATATAGCTGACAAAGCACTCAGCAGAATATATGAAGAATTCTTAAAAATTAGTAAGGGCGCACAGGCGAATTGTGGCTTTCCACAATGTCAGCTTTATTCAATCATAAAACAAAGTTAAATCACAACTATGAAGCAGGTTCAGGCTCCCAAACTTAAGGACATTTCACTACGTGATTTAACTTGGCTTCCTACACAGCACACAAAGCAGGACAGGAGACAAGCCACACAACAAACAAGATAACAGCAGGGCGCGGGAAGTGAAGGGAACAAACGCGAAGTCAGTCTGTGGGTGTGCAGTTGAGATAAGGCCTCAGTCTGGTTCGCTCAGCCATCGGCCCTTACTGCTTCCAATGTTCAAGCAGGGAAGGAATTTGGTTCTGTTCGGAGATCCATCCGGCAGAGCCTTCTGTGGCAGTTAACCCTTTTTTTTTTTTTTTAAGATTTTATTCATTTATTTGACAGAGAGATCACAAGCAGACAGAGCAGCAGGCAGAGAGAAGGGGAAGCAGGCTCCCCACTGAGCAGAGCCCAATGTGGAGCTCAATCCCAGGACGGTGAGATCATGACCTGAGCCGAAGGCAGAGGTTTAACCCACTGAGCAACCCAGGTGCCCCGGCAGTTAACCTTTTTTAAGTAGTCATAGAGGGGTCATGTCTGAAGGGTCTGACAGTTTGCTGACAAAATCCTTCCTTTTTTTTAAAGGGATTTAATCGGTGTCAGGTCCCCGCAGACCTCCTCTGGTTCTGCTCATTCTCAGTTCTGGAATGTCAGCTGACATTGGTCCCCACAATATCTCCTCGCTGCAGTGCCTTAACTGCTTGTATCATTGCTTGACCCAGGCTCCTGCCTGACATGAGAGACTCCATTTTGCTCTCTACAATAAGAAAAAAGAGCACACCTGGGTGGCTAAGTTGGTTAGGCGGCTGGCTCTTCATTTTGGCTCAAGTCATTATCTCAGCGTCCTGGGATGAAGCCCCATGTGGGGCTCTGCGCTCAGTGGGAAATCTGTTTGAGGATTTTGTCTCTCTCTCTCCCCGCCCTGCCCCTCCTCCGGCTTGTGCTCTCTTGCTCTCTCTCTCTCTCTCTTTCCCTAAAATAAATCTTTAAAAATAATGGATAAGAAAAAGACAAGCCAATGGAAAAGTAGGCAGGGGAATTAAGCAGGCAATCACAAGGGGATATTTGAATGGCCAGTAAACACTTGAAAAGATGTACCATCTTATTTGTCTTTAGGGACAAGGAAATTAAACCAACAATGATATAGTACTCATATCAGTTATGTCCACAGGATTCACAGAGGTGATTGATTGAGTGATGACATGGAGAGGCTAATGCCTTTGAAAGAAGATTTGTATTCCTTAGAGTTTCCAGGAGAGAGGGGGTACATATGCCACGTAGGTCACCTGGGGAAGCATCAGGTTTGGTCATCAGGGAAAGCAGGAGTGAGGGAAAAGCATAGGTCACAGCCTTTAGGAGGTCTTTGAAAGAAAGGCAAGGCAAGCAATTTAGGATTGGTTCGTTTGAATGATGTCAGCTACAGGAGTCGTTCTAGTTAATCTGGTACCTATCCCTGGTTGATTTCGGCAGAGGAAATACTGACTTGGTATGAGGGTTAGATAAACAGGGGGTTGAAGGGATGGACGTGGGATTTGTTGCGAGGTTTGTAATATGACTTTTACATGCTCACAAAAGCTGGATTACACGGGAGATACTAACAATTTGGGCTGTTAATTTGGCCCTATAATTAATGGATGCCAAAGAGACAAATACAGAATCTAAGAAAACAGAACAACACTACATCTACTAGAAAGGCTAGCACTGAAAAGAAAAAACTGACAATACCACGATCTGGCGAGGAAGGATGGGAAGCAGCTGCAATGCTCACCACTGTTGGTATATGAAGTTCAGCCATAGCACAAACCAGTCAAGGTACTGAAGTCAGAATGGTGGCTTCATCTTCTTGGGGAGAGTGTTACTGAGAAAGGAGGGGCCCAAAGAAGATATTGTGGTGGTGAAGTCTTTCTCTTGGGCTTCATTACAGAAAACAGATGTAATACATAGCCATATACATTTATCATATCATGTCTTGGTTACATAAATACAATTTAGTACATAGGGATTTTGACCATCTTACCCATCCCACAAGACTTCTTGCTGGATGTGACATAATAAGAAATATATACTTGATCTCTGCCCTCATTCCTAACAAAGATCTCCTAAAACCCATATAATTTCCTGACTAATGGGATGATGGGAGCATATTATACAGAGTTCTGAAATCCCTTGGAATATCCTGAGTGATTAGAATGCCTTTGGTCCTAATGAGCTCAATCTTGGTGGGATCCTGTCTAGGGGCTAAATCAAGGCTAAGCCATGATTTAAAATTTGGAACTTTTAGCCCCAAACTCCATCCTCTGGAGAGGCTGAGTTCGTAATCAATGCCCATGTGATAAAATCTCCATCGAAATCCCTGAACCCCAAGGTTTAGAGAGCTTCCGGGTTGGTGAACACATCCATGTACCAGAAACCTAGCACAATGTGCTCAGGATCCTTCTGGATCTCATCCTATGGTTTCTTCCCTCTGGTTGGTCATCTGTATCCTTTATAATAAACTAGTAATAGTAAATAAAGTGTTTCTCTGAGCTCCATGAGCTATTCCAGCAAATTACCAAACCTGAGAAGGGAGTCATAGACCCCTGATTTGTAGCCAGTTCAGACAGAAGTGAGCCAAAGAATAGATGGCATCAGACACGCAGCATATAAAATGGCAAGTACCAGGGGCACCTGGGTGGCTCAGTCGGTGAAGCATCTGCCTTCAGATCAGGGCATGATCTTGGGGTCCTGGGATCAGGCCTGTCAGGCTTCCCTGCTCAGCAGGGAGCCTGCTTCTCCCTCCAACCCTCCCCCTACTCATGCATGCCTTCTCTCTCAAAATAAAATAATAAAATAAAATAGAATAAAATAATAAAAAAATAACATAACATAAAAATAAAATAAAATAGCAAGTGCCTTACGTGCTTTAGGAAAGAGGTATATACCGAAGGACTGGGAGACTAAAGTACAAAGGGCTCTCACTTCATTGAGGTGTTCGTGATTTTGCACACAGCTGTCCCCTCCAAAATGAAGGACAAATGGCTTTACCTATGCTATCTGCCACTAAATGAAGAAACAAAGAGACCACACTCAGGTGAGTTTAGAGACAGTGTTTATCATATATAGGTATACAATTCTGATCTCCTTACCTGTTCCCCTAAAACGAAGCCACGTTTTGAGTGAGGCTCTGAGGAAGGGAAGCTTCTCCAGGTGGTCGAGTCAGCAGTGCAACATGGTCCTTATGATCCCCTTGATGTGCATAGTGTCTGTGGCAGAAGTCCTGTGTGTAGCCTGTGGCAGGTTCTGACAGGAGAATGACAGCAGAGGTCTTTGACCATGACCTTTGTCAAGGAAATATTCTCTCTTTGAGAATCCGCTTTCAACTTGCTGCTGGGCCATGGACACAGAATTACCGTGGACCTCAAGCTGCTCATCGCGATCTCTGTCATCCACCTGAACATGAAGCTGGGTGTCATCAAATAGAAATGATCTGTACAAGGTGATGTTTGAGCCAATCCTGGAGACACCAGCAGCTCACAGCACCCATACCCCTACTTCTGGGGCCTTGCTGCTTCCATCACTGTGACCTGATGAGCTGTGCCCTGACAGCTGTGGTGGAAAGACCTCAACATTAGTTTGTAGCCGCCTTTACCTGATATGCAGGCATTAGAAAGAAATGGACTGCTACACTATTATGGCCCCAAATCAAGGGTGGCCCTGAAGGACATTGGTGGTAGGCAGGACTTCAAGAAATAATGCATATATGTAGTTTTCCCAAAAGGAGAGAGGGCCTGAGGTAAAAATCTACACTGATTCTTGGACAGAGGCTAATGGTTTAGCTAGATGGGGAATTAGAAGTAATATTAAAAGGAAGTTTGGAGAGATGCCTGGGTGGCTCAGTGGGCTAAGCATCTGCCTTCAGCTCAGGTCATGATCCCAGGGTCCTGGGACTGAGTCACACATGGAGCTCCCTGCTCAGCCAGGAGCCTGCTTCTCCCTCTGCTGCTCTCCCTGCTTGTGCACTCTTTCTCTCTCTCCTTCTCTCTGACAAATAAGTAAGATAAGATCTTAATTAAAAAAAGATTTAAAAATAAATAAAATCTTTAAAAAGGATTTAAAATCTTTAAAAAGATTAAAAATAAATAAATCTTTTTTTAAGATGGCTGCCACCACAGTAAACTATCAGATTAATGAACTTGTAACCACAGAACCAGTTTCTATGCTGTGAGCCACAGCAGCAAAGTAGATACCTTGCACTCTGCCTTCTCTGCTCTTAACTCAGTGAGTTCAGTTTTATTTTCTTGTTAGTTTTTTTTTTAAGATTTTATTTATTTATTTGACAGAGATCACAAGTAGGCAGAGGCAGGCAGAGAGGGGGAAACAGGCTCTCCGCTGAGCAGAAAATCTGATAGGGGCTCCATCCCAGGACCCTGAGATCATGACCTGAGCACCCCAGTGAGTTGTTTTAAATTCAAGTCTCATGCAAGTCCAAGATTGACAGAATCCCTTGGGGTGCCTGGGTGGCTCAGTGCGTTAAGCATCTGCCTTCACCTCAGGTCATGATCCCAAGGTCCTGAGATCAATCCCCTGAGATCAAGCCCTGCGTCTGGCTCCCTGCTCGGCGGAAGCCTGCTTCTCCCTCTCCCACTCCCCTGCTTGTTTTCCCTCCCTGTCTCTCTCTCTGTCAAATCAATAAATAAAATCTTAAAAAAAAAAAAAAAACCTTCTACAACTCAACACCCCCCAAACAAATAATCCAATTAAAAATGGGCAGAAGATGGGGTGCCTGCATGGCTGAGTGGGTTAAAGCCTCTGCCTTTGGGTCAGGTCATGATCCCAGAGTCTTGGGATTGAGGCCCACATTGGGCTCTCTGCTCCGCGGGAAGCCTGCTTCCTCTTCTCTCTCTGCCTGCCTCTCTGCCTACTTGTGATCTCTGTCAAATAAATAAAAAATCAAAAAATTTTTTAAAATTAAAAAAAAAAGAAAAAGAAAAAAATGGGCAGAAGATATGAACAGATATTTCTCCAAAGAAGACCTACAGATCTCCGAAAGACACATGAAAAGATGCTCAACATCACTCATCATCACGGGAATGCAAATCAAAACCACAACGAGATATCCCCTCACACCTGTCAGAATGGCCAAAATAAAAAAGACAAGAAACGACGAGTGTTGGCAAGGATGCAGAGAAAAAGGAACGCTCTTGCACTGTTGGTGGGGATGCAAACTGGTGCAGCCACTGTGGAAAACAGTATGGAGTTTTTCAAAAAGTTAAAAATAGAACTACCTTATGGTACAGCAATCACACTACTGGGTATTTACCCCCAAAATACAAAAACACTAATTCAAGGAGTCACATGCACACATTCATAGCAGCATTATTTACAATAGCCAAATTATGGAAGTGACCCCCTTCCATTTTTAAAGCCAGTAATGGCTGGTCAAGTCTTTTTCATGCTTCATCAGTGGCATTGAATCTCCTGCCTCCCTTTCATTTGTGAGGTAAACACTTGGGAGTACATTGGGCCCACCTGGATAATCTAGGACACTCTCCCCATCTCAGGGTCAACTGATTCATAATCTTAAAGCCATCTGCAGCCTTAATTCTTCATGCCATGCAACCTAACGCATTCACAAGTTTTAGGAATTTAGGCATGGCCATCTTTGGGGACCATTATTCTGCCTTCCACATCATCGACTCTGTGCTCGGCTAGTAAGAAAGGTTTGACTGAATTGGCACAATAAGAGAGGGCCAGATCATCACTTGGTCATTTTGGACTCCTCAGTGGGTCAACAGGAAAAAATAAAAGTTCCACCATTGACTAGAATCATTAGTCCTAATTTTCAAGGTGAAATAAGTTCATGACTACATGATGGGGTCAAGAAGCATATGGATGGGACCCAGAGGGCCTCCAGGGGTACATCCTTACACAGCCATGCTCAGGACTAGAAGTTAATGAAGGACTCCTTCAGCCTCTTATATAAGCAGGATCATCTGAAGTCTTGCCTAAAGGCATAGAGAACACGGACCAATTAGAGAGGGCAGAGGTCATAAATACCCACAGCCTTACACCATTTGTTGTGGAAATGAGAACTGTAGTTTCTACCCCTATTTCCTTCCTCAATTTCTCCTAAATATGTTCTCATCTATCTAAACTGATTTCTCTCTTTCCTGAATTCTTTTCCCACTTTTTAAAGTAGTTTACTTGTTTTCATCATATCTGTGCCCAGCATGGGGCTCGAACCCATGACCCCAAGATTTAAGAATCACATGCTCTTCAGACTGAGCCAGCCAAGTGCCGCTCTTTTCCCACTTTTTGAAAAACATGAATGCCATAATTGATTGATAACTTTACAGGTTAGTCTACAGAGACAGCAAGATGAACCTGGGCAAAAATAGGAGGGAAGCGGGCATCAGCAGACACTAGACTTGGCACAGGTTGCAGCAACTGTTGAAACCTGAGGTGGTCTTTTTGGGAGGAGGAAGTGAATGATTTCATTTGTTTAAAGAATATCTAGGGGTACCTGGGTGGTTCAGTCAGTTAAGCATCCGACTTCAGCTCAGGACATGGTCTTGGGGTCCTGGGATTGAGCCCTGTGTAGGGCTTCCTGCTCAGTGGGGAGTCTGCTTGGTCCTCTGTCCCTCCCCCAGCTTGTGCTCGGGTGCACACACGTGCTCTCTCACTCTCGCTCTCAAATAAATCTTTTTTTTTTTTAAGGATTAAAAATAAATAAAATAGGGGTGCCTGGGTGGCTCAGTGGGTTAAAGCCTCTGCCTTCATTCAACTCAGGTCATGATCCCAGGGTCCTAGGATCGAGCCCCACATCGGGCTCTCTGCTCAGCAGGGAGCCTGCTTCCCCTCCTCTCTCTCTGCCTGCCTCTCTGCCTACTTGTGATCTCTATCTGTCAAATAAATAAATAAAATCTTTAAAATAAATAAGTAAAATAATAAAGTAAAAATTTTTTTAATTTGTCAGAGAGAGAGAAAGGGAGTGCACACACCCACGAGTACAAGCAGTGGGAGCAGCAGGCAGAGTTTTATTTTATTTTCAACTTAAGTTAGTCAGAGTTGAGATGTCTTTTTTTTTTTTTTAAGATTTTATTTTATTTATTTGACAGAGAGAGAAATCACAAGTAGGCGGAGAGGCAGGCAAAGAGGCTCCCCACTGAGCAGAGAGCCCAAAGTGGGGCTTGATCCCAGGACCCTGAGATCATGACCTGATCCAAAGGCAGATGCTTAAACCACTGAGCCACCCAGGTACCCCGAGAGTTGAGATGTCTTACTTATACCTAAAAACCCTGATTGACACAGCTTCCCAGCCTGCCTTATCCCTCCTCTCTCCACACCTATCAGTTTCCTCTTCTTGAAAGAAAGGAATGGTAAGATCACATTATTTTGTCATGCAGAAGCCTCCAAAGTCTTCCCCACTACTGACAAGGAAAATTCTAGACTCCTTACTCTGCAATGCAAGGCTCTCACCAGGCTGATGCCAAGCGGGCTTTCCAAATTCGTCTTTGCCTGCTCCTTTCTAAAAATCCAGCATTGGTGGGGGGATGGGGGGGGGATTGTCTCTTGGGTGGCCAGAGAATCACCAAGAACATTGCAATGTAACCTTTTCTCAAGACAAAGGAGTATAGCCTTTGGCCAGCCCAGACTTCAAAGAGTTCTCCCTACACAGAACTCTTGTTTGTGACATTTGGACTCGAGGATGCACCACCTCTTGACATATGTATTTTTTATTGTATCTCAAGAGGACTACAAATACCCGCATGTGACATCTTCTGGAGGCAAAGCAACCCCTGATGCAATAAGGACTGCTCCAATCCAGTGAGATGCTGCACGACTGACTCCAAGACAGTGACTAACCTGCCCTTTCCTGCCCACATGCTGGTACTCACTGACCTTTGTCCCACATTTTCCTGGAAATATTTTTGGCACTCTGAAGATAGTCTCTGAGATGCTAGTCCATGGTCTTCCCGGTGGTGGCCTCACTGAAATATGTTTTTTTCTTGTTTCATCACCACTTGTCTCCCTGTATTTGGATTTTGTCACAGTGAGTGGTGGAAACTGGTCAGTTTGGGACCCCCAGAGCCGGGTGCTCTTGCACCCCTGAGCCCCAGCTACAATGAATACATAAAATCTCTCTCTCTCTTTTTTTTAAAGATTTTATTTATCTGAGAGAGAGAGCAATTGGTCATGAGCAGGGGGGAGGGGTAGAGGGAGAAGCAGACTCTAGGGGGAGCAGTGAGCCCCATTTAGAACTCAATCCCAGGGTCCTGGGATCACCACTTGAGTCAAATGTAGACCCTTAACTGACTGAGCTCACCCAGGCATCCAAATAAGTAAAATCTTTAAAGATTTTAAAAATCTAGGATTTAATCTGCAACCCTTCTCCTTTCCCTTTCTGGAGGTCGATGGGTGGGGCTGAAAGTTTCCGACTTTCTAATCACTTGTTCAACCCTATTTTAAGGGTATCTGAGTTCTCACCCTAAGTCACCTTGTTATCATAAACTCAAGTGTACTTATTAGGGGATCCTTAAGAATAAACAAAGACATTCCTATCAGGAAATTCCAAGGTTTTTAGGGACTTGGTGCTAGAAACTGGGGGGAAAGGCCAAATATATTTCATACTACACACAATAACCTAATAACCTTCTGTATTAGTCAGGATTCTACAGAGAAGCAGAACCAACAGGATGTGGATATATATAGAGATTTATTTTAAGGAATTGGCTCATGCAGTTGTGATGGCTTGGCAAGTCCAAAGTCTGCTGGGTAAGCCAGAAGGGAAGACCCAGGGAAGAGATGCACTTCTGCTGTCTCCTGGCAGAATTTCTTCTTGCTTGGGACTATCACTTCTGTTCTACTAAATCCTTTGACTGATTGCATGTGGCCCACCTACATTATGGAATTAATCTGTTTTACTCAAAATTCACAAATTTAAAATGTAAATCTCATCTGAAAAAAAAAAAAAACCACTTGTACAAAGGCCTCCAGAATATTGTTTGTCTAAATATCTGGGCACAATGGCTGAGCCAGGTTGACACATCAAATTAACCATCACACCATCTAATTGATTCCATTTTTATTTTAAACTAGCTCAAGTTGGTGCTGTTACTTGCAAAAAGAAAAAAAATTTAAATATCCCTGAATTGTTTAAAACTATAATGATAATAGCTGCCAGGAACACTGTTAGGTTTTGGTTCACAATGATGAGTAAAACATGGTCCCTATCTTTGAGAAGTTCATAGGGTTTTGTGGTTTTGTTTGATTCCTCAGAACTTAGCTCACAACAACTAATAATCCAAAGGAGATCCAACTTATGTCTGCTTCGGAAATTCACTCTAGCCATGGGTCTGATGAACCAGTGGCAAGGACCTGATAAACTAGTCTAGGGACCATCCTTGGGAAAGAAATCATTCTAAGGGAAGAGAATGACTGACAGATAAACTTTGACTAATGACAAAATGTCTGTGACAATTAATTTTATGTGCCAAATTGACTGGGTCATGAAGTACCCAGGTATTCATATAAAAATTATTATGGCCATGTCTATAAGGGTGTTTTGGGATGAGATAACATTTGAATCAGTAGACTGAGTAAAACAGATTGCACTCCCTAATGTGAGTGGGCCTTATCTAATCAGTCAAAGGCCTGAATAGGACAAAAAGGCTGTCCCTCCTGCAAGTTAGAGGGAACAACTGTATGACTCTTTGAGGTGTGACATCAGTTTTTTCCTACCTTCAGACTCAACTGACTCAAACTGGCTTTTGGACTAGAACTATATACCATACCCTGTCCTAGATCTCTAGCTTGCTGACTACAGATCTTGGGACTTCTGCACCGCCACAACTATGTGAGCCAATTCCTTATAATCTGTCTCTTCTTTCTCTTTCTCTCTCTCTCTCTCTCTCTCTCTCTCTCTCTCATTCTCTCTGTAGTCTCAGAGAAGCCACTCCCTTTGGCTCTCCATCAGAGTGCTGGACTTTCCACACAGCACCTCAGGCTCCTCAAAGCAAAAGCTTTCCCAAAGGGAGGAAGTGGAAACTTCCAGTCCATTTAAAGACCAGGAACGGAACTGGCCCAGTGTCATTTCCACCCCACTCTATCGGTAAATGTGAGTCATAGACTAACCTGCATTCAGTGTTGGAAGGGACTATGCAAGGGTATAATTACTGAGAATTATAGATCATTGGGGGCCATCTTCACAAAGCTGCCATGGATAGTTTAGCTGGGTATCAGGTCTAAGTTGAAAATATTTTTGCTGCATTGTACCCTCTGAGAAGCCAATCCCACGCTGATCCTTAACCCTCTGTACATGGCCTCTCTTTGTCTCTGAAAGATTGTAGGATATTCTTTTTGTTTTCAGTGTTCTGAAACTTCTGGGTCTTTTTCATTCATTGTATGTATTGGGAACTCAGAGGGCCTTCCAATTTGAAGACTTATCCTTCAGTTCCAGGAATTTTTATGTATCATTTTATTTCTTTGATAATTTCTCCCCCCACCCACCCCCGCCATCTATCTCTCATGTCTCTGGAATTCCTATTGGTCAGATATAAGATTTCCTGAACTGATCATCTAATCATTTAAAGTTTTCTTTTTCCCCAATGTCCGTCTCTTTGGCATTTGTTCACTCTCTAAGAGTCTTCCTTAAGTTCTACTCTTCAATTAAAATTTTTATTTTTCCCATTATGTTTTTCTTTAATGGTTTATTTTATTTCTTTTTCAGAGAGAGAAAGAGAGTGCACATGAGTGGGGAGAAGAGTAGAGGAAGAGAATCTTCAAACAAAGTCTCTGCTGAGCATAGCACAGTGTGAGGCTCAATCTCATTCACAACCTTGAGATTATGACCTGAGCAAAACCAAGATTCAGAAGCTCAACCAACTGAGCCACCCAGGCACCCCATTGCCCATTATAGTTCTAATTTCCAAACAACCCTTCTGATTTCATTTTTATAGCCTATTTCTCATGTTTCATGGTCAAAATACCATCTCATGTCTTTTTGAAGATATTTTTACTTTCATTTTTTATTTTTTAAAGATTTTATTTACTTATTTGAGAGAGAGATAAACAGAGCACAAGCAGGGGGAGCAGCAGAGGAAGAAGGAGAAACAGACTCCCCACTGAGCGGGGAGCCTGATGAGGGGCTCAATCCCAGGACCCTGGGGTTATGACCTAAGCTGAAGGTAGATGTTTCATGGACTGAGCCACCCAGGTACCCTGAGAATATTAATACTATTGGTTTTAATGTTATTTTGGCTTTCTTTGTTTCTCTGAGTTTCTTTTTCCTTTATTTTTCTTTTTAAGTATTTATTTATTTATTTAAGTAATCTCAACACCCAATATGAGGCTCAAACTCATGAACCCCAAGATCAAGAGTTGCACACTCTTCTGATTGAACAAGCTAGGTGACCACCCACCCCCAACCATTTTAAAAATGTCTGATATTCGGGTTACAGGAAGTTCTCAGCTGGTGATCCTGGGCTGTTACTTGTATTTAAGAAAGAGGCACTAGGAAGCTGAGTAGCTCTAGGTGCATGGTTTGGGCTTGTGGGCAAGTGGGCATCATTGCAGAGTTCCCCAAATGTTGGTGTCTATAGACCTTTTCTCTGGAGGGTGATTCTGTTTCTTCAAGGGAGAGTCCTTTCAGTCTCCTGGCTAGGAATATAGGGTTGCCTGCCTGTATTCTAGAAGCAGGTTAAAAAAAGGATTGGACAGTCTTGCCAGACTGTTGTCCTGTTTTTTAGTATGATATCTCATCACCATGCTCTGCTGTGGAGACTGCTCTAGAAATAACCTCCCATCTGTTGGGGAAGGAATGGGGCAGTCGTCTGGTTACATGGGCTAGAGGAAGAGTTCAAGGGGTCCAACTACTCCTTATACCAACTTAAAACCCAATTCTACTCTTTCAACACCACCTCCAGCCCCACTGTCAGAGGTACCTGGGGTCTCTGAGCTCATCAGAGTTCTGTGTATGAATCATCTGGTCTCTTTTTGGCTACCTCCCTGCATGCCTGTTTCTGCTTTGCTGAGTCAGTTAAGCATCACCATTTGCTTTCTGTTTTCCTGAATTTTGTCAGCATCTCTTGTCTGTTCTCATCATTCCTCTTACTTCCTTTGTCCTTGAATATTTGCCTTTTTTTCTTGATCATCTTTTTTTCTTTTTTTTTTTTAAAGATTTTATTTATTTATTTGACAGACAGAGATCACAAGTAGGCAGAGAGGCAGGCAGAGAGGGGGGGGGGCGGAATCAGGCTCCCGGCTGAGCAGAGAGCCCGATGCTTGATCCCAGGATCCTGAGAACATGACCTGAGCTAAAGGCAGAGGCTTAACCCACTGAGCCACCCAGGCGCCCCATCTTTTTTCTTTTTAAATTGAAGTAAAATTGACATAACCAAAAAATTAACCATTTTATTTAATTTTTTTTTAAGATTTTATTCATTTAGATAGAAACAGAGCATGAGTGGGGTAGAGGGGCAGAGGGAGAGGTAGAAGCATACTCCCCATTGAGCGGGGAGCCCAACACAGGGTTTGATCCCCAGATCCCGAGATCATGACCTGAGCTGAAGGCAGACGCTTAGCCAACTGAGTCACCCAGATGCCCCCAAATTAACCCATTTTTTAAATATTTTATTTATTTATTTGACAAAGAGTGACAGTGAGAGAGGGAACACAAGCAGAGGGTGTAAGAAAGGTAGAAGCAGGCTTCCTGCTCAGCAGGATGTGGGAGTCAATCCCAGAACTCTGGGATCATGCCCCAAGCCAAAGGCAGATGTTGAATGACTAAGCCACCCAGGCACCCCACAACCAATTTTTTAAGATTTTATTTATTTATTTGACAGAGAGAGAGATCACAAGTAGGCAGAGAAGCAGGCAGAGAGAGAGGAGGAAGCAGGCTCCCTGCTGAACAAACAGCCCGACGCGGGGCTTCATCCCAGGACCCTGAGATCATGACCTGAGCTGAAGGCAGAGGCTTAACCCACTGAGCCACACAGGCACCTCAAGAATGTCTTTGTATGTCATTTTTATTGTGGGGAAAAAACAGAATATTTAGCCTTTTAACCATTTTTTAAAAGCTTTTATTTACTCATTTGACAGAGAGAGACACAGCAAGAGAAAAACCACAAGTAACAGTGGGAGAGGGAGAAGCAGCCTTCTTGCCAAGTAGAAGCCCAATGTGGGGTTTGATCCCAGGACCCCAAGATTGTAACCTGAGCCGAAGGCAGATGCTTAACCCACTGAGCCACCAAGGCACCCAGCCTTTTTTTTTTTTTAGTTTTTTTTTAAACTTTATTTATTTATTTGACAGACAGAGATCACAAGTAGGCAGAGAGGCAGGCAGAGAGAGAGGGGAGAAAGCAGGCTCCCTGCTGAGCAGAGAGCCCGATATGGGGCTTGATCCCAGGACCCTGGGATCATGACCTGAGCCGAAGGCAGAGGCTTTAAACCCACTGAGCCACCCAGGCGCCCCGGCACCCAGCCTTTTAACCATTTTTAAGTGTAGGGTTCAGAGGCATTAAATATACTCACATTGTTGTGCAACTATCACCACCATCCATTTCCAGAACTTTTTCTGTACCTGTCTTTTTGATGAACATATGTGCTTATTTTTGATGGGCATATATCTCAGAAAGGCTGGGTCATAGTATATGTTCAACTTCAGTGAATACTGCCAAATAGTTTTCCAAAGTGGTTGTACCAATTTATATGCCCTCTAGCTCTATATGAGGGTTCTCATGGGTCTATGCCCTTGTTTACACTTGGTATTATTATCTTTTAATTATTCTTTTTTCCCCCTTTCTCCTTCAGAAAGAAAGTGTGTGTGTGTGTGTGTGTGTGTGTGTGTGTATGTGTGTGTGTGTGCAGAGGTGGGGAGAGTGGGGGGTGGGGGTAGGGTAGAGAGGAGAGGCAGAGGGAGAGGGAGAGAGAACACCATGTAGGCTCCATGCCCAATGCGGAGCCCAACTTCGGGCTCCGTCTCACAACCTGAGATCATGACCCAAGCCAAAGTCAAGTCAGAAACTCAACCCAGGCACCTTGTCTTTTAATTATTCTAGTAAATGTTTAGTGTAGTGTATCTTTTTCCATTTCTGTGATAACAAAGGTGGTTTAGGACCTTTTTGCTTTTATTTTTTTTAAAAGAGGGAGAAGGTGGGGAGGAGCAGAGGGAGAATCTTAAGTGGGCTCCTTGCCCAGTACAGAGCCAGACATGGCCTTAATCTCATAACCCTGAGATCATGACCCAAACCCAAATCAAGAGTTAAGCACTTAACTGACTAAGCCACCCAGGCATCCCATAACTTTTCACATATTTAATAGTCATTGGATAGCTGCTTTTGTTAAATGACTGTTCAAGTCCTTTGCCCATTTTTAATTGGATTGCCTATATTTTTCTTATTGATGTACAAGTTATATATTCTAGTGCAAGCACTTTGTTGGTTAAATGTTTTGCAAATATCATCCCTTGTTCCATGACTTGTGTTTTCACCTCCTTAATGGTGTCTTTTGATAGATCAGTTTCTAATCTTGAATATAATATGTACTCCTTTATTTTAGAGAGTTGGGGAGGGGCAGAGGGGGAGAGAGAGAGAGAGAGAATCCTGAGTGGGGAGCCCAACATGGGTCTCAATTCCAGGATCCTGAGATCATGACCTGAGCCAAAATCAAGAGTCAGCCACTTAACCAACTGGGCCATCCAGGTGCCCCCAAAATTTCTAACTAATATAGTCTTATTTACCAGTTCTTTCATTTACAGTTAGTGTTTTTGTGTCCTATTTAAGAAATCTTTCTTATTGAAAGTATGAAGACTGTCTCTTATGTTAGCTTCCAGAAACTTAATTGTTTTATCTTTCACAGTCTAAAATTTATATGCAGATAGATTATCAATCTGGAATTAATTTTCGTGTATGGTACTAGGTAAAGGTCAAGATTCATTTTTTTTCCCTGTAGTTATATGCCCAGTAAACCCCACATCATTCATTGAAAATATCTTCTGTTCCCCTGTGCACTGCAGTGCCACTTTTGTCTTAAATCAAGCATAGAATTGTTCCTGGACTCTGAATTGTACTCATTGGTCTGTTTGTCTCATTGTGCCAATATCACACAGTTTTACTTTATAGTTTTCTAATAAATCTTTCTCTTTCTTTTTTTCTCTCTCTCTTTCTCTCTTTTAGTAATTCTCCACATTCAATGTAGGGCTCAAACTCACAACCCCACATGCTCTACTGACAGCCATTCTGGTGCCCCCGTAGATTTCCAATAAAACTTAGTATCTGGTAGCATTCTTCTCACAGAGTGCTTTTGCTATTCTTAGACTTTTGCATTTCCATACAAATTTTAGAATCAAGTTGTTGATTTCTATCAAAAAACACATTAGGATTACATTGACTCTATAGATCAATTTCGGGGAAAATTAACATTTTTACAATATTGAGTCTTTCAGTCCATGAGTATGGTATATCCCTCCAGTTACTTAGATCTTCGTTAATTAGTTTTGTTGATGTTTTGTAGTTTTCTATTTAGAGATTTTATACTTCATTTATTAGATTTATTCTGAAGTATTTAGCATTTTTTTGATATTATTGTAAATGGGGCTGTTTTCCAATTTTATTTTATTTTCATAGGTATATAGAAATACAACTGATTTTTGTATGGTCACCTTGCTTTCAATGACTTTGATAAATCCAACTAGTATTAAAATAATTTATTTGTATATTCTTTTTTTTAATTATTTTTTTGTCCATGAGATTTTGCTCACCATTTTATTCACTCAGTCTAGCACAATGACTACAGATTGGTATTTCCCAATCCTTGTTTGTTTTTTTTTTAAGATTTTATTTTATTTATTTGACAGAGATCACAAGTAGGCAGAGAGGCAGACAGAGAGAGAGAGAGAGGAGGAGGAAGCAGGCTGCTCACTGAGCAGAGAGCCCGATATGGGGCTTGATCCCAGGACCCTGAATCATGACCTGAGCCGAAGGCAGAGGCTTTATCCCACTGAGGCACCCAGGCACCCCTGTTTGGTTTGTTTGGGTTTTTTTAAGATTTTATTTATTTATTTATTTATTTGAGAGGGAGACAGCATGAGTTGGGGGAAGGGGCAGAGGGAGAGGGAGTGGGAGAAGCAGACTCTCTGCTGAGTGGGGAGACAAACAGGGGCTTGATCCCAGGACCCTGAGATCATGACCTGAGCAGAAGGCAGACGCTCAACCGACTGAGCCACCAAGGCACCCCCCCAATCCTTATGTATTTGAATTGCACCTTCATGATTTTTCCTTTAAGGATACTACTAATACTACAGTTTCCTTAACATTATTAAAAGTTAACTTTAGGGGCACCTGACTGGCTCAGCTGGAAGAGCATGCTCTCTCTCTTGCTATCTCTGTCTGTCTCTGTCTCTCAAGTAAATAAATAAAAATAAAAATCTTTTTAGAAATGACTTGCTATATATATATGTGTGTATATATATATACACATATATCCCCAACATGGGTCTCGAGCTCACAATCTGGTTTACAGATTGAGCTGGCCAGGTACCCCTGTTCGTGTAATTTTTTAAATTATTTTGTAAGCAGGGGTGCCTGGATGACTCAACTGGTTAAATGTCTGCCTTCAGCTCAGGTCATGATCTCAGAGTCCTGGGATCGAGTCCCAGATTGGGCTCCTTGCTCAGCAGAGAGCCTGCTTCTCCCTCTGCCTGCTGCTCCCACTTCTTGTGTGCTCCCTTCTCTCTACCTCTCTTTCTCTGGCAAATAAAGTCTTTGAAAAATTATTTTATAAACAGTCTTTTTCTTTCTCATATAAGCAGTCTTTTCTATTGGTCACACAGACCAACCCTGCTACCATATAGGAAGGGACTATACAAGGGTGTGAATATCAAGAGACAGATCATAGGGGACATTTTGGGGGCTGGCTGCCATATCTTAGGAACATAAATTGCTTGCTAGCACACAAATAATGCCACCTGGATTTCAAATTTCATAGGCTTCCCTTATGTTATAAAAATTTAACCCTTTTATATTTTAAAATTTTTCATACTGTACATAAACATGCTTAAAACATAAATGTGCATTTTACTAAGTTATGAAAAAGCTGTTATCTGTGGAAAATCACCCAAGTAAAGATATGGAACAATGTGAACACCCCAGAAACCCCTCCCCATTCTCCTGAATCACACCACTCCCCCACCACACTTAGGATGATCACCATGCTTATTTTTATGGTTTTCAGGTTGCTTTTCTTTATAATGTACCACCTAAGAATGTACTCCTAGTCACTACAGTTGGGTTTTGCCAGTTTAAAAATGTTTTATAAATGCAATCATGCAGTATGTAGTAGTTTTGTAACTATTTTCTTTGGCTCAGTGTTATGTTCTTTAGATTTATTTATGTTATTGAATTAAGCAGTTTGTTAATTTTCAACTCTGTACAGTATGCCATACTATAAACATTTTACTGTTTATTTTACTGTTGAAGACTATGTGGACTGTTTGTCTATTACAAATAAAGTTTCTGTGAGCATTTTTTAAGATTTATTTATTTATTTATTTGAGAGAGAGTGAGAGAATGTGCAAGCAGTGTGCAGGGGCAGAGGCAGAGGGAGAGGGAGAGAGAAAATCCCAAGCAGATTCCCCACTGAGCATGGCACCCAATCCCACAACTCTGAGATCATGACCTGAGCCAAAATCTAGAGTCGGACACTCAACTGACTGAGCCCCCCAGATGCCCCTTATGTGAGCATTCTTTTTTTTTTTTTTTAAGATTTTTGTTTATTTATTTGAAAGACAGAGATCACAAGTAGTAGAGAGGCAGGCAGGAGAGAGAGTCGGGGAGGGGAGGGAAAGCAGGCTCCCACTGAGCAGAGAGCCCGATGTGGGGCTCGATCCCAGGACCCTGGGACCATGACCTGAGCAGAAGGCAGAGGCTTATCCCACTGAGCCACCCAGGTGCCCCATTATGTGACCATTCTTGTATACATCTCCCAGTACAGACCTGCATATGCATTTCTTAGGATATATGCTTAGGGAAAAGATTGTATAGTCATTTTCAACTTTAGTAGACAATGCCAAACTGTTTTCCAAAGTGGCTGTGCCAACTTACACTTCCATCTGCAGCATATGTGAATGTCACTTGTTCCACATGCTCCCCAACATCTGGTATTTAGCTCTGTTAGTAAGTGTAAAGTGGTATTTTATTATGATTTACTTTGCATTCTTGTGATTATTTGTGAGCTTTTTCATGTTCACTCGCCATTTGGATTTCCACTTTTGATCAGTTACTCAAGTATTTTGTCCATACTTTGATCAAAGTATCTGTCTTTTCCTTATATTACAATTGTTGTTTATATAGTGTGGCTATGAGTCCTTTTTATGTGCAGCATATCTTTTCTGACTCCATTCTCTTAAAGGCATCTTTTGAGAAGCAGGAAATCTTAATGGCAATGAAGTCAAATATATCAATATTTTCCTTGTCAGTTGTGTTAGCCTGGTTCCCTAGAAACCAGAGCCTCACTGTATTATTAGGGTCCAGGGAGCAGGTGTGAGGGACAAGGAGAGTGACGCAGGAAAGAAAGGAGAACCAACAGGAAGATGGTTTCACCAACTCGGCCACTAAATCAAAGTGATTGCTGGATCTGGGGACTGTGTCCTCAATAAACAAATTGCTTCTCAAGACCATCCTGGGAGAAGTGAGGTAATGGGAGAAGTGGAAGAAAATTACTCATTGTCTTTCACTGATCAAAATTCCACCCCACCAGGCATTATCTCCCTCACACTTACAGGTGGCATGTATGAGGGTATGCCTTAAAAATCAGACAAGTGAAACCCTTTACTGTCATTTTAGAAGAGTTTAGGGACCTAACAGTGACAATGCATGGATTGAATTCACCATGTTTAACACAAAATCGTATTTTCTAATTAGCTATTGCTAATATATAGAAAGTAGTGATACCAAGATCCTGCCGTTCCATTCACTGAGCAATGACAACCTAGGCTCAGTTCTCAACTAAGGACTGTCAACATTTGTCCTTGCACCCACTTTGCACACAGCTTCCAATAAAGTTATAAACCCAAGCAGAAAATGGACAATAGTTGCGTTCAGCTTGCATGTCAGGGTGGGACTGTCCTTGGCTTCAAGCTGAAAACAAGTCCCAGGTCCTCCACCTCCCAGGAGGCACTTATATCTCCATACACGGGAGTGAAATCTCTGACTGCTACCCTTATTTCTAGACTTATCTCAATGCCTAGGGGGTCTGTGGGAAAGATATATAATCATAGTGGCTCATAGGGCAGATTTATCTTGTTTTAAAGCCTAGGTCTCTTTTCTTTTTCAAGTTTTGAAAAATTATTTATTTATTTATTTAAGAGAGAGTGGGGGAGAGGGGCAGAGGGAGAGAGAGAGTCTTTTTTTTTTTTTTTTGACAGAGAGAAAAAGAATCTTAAGCAGACTCCACACTGAACACAGAACCTCATGGGGGACTCGATCTCATAATCGTGAACCCTGACCTGAATGGAAACCAAGTTGAACACTTAAGTTGGACACTTAATTGAATGAACCAACCAGGTGCCCCTTCCCTTTTCAAATTTTTTCTGTCATTGCTATTTGTCTGCTACTGTGTGTGTGTGTGTGTGTGTGTGTGTGTGTGTAAACCCATCTCATCATTTTCATCAGGAGTAAAGTTAGAGGAGCACCTGGGTGGCTCACTTGGTTAAGCATCCAAATCTTGGTCTGGCTCAATTCTTGATCTCGGGGTCATGAGTTCAAATCCCACATTGGGCTCCACACTGGGCTTAGAGCCTAGTTGAGAAAAAAAAAGTGTCTAGTAAGAGTTTCTTGAATTGATGACAGACAACAATTGTGACAGGATGTTAATTAGATTCTTCCTGTTGTCTTTGGAGTTTCAGCAAAGGCCTCAAAAGCAGAAAGAAACACAACAGATGCCAGGTACTGCTCACCCCCACCTCAAAGGGAGATGGGAAGAGATTGTTACCAAGTGTGCCAGCTTTACTAATGTTCTATAGTTTGTATAAGAGAATGAGAATTGTGTTGGAGAGTTGTGTATGTTTTGAAGTTTCTCTTCTGTAGGGATTAGGGTTGTTCCCTTTACCTAAAGCCAGGTGAGTTAGAAGCCTCCATTGGCACCTCTCAGGATGTTTGTCTTATATTTCCTGGAATGGGGTTGGCAGTCCATAGGGACTGATATCCTAACTCCAACCTGATGAAGTGTGAAAGCAGGATGCAGGCTGACTGGCTTTCCTGGGATGGCAAGTAAGGTGTGTGGCATGAAGAATGAGCTGTACTGCCCTTGTCAGCAGGGCAAAGATGCAAAAGTTGTCTTGTGGGCCAAGTGCACCTAGAAGGAAATCAACCTAGAATCATTTTAAAAGGATCCTGTCAGGATGGCTAAAGTCAACCACATGAGAAACAACAGGTGTTAGTAAGGATGTGGAGAAAGGAGAACCCTCTTGAACTGTTAGTGGGAATGCAAACTGATGTAGCCACTGTGGAAAAGAGTACAGAGTTTCCTCAGAAAGTTAAAAATAGAGCTACCCTATGACCCAGCAATTGCACTACTAGGTATTTACTCAAAGAATACAAAAACGCTAATTCAAAGGGATACATGCACCCCAATGTTTATAGCAACATTAGCAACAGTAGCCAAATTATGGAAACAGCCCAAATGTCCATCGACTGATGAATGGGTAAAGAAGATGTGGTGTGAATATAAATATATACAATGGAATATTACTCAGCCATAAAAAAAGAAGGAAATCTTGCCATTTGCAACAACGTGGATGGAGTTAGAGAGTATTATGCCAAGCAAAATCAGTCAGAGAAGGACAACCATATGATCTTACTCATATGTGGAATTTAAGAAACAAAACAACCGGGCACCTGGATGGCTCATTCAGTTAAGCATCTGCCTTTGGCTCGTGTAGTGATCCCAGGGTACTGGGATTGAGCCCCACCTTGGGCTCCTGCTCAGCAGGGAGTCTGCTTCTCCCTTTCCCTCTGCCCCTCCCTTCCACTTGTGCTCTCTCTTGCTCTCTCTCTCAGATAAATAAGAGAAATCTTAAACACACACACACACACACAAGCAAAGCGGGAAAGAAGAGAGAGAGGCAAACCAAGAAACAGACTCTTAACTATAGACAACAAACTGATGGTTACCAGAGGGAAGGTGGGTGGGGGGAATGAGGGAAGTAGGTGGTGAGGATTAAGGGGGGCATGTATTGTGATGAGCACCAGGTGTTGTGTGTAAATGCTGAAGCACTAAATTGTACACCTGAAACTAATATCACACTGTATGTTAACTAAGTGGAATAAAAACTTAAAATTGATTAATTGATCAATCAAGCCTTCCCACGATGTATGCCTGGAGAGGAAAGGGACTCCAGCAGAATGAGTTTTATGTGGGATAACTCTACAAGACCAGGGGCTAGAGGTAGAAAAGTAATAGACAGTCAGCTAGAGAAGAGACATTATCTAGGTCCCAGCAGAAGAGTCATAAAAAAGCCCACAAATGTGACATAGGAGCAAAAGAGTCAACATTTGTGTATCCTTCATGCCCACAGGGAACCAACTTTTGAAGATGAGAGTATCCTGCATCACCCAGGAAAGACTGCCCTTTCCCTTAATCCCTTCTTTTCCTGCACCAAATGCTGGGGGAGGGCAGTTCAGAAATAGCAGCTGGCCAGTGAGAGAGGACAAATATACACTGAGGAGTAAAGGCTGGGATGTGGAGAAGCCTGGCACACCTCCCTTCAGCACAGTAAGTTTCACATCCGTAGCAGGCAAGAGCTGGGGAAGGAGAGAACCTTTAGCTTGAATGAAGTTTAGAGTTGTACTTGTTACCATGGACAAGGTATTTTCACTACTGCGGTAAGACTACTCTTGGGACTGAAAAATACTTAACAAGTGAAGGGATCTGCAAGAGGTTTCGTGCAGGGCATGGAAAGAACTATGCAGAAGGCAGATGTGAAGGGGATGCAGGAAAGTTTTCCAATTTTATCAGATGGAGGCCAAATCCCTTGATAAAAATCATTATTCCGTATTACAGAAGGATTGAAGAGGAAAGGTTTTTTTGTTAAGAGTTTATTTACTTATTCGAAAGAGAGAGGACAGAGAGAGAGCACAGGCAAGGGGAGCAGCAGGCAGAGGAAAAGAGAGAAGCAGACTTCCCACTGAGTAGGAAGCCTAACCCTGGGATCACGACCAGAGCCGAAGGCAGACATTGAACCAACTGAGCCACGCAGGTGTCCCGAACATGCAGCTCTTGATCTCGGGGTTATGAATTTGAGCCCCACATTGGATATAGAGATTACTAAAAAATAAATAAATTTTTAAAAAATTTTTAAATGTATGGACTCCAAGTATCTGTAAATACCTATTAACATTTTCTTCAGCATGGGTAACCAAAATTCACATATAAGCTAATAAAGATAGGGTATACCC
Source organism: Mustela nivalis (assembly GCF_964662115.1). NCBI lineage: Eukaryota > Metazoa > Chordata > Mammalia > Carnivora > Mustelidae > Mustela > Mustela nivalis. Next base: position 88,973,559 of record NC_139024.1, on the reverse strand, counting down.
TTCTGGCAGATTTTTTATATTTTTAAATTTTATTTTGTAAGTAATCTCTACACCCAACATGGGACATTGTTAGGGTATGGAGTCGACCACCCCTCAATTAGACAGAGAACACTCTCGATAATGCAAGTCACACAGCAAGGTTTATTTGACAAGCTCAAGCTTGGGCCCAAGTATACCTGACACAGCGGAGTAGGGACTTGGACCCTGAGGTGACATGCTTAAGCTTGGGCCCAAGTATACCTGATGCAGCAGAGTAAGGACTTGGACCCCGACACTAGTTAAGGCAGGGGTTTTTATGGGTCATTACAAGAGGCTGGGCAGAGGGAGGAGGAGAAGTTCAGACTTTTCTGCAGTAAGCTGATTGGCTGTTCCCGGGGTGTTGCAGGGTGGGGTACTTTCTTGGAACTAAAGCAGGGTGGGGGTCCCTGGAACTAAAGTAAAGTAGGGGAAAGTTCAGCCCTTTGTCACAGGGGCCTGAGATGGCTGCCGAAGCTAAGATGGCTATACTTATGCTAAGGCTAAACCTCAGGTGGGATGGCCTTAATTTTTCTCAGCCTCCACAACATGAACTCATGAAGTGTGATCAAGAGTAGCATGAGCCAGCCAGGTGCCCCCATATTTTAAATTATTTTTTCCTCAAAATAATTTAATGGGTTTTTTATTTTATATAAGTTCAATAAATAACCCAAAAGTCAGAAAATACAAATAAGAAAAAAACAAAACCACCAAAAAACACCTTCATAATAGTCCCATTTGGGAGGTTTTACTATGGTAGGAAATTATCCGTCAAAATCTCAATGTTTTACACAACAAAGCTTTATTTCATGCTCATGGTATATGTTCTATTCAGGGTAGCGTGTAGTGACTGCTCTACTCAGTCACTCAGGGACTCAAATTGACAAGCTGTACCATCTGGAACATGTGGCTTCCTTAGTTGTCCCAGCAAGGGAGGAGAGAACATGGAAGTCTTATAACTGTTCTTTCCTGATTGGGCCTGGAAGTGCTTCCATTCACAGTCTGTAGTGGATAGAAATAGTCACATTGACCCCTTTCTGATAGAGGGAATGGAGTAGCCTTCTTTGTGCCCCAAATGAGAGGAAACACAGATGTCAATGTTCCCGGCTAAGGTCTGTCAGATTCCCAGATCTCCTGATCTCACTAAGCCAGAGATGACTAAAATCATCTCATCCAGACTATTTTATTATTTCAGATTTATTTATTTATTTATTTGAGAGAGAGAGAGAGAGAGCAAGCAAGCAGCGGGAGGGGCAGAGGGAGAGGGAGAAGGAGTCTCAGGCAGATTCTGCTCTGAGCAGAGAGCCCCAGGCTGGACTGGATTTCACCGTCCTGACCTAAAACCCAAAAGTCAGATGCCCCAACTGCACTACACAGGCACTCCTAGACTATTTTATATGGCAGCTCAGCTTACATACACTGTCACCCTTTAGTTGTTACTGTAAGGTTTTACAGGTGAGATATACACCACACCAGGCAAGGTAGGCACAAGGCAAGGTTTATTTTTTTTTTTTAAATATTTTATTTATTTGTCAGAGAGAGGGTGAGGGAAAGCAAGTAAGCACAGGCAGACAGAATGGCAGGCAGAGGCAGAGGGAGAAGCAGGCTCCCTGCCGAGCAAGGAGCCCGATGTGGGACTCGATCCCAGGACGCCGGGATCATGACCCGAGCCGAAGGCAGCTGCTTAACCAACTGAGCCACCCAGGCGTCCCCAAGGCAAGGTTTATTAAAGGTGCCCTTGGGCGAGGTTCCGCGACTCAGGAGAAGAGAGTTGGGGAAGTGGTGCCCGGGAAGGGGTCAAGTGGGTCTGTTATTTGGGTTAAGACAAGGCATAGGTTCACAGCCATATAAAGTAAGGTATTCGGGGCATCGGTTCACAACTATATATGGTAAGGTATTTGGTGGTTGGAGGGTAGGGGGAGTCCTGACGTTGCTGTTCCTTTCATAGGTATCGGTTTACTTACGGTGACGTGTCCTCAGCATATGTCCTTCTGGCGGGAGAGTCATAAGGGAAGAGGTCGGCCATTTTATTGTTCCACCTGCATTCCCAGAGCCGCGGACCCAACAGTTACCTAACCAGGTTCATTTTGCCCCATGTACAGCAAGCCAATCACTGAGACTTGCAGGTAGATGGCAGAGAAAGGAATTTATTTGCAAGGCAGCCAAGCATGAAGACGGGAGAACCAGTCTCAAAGCTCCCTTCCTCTGCGAAGAAGTCTTGAGCATTTATGGGATTTTAGGGAGAACATGGGTGAATGGGATTGGAAGTTAGAAAGGGTGATGAAAGGTCAAGGAATTGTTGATCTACACAGGCGCAGTGCATCGTCATGCCTGTTCAGAGATGGTGTATTGACATGATCAGAGGGCGGAGATTTCAGTCTCTTCCATGTCAAAAGGTCACCTGTGGACATTTGCGCAGGCCCAGTAAGAAGTTTTTGACAACTGAAGCAACTATCATGTGACTTATACCTCAGGGAGCTTTCCTCATAGAAGCAGTCCTCCATCCTTACGATGTGTTCCATGGGCTGCCTGTTGTTTGGAAGCAGGCGGTTAGAAAGTTCATTGTTTGAAAAAATGGGTCATAGGTGATGGTTTGACCAGGAGTCTTCCCCATTTCACTCTGACAGGCCTTTTACGTTACTTAGCTGGTGTGCCGAGTGGAGGTCTCTGTTGCATAGGACACATTATGAAATATGTTCTAAACTATACAGAAACCTTACATACAACTCATACGTTCTGGTTAAGAGCCATCACTTTTTCGGTGATGTCCATCATTGATACTGGTATTTTATTTTTTCACAAAGAAATCCCATTAACAAAATCTTTTTTTTTTTTAAGATTTTATTTATTTATTTGACAGAGATCACAAGTAGGCAGAAAAGCAGGCAAACACAGAGAGGGAGAAGCAGGCTCCCCACTGAGTAGAGAGCCCGATGCAGGGCTCGATTCCAGGACCTTGAGATCATGACCTGAGCAGAAGGCAGAGGCTTAACCCAGTGAACCACCCGGGCACCCCAACGAAATCTCTTTACTGTTAAATTACACAACTAAAAGAAAACAACAGAAGTGGACTGAGATGTGAATGATGAGCATTTGCCAGGTTTCTTTCATTCCCTCACTGTTGCAGTATACACTATACTGGTAATACCAATTCATGTTTGAACAAAGTTGACTATCCATCCATGAAAAGTGATTTTAGATTTTAACTTAATAGAATGATTATGTAAGGATTCATTCATACATAAAATTCCAGATAAACTAACCTGGGAAAACAAAATCATTTAAGTGTTAAAATATACATGGAATATATTGATAATCTTGACATGATGAAGCCTTAAGACGTGAAACCCAAAAGTCAAGGATCAAAAATGCAAATGCTGGGGGTGCCTGGATGGGTCAGTTAGTTGTCTGCCTTTGGATCAGGTCATGATCTTCCCCTCCTAGGATACAGTCCTGCCTCTGTCTTCTTGCTCAGCAGGGAGTCAGCGTCTCTGTCTGCCTGCTGCTCCCCCACTTGTGCTTTTTCTCTCTCTCTCTCTCTGGCAGATAAACAGGTAAAATATTTTTTTTAATGTACTTTGTTGTTACTGAGCTATGTTATAAGCAAATGTCATTATACAAACATGTAATATTGGATATATTTTAGATTTAATATGGAAACATAAATTATGGGGCGCCTGGGTGGCTCAGTTGATTGGGCAACTGCCTTCAGCTCAGGTCATGAGCCCAGAGTTCCAGGATCAAGTCCTGCACGGGGCTCCCAGCTCCACTGGGAGGCTGCTGCTCCCTCTGACCTCCCCTCTCACACTCTCCCTTTCTCTCTCTCTCTCTCTCTCTCAAATAAATAGAAATTTTAAAAAGAAAAGAAACATAAATTAGAAAATGGAAATTTTGTGGTTAAAAAATTTTGTTCTGCCTTTGCTTTGGAATTAGAAACTTGATTTTCTTACCAATTTCAAATTTTGTGTTTCTAGTGGAGAGATGAAAATCATCAAGCCACTGTTTTGTTTGGAAGAGTTTGATTAGGGTCAACTTTTTTTTCATGTTTTTGACCACTGTTTTTCTTCTTTTATGTGTTGACTTTTTCTTGACTTTTGCAGGCTAAAACTGGGGACTACTACAGCCAGGCGTCCAGGGAAATTCTGGTCATAGACTGGAGGTTCCGAATCGCTCACAAAGGGTCATGCTACAGACCCTTTGGCAGTGAGTGACTTTCCCCACGACCAGAAGTATTCCGGTTGAGAGAGCCAACAATTTACTCTGATGTCTGCTCTGGGTTTGACTCTTCGCCCCTCAATCCATCCCCATTCTGCATTATCCTGTCCTCACTTTGAGTCGCCAGAATTCAGGAGAAATGGAAAATAAAATGATGGCTGAGGCTCCTGTGGGGCCCGGGGCGTTGGTGGTCATTCTTGCTGTACCTGCGCCATACCTAATGTTTTGGGGGTTATTTGTATCCCATAACTTATAACGACTTATTGTCCCCACGTAAATTAGCAGGTTTAGGGAACAGGGCGAAGATGCTCCCGCGAAGTCCCCAGGCTTCGAGCACCCCTGGAAAACCCTGTTTAGCTCCCGCTAACCCCGTCTCTTCCGCCAGGGCCTACCCGCGCGGAGGCCCTCCAGGTCACGTGGCCACCGGGGGAGGGGAAGTGGGCGGCCTTCCCGCCGCCATCTTGCCGGCTTGGGGCGGAGCGTGCCGGACGCAGGTCGCGCGCTCCGCTTCCCCTCCCCTTGGCCTGCCTCGCTCAGGCTTCTGCGCTCCTCCCCACTTCTGGCTTCTGTGGCCGTTCCCTGAGTGGAGGAGCGGGGAGCCCCGGAGGGCGGGGGGGTGTGTCGGACGCGTGCTCGCGCGTCCAACCGCCAGCCGCGGCCGCGCGCTCGGCCGGGCCCCAGGGGCGGCGCGGGGCCGAGGGGAGGGGGCGGCTCCGGCTGCGGGGGCGGCGCGTGGCGGCCGTGGCGGCCGAGGCTGCAGCTGCAGCGGCGCATTGGGGCCCCGCGTCCAGGGGGCCCCAGGGTCGGAGCTGCTGCCGTGGCCGCTGCTGCCGGAGCCATGTACCGCAGCGGCGCCCGCTCCTCCGTCTCTTCGCACCGGCCTAAAGAGAGCGGCGGGGGCGGCCCGCGCACCGGCCGCAGCTCCGGCTCCTCCTCAGGCCCGGCTCGCCGCACCTCGCCGCCGCCCTCCGGCTCCTCCTCGTCGCGGAACGCTGCTCGGCGGCCCCGCTCGCCTTCAGGGCACCGCGGCCGCCGGGCCTCTCCGTCCCCGCCGCGGGGTCGCCGCGGCTCTCCGTCCCCGCCCCGCGGCCGCCGGGCCTCGCCTTCCCCGCCGCGGGGTCGTCGCGTTTCTCCCTCCCCGCCGCGGGCCCGTCGTGGCTCCCCATCGCCGCCGCGGGGCCGACGACTCTTCCCGCCGGGCTCGGCCGGTTTCCGAGGCAGCAGCCGGGGGGAGTCCCGCGCCGACTTCGCCCGGGACGGCCGCGGAGACCATCCAGGCGACAGCGGCAGCCGGGTAATCCCACCCCTCGACCGAGACTCCCTCTTTACCCTAGTCCCCTCACCCGGGCTTCCCGCCTCCAGAAACGCCCGCAGCACAGGCGCCCCGAGGCCTCCAGGCCAGAGTCCCAGGATCGAGGGCCCTCCATCCCCCCACGGGCTCCCTCAGCGACACCCGAACCTGGAGATTCCCTGTCAGCCCCGGGACCCCTTTTTGCACAATAACGGGCTCGGGACCCAAACGGGCGCCTGGTCGGGAGGCAGTGCACCGTTTCTGGAATAGGCTGTTTCTCTCACTCTAGGTGAGATGCGGAAAAGTTTGCCAGGGCGAGGGGAATGCCCTCCAAACCGTGTGCCTGGTACTTGTGCAGTTTCCTCAGAGTTCAGTGGTTTGGTATCCCCTTAGACCTGAGCTGCTCCAGAGGTTTTGGAAAAGAAGCTGGAATGTCTTTGTGGCCAGTTAGGGTTGCCTAAACCCCATCAGCATAGTCCCCTCAAGTGTAAACTCTTAGCAAACTGGAGGTGCTTCTCCGAAATGAACTGTGCGTCCACAGTCATTGTAATAAATGCCACCACTTACTGAGTTATGTGGCAGGATTATGCCTAGCCCTTCACTTTACACATTCTCTTTGAACAGTCACAGCCTTGTGAGCCGAGGCAGTGAAAATCGCGTTATTGACTAGCTGAGGTATTCAGAGAGGTTTGAGCAACTTACTGTCACATGGCTAAGAAGTGGTGTAGCTGTGATTCAATCCATATCTACCTGGTTCCTGGCACCCGTGATTTTCACGGTTTTGTTCTCCTGCTCAAGGAACAGAACATGAGGTTAAGAAGTTTAGGGGGGGGGGCTGTCCAGCTTAAGTTGGTAGACTGTGTGACTTTAGATCTCAGGGTTGTGAGTTCAAGCTCCAGGTTGTGTGGAGAGATTACTTAAAACATGAAATCTTTCTGTGTTTCTCTCCCTCTTTCTGTGTTTCTTTCTTCCCGCCTGCCTTTCTTAGAAGTAGGCTCCATGCCTAGTGTGGGTCTTGAACTCATGACCATGAGATCAAGAGTGCCGTGCTCCATCAACTGAGCCGTCCAGGTGCTCCCCCAAAATAAAATCTTAAAAAAAAAAAAAATAGATGTAATATTAACCTATAACCACCTCTGGCCTGGGGCTGGTGTTTTGGAATTTGTTTTTATTTTCAGTTCACCAATCTTTTTTTAAAAACCCAATGACAGAGTTTCTGTTTTCTTGGGTGAGGTGGGATTTCTAAAAATATTGGAGAGTACTCTAAGTACTCTGCTCATAGGTGGATTGACTTGTCACTATGCTGAGATTTTCATAGCTGAGCAGGTATAGTCTGAGGAATCAAGCATTTCTACAGAGGAAGCAAAGAAAGTTGACTACTACTTTCCATAACCTCTTTTTTCTCCAGTGCTTTAGGCTTTTCTGTCTCAGTAAAAGACCTCATCCGTTGCTCAGCCAGAAACAGTGATTGTCTCCCTTTTCCAAGTGCAGGCTGTCAGTCACTTCATCTAATTTGTCAGCTCTCACTCCAGGATACATTCCCCAAACTGTCCTCCTACCATCTCTCTATTCTAAGTCCTATTACTTCCCATCTGTTAGGATCCATTATATTCTTGTTACCACCCAGTTTATTCTGCACCCATCAATCAAAATCATTTTTTAAATTGTCATTATATACATTTGAGAAGTATTAATTAAGCATCTAGCATTTATTAGGCACTGTTTGGGGCACTGGGGTTACAACATGAACAGTCAAAAACCCCTGCCCTCATAGAGCTTATATTCTACCAGAGGGAGTCAGATAATAAATAAGATGGAGAAGTCAATTATTTTGGCATGTTAAATAGAACTAAGTACGAAGAACAAACAAGAACAGAGAAAGGAGTTAATACTTTTTAATAGGGTAGCCAGGGAAGGTCTGGGAAGGTGACTTTAACAAAGACCTGAAGGAGATGAGAGGATGAGCAATGCAAGCATCTAGAGGAAGAATGTAGTCAGATCATATCACTCTTGTGCTGGAAATCTTTCTGTGGCTTCTTACTGCACTAAGAATAAAATTCAAATTTCCTAACTGGCTTCTGCCTGTCTTCTGTCACTTTGCTGCAGTCACACTAGCTGCCTTTCTGTTACCCAGAACACACTAAGCGTATTACAGAGCTTTTTCTTTTTGCCTGAAACATCCTTCCATTTGTTTGCAGGGCTGACATCTCATCATTCAAGTGTAAAGTTAAATAGTATCACCTCAGGAAAGCCACCTTTAACCATTCTCTCTGAAGTAGCTCCTTTTCCCTAATCTCTTTCATGTTATCATGTTTTAATAATTTTCTAGCACTTTCCGCTATCAGAAGTACTTAAAAAAAAAAAAAAGTTTTTTGCTTGCTTGCTTCACTGTAATGAAGAGTGAGTGTATGTAGAGATTCTGAGGAGAGACTTAATTTACTCTTCTCGTCCCATGCCCAGTACTAGTAAATGAAAGAATGAAAGGGCACTGGTGGGGAGGGTTGGAAGTGTGGCCTTTCATCTACGAAAATGATTTGTTGGGGCACCTGGGTGGCTCAGTTTTTAAGCATCTGCCTTAAAGCTCGGGTCATGATTTCAAGGTCCTGGGATCAAGTCCCACATAGAACTCCCTGCTCAGCAGGAAGCTTCTTATCCCTTTCCCCATTCCTCCTGCTTGTGTTCCCTCTCTTGCTGTGTCTCTATGTCAAATTTTAAAAATCTTAAAAAAAAAAAAAAATTTTTAAATGTGCTTTATTCTGGGGATAAGATCTTACCATAGCCATTTCTCTCCGTGTTGGGCTACTTTATAACTAAGGAGGAGTACATTTTTGGGTATAGGGATGTCTTGATCCTATGGACTATTACATTATCTTTTACTTTTGTAGAGGCGCTCTCCTGGTCTGCGTTCTGACTCTTCTTTGGAACAGAGCTTAAGGATCACTGTTGGCAATGACCATTTCTGTGTTGGCATACCAGAACGGCGGCGGCTTAGTGATCGACTGGGGTCACCAGTGAATAATCTGGAAGACGTGGACAGGTAGGCTTCATGTGAGGAAGGTAGAAAAGTTGCTCTTTTCTGCATGATGTATATGAAAGAGTGGTGCCATCACTGAAGTTATGTCCTATATCCAGTACAAAGTACTGCATTGGAAAAGGCTTTCTGAGTGGGGATAGTATATTGATGTAGACTCTGTTGCTGAAAGAGTTATGTAGAAGACTTCAGAATGTCATCCTAGTCCATCTGGAAAGCTAAAGGGACATAAGCAGAGTTCCCCAGATTAAAAACAGTTGAGATGATAAGGATTCTAAGATACTGGAACTAGAATCCTTTCTACAAAGGAAAGTTCTGGACAAAATAGGAAATCTTTTAGTGGTATTGTTTTTCAGCTTGATCAGGGAAGGGCTTAGATAAATTTATGTCTAATGTATGTATCTAAATATGTGAGCATTAATGGAAAGTTAAAGGTCTTTAAAAATATTTAATTTCAGTTACTACTTTACAATTGTTGGAATGCTGAGGAAGGACAAACACACTCCACAAAGTGTAATAGGTCCCAGGTATTAGGAACTTAACTGTATATGGGAAGTAATCGCATTAGGTATGTCTCACCACAGGAAAGTAAATAAATAAGAATGGGAGTACAGGGAAAGCTCTCTTTCTGATTGCTGAGAGCCATGTCTCTTACAGTCTCTGCCCAGTATACTGGGAGTTTTCATAATGATGAGCAGTAGCAACAAATCAATGTGATAGTCTTTCAAACTGAGACTGTTCATGCAGTGGTACAATGAGCATAGGCAGACAGGTGGGGGACAACTGGGCAGGAAGTCTGAATACCAGTGCTACCCTTTGGTAATATTTTCTTCAAAGCCATAGTGGCAATTTGATGTGGCAAAGCAAGGCAGGACAGTTCTAGGTCATACAACATAAGCTTCTGAAGATAGGGCTTCAAGGTATGTAACTGTGTCCCTTCATTGAGGCAAAAGCCCTTGCCCTTCTGACTTTCTGTTTTGGGAGATGATTGAGTAGGTGGTGCATGGTGTGACTCTCTTCCTTCCTTGTTAAGGTTTTGAGGTAACTTTAGCATTTCCTCTTGTCAGTTCTAGGCTGTCACCTCCCCTTTCTATAAGCTTCGTTATGCACGTGTGCTTCAGAGAGCTAGTTGTCTTTTTTTAAGGTGTAAAAATTAAAATTTTCCTTTTAGGGAGTTTGGGACCCTAGTTTTCTTTTCAGAATCATGTGTTTCAGAGAGACAAGTCTATTTTAGAGAAAATGAGATGAAGGTTCTAAAAGGAGCTACCAGTGGGGCACGTGGCTGGGGCAGTTGGTAGAGCATACATCTCTTGATCTCATGGTTATGAGTTTGAGCCCCATGTTGGATGTAAAGATTATTTAAGGAAGAAGAATAGAAGGAGGTACCAGTCCATTATTTTGATGTTTGTTCTGTGTACTTTTGCTCAGTATGGTTTGTGTGGATAATTACGGTCTATTAAAATCGGGTCATAGGACCATTGGCATTCTCAGGATATCTCCTGACAGTGTGTCTAGTCTTCAGCCTGACCATTTCTAGGTCCAGGCCATTTTTATACTTTGTATGTAGGTGTTTTACATTTTTTCCTGGGCACACCTGGCTGGCTCAGTCAGGCATTCAACTCTTGTTCTTGAGGTTGTAAGTTCAAGCCCAATGTGGAATGTAGAGATTACCCAAAAATAAAATCTTTAAAGTTTTGGTGTTTTTTTTTTTAAGATTTTATTTATTTATTTGTCAGAGAAAGAACAAGAGAGCAAGCATAAGCAGGGAAAGCAGCAGGCAGAGGCAGAGGCAATCTCCCTACTGAGCAAGGATCCCGATGCGGGACTCCATTCCAAGGACAGTGGGATCATGACCTGAGCCAAAGGCAGATGCTTAACCGACTGAGTCACCCAGGCATCCAAAACAAAATCTTTAAAAATAAACAAACATTTTCCTGGGACTCTGGTATTCTTTCTCTTCCCTTACTGAATATATTAAACTTTATATCCAGTTTGGATTACAGCCAAATTGCCAGAGTTGTCTGCGTTCTCACCTTGGCATCCCTGTGTGTATTAATGTAACTTACTCTGGAAAGGGAACATGAACAGGTTGTATGAAAACAGTCAGCTTTTGAAGATTTGTGGATGTGAGGTCAGTGTCCCATGTTATCAAAGTACTCTGCACACACATTGTGTGTTCCATTCATGGAATTCTTAACCCTTCTTGCCCTAACATAGGTTGAAGGAGCAGGATTTTTTCCCTCCAGTTTGCCATAGGGAAAAGACAGAAGCACACAGTTTTCTTCCAGCATTTTGGGGAATCAGCAGAGGAAAAGAATGGGGTGTTTGGGCTCTGGAGGATCTTTTTCCTGTTTTTATCATATATATATTTTTAATAGCTTTATTGAGCCATAATTCACATACCATAAAATATGCCCATGTAAAGTTGTACAGTTCAGTGACTTTTAGTATATTCTTAGAGTTGTGAATTCACTACTGTGATCAGTTTTAGAATAGTTTTTTTACCTCTACTCTTAGCTATTTATTAGTTAACCCTACCACCTGCCCTAGCTTATCACTAATCTACTTTCTGCCTCTATAGATTTGCCAATTCTGGACATTTCGTATGTGACTTGCCTCTTTCACTTAGCATAATATTTTTCTTTTTTTTTTTTTAAGATTTTATTTATTTATTTGACAGAGAGTGAGATCACAAGTAGGCAGAAAGACAGGCAGAGAGAGAGGAGGAAGCAGACTCCCTGCTGAGCAGAGATCCTGATGCAGGGCTCAATCCCAGAACCCTGGGATCATGATCTGAGCTGAAGACAAAGGCTTTAACCCACTGAACCACCAGGTGCCCCAGCATAATATTTTTCAAGACTCACTCATGTAGTAGCATATAATAGTACTTCTTTCCTTTTTACTGCCTGCCTGTGGGTGTTTTGTTTATCCATTAATCAGTGATGAATGGATAGATAAATTTGGGTTGTTTCCATGATTTGGCTGTTGTGAATAATGCAGCTATGAACAATCAGTGTATAAACTTTTATGTGGATATATGTTATATTTCTTTTGACTGATACAGTGCAATTCATAAGTAGAAAAGTACAGAGAGGGAGCTCCCCTCTACTTGCTATATGAGATGCTGCCCAATTCATGAATAGCTTAATAATGCTAATTAAATCTTAAAAAAAAAAAAGTAGAATAGGACAGTGAGCCCTCATGTACTCATCACCTACATCCAACAGTCAATTTTTTAAATAGATAGACCTTATTTTAGAAAAGAGTTGGATTTAACTAAAGCTTTCAGAGATAGTGGGTCCCTGGACTATTCTGAGCTACAGGGTATGGTTACCTTTTTAGGGCTTACTTTTACTGCAGCTAATGCTTTCTCTTATCCTTTGGGAGACCTGGAAAAGGAGGACATGGACTTCTAATAAGCAACTTAATTTCTGCCCTGTATTTACATGATGGCTCATTCTTTAAACTGTTAATGTGCATTTTTTCATTGTGGGTTTTTTGTTTTGTTTTGTTTTGGGGTTTTTTTTGTTTTTGTTTTTGTTTGCCTCCTTTTGCTGGAGATTACAAGTCTGGACTGAGACTCTGGGAGGAGTCATCTCATTATTTCTGACTTCTTGATATATAGGGGTGGATTAGATCTTGAGCTGGTATGTCATTTGGTGTAATATGTAATAGTTTTAGTGTGGAGCTGAACATGGAAGTATGGATGAATTTGCCATTACCTGTGGAGCCTGTATCTTTCCCCCCTAAACTAATACAGTCAGAGTTTTCTATGGTAGATGGTAGCAGTGGAGCAACTCATGGACATTCTTCCCTGGAAATAGGTATGTTCATGGCCAACAAACCTATAGAGCAAAATGTTTTACTCTGGTTTGATTTCAGAATTCGTCCTTTGTTCAATCCCATTTTTTTCCCTATTTTATGCTATATTGAAAGCTCAAAATTCTCCTGATTCTTGGGGAGCAGGTGAGTTATAGGAACATGGATTCCCATGTGTGGCATTCTTTTAGTGGACGTGATAAAGTTTATCTTCAGTAGTCTTTCATAAGGTTATTTATAGCTATTACCCAGGTCTAAAGCAAAGACAGGACTGGTGAATAAGAAAAGGCCATTCTTTGATGTTCTGCTAACTCAGTCCCAGAGAAAGCAACTAAAATATCAAACAAAATGAAAGAAAAGCTAATTCTTAGAAACTTTCAAAAAATAAAGGTAGGTACTGGAAACTGTAGAAAACACCAGTGTGAATGGAATGTGAGTGACCTGTAAATTTTTCATTCAGATTATTTAAAAGTTGTATGCTCAGAGTGCTGGAGGATCTTTATTTCCACCTGTGATTAAATCAGAGCTTGTTTGGGGGGGAAGTAGAAGCTCTTTGACTACAGTACCCAAAAAGATTAGGACTATTGTGTGTAGTACAGAGCTCTGAACAGATGGGTATTCCAGCCTATATTTTTATCTTCATGCCACAAAGGTCCAAGACTGTATTATTTTTATGAAATAAAAATATATGGTGAGCCAAACAATCACATACTTTTTCCAGACCCAGGACTAGCAGGGTGCCTGAGGATATCCAAGCAAAGTAGAAAAGAGGGAATTAAACAGGCTGTGAAGGAATTTTATGGCTTTTAATATGTGAACTAGCAAAACAAAGCATTGGAGAACCTTCTAAAACTTGTGAGAAAATAAAGCCAGTTAGGTAGCTCAGTAGTTTAAAAAATTTTCCCTACAGTGAAACACTTCTTTTCCAAATGATATATAGAATTTTATGTCATAAACAGATAAAATTAGAGCTAGTACAGTTTCAGTGAGGTGGAAGACCCAGAGCCATGCAGGCTTTGCTTTTTTTCTTTCTTTTTTTTTTTTTTTTTTTTTAAGATTTTATTTATTTATTAGAGTGAGCACAAGCAAGGGGAGGGGAAGAGGGCAAGGGTGAGAAGCAGACCCCCCTCTGAGCATGGGGCCCAATGTAGGGCTGTATCCCAGAACCCTGAGCTGAAGTCACACACTTAACTGACTGAGCCACCCAGGTGCTGCCAGGGTGTGCTTTCTTAACATGTCTTTCTTTTAGGCACCTCCTGAGCAGTCTTTAGAATCTCTGTAGAACATAGCTTGAAAATCATTGATCTAGCCTGGTGTTCCTCAGATTTTAAAGTGCATACCTATAACCTGAAGATCCTATTAAAATGCAGATTCTGGTTCAGTAGGCCTGGATGGAGCCTGAAAGTTCACATTTCTAAAAAGTTCCTGGGTAATACAGATGCTGCTCATTCACACCACACTTTTGGTAATAAAGAGCTAGAATTTAAGCTAGTGTGGAGTTGTGTAATCCCAGGCTTTTTGTAATCTGGTAGTGGTATTTTCAGATCTCCCAAACCCTAGTGTGATAGTCTGCATCTCCAAAGTCTACTCAAAGAGATTAGCCTACGAGCTCTGTCCAGACAGACTAGTACTATCTCCCCTTGGTTAGAGGCTAAAGCTGCTTGTGTCCTGGAGAAAGGTAGAAGAAATGTTCCATGGGTTTGTTCTTGGGCTTCATGATTATTGTGTTTTGTCTTGAGTATTCTGTAGCCCCTTGCTTGAATGTCAGGCTCTTAGTCTTACCTGGTCTCACTGTTTCCAAGTCCATTGTATTCAGTGACGTTTGTCTCTTTCCTCAGGGATGACCTGACTGATGATTCTGTCTTCACTCGAAGTTCCCAGTGCTCTCGAGGTCTTGAACGATATATTTCTCGGGAGGAGGGACCTCTTAGTCCATTCTTAGGACAACTTGATGAGGACTACCGGACAAGAGAAACTTTCCTGCATCGTTCTGATTATAGTCCCCATATCGGTTGTCATGATGAGCTGTTGCGGGGAACAGAAAGGAATAGAGATAAACTCAAAGGCTCCTACTCCATAAGACCCGAGGAAAGGAGTCGGGAGGCCAAACGGCCCCGTTATGATGACACAGAGAAGATACACAGCATGGGAGGTGATCACTCAGGTTTTACATCAGGGACCCGCAACTATCGACAGCGTAGACGAAGCCCAAGCCCTAGGTTTCTAGATCCTGAGTTTCGAGAGCTGGACCTTGCCAGGCGAAAACGAGAGGAAGAGGAGGAACGAAGTAGGAGCTTGAGTCAGGAGCTGGTTGGAGTTGATGGTGGTGACAATAGCTGTCCAATTCCTGGACTATCAGGTGTCCTGACAGCATCGGAGCCGGGATATTCTTTACATCGGCCTGAGGAAGTATCTGTGATGCCCAAGAAGTCAATTCTGAAGAAACGGATTGAGGTGGACATGGAGCCTTCCATTCAGGTCTCTGCTGCATTTCTAGGGTCTCTTGCTAGTTCCTCTAATATCTTAAAACTTGGTTACTTTCTCAGGGGTATATGTTTCTAATGATATCTTTGTAATATATCCTGGAACAACCTTGTTAGGCTTATGAGCTGTATCTTCCAGGATTCTCCAAAGGAAACTGTAGGCCTACCAGTGCATCAGTAGAGGGCTTCTATTGTCATATGTTAGGCTTTCTAAATAAACATTTTTGGGTATTTATTGTAAGTTTTTTCTCTAAATTGGATAGCCATGTAGGAATCTTGGAATGTGGTTATCTTCGAAATTAAGTTTAAAGGCCAAAGATAGGAGATGATCTGAATTTTCCTCGTTTCTCTTTAGAGAGAAGACAGAATTTATGAGTGGTAGGACACTAGACCAGAAATCAGGAGATTCTGATTCTGGTCCCACAGCTGCCAACTTGCTGTGCGATTTTTAGGCAAGTCACCTCACCATTCTGGGCCTTGTTATTTTTTTTTCATCTGTGAAATGATGATCAGGCATGAGCACTAGTTTTTAGCTATTCTCTTAGGAGTTAGAGGTTTCTGAAGAAGTACCTAAGGGGGCATAAGGAAGGAAGGGAAGGCTGATCAGTTAGGGTTTCACAGTTTCCAGATCCCACTTGAACCAAAGCAGCTCCATTTTTATATGCCTTTTTTTCCTCTTTGAGGAAATATGAATATGAATCATATTCTTTGATAAGGGTTACAACAAATGGGCAAAAGTGAGAAGTCATGCTAGTCTACCTTGCTTCAGCAGAAGCATCTGGAGAGATGGAAACCCAAATCTTGAACCTGCCTAAGCATACTATACCTCGTTCCCCTATTAATTCAAGAAGAACAAAGTATTTAAGTATGTATTTCAATTATTAGTTTTCTGAGATTCTGCATCGAGGCTAAATCACTTAACGCTTGTCTTTGCAGCTTGAGAGTTTTTCCAGCAGTACCAGCTCCAGCCAGGATCACCCTGTCTACTCTGGTCACCCATCTCTTCCACTAAGTGGTGCTATTGCTGCTTATGCCTCCGAGATTGAAAACAAGGGGGCTATGGTAGAGACTACCCTAAAGGAACCTCAGGGCAACCTTTACCAATGGGGTCCTCTCCCTGGGATACCCAAAGACAACAGTCCTCTCAGAGAAAAGTTTGGAAGTTTTCTGTGCCACAAGGAGAAATTGAATATGAAGGCTGAGGGGCCTGAGCGACACACAGATTTCTTGCTGCCCCATGAGAGGGCTAGCCAGGATGGCAGTGGTTTTTCCCGCATTTTAAGCATGTTGGCAGACTCTACCAGTACACAGGAAAAAAGGCGCCGTAGTTTCCCTGATATCGAGGATGAGGAGAAATTTCTCTATGGGGATGAAGAAGAGGATTTAAAGGCCGAATCTCCACCAAAGCCCCTTGGGGGCTCTGAGAGTGAAGTCTTGAGACAGAAGGCAAGCTCCCTGCCCTCTTCAGCTCCAGCTGTAAAACTAGAATCAATAGAAGAGACCAATCCAGAATATGCCAAGATTCATGACTTGCTTAAGACCATAGGGCTGGATATTGGGGTAGCAGAGATTAGTAAACTGGCTGCCCGCACCCAGGAACGACTTCATGGCAAGAAACCATCACGTTCCTCAGCCGATCGCCGTTCATCAGTTGACCAGCACTTTTCAGCAGACCACTGTCCCTCAGTTGACCACCGTTTCTCAGCTGATCGGCACTCCTCAGATCCTCACAGACTGGAGAGCAGAGAGGCACACCATAGCAATACCCACTCCCCAGAAGTGTCCCATCCACATCCAGTCTCCCCTGTAGATCCTTACCTGCTCACAAAAAATAGCCCCCCGTTTCTAAAGTCTGACCATTCAGTGGGTCATATTGCAGGGCCAGAGGTAGTTGGCAGTGGTTTTCAGTCATCTGTGGCCGTCAGATGCATGTTACCATCAGCCCCGTCTGCCCCAATTAGACTTCCACATCCTGCTTCATTATCTCAGTTTCATATGCCAAGGGCATCTCAGTTTGCTGCAGCTCGGATACCTCCAAACTACCAGGGACCTGCCATTCCCCCTGCTTCCTTCGATGCCTATAGGCATTACATGGCATATGCAGCCTCTAGGTGGCCCATGTACCCTGCTTCTCAACCATCCAACCATTCTCTACCTGAACCACACAGGGTAATACCTGTTACCAAACAAGCTACTCGTAGCCGTCCCAATCTCCGTGTGATCCCCACTGTGACTCCTGATGAGCCCAAACAGGAGGAGTCAGTGCTAAGCTCAATTCCTACTGCTCAAGTGCCTGTCCAGGTGTCCATCCCATCACTCATAAGATACAATCCGGAGAAGATCTCTGATGAGAAGAACCGTGCTTCCCAGAAACAGAAGGTGAATATTAGCTTTGGCAACCTGTACCTGGGCCTTCCTATTTTAATGTAAATTGGTATTTGTCTTTTAGAGGGAGTAAGGTCCTTGAAGTTTTTGGAAGCTGCTGTCCTCACTCTAAGTAATGCATATACAACCTCCCCGCCCCTTTTTCTTATTAGGACTAAACTGAATTCTGGCCCTAGGTCCCACTGTAATTTTCTTGACTTCCTTTTTTTTTCTTTTGTAAGTGTCTCTATCAAAATTACTGGCCTTAGAACCCTATGGGTAGGACTTGAGAGCCTTGAAGTTTTCAATATGACCTCGTCAGGGAGCGAGGAACCAAAATTGGATTGGGTGAAGCAGAATCAGTAAACCTGTTTTCACCTTAATGAGTTTTGGATCTTTTTCCTATAGTGATTATGCAGGTTAAAAGCTAATACCTGGCTGTTGCTTGGTAATTAAACCCAAGAAATAAGTTTTGCTTGTTCTGATTTGTTTTAGAGTCCAGGAATAACACCACTTTTTTAATGACACTTTTAAAAAAAAAAATGGTCTTTATACTACAAAGTTCATTGTGTTCTCAGGTATAGGAAGGGAGCAGTGGCTGGGGTAATGATGTAACAATTCTAGGTGTTTGAAAACAGTAGGTAAAAATTACATAGGGATGAGGAATACAGAATAGCAGAAATTCAAATGGAAAAATTAATGCATTCCCTTAGTAACTAATAACTCATTTTGTTTAGGAACATTTTTAATGTAATATGTATAAATTTGTTTTGCTAGTAAAGTAATGAAAACATGAGGAGGAAAAAAAAAGAAAGGGAAAAAAATGAAGGGCCAGTCATTTTTTTTCTGGTTTAAAGGAAATGTAACTAATTCTTGGGAAGACAGAAATTAATTCTTAATACTCTAAACTCCAGAAAGAGAAGGATAGGTTCAATACAGACAAAACCCGAGACTGCACAGACACTTTGTAGACTGAATGCTTTCCTTTTACTACTCCTTCAAGAACCTAGCACTAAGTCAGGGCTGATAATACATGTGTTTTCCACACTAATCCATTATAGACAATCTGTATTTGCTTTTTCCATCAGGTAGTAGTAATACAGTTGAAACATTGTGGGCATTTGGCTATATGTACCCGGATTTGATTTGACTTGATTTGATTTATATACCTAGATTTTACATTTTCTCTAAAAATTACTTATTTGAGAGAAAGACCACAAGCAGGGAGGAGGGGCAGAGGCAGAGGGAGAAGCAAACTCCCCGCTGAGCAGGAAGCCCGATGTGGGACTCAATTCCAGGACCCTAGGATCATGACCTTAGCAGAAGGCAGACACTTGGACAACTGAGCCACTCAGGTGCTGTGGATTTTAGGTTTTCTTACTGTATGACCTTGGGTATGCTACTTAATCTTTCACAACCTCAGTTTTCTTACTGTAAAACAGATAATGTCATGAGGATTAAAGAAGGTATATGTAATGCACCTAACACAGTGTATCCCCTGTAACACTTATTAGCTCCCTTCTTGATGGTTCCCTTTGAGCTCAGAACCCCTGTCGAATAGTTGCTGTCAGTAGCTTTAGGTTACTATCAATAGTATAGCATTTCCTGGAGCACCTAGATGGCTCAGCCAGTTGAGCATCTGACTCTTGGTTTTGGGCCAGGTCATGATCTCAGGTGATGGGATTGAGCCCCTTGCTGGGATCTATGCTGTGGAGCCCGCTTGAGATTCTCTGTCTCCACCTCTCCATCTGACCCACCCCCACCCCAGGAAAAAATATATATAGTGCTTTGTGCATAAAAATAACCCTTTCTGGGCAATGTAGCTCTGAAGATGATAATTTTATTCTGGAATTTGGGTCAGAATGAAATATCACCTTTGATATAAAGTCAGAACTTTTGTGTGCAGACATTTGGATCCTTGGATTCTGATACCATCTAGCATAAAGACTGATGGAAGAGAGCAATAGAAAAGGGAGGATGTTGGAGGCTGAAGGATTTTATATTTTGCAGGTTATTGAAGAGAGGGAAAAGCTAAAGAGTGACCGGGAAGCTCGCCAAAAGAAGATGTACTACCTCAGGACTGAATTGGAGCGGCTTCATAAACAACAAGGTATCAGACACTCCTATGCATGACTGCCTTTTTGGAGTAACTTGAGTAGGAAACCCAGTTGAGCTGTGAGGACTCTCAGGTTCAGTGACCTGAAGCCTTAATTTTTAAAAAATTTTGACTTAATTGGACTTACAGAGAAGTTGCAATAAAATGTTACAATAATAGTGTAAAGAATTCTCAGGTAGTCTCTATGATTATCAGCATATTTACCATAGTTACCATGCCAATATGCCATATTTTACCATACCAAAAGCTCCATCCCTTTTTTCCTTTCAGTCTTTGTGTGTTTGGGGTGTGTGTGTGTGTGTGTGTGTGTGTGTGTGTGTGATTTTTCCTGAATTCCTTAAGAATAAGTTTACATACGATACTCCTTTACTCCTAAATACTTCATGGTGAAGATGAAGTGAACATACTCCTAACAACAAAGAATTCACTTGCATAACCATAGTACACTTTCCTAAATTAGGAAATTAACCAGAATGTAATACTAGTCTATTGATCTTACTTCTATTTCACTGGTTCCCCTAATAATGCCCTAAAGCAAAAGAAAATGCAAGATTATGCACAGCATTCAGTTGTCATGTTCTTTTACTCTCCTTTTTCTGTAACAGTTCCTCAATCTTTGTTTCATGACATTGACATTGTAGAAGAAAAGTCACATATTTGTAGAATGTCCTTTAATTTTGGTTTGCGTGATGTTTCCTTATGATTAAATTTAGGTTATGCGTTTTTGACAGGAACATCACAGAAGTGATGCTGTGTTCGTATCAGGTGTTGATTTCAGTCCCATTACTGGTGAGGTCAACTTTGATCATTTGGTTAAGGTGGTGTCTTCAAAGGTGTCTTCAGTGGAAAATTATTATTTTATCCTCTATAATTAGTAAGTAACTTATGGGAGAGATATTTATAGGAATAAATATTCAGTTACTCCTTAAATTTCCTCTTAATAGTTTTAGCATTCTTTGGTGATTCGTGCCTAAATCAGTTATTGTGATGGTTGTTAAATAGTGATTTTCTAATTTCATCATTTCCTTCTACTTTCATGGGTTGGTTTTCTCTCTGATGAAGAGCTTCCTGCCCATCCCTCTTCTCCCATTCATTGATCCATTTATGTTGGTGTGAATGCATGGACTCTTCATTCAACAAGTTATAATAATTTACTGTTGTTCATTTTCATTCCCAAATTGCCCCAGCTTTGGCCAATGGGAGCCCCTTTGAGTTGACTTCTGTGTCCTTTGATATGTCCGCATCATTTCTGAGTACTTGCTTCGGCACAAAAAGATGTTCCATGATGCCTCTTTGACTCCATCTCTTCATCTGTTCTTTTAGAAATTCACATACACACTGAGGAAAGAACATAACAAGGCTTCTAAATATTACAGCTTGATAGCATTGCAGAACAGAGGGAGAAGATACAGTTTCTTCTATGTAGGTTTAGACTGTTTTGGGATGAGAAATTTAGTTAGTGATCTGGTGAGGATTATTTCATGAGGACCTGCAGTTTGGAATAGGAGATAACATGAGGTAAACCTGAGGCAAAACCCAACACTCAATGCAAGTACTGGTGAAGGGTCCTTAAATCACCTAAAGTCAAAGATGTGACTGAATGTTTTTTAGCCTCTGAATAATACTTTGGTTTTCTGAAGAAGACTGCCACTGGATTCATAGTTTGGGTTTTGGGGTTTTTTTTTAAGAGTGATTTATTTATTTTAGAGGAAGTGAGAGCATGCCAGGAAGGGGCAAGGGAAGTGGGAGAGAGGTATTGAAGCAGACCGCAGACTGAGCAGGAAGCCTGATGCAAGGCTTGATCCCAGGACTCTGAGATCATGACCCAACTGAAACCAAGAGCCAGAGACTTAACCAGCTAACTCACCCAGGTATCCCTGGATTCATAGTTAACAACCTAAGGACAAATGCATACAAACTTTGATATACCATTTTGGGGATTCATGGGAGTTCTTGAAGCCTGCCTGTATATCCTTAGCTAATAACTCCTACATAAGAAATAATGTAGTCACTTATCCTTTACCTCCATAAAAACTTGACCTAGGGGTGCCTGACTAGCTCACTTGGTTAAATGTCTGCCTTTGGCTTAAGTCATGATCCTGGGATCCTGGGGTGGAGCCCCAAGTCAGGCTCCCTCCTCAGAGGAGAGTCTGCTTCTCTCTCTCCCTCTGCCCCTCCCACTGCTCATGCTCACTCTCTCTCATAAATAAAATTTAAAAAGAAAAAATAGGAGAAAAGAAACTTCACCTAAACTAGCCCATGTGGAAGGAGAGTCTCTCTTGCTTTTAGGAAGGAATATTTTAACGGCAAAGATTTTGTCACCATAAACTCTTGGGAGGTTACTACTTACAACAGAAAAATGACTTGTCTTAATTTACTTTCCTTGTGTTTGTTTCTTCTGACATTTGACTACTCAGGGGAAATGCTACGCAAGAAACGAAGGGAGAAGGATGGCCACAAAGACCCGCTCCTGGTGGAGGTGAGTCGGCTTCAAGATAACATTATGAAGGACATTGCAGAACTTCGACAAGAGGCAGAAGAGGCTGAAAAGAAGCAGTCTGAACTGGACAAAGTGGCTCAGATCTTGGGAATTAACATTTTGGATAAATCCCAAAAGTCTTCAAATGACTGTAAAGAGACTACAGAGAAGCCTGGAAAAGCGGAAAAATCTAGGAGCCCAGAAAAAGTGTCCTCATCCTCAAATTCCTCTTCCACCAGCAAGGTAACAACTCAGCTTTTCCGTTTCTATTACATCTTTTATTTCCATGGACTCCTAAAGAAGCCTTCTAACTAAGCATTTCCTTAGATTCCTTTTCCAACCTGTTCTTAACTCATGTTAGAGTTATTTTTGTAAAGCACAGATCAGATCATAGGACTCTACTTCAGAATTTTAGTAGTTCCCATTGTCCCCAGAGTAGAATCACAAATCCTTAGCATTCAAGCCTTCCCATGTTTTTGTTCTAGCCTTTACTCCTTAACCCACACCAGCATGGTTTTCTTATCTTCTTGTAGCTTCTGTATACCATTTTGTGCATTCACAGTTAGCAACAGGGACACCGCCATGCTGCATGGCCAGTGAATACATTTAAGTTCTCAAATCAGTATTTGATACAGGAAACCACTGTTTCCTAAAAGTGCTTTCTTCTCTTGGCTTCTCTCACATTTCTTTCCCTCCTAGTATGCTGGCTGCTGCTACTTAGTCTCCTTTACCGCCTGTTGTCTTATACCTAATCTTTAAAAATTTTAGTTCTGCAGGACTTAGTCTTAAACCAGTTCTCCAGAATTATGCTCTCTCCCTAGGTCATTTCATCCAGGTCTATGCTAAAATACCATACTGACTACTTCCGGTTTTATATTCTAGCTCAAATGAGTCTGGCGAGGTCCAAATTTGAGTGTCCAACATTTTATTCACCATTTCCATTTCATTGTTTTATAGACACTTTAAAATCATCATAGCCTGGGCCCTCTGGGTGGCTCAGTGGGTTGAGCATCTGCCTTTGGCTCAGGTTATAATCTCAGGATCCTGGAATCGAGCCCTGCATCGATCTCCCTGCTCAGAGGGGAGCCTGCTTCTCCCTCTCCTACTCCACATTTGTGTTCCCTCTCTACCTGTCTCTCCCTCTCTCAAATAAATAAGTACAGCCTTTTTAAAAAAATAAAATCAACATATCCTAATCTAAATTAATGATGTGCGCATCCTCCCTCTTTCCTGCCGTCAGTGTTTTCCATCTCAGTGGCCCCACTGTCCCAACAGTTTTCATGCCAAAAACCTGAAAAGCTTTATCAGTGCTTCCCTCTCCCTAACTGCTCCATACTGAATCAATGACGGATTCTTTCAGTTCTCCCTCTGACATAAATCTTGGTTTCATCCGTCTCACCATCTTTATTGCCCTCTAAGTTCAAGCCACCTACGATTCCTGCTTGTATGACTACACTCTTAATCCTTTCTCCACATATAGCCAGTGATTGCAGTACTCCCTTACCTGCCTCTTCAGCCTCATTTCATGCTTCTTTTCCCCCTTGCTCATTATAATTTCATTATTGGCCTTTTCTTCTTCCTTTCTTTTTTTTCTTTTTAAGTAATCTCTAGGGGCACCTGGGTGGCTCAGTCGTTAAGTGTCTGCCTTCAGCTCAGGTCATGATCCCAGGGTCCTGGGGTCATGCCCCACATCAGGAGCTCTGCACAGCAGGGAGCCTGCTCCCCTGACCCCCGCCGCACCCCTCCCTGCCTGCCTGCCTCTCTGCCTACTTGTGATCTCTCTCTGTCAAATAAATAAATAAAATCTTTAAAAAAAAAAAAAAAAAGAGTTGCATGCTCTATCATCATAGCTGGCCAGGCACCCCTCATTACTGGCCTTTTTTTTTTTTTTTTTTAAGTTTTTAAATTTGTTAGGGCATGCAAGCACAAGCAGGGGGAGTGGCAGCAGAGGGAGAAGCTGGGGGACAGGACATGATACCAGGACCCTGAGATCATGACCAGAGCTGGAGGGAGGCGCTCAACCAACTAAGCCACCCAGGCATCCCGATTACTGGCTTTTTCATTCCTCAGATACATTACCCTCTCTAATGTCTATAGATCTTCTTTCTTTCTGGTTACTGTGCAGATCTGTCTTCTCTCCTAACTTATGTTCATCCTTCAGAGGGTAGCTTAGATTACTACCCTGCCTCTCTTCCTTGATTTCCCAGCCTGTTATATTTGCCTGATAGACACTCTCGTAATAATGTGTCATTTACCTTCTTAGCATTTCTGACGGTTGTAATTCTGTAATTACATGGTTCCCTCAGTTGGATTTTAAGGTTCAAATGGTTAAGGAAAATATCCATCTCATTCTCCAATATTGTCCTCAAATCATAGCTCAGTACCTGGCTCATAGTAAATGAGTAGTTTTTAAGAAATATTGCACTACCTCTTATTCTCCTGTCACCTCAGAATGCTTGCACTTTTCCAAATGTGCAATTTGCTATTATGCCTCTCTGATTTTTCATTAATAATCCTCTTATCATTATCTTTCTTCCAGCCTTACTCACCCCTAAGGCCCAATTTGAATACCATCCTACTCCATGAAAAATTCCTGAATTCTACCCCAATTAATCGGCCCTTCTTTAATATATTAAAGAATATATTCATATATAGTCAGCCCTCCGGTAATATATTATGGTTTCTTTATAAGATTTATTTCATTCTGTCTTATTTAAAACTTGATTATGGGGGTGGCCTGGGTGGCTCAGTCAGTTAAGTGTCTGCCTTCAGCTCAGGCAGGTCATGATCTCAGGGTCCTTGGATCGAGCCCCTACATTGGGCTTCATGCTCAGAGGGATGTCTGTTTCTCCCTCTCCCTCTGCTGCTACCCCTGCTTGTGTGTGCTTTCTCTATCTCTTTTGCGCTTTCTGTCAAATAAAATCTTAAAAAAAAACTTGATTAAGATTATGTCTCTTCTCATGCCCATCTCTTCCACTAAGTAAGAACTCCCTGATAATAAAAGGATAGAACTCATTTATCTTTGTTTCCAGTGGCATCCACTTTGTTTATTACATAGTAGATGCTCACTTAATGTTGGGGAGATAGAGAAGAGGATATTCTGTATTCCCTATCAACAAAGCTCTAATTTTTCCATTTTTCCTGAGAGAGTTCTCTTTTTCAATCTGGTAGGACTATACTCTTGTTTATACCAGGGCACTGAGTTCAGGGCCTTTGATGGAAAAGAGCTTGAAAGTTCTGGCCCTTTATAGTTGACTTATACGTTGTTTGGGGTCCATTTGTGCACCAGCCCCATAATGACCAATCACCTTGATTTGAATGAGGCTTCACATTCTCTGAGGCCAACATGGATATGTTACAATTCAGTATTCATTTTAATAGTAAGGAATGTTGTGTCTTCAGCCTCTTTCCTACCTGGTTGGTATATCTTCTTTCTTTGCCTCTCTTTAAAATGCATCAGTAGTTTAAGGTTTTCTTTCTTTTTCTATTCATTTCATAAAAATAAACACACATATACACAATTCCACAATTCATCTATCTGTAGACTACTGTCATTAATATCTTGGTATATATTATTCCAACTACTCATGTTTTGTTTATTAAATAGAAGATTTTATATTAAACAAATATTTATTGATCTCTAAAAAAGTGACAGGCACTATTTTAGATGGTGGGGAAGTTTAAAAGTATAGAAGTGGGGAAGTATAGTTAGAACAGACGTTCTAACTCTTGTGAAATGTGGGAGAAAATAAATAATAAACAAGTACAGGTTAGGTAATGACAAGTGTCTAAAAAAAGAAAATGGGGTAAGGGATATAGAGTAGTTACAGAAAGTTATTTGGATAAGGTGACACTTGATATTCTATGCCTATTTACATATCTTTATTGATTTTTCAAATGTATTTAGTTATTTGCTTTTTTCAGTATATCATGAACATTTTACCATGTTAATAGATTTCTGTGACATCATTTTTTTTTTTTTTAATAAACATGTATTTTTATCCCCAGGGATACAGGTCTTTGAATTGCCAGGTTTACACACTTCACAGCACTCACCAAAGCACATACCCTCCCCAATGTGTGACATCATTTTTAATGACCTTGTTTTTTGTCACACAAATACCAACATTTATTTAACCAGTCAGATCATCTCCTCTTTGACATAATAATTTACTTCAGATAAATGTCAAGGAGTGGAATTGCTAGGTCAGGGCATAAAGAATTTTGAGGTGTGTAGTATGTATTCCTAGATTATATTGCAGAAATGTGGTGCCAGTTAATACTTGCCCACAGTGTATACATGTGCCCATCCCTTTTCTGCTGGGTGTGATATCTTTAGTGACTTTTAAACAAGACCCTAGTAAGGAAAGATATCTTTGAAGTTAAATTATATCTTTCTCCAGCCTGTCTTCCTCTTCCCACTAGCCCATGTGCCCAGTTCTCTTATCTTTTCTCTTCACTCATACTTACCTTCCTCTGTTCCAAATTATTTGTTTTCTGTGCCTCCCTCCTCAACAGTACCAAAATTCTCACTTCCTAAATACCTTGTTCCCAACTTGCTGACACATGAATTCATATTAAAGTATTTTTTGTTAATAACTTAATATGAGGAGTTGATACGGGTTTTTTTTTAGTTGATATATTTTAAAAGAGGATTCTTGTTAACTCAAAGGTGTTAAATTCTAATGATGGTTGGTATTTTAGGCAGCTGCAAATATTTTACCCAGATTCTTTAAAGTCATCCCACATAGATACCTGTCTGTTTTATCTATGCACAACACCAGCCTTTCTCTCCAGTTTTGTATACCAGGATGTGTCTATGATAAGTGGGTTCACTATTACATGTTTTCTGTAATTGCTTAACCTGTCAGTTACCTCTTCCATATTGTCTTGTCTTTGCTTCTTGGGTGTCGTTATGATTTCTAAATTTAACTAATATATTTAATTGCATAGGGTACACATTCAACATCTACCAAAGGGTGTATAGTAAAAAAACTCCTGTCCATCCTTGTTCTCAGCTTCCCCCTCCAGAGGCCGCCATTATACTCATAATCTTGAGCATTTTTCTGTTTTAAGATATATAAGTAAATATATTGCCATTATGATGTATTCTCCATGATAAGGTAGCACTATGGAGTCTAGTTCTGTTTGAGCCTTGTAGACAGATTTCTTCATGAGTTTTTCCCCAGTTTATATAGCTTTAGGCACTGGAAATATGGTCATGTGGCCCTGTATCAATTAATGTGGTAAGCTACCTGCTTTTTCTAAGAAAAGACAGATCTAGAATTCCTTCTGAGTGCAGGTGTTTTCCCTCTAGGAATCAAAGGTAAACAGTGAGAATTCCCATACTAAGAGCCCCAAGCCTGCCGAGAGCCCCCAGCCAGCTGCTAAGCAGTCTGATCAGCCTATTGCTGCCTATGAGTATTATGATGCTGGCAATCACTGGTGCAAAGACTGCAACACGATCTGTGGAACCATGTTTGACTTCTTCACTCATATGCACAATAAGAAGCACACACAGGTAGGTATCTTGCCCGCTATTATATCCACTCTTGCCCTCCTTCCCTTCAAACTTCTGCACCCCCATCTGCATTACAAAGCTGGAAAATGAAACATTCTCATATGGGCAGGAGCCCCAATCTGAAGAGCCAAGAGATACCATCAAAGGAGACATCATCCCCAGGGCTCAGTCCAGGGGACCTGCCTATAACTAAACAACATGACAAGTGTAAGTGAGGCTTCTGCCTCTTTTGATTCCTTGAGTACCTGATTATTTGTTTCATTTTATCCATTGCTAGTACTTGCTCTAACATGTGTTTACCTTTTCCACAGGTGATTTCCGTTTAAACAGTTGGCAGAGAGGGTGGGGGTGGGTAGCTGGGGGTTTCTGGTCCCCCTGGTGTGGGGGAGAAAAAGAGAAAAGTGGGTCATTGAATTTTAGTGCTGTTGTGTGAGCACCTCTGCCTCTTGCAAATAGACACTGGATCCCTACAACAGACCTTGGGCTTCAAAGACCCAGAGTGAGGCCAAGCAAGATGCTGTAAAGCGTACTGACAAGATAACTGTTCCTGCAAAAGGTATGTTCCCCCCTGCCTCCTCTCTGGTTTTCTTACATTTAGCCAAATAAGAGATGTCCCTGAATTAAGGTGCTAGGAAGCAGCAAAGATGTAAGGATTCCTTCTATGTGCAAAATAGTGTGCCCGAGCCTGAGGAAATAAAGAGATCTATACAACAAAAATGATCTCTACCCATATGGCCAAAATTCTATCAAATGTTAAACATATACATACCTACTTTAAAATATAACTGAGGGGTTCCTGGCTGGCCCAGCAGAGCATGCAACTCTTGATTTTGGGGTCATGAGTTCAAGCTCCATACTGGGCGTGGAGCCTACATTTAAAAAAAAAAAATTTTTTTTAATGCACATATAACTTTTTTTTCACTGACTTATGTACCAAAATCTTACTTATTTGAAATTCAGGTAAAAGCACAGTAAAAAGGTATAGTAGTTTAACTGCTTTTTCAACTGAGAACTATAAAATATTTTTGAATAGTTGTTATTGGGGGTAGGTTGAAAAGTAGAAAGTTTCTTTGTCTTTATACTTCTCAGATTCTTACCTTCATAAGTAGTGCTCATCTACAGAAGGTAGATTCCTGAGTAATTCATACCAGCATGAGAGATCCTCATACAAATGGTACTGAGCTGTTTGAGAGTATAGTTTTTAAATTTCCTACAATGCTTAGTGGTAGCTGGAGTTTGAGGGGCATCAACAACAGAAAGGAGTTTGAAACAGAAAACCCTGAATTAACTAATTAGTGTTTCCAAGAGGAAGAAGGGCCACAGGTCCTGAGTTCAAACTTTAAATTGGAAAGACTGTGCCATTTGGATTCATCTAAATGGTACTTCTGACTTGAAAATGGGTAAGGTCCTATATACCATTAACTTTTTTATTACAAAGGGGAAGTGGGATTTCCTTTAATGACATCCTGGGTGAAAATGACTTATTTTCTTGACTTCTACTTCTTCCAGGTTCTGAGTTTCTGATTCCCATCACTGGATATTACTGCCAGCTCTGTGAGGAATTTTTGGGGGATCCAATTTCTGGAGAGCAACATGTGAAGGGTCACCAGCACAATGAGAAATATAAGGTTGGTCTTTGTAGTAGTTGTGGAGTTTCCCACTTTCTACAGTAATCCTTTTGACTTTGTCAGACTTCAGAGTCAGGAAGTCATTAATACTTTAAATTCCATGTAATTACTAGGAAGTTTTCTTCAATCCTATTAAGAGATGCTGACTTGGTAGAGCCATCTGT
Source organism: Mustela nivalis (assembly GCF_964662115.1). Classification (NCBI taxonomy): domain Eukaryota; kingdom Metazoa; phylum Chordata; class Mammalia; order Carnivora; family Mustelidae; genus Mustela; species Mustela nivalis. Next base: position 88,944,433 of record NC_139024.1, on the reverse strand, counting down.
ATCCTTGAAGATGACTCTTCTTCAGGAGTTTCTACCAGTTGAATTCCAACAGTAACAGAGCCAATATTTCCTTCTAACTATATTTTGACCAGTTGTTGAGCTTCTATCTTTTCTCTTCCCAGAAATATGTGGTTGAAAACCCATTGTATGAGGAGCGGCGGAATCTGGACCGCCAAGCTGGCTTAGCTGTGGTCCTGGAGACAGAACGGCGACGACAGAGTGAACTAAAGCGTAAACTTAGTGAGAAAACAAAGGAAGAGAAGAAAGAAAAAAAGGCAAAGGTCATGAAGGAAGTAAAAGAGGATGACAAAGTCTCTGAGGAACTAGAGGACCAACTCTCTGAGGGTGGGAACTCCCCTGAAAAGGCTGAAAGTAAAAGGAAAGCTAGCATCAAACTCCAGTTAAAGGAAGAGGTAAAGAAAGAATCACCAACATCTTCCTCTTTTGGGAAATTCAGCTGGAAGAAGGCAGAGAAAGAGGAGGAAAAAGGTTCAGTGGCCACAAGTATTCACAAGGAAGAGGTTATGGAAAACAGTAAGGACAAAGAGGATGGCAAAGCCGAGGCTGGGAAGGCAAAGCCCATCAAAATCAAGCTCTCTGGGAAAACGGTTGTCGCACACACTAGCCCGTGGATGCCTGTTGTTACAACTTCAACCCAGACTAAGATCCGACCCAACCTGCCCATCCCATCTACAGTACTCCGCAAGTCAGGTTCAGCCACAGTGAGCAAGCCAGCGCCTCTTAACACCTTTCTATCCATCAAGTCTTCTGGAACTACTGCTAAGCCTCTGCCAGTGGTTAAAGAGTCTTCAGCTGATCTCCTCTTGCCTCCTGACATCATCTCCAAAGCATTTGGAGGGGAAGAGGTGATTCTGAAAGGGTCTCCAGAGGAAAAAATGGTACTGGCTGAAAAGAATGAGTCATCCCATATACCTGAACAAATGCTGCCACCTCCTCCACCACCCCCTCCACCACCACCTCCGCCACCCCCAGTTATACCTCATCTAGCTTCCCCATCTCCTACTCAAACAAATGCCATCTTGGCACCAGTCAAATCAAACCCACCTGTATCTCACACTCTCAGCCCCAGCTTCCTGGGTCCTAACATTTTGAATCCTGTGTTGCCAATAGCCATCATGGCCTCAGCACAGCCAGCTGCCATCCCTTCTGATGAGACGGCTCCTGGGGTGAGTGAGAGTGACAGGGACCAGACCTTTTTCTCTGTGTTAGTGCGTCCTCCACCTCCCCTCTCAAGTGTATTCAGTGAACAAGCCAAAAAATTGGAAAAGCGAAATTCATGCTTAGCCACAGCCAATGCTAAGGACCTGTATGATATATTCTACAGTAGTGGTGGAAAGGGGACACCTGAGACTAAGCTGAGTGGTGGTCTATTGGCCAATGGGGAAAACAGCCATCTTTCTAAAGTGGAAAGTTCAGATACCTCTTCCACTTCTACTTTGAACAACAGTACATCCCAAGAGGAGTTGCCTCCAGATAGAAATTTGATCTCTGCTCCTTTAGTCAGCAACCCTGAAAAGCCCGTTCCAAAACCTCTGGTGTCTCTAGGGAAATGGTCAGTGGTAGAACGCACAGACTCAAAGAGCAGAGGCAGTAGCTATGGCTTCCTACAACCTCTGACGAGGTTGTGCCAAAGCAGGCCTTATGAAACTGTTACCCCAAAGACAGACACTTTGGCCATGTGGACTTGTAGCTCCTTCCAGAGTGATGCTAATAGGGATATATCTCCAGGCGGAAAAATCGAACTTGACCTGGGAGAGCCAGGGCCACCAGGTGTAGAGCCACGCCCTCAATTGTCAGATACACACTGTCAGATCCTGGAATCTCAGAAGTTGGTAGAAACCCACCTTATGGAATCTGGTAACCAGGATGAGGAAAGCCAAGAGCTCCACAAATCTAAAGGTTGTGGGGAAAGTGAGGGAGAGGGAAATACTGGACTACAAGAAAAGAGACCAAAACTTTCTGAGGTGATGGTAGAAGAGGGAACAGGTATCTGTGTTGGGCCCAATAGCATAGAGGATTCTAATTTGAACCGTGGGAACAGATGTGCATGGGTGGGTGAAATAGAACAGCCCAAGTTACAAATGACTGACAAAAAGCCTGAACAGTCCAAGAAATTGATGACAAGAAGTGAAACTCAAGGTAAAGTAGTGATCGACTTGAGTGCACAGGCCCTTTCTTCCACAAAGGCAAAAATAGACTCATTTCCATCAGAAGCTAGATCTTTACTCCAGAACCCACAAGATGTACATGTGAAGATTTCTGCCCCAGAATTGCTTCTCCAGTCCCCAGCCAGATCAGATATGTGTTTAACAGATAGTGCACAGAAGCAAGGAGTTTCAACTGATAGTGAAGAGTGGCAAGAAAATTCAGCTGCAGAATCAGCTTCCAGAACTAGTTACAGAAGCCTCAAACTCAAGAGAGAAAGATCAAAAGACATTCAAGGTAAAAGGATTTATGAAATGGCTGTTTGGGATGAAAATAAGAAGTCAGAGACCTGGGAGAGCCCAGAGAAACCAGAAACAGAAGCCCTGGAGCTACAAGATGTCCATCCAGAATTGACTGTGACAAGAGGAAGCAAGGCCTTAGAAGACTTTGAAGTTACAGAGTTAAAAGTAGAAGAGCTTGCTGCCCTGGGGAACCTGGGGAATATAAGTGTTGATTTCTGCAATCCTCAGGTAGACCAAGCACATAGATCCCCAACTGCCCTGTCTCAGAAACTACGTGAAGAAAATTCTATGTCACCTATAGGATGTAATCCCTCTACTCTCAGTGACTTGGAACCAGTCCCATCCTTCTCTGAGTTTCCATTAGATTCTCCCAAAACCCTGGTGCTTAGCTTTGGAGCAGAGGGTGAACAAAACTCATCTAATCCCAGAAGTGGAAGGATCACTCCTAACATTTTGAAAACTGGACTTCCTATAGAAAATGTTGACCTTGGCTTAGGGAGCCTAGAGGGAACACACCAAGCACTTGACCTGTTAGCAGGAGGAATGATGCCTGAGGAAGTAGAAGAAACTTCTCAATTAAAGAAACAAGATTCTCTCAGATTGGAATCAGAACCAATTAATCCTGCAGGCCTTGGGCCGTCTCCTTGCCTTCCAGACCTTGTTGAATTTGTTACACGGACACCCGGAGTTCAAAAAGAGAAGTTATGTTCTCCTCTGTCTGAGCCAGGTGACACTCCTGCGTGTAGTTCCCTGGAGATGGGTCCACTACAGCTAGAAATACCGAAAGTGTCCATAACACATCTAACAATTCCTCAAGCGGATGAGGACAGTGACCATCCCTTGAATTTGGTAAAATCTCTGGCTTCAGGGTCCCCTACAAGGGAGCAAGTAGTTGGAGGCAATATGGTCCCTCAGGAATTACCCGCACAAGAAGCTCCAGTTGCTGCCACCCAGGACCAAACAGCATCCACTGTTCATGACTAAGAATACACATCGAGAGCTTTTTGCGGATGAATCAAATTGGCTTCTAGATATCAGGTGCCCAGATGATCCAGGACTAGTTGGCTGTCTCATCTGGAATCTACACCAAGAGATGCAGTCAGCATCTTACAGTAAATGTTCATGGAAGCCAAAAAATTTACCTCTTTTCTGTTGTTTTTTTTTTCCTTAAGATATCAGATGAATCAATCATAACTTCTATACATATCTGTAAAAAAGTATTTTCTGTTGTTATTATTATTATTATTATTATTATTATTATTTTGCCAATTTACTTTCTCCTACTTTGTCATTAAAATCAAATGTCTGTCTGGCTCACCACACAGTGTGCTTTGATTGTATTTTGGCTTTGACTCTGCCATTTCTGGAATATGGGGGAGGAGGGAGACAGAGCTGACTTCTGCAATTGCTATGTTGTATTCCTACCCAATTTCCTGGGCAGCTGATGGATCACTGGGAGAAACACCAGAAAGCCTGCTGAAGTGGAAAACTACTAATGAAGGAAGGATTGTTCATCTCTTAGGCTTCCATTTGGATGGGCCTGCCTTAACATTGTTTGAAATGCAGCGTGAGTAGCTCTTTTGTTTACTGTTTACTTCCTTGTGCCATGTCAACCCCATACTTCCTTTATTCTGTTGCCTTTGCTTGAGATGGTCCTGCTAACCCACAAACCTGTTTGGAAATGGCCTCAATAAACGTGGAAGAAAATCTAGCAGGTTCACTTTTGGAAGACGACAAATCGGTAAGGCTGATTCATGGCTGAATCTGCCAGGTGCAGATATGCTTTTTGGGTCACTTTTATTTTTGAAATGGCCTTTTGTTCATTATATTGTGATCCAGTAACACTTTGTGTTAAATTGTTTAGCAGCCATTTCTGTTCTGAAGAGGTAGAAGAGCTGAAACTTGTTTTGGGATTGGACTCATTCTCTATTCCTCAATTCATATGTATTCCTTCCTCTACCTCTCCCTTTCCCAAGTTATTTCCACCATAGTGTGATGTTTTGGGTTGTACATTTTGTTTAAAAGATTAAAGAATTTCTGAGTTGGCTTGGACAAGTTTAATTTTATTTTTAATGTGTTAATTACTTGGAATAAATGCATTAACCTCATGTTTCTTTCTTGATTTTTGTTTTGAACCACACACATTTGAACTCCACAGGAAAACTAGAAAAGCGAACTCCTGCTATCCTGTTGTCTATCTCCTCCCTCCTAGTTTCTTTTTCCCCACCTGTTGGGGCTGTTTTCTTCATGTGAGATTGGGAAATTATGTAATCTGTGCCTCAGTGCTGCCTTGGATGGGTAGTGAGTAGGCAACATTGGTCTGGTTTTGGCATCTCCCTATTGTGAAGCTTTTCATATACCCTTATGTTAGCTCTCCCCTATGCTACTTTGGAAGCTGAACTCCCCCCAAGAACATTCGTGTTCTTGCTGAGGGCATTCTTAGGGACCAGAGAGGTTAGTCCTCAGATTTCCTAATCTCTGTCCCAGTTTCCTTTTGACATCCTTGTTGTCAGAAATTTATAACCTGGCTCAACAGAGGAATCCAGAGTCTTCTACCCACTCAAAAATAATGCAAAGTTGATCTTTTCCCCTCAGAATGCTTTTTTCCCTGTTAACTTGTATACAGAGATGCAGAATCCTATGTTGACTCTGGGGAGGCTATTTAGTTTTTCTTGACTAATGTCTATTTAGAAGATGTCCTGGCCTCTGCTGTTCATCATGTTGTGGAAAGAGCACATATTCGAGAGAGTCCAGTCCGTGATTGTCCCTCAGCCATTTGCCTTGCTGTGATTTTGGACAAGTTACTTCACCTCACTGTTCCACAGGGATTTTTTTTTCCTCCTTTAAAATGAGGATCATTGTCTTCTATCTCAGCCCCAAATATGTCCAGGGTCATGCCATCCTGAGTAGCCCTCCTAGGCTTGCTATTTAGGTACTTTCCTGGCCCAGAAACCATAGAGTGACTCAGAAGGTACCCTTTAGACAAACGTAAACCCAGATGAGCTTCAGAAATATATTCGTTTTTCTGGAGACCTACTCCCTCCCTGTCCTACCAGCCTATCTATAGGAATTCAGAGAACGTATAAGTTAAAATGCCAGTTGTTACTGATTTTCTGGCCTCTTCACTTAGTAAATTCATCTCCCTTTGGGGAGAAATGGGTGGGATTAGACTGGGGAGGGGTAAATCAAAACCCTATTCTTTAGATTAGGAGGGGGACTCATTGGGAAGCATAAAGTAGGGAAGAGAAGAGAGGCAAAATCTACGACGTACAGAACTAATTCAAGTAACTGGGACTGGAGTACTTTGAGCTGTTACTGTTGTATTCTTTTGATAACTTCAGTCTTTTTCCAGAATAATGAATGCCTCCTTGTAAGAAGCAATGTCAGTCTTCATATCTGCCTTGAACTAGCAAAGGGAGAGCCTTTAGTCTAGGCCAGAAGTGTGATTCCTCTTTGATCATTGGGGTCTAGTTTTGTAGCCCATCCAGAGAAGCCCTGTGAAAGGAAAGACAGAACTCTAACCCAGTTGCCAGAACCTAAAGGTAGGACCTACTTCTTTTTATTCAGTACTATGACAGCACTGAATAAATGTTCACCTTTGGAGACAAAGGCACATGCAAGGAGAGGGCCCTAATCGTTACATGTCGTTTATGGTATCATCTATAACTACTTTAAAATTCTGCAGACACCAGAAAGTTTTTATTAGACTCCCTCGACTGTGAGAATACATCATCAGCAGTTAGGTTTAAATTTGGGCAAACACCTAATTTTACTTAAGTTGTGAATGTAATCCCCCAGATATCCCCTTGGCTTTGTGAATGGAGACCTCTTGCTTCATGAACCATCTTTCTCCTATTTACAGCTAGCTTCAGGGCATATAAGACTTAAACCTTTCAGGTAAGTATTCCCATTGTACCTAATAAAGTTCCATCTCTAAAAAAAAATGTAAAAGTCAAAAAGTTAGCTAAATGCTTTGGTATCAAAGCATGCCAGGCCATATGTTCATTTATCAGGCTGCCAGGTTCAGGGACTAAAGAAGAATGGTAAGGTGTTGGACAGGGAGGGTTGGACATAGAGATACAGGCATCCAACAGGGACATTAAGTGTATTTTTTTTTTTTAAAGAAGAAGGTGGAGACAGGTTCAGAGAGGAGTTAGCCTACAAAGAAAGTGAGATGGGTTTTTAAAATTGTATTCCTAGGGTGCCTGGCTGGCTCAGTTGGTAGAGCATATGACTCTTGATATCAGGATCATGAGTTCAAGCCCCATGTTGGGCCTAGAGCTTACTTAATGTATTTTCCTAAACCTTGGGTCTCACATTAACAAAACAAACCTACCAACCCTGGGGCAAGCAATTTATTGCTTAGATAATTAATTAAATAGTTAATTAATAAAAATAAATAAGCTATTAACAGTTTTGTGAGAACATGGACAGATGAAAAGAGTGTGATTGTGAACACATTTCTTTATAGAGTTGAATTTTATGATAATTTTTATTATTTATAATTTTTAACCAAAAAAATTATGTATACACTCACAGTGTTCATTGATATAAGCCACGCAGTTGAACTGATAATGAAAATCTATCATTAAAAAAAAAACCACTGCCATGATGATTAGCCCATAACCCTTATATACTTTCAAAGGGCTGTGTATGTTTTCACTGTAGCAGTGTGGTTTTAATTTTACATTTATGTGTTTATAAACTCTCCTAAGCAGGAAGTCTGCCTTTGCTTACTTTTTTTCCATTGTATTCCCAGTACACAGTTGCCTGACACACACACAGTACTCAATAAAAATTTGTTAAAAGAATCAATGTGGTAATAGTAGCTATTTTTTATTAACTGATTGTAAATATTGAGCAATTTATAAGTGGGTGAAAGAAAGCTACAAACTGCTTTTGTATTTGTTGGGTACTTAGCACTCCAGAAACCAGCTACCCTGCTTCTCTGTCCTGGATCTTTGTATACAAAGCACTGTCTGTGGCAATGAATGCATATTGAGGCTGTCAGTGGCCTTCATTTCAGCAGCATTCTGGAATAATGGTGTCAGACCAGGAGGGGGACACATTGCCCCTGAAGCTCCTGAAAGAAAAACTGAGGTTGGGAATGGGGGTAAATTGACTGTAGTGTTAGCAGTCAAAGGCTTTGGGTACTTTGATATTCAGATGGATAACTTTCTCCTTCCAGCCATATTTCATAGGCATGTTGAAATCAGTCAGTCAAATCCCCGATCTCTGATTTGGCCCAACATCCTCTTGTCACCTCATCAGAACCAGAACCCAAAATCAAGCTACCAGTTTCATTTCTGGGAGGAAACAACAACAGCAAAAAAGTTTTCATTGGTAGAAGGAGAAGGAACGCTTTCTTTTTTTATTCTTTATTTTTTGTTTCACCATCATGACCATAAAATGCATTTTATATAAAATACAAATATTTCATGCACATATAAAATAGGTACACACATGTAAAATATGTAATTTTATGTCAGTAAGAGCTATTTGATGCTGTGGAATTATAAACCAGGGTTAATTTTTTTCCTTTTATGTACTTTTATGTATTAAAAAACAGTATTTTGTTTTGTTTTTAAAGTATGTGTCTCCTACTCAGTTCATCCCTGTCGTCGTTCCTCTCAATAGTTTTCTATCATTACAAATAGTTTCCTGCTGCTTTTCCCACAAGACTCCCTAAATTCCTCTATTCCCTTCAAGGCTGGGCAACATTCATTCAGTCTCCATTCTTGAAGAATATTAGTCCTTTCTTTTTTTCCTCTTCCTCTTCTCTTTCTCTTGCTCCTACTTCTGTTTGGCTGGTTATGCATTTCCAAGTGTACAAGCATTTGGACATGAAATTCTATAAATCAAACTGCCTGTCTTTACAGAGCTTTACCTGTAATGCAGGTACACAAAAATATATCACAAAGTCTTTGTTGCATGGAAGAGAATAGAAGATAATTTGTATCTAGATATATAGATTAATCACTTTACAGGCTTTTGTTCATTCCACTTGTGGAGGATCAGCAGAAGAAATATTTTGTAGAAAGCAATGGAAATGAGCATGTTTAAGGGAAGTGAGTAAGCAGGGTGAAAGTAGAGGCAGTTACATGATAGTACAGAGAAAGATTGCAAAGAGGTAAAAAAGCATATTGAGGTATTATTTCTTTCATATCCTCTCTGATGTTCTGTCCCTGGTAAACTACCCAGCTCTCCTATAGCCTACCTATATGAGGTTGACTATGAAGACATTTACTCACTCTTGCCCACCTCTCTTCCTTTCTTTTCAGGAGCAGTTGCCAAAGTCCAGAATTCTAGAAAGAAGAACTCCAAAAGACATCTTTGCCTCAGAGAGGCAGGGATAGAAGTCACAGAGACCAAAGAAATGATGAGCACCCTTGGGGTCAGTAGGCAGTCACCTCTAGGGTCTGACTTCCAGAAGGTAGGTATGACTGCTGGGACAGGCATGGGTTGTGGAGAAGGCCCTCAGCTGCCAGGAAATGGTGAGTTGGGTGAGCAAATATGTTGTGTATGTATGTCTGTATCATTATCAAAGAGGAATAAGATAAGAGGCATAGAGATACATATTTTAAACTTGCCACTCATCTCAGTTTATCTCCTAACTTCCATCTCTCATTTTGTGCCCTGATACTTACGTTAAAGCTGTGACTTTCAGATCTTCTCCTCCCTCCTGGAGCCTGGGTCCCAGTGTGCCTAGCAAGTAGAACATCTACTATTTCAGCTTCATTACTGGTCCATTTAAGAATCAAGGTAGAAATTGGGTATATCCTTAGAGGAGTGGGGTATGTATAGACAAAAGAGGTGGGAGGATGGGGAGAAAATCACAAAGGTGGTATTTGAAAAATCCTGGGATTTTAGACTTCAGGACAGCTGTCAACTAGTTTCCATTCAGTCTCACTATCTCTCCTATACACACTGAAAATTCTGGCACACAGAAGCAGGCAAGCATCATTTCAGACTACCAAGGAAACCCCTTCCTCTCCATCTAAAATGCCAGTAGGTAATTCATTTTCTCTTTTTTGCACTTCGGGTCTGTGGAAGATGAGAACCAAAAGCAAATAAAATTTAGCTGACCTCAAAGTCCTTTAAATTCTGAGACTCATTTAAATCTGAGCTGCCTCTGATCCAGATTTACCCTTAAAATTGTTAGTCTACTTTTGTTCCGGCATTTTTAGAATCCTAGAGGTCTAGTTTACTACCCAAATAAATCTATAGTTTGTGTAGTTTGGGGAATCCCCAAAATCTATAGTTTGGGGAATACTCATAACACTAGAAGTATAAAGAACTGTGTAATATCCAACCAGAGCCATCGAAAGCGTAAGAAGTAAGGAGTAAGGGGTACAAAATATCTCAGGGTCTCTGGCTATTGAGGCTGAAATCAGTTAAGAACTACTCATTCCTAAGGCATCCACCCTGTGGATGAAGCAATGGAAATGCTCTGGTGCCAGGGCTGCCAACACTTTGTCACCACCACTTTTAACTTTCTTTCCCTTGCTCCAGCCCAAGATCTGTTTCGCATCAGCTACCACATTCCTCTGTTCAGGGACAATCAGGGCTCTTGGTCACAGTTTTTATTCCTAACTGCAACTGATCTACCTCCATTCTCCAATGGTATCTGAGGTCCACCTCTAAGAGGTGCTGATCTGAAGGATGGGCAGGGGAAGGGAACACTTCTAGAGTAATATTTTCCCTTTGAACTTCTTTTCTTTAATATGCTAGGGTTCACATACATTGTGAAAATATTTAAGATCTTTTTTATTGAAATGTATTTCATATAACATTAAATCTCTTGTAACGTAAAATTCACCATTTTACAGTGTCAAATCCAGGGTGTCTGGGTGGCTCAGTCAATTAAGCATCTGTCTTCAGCTCAGGTCATGATCCCAGCTTTCTGGGATAGAGTCCCACATGCGGCTTCCTGCTCAGTGGGGAGCATGCTTCTCCTCCCTCTGCCCCTCCTCTGCTCCTGCTCTCTTTCTCTCACTCACTCTCTCAAGTAAATAAAATCTTTTTTTAAAAAAAGTATAAAATCCAGTGGTTTATAGTATCTTCAAGATTATGCAACTATGGGGTGCCTGGGTGGCTCAGTCAGTTAAGCATCCACCTTCAGCTCGGGACATGATCCCAGGGTCTTGGGATGAAGCCCTACATCAGGCTTCCTACTCTGTGGGAGCCTGCTTCTCCATCTCCCTGCCATTCCCCCTGCTTGTACATTCACTAACACACACACACACACACACACACACACACACACTCTCTCTCTCTCTCATTCTGTCAAATAAATAAAATCTTAAAAAAAAGTCATGCAGCTATCACCACTATCCAATTCCAGAACGTATCTACCACCCCTCCTAAAGAAACATACCCATGAACAGACACTCCCATTCTTCCCTGCCCCAAAGCTGTTGGCAGTCACCAATCTGCTTTCCATCTCCGTGGATTTACCTGTTCTGGGCAATTCGTGTAAAGGGAGTCATACAGTGTGTGCTCTTTTGTGTCTGGCTTCTTTCATTTAACATGTTTTCAAGGTTCATTCATCATGTTGTACTATGTGTCAGTACTTCACTATATTTTATAGTTGAATAATATTCTGCATGAATATACCACATTTTGTGTCTCTACTAGTTGATGGGATTTTGAGTTATTTCCACTTTGGGGCTATTATGAATAATGCTGCTATGAAAGTGAACATTTGTATACAAGTGTTTGTTTGGACATGTTTTTCAGTTCTCTTGGGTATATCCTGGGTCATGGTAACTCTAAATTTTTTTTTAAGTTTTATATTAAAGTACAAGATGCACATAAAAAACAAAAGTAAATGGGGCTGCCTGGGTGGCTCAGGGGGTTAACCCTCTGCCTTCGGCTCAGGTCATGATCTCAGAGTCCTGGGATCGAGTCCCACATCGGGCTCTCTGCTAGGCAGGGAGCCTGCTTCCTCCCCTCTCTCTCTCTCTCTCTCTCTCTCTCTCTCTGTTTACCTCTCTGCCTACTTGTGATCTCTCTCTGTCAAATAAGTAAAATCTTAAAATAAAAAAAAGTACACACATCACAATTGTTAAGCCCCAAAATTTTAAGATAATGACCACAACTGGGTAACCAACATCCAAATCAAAAAATAAAATATGACCAACATCCCAGAAGCCCTCTCATGTCCTCTTCCAGTCACTACTTTTCTGAAATGTAACCACTGTTCTGACTGATGTCTCAGGTCTTGTGTTTGTTTATTTGTTTCATGGAGGTGAAATTCACATAACTAAATAACCACTTTAAAATAAACAAGTGGCATTTAGTCCATTCACAGTGTTGTATAACCATCACCTCTGTCTAGTTCCAAAACTGTTTCATCACCCCAAAATAAAACCTTGTGTCTATTAAGCAGTTAGTTCTCATTCCTACCTCCCTGCAGCCCCTGGCAATTGCCAATCTGCTTTCTGTCACTATGATGTATGTATGCTGGTTATTTCACAAAAATGGAGTCATAGGATATATGACCTACTCTGTCTGGCTTCTTTCATTTAGCATAATGTTTTTGAGGTTAGCATGTATCAGTAGCTCATTATCTTTTATGGCTGAATAATATTGCTTTGTATGTGTATACCATAATTTGTTTATCCATTCATTCACTGATGGACATTTGGGTTATTTCCACCTTTTAGCTATTGTGGGTAGTACTGCTGTGAACATTCCTGAATAAGTAAATGTTTGAGTACTTGTTTTCCCATGGATAAGTACGTATTTGAGTACCTGTTTTCACTTCTTTTCAGAATATAACTAGAAGTGGAATTGCTGAGTCATTTGATTATTTTGTTTAACTTTTTGAGAAACTGCCAAACTTTACCACAGCACCTGAATCATTTTACATCCCTTTCAGGAATGTACAGTGGTTCTAATTTCTCCATATTAATAACACTTGTTAATTTCTTTTTTATATATATTATAGTCATCCTAGTGTTTCATTGTGGTTTAGTTTACCTTTCCTTGATAACTAATGATATTTAGCATCTTTTCATGTGTTTTTTGGCCTTTAAATACCTTCCTTAGAGAAATGCCTACTCAAGTCCTTTGCCCATTTTTTAAATTAGGTTGTTTGTCTCTTTGTTCTAGAATTGTAAGGATTCTGTATATATTCTGGATACTAGACCTTTATCAGATATATGATTTGCAGGTATTTTCTCCCATGCTATATGTTGTCTTTTCACATTCTTCATAATACCTGTTAATGCACAAAAGATTTTAATTTTGATCAAATCTAGTTTATCCATTTTCTCTTTTATTACTTGTGGTTCCAGCATAATATTTAAGAATTTATTGCCAAGTTCAAGACCACAAAGATTTACCCCTATGTTTTCTCCTAAGAATTTTTTAGTTTTAGCACTTATGTTTAGGTTGTTGATCTGTTTTGAGTTAATTTTTGTATATAGTGTGAGGTAGGGTCCAACTGCATTCTTTTGTATGTGGAAGTACTGTTGTTCCAGCATATTGTTAAAAAGATTATTTTTTCTACTTTGAATGGTCTAGGCATTCTTTTTTTTTTTTTACAGCTATCAATTTATTTATTTTCAGAAAAACAGTATTCATTATTTTTTCACCACACCCAGTGCTCCATGCAATCCGTGCCCTCTATAATACCCACCATCTGGTCTAGGCATTCTTGTTGGAAATTGATTGGCTATAGATGTATAGATTTATTTCTGGAGTCTCAATTCTATTCCATTGGTTTATATGTCATCTTGATGCCAGTACTCTCTTTTGTTCACTGTAATTCTGTAGCAAGTTTTGAAATTGAGAAGTATAAGACCTCCAACTTTGTTCTTTAAGATTATTTTGCTGTTCACAGGGGCGCCTGGGTGGCTCAGTGCGTTAAAGCCTCTGCCTTCAGCTCAAGTCATGATCCCAGGGTCCTGGGATAGAGCCCCACATTGGGCTCTCTGCTCAGCAGGGAGCCTGCTTCCCCCCCACCCCTCTTTGCCTGCCTCTCTGCCTACTTGCAATCCCTGTCTGTCAAATAAATAAATAAAATCTTAAAAAAAAAAAATTATTTTGCTGCTCGGACCACCTTTCGATTTCATATGAATTTGAAGATTGGCTTTTCATTTCTGCAAAAAGGGTCATTGGAAATTTGATAGGGATTGTTTTAGATCTATAGATCACTTTGGATAGCATTACCATTTTGACAATATTAGATCTTCCAATCCATGAACATAGATGGGATACCTTTTTGTTTATTAGGTCTTTAATATCTTTCAGCAGTATTTTATAGTTTTTGTGTATGTCTTCCATGTGCTAAATTTATTCTTACGTATTTATTCTTTTGTATACTATTGTAAATGGAGTTGTTTCTTAATTTCCTTTTGGACTATTTATTGCAGGTGTACAGAAACACAATGTTCTTTAATGTGTTGATCTTATACCATGAAACTTTGCTGAACTTGTTCATTTCTTCTAGTTTTGTGTGTGTATGTGGATTCTTTAATATAATGTAATATAATATAATATATAATGTATGTATAGTGTATATCATAAGATCATGTCATTTGAGAATAGAGATAGTTTTACTTCCTCCTTCCCAATTTGGATACCTTTTATTTCTTTTTCTTCCCTAATTACTTTAGCTAGAACCTCCAGTACAATGTTTAAAAGCAGCAGTAAAAGTGACATCCTTGTCTGGTTCCTACTTAATCATACAGCTGTTCATAGTATTATCTTATAATGCTTTTTTATTTCGTAAGGTCAGTAGTAATACCCTACTTTCATTTCTGATTTTAGTTACTTGCATCTTCTCTTTTTTTTTTTTCTAAGTAAATTTAGCTAAAGCTTTTTTTTTTAATTCAGATAAAGCTTTGCCAATTTTGTCTCTTCAAAGTATCAACGCTTGGTTGCTTTGATTCTGTTGTTCTTTTTTCCTGCTTCATTCATCCCTGCTGTAATCTTTATGATTTCTTTCCTCCTACTATTTTTTAGTTTAGTTAGCTCTTTTTTTTTTCTAGTTCCTCAAGGTATAAAGTTAGGTTATTGATTTGAAATCTTCTTTTTTAAAATGTTCCTAGCTGTAATTTCCCTCTTAGCACTGTTTTCACTGCATCCAATGTGTTTTGATATGTTGTGTTTTCATTTTCATCCATCTCAAAGTATTTTATCATTTTCTTGTGAGTTCTTCTTTGACCCTTTGGTTACTTAAGAGTGTGTTGTTTAATTTCCACATTTTGTGAATTTTCAAGTTTTCCTTCTCTTGTTGATTTTTAACTTTACTGTGGTTGGAGAAGATACTTTGTATGATTTAAATCTTTTTAAATGTATTGAGTTTTGTGGACTAACATATGACCTATTCTGGAGAATTTTCATTTAGTTCTTATGTGATATTATAATAATAAATGTATATAAATATAATAATAAATAATGTATATATCTTTATGGATATTCTTTATTTGTTCATTTCTTCATTCTCCTAGTTTCCTTTAGGTTTTTTTGTCTATTATTTTCTTTAGCTCTTTGAGCACATTTAAGACATTTGATTTAAAATATTTGCCAAGGAGTTGCCTGGGTGACTCAGTGGGTTAAAGCCTCTGCCTTCAGCTCGGATCATGATCCCAGGGTCCTGGGATCAAGCCCCACATGGGGCTTTCTGCTCAGCAGGGAGCCTGCTTCCCTTCCTCACTCTCTCTCTGCCTACTTGTGACCTCTGTCTGTCAAATAAATAAATAAAATACTTAAAATAATAAAAATAAAATAAAATAAAGTATTTGCCAAATGGGGTGCCTGGCTGGCTTAGTGGTTAGAACATGCAATTCTTGATCTTGGGGCTGTGAGTTTGAACCCCATGTTGGGTATAGAGATTACTTAAAATAAAAAATATTTTAAAAAAATAAAATATTTGCCTGGTAAGTCCAGTGTTTGGGTTTCCTTGGTGATGATTTCTGTAAACTTCTCTGTTTTTTCTGTGAATGAACCATACTTTCTTTATTCTTTATATATCTTGTGATTTTTTTTTTTTGTTTAAAAATGAACATTTTGAATATTAAACTGTGTCAGTCTGGGAATCA
The DNA here is from genome assembly GCF_964662115.1 of Mustela nivalis. NCBI lineage: Eukaryota > Metazoa > Chordata > Mammalia > Carnivora > Mustelidae > Mustela > Mustela nivalis. Next base: position 88,928,913 of record NC_139024.1, on the reverse strand, counting down.
GATACCCTGATTATTGAAGACTATTGTCATCCATTTGTGCATTGATTTTCCTAAACTATTTTTGTTAAGACTGCATTTCTTGTTGTGCGTGATCACTGAAAGTCTGTTCCACTATTTCAGCAGTCAGTCAGTGACCTGACAGAGGTTTCCTTAAGGGGCTGGACTAAAAACACCTCAAGTACCTCTCCAGGCTTTTGTAGCTTGGCTCTGAGCTGGGGCACTTCTTCAATGCTAAGCCAATTTGCCTGAAACTCTGCCTTAGCCTTCACCTCCTGATTGCATGGAACCCAAAGATCAGCTCAAGGTGCAAGCCTAGGATATTCTCAGGTCTTTTCTGAACATGCATCTGTCCCTGGGCATGCACTTTGTTTGATGGAGTTCCCCAATCACACAGTAGCCCTTCAGAGTCCTTATTTCCCCATGTAGCTTCCTCCTCAGTCTTCTACTTCCCAGGCTTTTAGATTCATCTGCTGCTTTTTCAGTTCTCTGTCTCTTGCTCTAAGCAGTCACCAGTAGCACAGGTCTTTAAGTACTTTGAACAGATGCTATTTGGAAAGCTCTCCAGACTAGGGAGGGAAAAAAAAAAAAAAAGTCAGACTCAGCATGCATCCCTCAGGGCACCAGACAGGGCACAATTGACAGCCACAGTCTTTTGCAAATAGGGTGCATCTCTCCTCCCCTGGCAGTAGCAAGCCACACCAGGAATGTGGACTACTGTCCCACAGGCACCACCAAACTGGGGAATGAGGGATGGTAGACAGGTAAACAAAAATGCCATAACATTTAACAGCTAATTTTTTATTAAGCACACCACTGGTTGGACTCCCCACTCTAAGTTTTATTAGATTCCAGAGTTCTGAAAAAGTTCCTTCTATCTGTTTTTGCCAGCTTAATGATAGCTTTAGTGGAGGACTGATTCTTGTAACTCTGCCATTTCTGTGAAATCACAATATATTTAACTTTTTGAGGAACTGTCAAACTGTTTTCCACAGAAGTTGCATCACTTTATCCTCCCACCAGAAATATGAGGGTTTCGTTTTCTCCATATCTTTTGCAACGCTTGTTATTTTCTCTTTTTTTTTTTTTTTTTATTATAGCCATCTTAGTGGATGTAAAATAGTATAGTATGTTCTTCTGGTTTTGATTTATATTTCTTTAATGACTAATGATGTCAAGCATGTTTTTCATGTGCTTATTGGCCATTTGAAAACTATCCAAATTCTTTGCCTGTTGTTTAATTGGATAACTTGTCTATCCAATTTTTTTTACATATCATTTTCTAGTTTTTTTTCTTACATGGTTATCCTAAAAATCATGCATTAAGAAAATATATATTTGAAGCAATTTACAGTGTCAGAACTTTATACACCATGATGTAATTCTTAAATACAAGAAGAAGCACAAGAACTGTATAAAGATGCACACTGTATTAATTAGGACTCTTGGTCATAACGGAAATCAACTCAAGCTTAAGAAACAATGGATAGGGGATAATTTATTGCTTGATACCGAGAAACTGGGGCAGAGTTAGATCCTGGAGGTCAGAGATGTCATTAGGACCCTCCCTTCCTATTTCTCTCAGCTTTGCTTGGCCTCATTTTCTCTTCACTCAGGGGCAAAATAGCCCCTGAAGTCTTGAACCTGCTATGGTCCTTACAAGGTTTCTGTCTAGGAAATGAGAGAGTATCTTTCCTGATAACACCAAAAAGTCTTACGGAAAAGTCTCAGGGAAAAGGATGAGTGTGACTTGAGCCACACTTCTATCCCTCAGCAATTCCTGTGGCCAGGTGGATAAAGTACTCAGACCAGGCCCTGGTCAGAAGCTCATCAGGGAAGAACAAGATCTACCCTACTGAACAATCTGTAATGGGGGAAGATGAGGTTCTTCAAAGGAAATGCTTCCAAGTAAAAAACAAAATGTCCCCTATAGAGCTGCAAAGATTCAGTGCCGCCTTGGTTTTTATAGCCTTCCTCTTCATGGCTTTTTATCACAAGATGAATGCACAAATTCTTGTCTCCACAAGATACTGGTAATTGATACTGTTTTTGGTGGTCGTGGTGGGGTGGTAGTAAGAGATTATGAGTAAAGATATTATAGTTCTGCCTCTTCCAAAAGCTCCAGAGAAGAGAAAAAGCCCAGTCGTTTTGGAGTTGGGAAAAGCCTGGAACTTGACTCCTGGTTCTGTGATTTTGAGTTTCAGAAACTCCTCTATAAAAAGGTAAGCTTTTGCATTTTTCTGAATCATAAAATTAAACTGTTTTAGTTTTCCTTAACATAGTTTCATGACCTGGAAGGACTATTCTTTTGTATTATAAAAAATGGGATGAGGAAGTTGCTGACAGTTCACATCATGGAGTATTGTCACCATCTGTCAGATCTATAAGCAAGCTGACCACCAGGTTTCACTCCTCCTGTTTTCTTCTCAGTTTCCAGCAGCATATGGATACATTTTTCGTGCTGCAAATTATCTGGATATAGTTATTTTCATATATTTTTAGATAAAATGCACATTTCCAAGTGATATTTGAGAAACCAAGCCCATCTTTGTATGGAAAACCACTATTTAAAGCTATTGTTAATTTCTTCAGGAGGTGAGTTGAAGGCAACCACGGTGAGGGATCAGACTGTCATTTCCTGCAGTCTTGATTCTGAATTAGCCCAGCTGATGCCACTCAGTCACAAAATATAGCCCAGTCAATAACCCCAAGCAGCTAACTAACCACAAGTAGCTATACACAGAATGCTCTCAGCAGGGTCATGTAACGGCAGCAAGCAGATCCTGGAAAACTGGGGAAAAAGTCAAACAGACTTGCTAGTGTGGTTTTAAGAAAACATTTCAGTCTGTTTTTGTCTTGTGTGTGTTTCTATTTTTATTTTCAGTAACATAAGCAGTAGAAAGTAAAGCTTTCTAGTTAGAGGAGATACTCAGAAGATGGAGTGAGAAGGCACACAGGTTATGGGTAGTAAAGGTTAAGTGACACAGTGATCAAGAGGTAAGACTAACTTTTCATTAACACACCAGAACTTAGTGAAATCTTTCAAGAGCCATTAAGGAACAAAGTTTTTGATAATGCCTTAAAAGTTTAAGCATATGCCCGTATACTTGAACAAGTCTACAAAGTTAAAAATAAGTGGACTTTATAGTTGTAATCAAAACTCAGTGCTAACCTGACATATTATAGCGGTCATATTTGTAAGGTGCTTTACAGTTTACATAACACCTTCCCACATTCTCTCACTTGCCGTATATTTAATGATAGACAGAATTGTGCCACATGCTAATTAACTTTAATTAGGAAAGTGCTTGTGAATGACTGCAATTAGTGGAACTGGTTTGCTGCCAAAGCAGATTTTCAGTACTCTTTTTATTATCTAGTATTTATAATCAGGATCACTTTAAGTCATATTCTGGTTTGCCTCATACATGCTGATCCTCATGGGTATGAAGAAACGAACTCCTGTGTTCTTACTCCCAGGCACCTAAGTTTCCCTTACTCCAGGGCTTTTGTTGTAATGATACTCTCAACTCCTTCCAGCCCCCTCCTAACTCCACATCTCCTCACTAGCCCTCATCTACTGACATTTGAGGGAGACTTGTGTATAACATTTAACATTCTTTCACCAAGTATTTCTTGAGCACTATGTATCAGAGATTAAGCAAGACATTGGAAGCATATACATGTGTTTGGCAAAGCATTCCTGGTCCCTGCCCTCATGGAGCTCACAGACTAATGGGGTAGATAAAGCCCAGGTTTTATCTACCTGGGTAGGAGCAGGTAGGGCAGGAAGTTGGCAGACCTCTTTTATTCTCCCACTAAGCTACAAATGTAGCCTTTATCATGAGTTTCCATTTGCCTTTTTTCCCTTGTTCGGTTGAGCTGTCAAGTAGGGAAAAAACAGTTGTCATTGATTGTGCCCCCTTGGCCCTCCAGCACAGGATGCTATGGGAGAGAATGCCTGGGCCCAATAGCCTGATATTGAGTGGGTGAGGGGGACCTGATGTTAGGCAGGAATTAGTGAGGTGAAGATATTCAGGAAGCAAGTTCCCAGAAGGCAGATAGCATTTGCAAAGGTCCTGAGGCAGAAAAGGATTTGGCAGGTTTAAGAAGCTCATTTAGTGGTTGGAGGGAACAAACAGGGGGAATGGCTAGAACTGGAAAGGTGAGGTACTTAGAGCCAAGTTAAAAACTTTACCTTGAGGGCACTGAGAAGCCATGGAAAAGCTTTAATGACATTCCCATCTCTTGCAACCCATTCATTATTTGCCTGGAGAGGTCCTCTTACCTTTGGGCACAGAGGTGCTGTGTAGACAAGGATAGTATCCTTTCAGACTCAAACACATGGGCAGCTTAGCAGAAACCATGCTTAGGAACAGGGAGTGGAAAGAGTATGAACTTGAGAATCCTGAGTCTGTATGACTTGAACAAATCTCTTAACCTCTCCACGCCAGTTTGCTTTTATGTACAATTGATGATGTAGCATTTTTCATTTATTTATTTATTATTTGAGAGAGAGCAAGCAAGTGAGAGAGAGCACACAAGCAGGGGCAGAGAGAGAGGGAAAAGCAGACTCCCCTGCTGAGCCGGTATCATGACCTGAGCCAAAGCAGACATTTAACCAACTGAGCTACCCAGGCGCCCCAATAATGTAGCATTTAAACCCCTCACCTGGGTGTTGATCATAAATAACAAGTACAGGGCCTGTGACTGGTGCTCCATGGATGGCAGCTGTCACCGTTTTGTTTTTAAGATTTTATTATCTAACAGAGATCACAAGTAGGTAGAGAGGCAGGCGGAGGGGGAAAGGAAGCTCTGCTGAGCAGAGAGCCAGATGCGGGGCTCGATTCCAGGACCCTGAGACCATGACCTGAGCAGAAGGCAGAGGCTCAACCCACTGAGCTACCCAGGCGCCCCTAGCTGTCACTGTTTTAACAGTGCTCTCTTGCTAACACAAATTTGAAACTCTTCTTTGGTAATAGAATCACAGAATCATATACTGCCAAACTGTGAGGAAAACTCAAAGATCTGTCTGTGTATGATGCTTGCATCCCTTTGGCAACACTAGTGATCGGTTGGTTTGTTCTCCAGTGTTATTTATGACATCCAGAGATAGGAAGCTCCTACTATCTGAAGCAGCCACCCTGTGTTTGGGCTCTGTAAGAACATTCTTTCCTTGGACAGAATCCCAATCTGCTTCTTTGTGACCTCTCTCCAGGGGTCTCAGTAGTGCCCTAATGCCTCATCCATGTGACAGCCCTCAGGTGTTTGGGGCCATTATCTTCACCACCACTCATCTTGTTGGAAAGCTTGTTTCTTCAGCTTCATAACAATAGGGGTCACTTCATCGAAAACTACGAACAGTCTGAAAACAAATGTACCTAACAATAGAGCCTAAAAACATGAAGTAAAAAGTGTTAGGGATGGATTTCAATAATAATAAAAATAGGGGCACCCAGCTGGCTCAGTCAGTGGAGCACGTGACTCTTGATCTCAGGGTTGTGAGTTTGAGCCCCATGTTGGGCATATAAATTACCTAAAAATAAAAGTCTTTATTTTTTTTTTAAGATTTTATTTATTTAACAGAGATCATAAGTAGGCAGAAAGGCAGGCAGAGAGAGAGGGGGAAGCAGGCTCCATGCTGAGCAGAAAGCCCAATGCGGGGCTCCATCCCAGGACCCTAGGATCATGACCTGAGCTGAAGGCAGAGGCTTTAACCCACTGAGACACCCAGGTGCTCCAAAAATAAAAGTCTTTAAAAAATAACTATCATACTGAGCACCCCCACTGTACTTGGTGCTATAGGTACACAGATAAGAATCAGTCATGTTGGTTGAAGAAAGCCTGACAAATAAGTGTAACACAACTATACAGATACTGTGACAGGTCTGTGCAGGAAAAATTAGGGGGTATTTGAGGGGCACCAAGGGATCAATCACCTTTATGAAAGAGGGATCTGCCTCTCAGAGGACACAAACTCCACTCTGACAGCTGATTGGGTGCTACATACACTCTACTGAACTTAACCATTTGTGGTATTCATTAAACTATCATGTTAGAGGCTTTACTCACACAAAGTGTTCAGAACAGCCACCATCAGTAACTACAAGTGCATTCCTACAACAAGTGTTCATTTTCCCTGTTAGCAATCTTTACAAAGCCTCTTTTATTTTTTTTTTTAAGATTTTATTTATTTATTTGTCAGAGAGAGAGTGAGCGAGAGCGAGCATAGGCAGACAGAGTGGAAAGCAGAGTCAGAGGGAGAAGCAGGCTCCCTGCGGAGGGCAAGGAGCCCGATGTGGGACTCGATCCCAGGACGCTGGGATCATGACCTGAGCCGAAGGCAGCTGCTTAACCAACTGAGCCACCCAGTCGTCCCCCAAAGCCTCTTTTAGATACAGAATAATAGAAGCCAGTCAAGGAAGAGTGGAATACTGTGATTTGCTGTACTTGCACCTGGATGACCAGTATTTGGAAAGGAGGAGCCTCAACTAGCCTTTCCTAAGCACTGAAAGAGAAGTGACAAGGATTACTGTGTTTGTCACAGCCATGCAATGCAGGAAGGCCCCAGAAAACAGGAGCAGTAAAGCACTTGCCCCACTGACTCAGGGCAAGTTGTGTGAAGGCAACATGGTGCTCACACTCCGACACCTGTTTCTTTATGTGGGATCCCGTGCTGGATGCTCTGGTAAAGATGACCTCTCTATGGGGCTGAGTATGTGTCCAAGGTGACCCAACACAGAAAGAGCTGCAGATCCTCAGCGAAAGATTATTTGATATGCCCCAGAAATTCTAAGAATAGTTCTGTGGGCCAATGAAGCTAACCTTTCTAAACAGTGGAATGAACCAAGGTTCAGACTCTTTTTTTTGTTGTTGTTAAAGATTTTTTTATTTATTCATTTGACAGACAGAGATCACAAGTAGGCAGAGACAGAGAGAAGCAGGCTCTCTGCGATGTGGGACTCGATCCCAGGACCCTGAGATCACGACCCGAGCCGAAGGCAGCGGCTTAACCCACTGAGCCACCCAGGTGCCCCCGAAGCTAACCTTTCTAAAGGACAAATACAGGGTCTATGAATGACTACAATGAAGTTCTCCCAACCTCCTGAATAAGAGCTTCTCTGTGACAGCCGTAGAGAGCAAAAAACAGTGAACTTCAAGCTGCCTTCTGGAAGAAGAAATGAACGAGAGAGGCAGAAACACAAAAGTAAAATATTGGTGGAGACTGAGACTGATGCTTTTCAAGTTTGTTAAAGAAGCCCATCAAGAAATAGGTATAAAACTAAGTTCCCCAAACGAGAAACAGATAATGAGAAAATATAGACAAGTTCGTTTCATAGTATGTAGGCTTCTACCTTTAGAGGTCAACAAGGAGGATAAAACAAGTGTTATAAGAAGGAAGTATGGATGGAGACAACTGATGAAACAGGAATGTTGAGTGGAAATTCATAGTCACCATTCCTATCCAATTGCCCAGGGAGGGAACCAAAGTCCAGAGAGGCTCTCGAACTCCTGAGACACAGGCAGGACCCCTTTCACCCAGCAGGACACAGTACTGCAGCTGAAGGCTAAGCTCAGCACCCACACCCCCTTGAGCTGTTTCTGGGCTGATATGACAAAACAAAGGAATTTACCCCAGAAAATTCTTCATTTCACCACTTAATACTTCATCAAGGGATTGTTTTCTCTGCTCCGGCACTGGCACACAGTAATTAGCTCTCTTCCCTGCCCCTTATTTCCTGAGCTGCCTTTTTAAAATAAATTATCTTTGGCCATTATTATTATTATTATTATTATTGAGGAATTATTCACATATAAAATTCACCCTTCTAAGATATACAATTCATTAATTTTTAGTATATTCATGAGGTTGTCCATCATCACTCATTCCAGACCATTCTCATCTCCTCACAAAGAGATCTATCTAATACCCCCTCAGCAGATATGCCCAGTTTCCCCTCCTCCACACCCCTAGGAATGACTAATCCACTTTTCTGTCTTTATGGATTTCCCTTTTCTGGACATTTCATATAAATGGAATCCTACAGTATATGGTGTTGTATGTCTGGCTTCTTTCATTTAGCATATTTTTATGGCTCATTCAGGTTGTAGTGTGCATCAGTACTCCATTTTTATGGCTGAGTCCTGTTCTAGCACAGATAAGCCACGTTGCTCATCTGTTTATTAGCTGATGGACTTTCAGCTGTTTTGAATAGCAGTACTTTGAACATTCATGTGCAAGTTTTCATGTGGACATATGCTTTCATTTCTCTTGGGTATATACCCAGGATTGCAATTGCTGGATCATACCATAACTCTTTTTAACCTTTTGAGGAATTACCAGGATGTTTTTCAAAGGGCTGCACTATTTTACATTCTCATCAACAGCATATGAGGAATCCAATTTTGACACATCCTAATACTTGTTACTACTCTTCTTTTTTTATTATAGCCATTCTAATACTTCCAAAATGGTATCTCATTGTGATCCTGATTTTCCTTTTCCCTAAATGACTAATGATGTTGAGCACCTTTTCATGTGCTTGTTGGCCATGTGTATATCTTCTTTAGAAAAATGTCTATTCAGGGGCGCCTGGGTGGCTCAGTGGGTTAAGCCTCTGCCTTTGGCTTGGGTCATGATCTCAGGGTCCTGGAATCGAGCCCCGCATTGGGCTCTCTGCTCAGCAGGAAGCCTGCTTCCCTCTCTGTCTGCCTGCCTCTCTCCGTGCTTGTGATCTTTGTCTGTCAAATAAATAAATAAAATCTTTAAAAAAAGAAAAAAGAAAAATGTCTATTCAAATTCTTTGCCTGTTTTTAAATTGGGTTGTCTTTGTTGACGTGTAAGAGTCCTTTATTCTTATTACTAGATCCTTATCAGATACTATGTTTGCAAATATTTTCTTCCTTTCTCTGTGGGTTTTCTTGAAGTGTCCTTTGAAGTACTCTTGGGCTATTTGTAACAAATATTAAAACCTTGAAACTAAATTAGGAATATGTAATTGTGTCTGAGTTATATATTTAAATTTAATACGCTTTGTAATTTCACAAGAAAACCATTGTATCCAGACCACACTTTGAGGCTACCGAAGAGTCTTTTGAGTTTATTATGGGATCCATCTTAAAGATAGCTATCGCTTTTAGAGCAGCTATGTGCCAAGCACTGAGCTCTTTACACGTACTAGCTTCATTCCCACAACAATCCTATGAGGTAAAGATTAATCATCATACTCATTGTACAAATAAAATGGATGCGGAGGAAATTTGCCTGAAGCCAGAGAGTAAGTGGCAGAGATGCGCTCCAGATTCCAACGCTCTTAACCTCCTGAGACGGTCAAGGCGGAGTTAAACCATTTCAAAGAAGGCTGACCCTTAGCTTTGAGGAAATTACAGTGTTTTCATGAAGTCCGCCCTCTGGACAGTTTTCCCGTTTGTTCGAAGACAGAAACTAGTGCACCCCCCCGCCCCCCCGGCCCCGGCGACTTCACTGCTCTCTTCCTTTCCCGTCTGGCTACAAGTCCCACTGTCCCCACCACGGGTCGGAGGCTTTAGCTTTTGGAACTGCGAAATCGCCGGCGTCTCCCTGGTGGAATTGGTCTAAATTTCTGACAGCCAATAGGCGGCGAGGAGCTACTGTTTCAGCCCAATGAGGCTCCCAGCGGAGCCATGGGCGGGGCCGGCGGAGGGGGCGGGGCCGAAGCCCCCCACCGTAGTGCCTACTGTGTGAGGCGCAGGCTGCGCTGAGCGGAGCCATGAGCTGGACCTGCCCGCGTTGCCAGCAACCCGTTTTCTTCGGTGAGGCCCGGGCTGAGGAGGGGGAGATGGGGCGAGTGTGAGCCGGGGCGCTGGAGGAGCTTACAACAGCGTGGCCTCAGACCCTCTTTCCACTTCTGGGGCGCAGGGCACTCGGGCGGGTTCGACCTGAACTTCCCCGGACACTCCCCACAGTGTCTAGGAAGCAGGCGGGCGGGGCTAAGGAGGGAAAAGGGGGCCCCCCGCTGCGTGGCCTATCTCCCCACATCCCGGTTCCACCTTGTCCCCCACAGCGGAGAAGGTGAGCTCCCTGGGCAAGAACTGGCACCGCTTCTGCCTGAAATGTGAGCGCTGCCACAGCGTCCTGTCCCCAGGAGGGCATGCAGAGGTGAGGCCTGGCCAGGGCGCACAGCCCTGTATCTGTCACTGTCCCCTAAGCACCAGCCCCCAGTTTCGACTCAGGAGGCTCACTAAAGGCAACCTCAGCAAATACCAAGACCACCTACTCGGAGGGCCCCACACCAGCCAGGATTTGGGATACCTGAGTTGTGCTGGTGGACCCCATTCCTTTTGGTGGGGAGGGGAAGGAAGCCACGGTTTTCTGACATGCTCTTGCTCATTCTCCTGACCACGGTGGCAATTCTGACATGCTCACCCTACACCTCTCCCGGCGCCACAAGCCCAGGCTAATGGACAGACACCCCTGGCAGTCTGTCCTTAGAGAAGGCCCACCCACCCACCCTACCCCAGGCCTTTAGTCCTGAGCAGCCCTCTTTCCTCTGCTTGTGCCTAGCACAACGGGAGGCCATATTGCCACAAGCCATGCTATGGGGCTCTCTTCGGACCCAGGGGTAAGTACCAGCCTAGAAGAGGCCAGGGGACAGCAGGACCCTCTTTGTGGCCTGGAACTGGAGGTTCAAGCCTGACAGCCACTATTTTCTCTACAGGGGTGAACATTGGTGGTGTGGGCTCCTACCTCTACAACCCTCCCACTCCCACCCCAGCCAGCACCACTCCCCTCAGCCCCAGCAGTTTCAGCCCCCCCAGGCCCAGGACTGGCCTCCCCCAGGGCAAGAAAAGTAAGTGAAGTTGGGCCCCAGCTACTCCTCATCCCCAGGCTGGAACAGGTCTCCCACCTAGTCCTCTGCTTCACATTCCTATAACTTCGTTTGTGGCAAAGTCTTCTCTTACTCGTGGCCCTTTTTGGGGGGTTCTCTGATGTGAGCTGCTGAGTTAAGAGGTAAATTGAGTAGATGGCATTATCACCTGCATTTTACAGGTGAGGAAACCAAGGTTTGGAGAGAGCAAGTGGCATTGTGCAGTCACACAGCGAGTCAGGCAAAGCTGGCCTAGAATTCAGGCCTCTCCCAAGCCAAGGCCATGGAAAGAATGACCTAGGAGTGAGAGGTCATTGAGACAGGGTCAGCCCCTCTTATTCTTCCACTTCTTTCCTCTCCCTGTACCTTCCCCCCATCCCCTAGAGTGGGCAATGACGCTATGCTCCCCAACACCTGACACCCATGCCCTGGCCTTCTCCTGTATCAGCTCAGGTTTCCTGAGGATAGAGTTGCTGACCAGGGTTGAGCTAGTGGGCACCTGAACCCCTGGGAGGAGAAGGAAGCAGGGGGTCCCTTCTGCAGAAAGGTTGGGGACAGAAGGTGGGGGTCATAGGAGACTCAGCTCTGCCCAAGAAAGCAGATCCATGGTGAGCTGGGTGGAGTGCTCCGGGATGAGCATGGCTTTTGGAAGAAGCCATGTGCAGGCCGGTGCTGATGGGCCCTGCTTAGGCCTGGCCCCCACCTCAGCCCTAGCCAGGGCCTCTTCCCCTTAAAGGCCCTCCCCACATGAAGACATTCACTGGGGAGACTTCACTGTGCCCAGGCTGCGAGGAACCTGTCTATTTTGGTAAGTAACAATGGAAAGCTTGGGGAGGAGGGAAGAGGATGGGCATCAAAGTGTAGGGAGGTGGTGCAAAGCAGGTAGGTCTCATTGCCCTGCCCTAGAATTACCAGTTCTCTCCACCACCAGCTGAGAAGGTGATGTCTTTGGGTAGAAACTGGCACCGACCCTGTCTGAGGTGCCAGCGCTGCCGGAAGACCCTGACTGCTGGGAGCCATGCTGAGGTGAACGGGGCAGGGATGGGTACTTATGTCGGGAGGAGGTAGGCTGGAGATGGGAAGAGAGCCAAGCTGAGATGGCTCTCTTTTCTCTCTATGTCCCAGCATGACGGCGTCCCCTACTGCCACATCCCCTGCTACGGCTACCTGTTTGGCCCCAAAGGTGGGCAGCCCCACCCCAGACAGCGGGCCTAAAGTATGGCATGTGGGGATGTGTGGACAACTTCCCCTGTAGTCAAACACACCCAGGCCCCTCCCAATCCCCTTCATCCCTCGGCCCAACAACCCCCACCCCCAAGGCCCTTGGTGACGGGGCTCTCTCCCTCAGGTGTGAACATTGGTGATGTGGGCTGCTACATCTATGACCCCGTGGAGATAAAATCCAAATGAGACGCTCACAGGAGAGGTCACTCTAACTCAGGCCACATACCATCCCCTCCATGGTTGAGTGGGAGCTACAGAATTCTTCAGTCCCACGGTGGGGAATATGGTCTTCCAGTGGCCTGGGCCTAGGCTCCATGGTAGACCAGGGAGCCTAGACCTTGCTGATGCCTCACTTCTCGTTCCCTTGTGGCCAGGAGGACACAGACCACCACATTTTAAAGGGTGTCCTCCCGGCCTTCCCAGTCCCTTTCCCTAGCAAATTCTGTAATTTCAAGGTACTTAAGAAACGTGTTTATTCTGGCTTCTCCAATAAAACGTTGGCTCCCATGCCTTCAACTCTTCTTTGGGCATGAGGTCTAAACAATGGGATGGAAGATGGGAGGTGTAGGGTGGGGGATGCATCACCCTGCAAAGTGCCTGGGAGGTATAGGGCCAATTATGGGCACAAAGCTCTGTTCTCTTGGTTATCCTCGACCCGGGAAGCTCCCAGTACCACACAGTGGACAGCATGCCCACAAGCCTATTGGTGCCAGAAGTCATCATAGGGCAGTCCCTTCTTCAGCACCATCTCTAGAGGAAGCACGTTATTCGGCATCTCATTTGAGCCTGACAAAAGATAGATCCTGTGGTGAGGTCTACTAAAAGCCTTCATTATCCATTCAAGAGATGAACAGACTGAAGCCTTGAGAGGGAAAGCCACATGCCGAAGGTCACACAGCAAATCAGTGGCAAAGTTGGGATCAGATCGCAGGGGCAGACTGGCTTCCCATCCAGGGCTCGTCCGTGCTGCCCCAAACCTTTGGGGCACCTTCGTTTCTAGAACTACCCCCAGCCATGACAAGGGTACCAGAATTATTTAGCCACCGACTGCATTCTAGGAAGTCACCCAGCTGCTGGAGGCTGGGTGAGCACAGAGAGGGGACACTGTTGGCCACCCCAGCCCTGGGGATGGGGCTTGATGGCCCCAGCCCCAGCCACAGGGCCTGCCCTTCTGGTCTTCCAGCCCCTGCTGCAGAACTTCTGTGGAGAGCCTGCCCCGATACCACTCAGTCCTGGACCTGCTTCATGGGCATCTCTTCCTCCTGAAGGCTGGATGGGGCACTGTGGAGGAAGGAGTCATGAGCAGTGGTGGGGTTTAGGCCCTGGGCCTCCCACCCGAGCCTGCCCCATCAGGGCTGGCCTACACCTCCCCCCATCTGCTAGTATAAAAACATGGGTACTCCCTCAGGTGACTCCCACACATGCTTGCACACATCCCTGATGGACAGGCATACCTGAGTGTGCACACATCCACCTCTTCCTGGACAATCTTGGATATCCGTGTACACACACATATGGACTCGTGTACTTTTACATACCTCAAGTCATATGCCCATGCACACCAGATACACAACATGCAGACACGTCCTCTCTGCATCCTACCTAAGGCGTCAGGTACTTGAGCACTCATTCCCACATGCATGTGCTCACACAAACAGTCATTCTGTGCACACCTCCTCTCCACGTCCTGGATGGTCTCTGGCAGCTGTGCTTGCCTCGTCTCTGGTAGCAGGAGGGCAGTACAGGCAGCCAGCAGGGCGATCCCCCCATAAGCGAGCTTGGGCAGTGGCAGCCATACTCCATCCAGCAAAGCTGCCAGTGGGGCCAGAGAGCCCCCCAGCCGGCCCACCAGTGAAGTCAGCCCCATCCCTGTCTGTCTGTTTGGAGAGAGGATGGGGGAACGGGTGGGTGTTCACATCTACTTAGGGTCATGCCTAGGAGGGCTCCCATCCTGGGCTGGCATATGCTGAGTCCCCTTCTCCCTAGATGGCTAAGAAAGCTGAGACTTCTTCCAGGTGGTCTTCCCATCTGTCCCCAGGCCAGGGACCCCAAGCCAGTATTCACCAGAGGATGGGACCCCCATTCTGACAGAATCAATCAGGTACTGCTGAAGGAAAATAAAAGTCATCAGAAAGGGGGTAGGGAAAGTGTAGTGTGGAAGGAAGAAGGTCCCAGTTCCCAGAGACCCTGGGAACAAGGAGGAACAAGGCTTTCTAAATTTACCCAGTCCCTACCTGCCAATAGCTAGTTGAAAGGATACCAGGGAGTGCCTGGATGGCTAAATTGGTTGGGCATGGCCACTCTGGATTTTGGTTCAGGTCATGATCTGGGGGTCGAGGGATGAAGCCCCGCCTCAGCTCGGTGGGAGTCTGCTTGAGATTCTCTCCCTTTCCCTCTCCCTGTTTGCCCCTCTCCCCACTTCATGTTCTCTCTCTCTCTTCTCTCTCTCAAGTGAATACAGTCTTTAAAAAGGTAAAAAAAAAAAAGGGGGGGTGGGCAGGTCTTAAGTCTGGAGACAACCCCTAGGAAGCACTGCCTGGGGCTATAGTGAATGGGAAGGGAAGGGCAGATAGTGCTTTTTGTGACTTTTCTTTTTCTTTTTTTTTTTTTTAAGATTTTATTTATTTATTTGACAGAGAGAGGTCACAAGTAGGCAGAGAGGCAGGCAGAGAGAGAGGAAGGGAAGCAGGCCCCCTGCTGAGCAGAGAGCCCGATGCGGGACTCGATCCCAGGACCCTGAGATCATGACCCGAGCCGAAGGCAGCGGCCCAACCCACTGAGCCACCCAGGTGCCCCTGACTTTTCTTTTAAAGAGGCCTAGAGAAGTGTGACCTCGCTCAGGGTCACTTAGTAACAATAAAATGCTCTGCCTTCTACCAGATTTAAGCAAGCACAGACAGCTCTGATTAGCTCTTGTATTCTGCGTTCGGTTTAAGGAACGGGTAGGAGGAACTGGGCTGCAGTGTGTGTGGTGTTGGTAAAAAGATGTGACTACAAGCCCTCTGGGTGTCAGTGTGAGTGTGTGTGTTGAGGGGGGAGGGGTCGCTGGTAAAAAGATGTGACTACAAGCCCTCCCCCAGGTGGGTTGCCTGGAACCCAGGCTCCCCTCACCTGAGCACAGTAGGGTACAACTCCGACGTGAACAGGTAGGCAGTGGTGAAGGCACCTTCAGAAAAACCTTTCCCTATCACAGCCAGGGCGATGCTCCATGCGCCCATCTCTGGAGGAAAAAGGGTTCGGGTAGTGAGCGGGCCTTGCGGGAGACCCAGAGTTCCCGCGATGGGAGGTTCCCCGAGTGCTGGACTTTGAGCAGAAGCTTCTGGGAAAGGGCGGGCCTTCTTGGGCAGGAGGCGGGGCCTCCGGGCAGTGGGTGGGGCTCACCAGAGGGCACCAGCAGACTGATACCCAAAGCAAGGGCCGTGCCCAGGAGCATTCCTGCTTGCGTGAGACGGCGTCCCACGTGGCGCACCAACAGGTAGACCAGCAGCTTGGAGGGCACCTCAACAGCCCCGAACAGCAGCTGCGTTTGGTACACGTTCAGCCCCAGCCCCGACAGGTCCAGGCTCAGGCCATAATAGGAGAAATTCACTCCAAACCTGAAAGGGGTCAGGATGCCACTCAGGGTGCCATCCTCCTTTTCACGCCCGACTCCTTGTCTTCTCTTTTTAGGAAACCTTGGCTTTTTAGAAGGACCATCTCCCCCACCTCCAGAGCCTACTGCCCACCACCTTCCCTGTCCCCATAACCCCCTGGGAGTGTGCAACATGTGCCAATGGCCAAAGCGTCTTTACCTAATCTTCACAGCAAGCCTTGAGGTAGGAACTAACAGTGTCCTGTTTTGCAGAAGGGGCTCTGAGGCCCGGTGTTGTGACCTGTCCAAGGTCTCCGAGCAAGAAAGTGTCAGAGCCTGCATCTGAGCCCCGCTTCTGATGACTGCTCCATCTTGTGACTTTCCAGAACCCCATGCCCGCAGGGGCTGGTGGTCCTGCTCCGCACAGTCACAGTTCACTTGTCCATCTTCCTCTTACACTCACCACCATCCCGGAGTCTGCCGCCCCTCTGTCCACCTATGCCCACCCTGCCAGGCCCAGGCCAGGCTCCCTCCTTACCACATCACCATGCAGCACAGTGAGATGTATCGGAGCCGTGGTGTCCGGAACAGGTCTAAGTAGGAGGGTCTTTGAACTACTCGCTCCCGAGTGGCCACTTTGTTCAGGGCCTGGTGGGAGAGAAGGAGAGTTTGTGACATCAGAGTTGGCTTAGGCACATGGCTTAGCTAGGCACATTGATCTTCCTGGGTCTCTACTCTTCCTTCTTCAGCAGCGGGGGTGGAGATGCACTTGCAAGCTGAGTAGGGTGGGCCCTGAGTCAAGGATGTGGCCCACCGGAGCCAGGCAGGACATTTTGGAGAGTTTGGAACTCTCCACTGGAGGCCAGAAACTTTTCCTGCACACACACACTGGGCCCCAGGAAGGGGGCGCTCGACATAGGCCTCACACACACACACATGCACATCCCTCTCATGCACGTGCGTGCACTCACACACACACATTCTCCCTCACCTCCCGGCTCAGGCCGTCTTCACCCACGAGCTGCCCATTGAGCCTGGCACAGCGGAGCAAGTACCTGTGGGCCTCCTCCACACGGCCCTGGGTCAGAAGCCAGCGTGCAGACTCGGGCACCCACCTGGGGGACAGACAGCAGGAGGCCCTTCAGGCAAAGTCAGCACCCACAGCCACATCTCCCTCCTGCACATACCACAGCCTGTCAACCTCCGGACTCTTGCCCATGCAGTCTCTCAACATGGCCCAAACCCTCCTCACCTGATGGGCTTTAATTCATCCTTTAAGGCCCAACTTAAAAGCCACCTTCTCCCACACTTCCTTGCCCAGGCCTGGATCCGCTACAGCCTAGGATTCCCTTCTCTCCAGCTGGATTGGTTTCATTCCTGAGACCACAACCCCCAGCATCAGCCGCCCACAGGTGATAGGGTGAAGGAGAGAGAGACACACAGAAATCCCCAAGGGGCATCAAAAGCCAGTTCATTTTGGGGAGGCAATGAAATGGCCACCCTGCCTGGCTTCCTGCCCTCCTACTTGGACTCCCTATCCCTGTGCTGGCCCTATCTCTCTGGCCCTGTCTCTCTTGTCACTCCTCCAACCATCTCTATCTGTCCCTCTGAATCTGCCTTTCAGGTCTGGCCTCTGACACTTTCTCTCACTGATTCTGTTTCTGTCTCTCCACCATCTCTCTATATGTTGCCCTGTGTTTCTCTGCTTCTCATGTCCAGTGCCATCTTCTTTGTACTGGTCGGTTTCTCTTTCTCTCTTTTTCCATTTCTCGGTCACTGACTTTCTCTTCATCTCTCAGTCATTCTGTATTCGAAGCTCAGCCTCTGATTAGTTCTATCTCGGGGGGCGCCTGGGTGGCTCAGTTGGTTAAGCAACTGCCTTAGGCTCAGGTCATGATCCCAGAGTCCTGGGATCGAGTCCCGCATCAGGCTCCCAGCTCCATGGGGATTCTGCTTCTCACCCTGACCTCCCCTCTCATGCTCGCTCACTCTGTCTCTCTCTCTCTCTCAAATAAATAAATAAAATCTTTAAAAAATAATAATAGTAATTCTATCTCTATCTCCCACTCCCAAGCTGCCCACAGTCCTCACCAGAGGCTGAGGATGCCTGGGGCACAAGGCAGAGTGACAGCCAGCAGAAGCCATCGCCAGTCCCGTATCAGGTATCCGACCAGCGCCAAGAGCATCACACCCACTGTCCAGAAGGTGCCGCTTAGGACACCTGCCACGGTGCGGTGCCCCACGTCCAGCCATTCCATTTCTGGGCCCAGGGCAGGGGCCAAAGACAGGAAGAAAATTAGCAAGGACCAGATGGGTTTAGTCTCACCCTTGACAACTGTCTCCCTCCAATCTCCTAGGCCCTGCCCGTCCTTTGCCTGCCTTACCCAGTGGCATCACGATGATGGTGAAGCCAGCCAGAGCTGTGCCAGTGAGGGTGCGGGTGATGACAAACATGATGTAGCTCACCGAGGCTGCAGACGCCAGGCCTAGCACCAGGGAACTCACATAGGCCACCAGCAGCAGACGGCGTCTCCCGAACCTGCACAGGGGTCACGCGGCGTCAGCTCCCCCTGAAGAGGGGAGGTCTCACGACAGAGGTAGACCAGGCCCATAACCCCAGCTAGTGGGAGAGGGCTCCCCACCCGCTCCCCTGCCCACCCCCCACTCCACCCCACCTGTCAGACAGGTATCCGAAGGCCACAGCCCCCACCAGCACACCAGCAAAAAAGAAAGTGGAAGTGGCTTTGTTCAGGCCTTTCTGCTCGCACACGAGGTCCCACTGCAGGGACAAACAGGGAAGGGCCTCCCATGGGTACAGGCCCTCTCCAGCTAGCACCGACCCTTCCTCTCTAGACTCTGGGGCCTTCCAAGGTCAACAGTCCCATCCTGGCGCCTCCATGTCAGATAAGAAACCCTCAACTATTCACCCAACTTGAGGGGTAAGAGACTTTGCACCCCCCAATCCTGCAGCGTCAGTTTCTTCCCATGGAGGGCCTTCTCTTTGACAACAGGTCTGCTCCTCTCCAGACAGAACGCCCCCGTCTGTGTTCACCTCTAGATGGATTATATAAATCCCAGACCTGGGACCAAAAAGAAGAAGAGAAAGAAGGAGGCCTGTATTGTTTCTTCACCTCCTACTGTAGAAACGCCTTTCCCAACTCTCTCTCCCAGCTCCCTGGAGCCGTCTTAGCCCTTCCCTGCCTTAATCACCTCCCAGCTGACACTAGCAGCTCCCCATAAGGGCTACTTACTACAGGCCAGGAACGAAGCTCACTGCTTTAAATTCATAGATCCCATCTACAGATAGGTAAACTGAGACTCTAAAAAGTAAGGGAATGCGTCTCCTGCCCACACAGTAATCACCCAAGGCAGTGGCAGGCCCATCCCACTCTCGTGTCCCCCAGTCTCACACACGAGTACCTCGGTTGCAATGGTGGAGGAGAACTCGGAGCGGTCGTAGTCCCAGCCCTGAGGGCAGGGTGCTGTGGAGGGCTCACCCTCCAGCTGCCCAGGGCTCTGATCCGCTCCCCAAAACGTGGTGTTGGGGAGGGCCTGGGAGTGGGTGAAGTAGAGGCAGGAGCTGAGGGTGCCGTCAGGCTCCCGGGGCAGGTGGGCCTCCAGCCACGCGTCCTGGTGGCTGAAGTTGGCGGGGGCACCAGGCAGCGCACAGCGGTGGGCAGGTACGGCCGCCAGGAAGACAGGCAGGAGGAAGTGCATGGGCAGCAGCACTCGGGGAAGGGCCAGCAGGGCCACATTGCACAGCTGGAAGGGCCCAAAGCCGCCCACCTGCTCTAGCAGCTCCTCGAATCTCATGGCGCCCACCCACCAACGGTTATCAGTGCCACTTTCCTCTGTAGTGCTCAGGACAGCCTGGCCCACCCACCACTTGGACCCTTGGACTCTGGAGGCGGGACCAGTTCATCTGAAGAGCAGAGCCTACAGTTGGAATCCAGCCCAGGGGCTGGGCCAGCACTGGGCCCTCCCTGGTCACCAGGTCTTCAGGGATCCTGGCCGGTTCGGCCCACAGCCTGGGGGAGGGGCTGCCATCCATTGGGAGGTCACTGACTCTGTGGCTCTGGGACTTACACATCGGTGCTCAGGGACCAAGTGGGCTAGCCTCGGGTTGCCATGATGGGGTAGCTGGGATGTGTAGGAAGTGAGCCCCTGACCCCTTGATCGACAGAGCTCCAAGAGTCCCTAAGAGGAGGAGTCCTCCAGGGCATGGTAACAACTCTCCTGGGATGCCCTTTGTTCCATGGGAGATTTAGGTCAGCCTCACCTAATGAAGCCACAGCTCTGCTGGGCCCCCAAATTCAAGACTGAGGGCCAGGGGCTACCTGTGTGGTTCAACTGGTAAAGCATCCGGCTCAGGTCATGATCTCATCGGTTGTTCAGCGGGGAGTCTGCTTCTCTCCCTCTGCCACTCCCCTTGCTCACTCCCTCTCTCTATATATCTCAAATAAATAAATAAATCTTTTTTAAAAGGAGGGAGGGAGGCTGCCTTCAGCTTGGGCCATGCATGATCCAGGACCCTGGGATTGGGCTCTGACTTGGACTCCCAGCTCAGTGCGGAGCCTGCTTGCTTCTTCCTCTCCCTCTGCCTGCTGCCCCCCTGCTTATGCTCTCTCTCAAATAAATTTTAAAAAGGAAGGAGAAAAGAAAGAAAGAAATAAAAAGACTGAGGGCCAGGCCGTAACCAGGTGAAGAGTTCTTTTTGCTGAGCCACAAACCTTCTGTAAACCCTTAGACCCCCACCTGGAACTGACGGGGCAGCCTGGCCACTCTGGGGACCCCAGACCCATCACTCTCCCACTTGCCATACACGCAGTGCCTCCTGCCTGCCCCCTACCCCTATTTTCAGAGCTTCCCCTTTGGGGATTGGCTAGGTAAGGAAAGAGAGGGCTTGCCAAGGTCCTGCCATGCCCATCAGCAATGCCTAAGACTCAGGATCTGTCTAGCCTCCCACATTCAGTTCTCGTTCACGACCTCTGCAGCAAAAGCACAGCACAGACCAGCACTACCGGCTTCATTCTGATCCGCTTCTCCAAACTCTGGGTTGGCAGAGATGGGAGGTCATCAGATTTTTCCAAAAGCTCCAGATTTCTTTTTCTTTTTTAAGATTTGTATTTATTTATTTGTCAGAGAGAGAGCAAGCGAGAGCACAAGCACGGGGAGGGGCAGAGGCAGAGGAAGAAGCCGACTCCCCACTGAGCAAGGAGCCTGCTGTGGGGAATCGATCCCAGGACCCTGGGGTCATGACCTGAATCAAAAGCAGACGCCCAATCGACCAGGCCGCCCACGGGTCCCAAGGACTGCAGGTTTCTAAGCAAATTGACTTGTAAACCTAAAAACAGTTTAAAAACCACAAGTCTAATCTAACCCTCACTTTGAATAGCTAAGGAAATGGGGCGGAGGGGTTGTGCTGACTAGGGCCACTCTGGGACTCAGCAGCATAACTGGAGAGAGGACCAGGACCCCTGCTTCTGGCCCAGGCCTTTGACCTAAGCTGCTGGGTTCCCTGAGATGGCTCTGGAAGGAAACTTAGTCAGTGACATGGTGTGTGGTAAGGGTGGTGCTAATAACTTGGGGCAAGGGCAGTGACAAGTGATAACAGAAAGATGATACAAGCGTTCTGCAGAGTGCCCAGATGGCCCAGAGGCAGCTCCTGCCCTCGGTGAGCACGCCGTCTAGCAGGAGGATCAGAACCAGGTGAACACACCTCCTAGCCTCCGGTCTCACTCCTGTCAGCCCATTCGCCACACACCTGCCACAGAGGACTTTTTTTTTTTTTTTTTTTAAGATTTATTTATTTATTTGACAAGAGCGAGAGGGATCACAAGTAGGCAGAGAGGCAGGCAGGGGCGGGGGAAGCAGGCTCCCTGCTGAGCAGAGAGCCCAATGTGGGGCTCCATCCCAGGACCCTGAGATCATGACTTGAGCCCAAAGCAGAGGCTTAACCCACTGAGCCACCCAGGTGCCCACAGAGGACATTTTTAAAACACAAAGCTGACATGGCAGTGGCTCAGGGCAAAGCCCTCCCACTGCTGAAGGGTGAAAGTCCAGCTCCTTCCCTCAGCCCACACGATTCCCCCCAAGCTCGGCGCCTCTCTCTATTTCCTCCTGGCCCTTCCCTGACATCCCCTGTCCCTCCATGTCCCCAAACACACCAGCCCTGCCGACTCCTCCCACAGTGTTCCTCCCTCATTGAATACTATATAATCATATTATTTATGTAGGAATATAAAATACCAGGGCACCTGGTTGGCTCTTTTGGTAGAACATGCAACTCTTGATCTTAGGGTCTGGAGTTCAAGCCCCATGCTAGGCATGGAGCCCACTTAAAAAACTAATAAATAAATATGAACAAGCAAACAAATAAAATACCACAACCCTTCGCATCTTGGAGAACTAACTTTTGCTGACATCTTACCTCTGTGGCCCATCCAGTAGCTCACTCTGAAGTTTTCACAGACAGGGGAATCCGCCAATGAGGCCAAGTCTGGGCATTGGCTGTGGTGCCTTCCTCCTGCCACCACCACATGTCTCTCCCACCTTAACATAAAGCCTCTGCCTTCAGCTCAGGTCATGATCTCAGGGCCCTGGGATCGAGCCCTGCATCGGGCTCTCTGCTCAGCAGGGAGCCCACTTCTTCCTCTCTCTCTCTGCTTGCCTCTCTGCCTGCTTGTGATCTCTGTCTGTCAAATAAATAAATAAAATCTTTAATTAAAAAAAGAAAGAAAGAGCTGATAGTCAGATGGTGGTTACCTCTCCCCTTATGCATTGACTCCTAAGAAACTCAGATCTGAATCTTAGCCCCTATCTGCAGAGAATGATTTGGTATTAACTGTACTCCTGGCTATAGGTATAGGTCCCCAGCCTATATGGCCTCTCTCTTCTCTCATGTCATCAAGGAGTAGGGATGACAGTGGCCGTGATATCTGGAGACAGATGATAGAACTAGGCAGACAAGGTTTGAAACCTAGGGTCTAACCAGAGGGAAGATCAGCTCTAAATCACCAGTTAAGAGCTGATTTTGATTAAATATTTAACCATCCTCATTCCTCTCCAACCTGGGAATCCAAACCTGAGCATCCAAACCTGAGCTCAGAGGCCAAGCTGGGGGAAGCATTCATTTATACCCCACTACAGGAGAAGGAGAGACTTGTGCACTGGAAAAAAATAGCAACTCCTTAGTTGAAATTATTGCTAAAACTGTTGGAGGGTTTGAGGAAGAATAAGTTCTTAGGATAAACTTTCCCTATATGGGATTGCTTCCAATATGGAAGGAATCACTTACACTTCAGGACTTCTTACCCTTTTGTCCCTCTCTACATTGAGTGACCTCATATGACCTCCCCATCTTAGCTGGGACTTCACTGACCATTAACTATTGCTACAACCCATGTACTTATTTCCTGCAATGATGATGGTGGCAATGATGGTGGAATTAATTCCAACTGATGATATCGGTTGTAGTGAAAAGTATGGTGATGGGATGATGTAATTGTGATCAAATGAGAATACTGATGATAAACGGATGGTAATGGGAGTGACTGGAGTAGGGATAAGGGGTATGGGTCTAGGATAGTGGTAATAGTGATCTGGTTATAAGGCAATGGTGGTGACAACGATCATGTGGTAGATGATAATGACGGTGGTAGTGGTGATGGACCACCATGTTCTACCAGTGGACGAAGATGTGTAAGTTCCTTGAGAGCAAGAACCTTCTCTCTCTTGTTAAACATTATGTTATCAGAGGCTAGTAGTGTTGATGGTGGTGGTGGTGGTGGTAATGGAGCCTAGTTTGGGAGAAGAGGACCTGTGATTTGAGTAATGATGGTGCCAGTAATAGAGTTAGAGTTGGGTAATCGACATACAGCTAGCGAATGTTGATGGTGGCGGTATATCATGTCACTTTGGGTTTAAGGGTACATGGATGAGAAGAAATGCAGAAGTTGCCACCTGGAGTTGGTGAAAATGGGCTTGTATCATGTGTCCCTCTGACCTATGGCCACTTTCCCATGACCATGCGGCCTCCCCTCCCCCATCACCTCATCACCATGATCTGCTAGGGACTTAGAAGATCATCCTGACCATTCTTCTATCTTGGGTTAGTCTCAGCTCTTATTCTGGCTTCGACTCCTGATTAGCCAGAGGGAAAATCTCAGCAGGCCCCTGTGTCTGAAGATTAGAGGCACAGTCTCCACACTCCCACCCTGTCTCTCTTCTCCAGAGTAATCCCCAAGGGTCTCTCTCTACTAACAAAGTCCCCTCCAATGTCCTTGATCTTGTGGCTCCTCTCTGGCCCCTGAATCAGAAACCTTGATGAAGTCACTTATTTCTCTGGGTCCCTGTCCTTAGAGCTCTCTGGGCCATAGGACAGAAAAGAGAACTCTCTTTCTCGGGAAGTAGAGAGAAGGTTGGCCAGGACCTGGGCAGGTCCTCACCCATGGAGCATCAGGCAGGCTCATATATTTTATGAAATCCATTTCACATAGTATATGAAATGTCCAAAAAGACAAATATGTACAGAAACAGAAAGTAGATTCGTGGCTGCCTAGGATTAGGGTTGACTGCTAATGGATAAGGCGTTTCTTTGGGGGGTTCTAAAATTGATTGCGGTGATGGTTGCACAACTCTATGAATATACCACAAACTGTATTTTAGGACATATTGTTGGGCCTCAAAATTATGTTTCAGAATAGCAAGTGTAACATGCTCTTCTATTTATGGGGAGGACAGGGCAAGAGGGAGGGAGAGAGCTATGATTATTTTTTCAAGATTGTATTATTTATTTGACAGAGAGAGAGAGCACGCACAAGCAGGGGCAGTGGCAGGCAGAGGGAAAGGGAAAAGCAGGTTACCTGCTGAGCAGGAAGTCCAATGTGGAGCTCAATTCCAGGACCCCGAGATCATGACCAGAGCTGAAGGCAGACGCTTAACTGACTGAGCCACCCAGGCGCCCTGGGAGAGAGGTATTATAAACATAAGAAAGAAGTCATTGAGGCGGCTGGCTGGCTGGCTCAGTTGGAAGAGCACGTGACTCGATCTTGGGATTCTGAGTTGGAGCCCCACGTTGGGTATAGAGATTACTTAAAAAATAAAATCTTTCAGGGGCGTGTGGGTGACTCAGTCACTTGGACATCCAATGCTCGGTTTCCATCCCAGTCATGATCTCTGTGTTGCTGGGATCAACTGAGCCCCATGTTGAGTTCCCTATTCCCCACCCCAGTTCCATAATCAGCAGGGCACCCACTTGAGGATTCTCTCCCTCTGTCCCTCCTTCCACTTGCACACACGCTCGAGAGCACTCTCTGTCTCTCTCTCAAATAAATAAACAATTCTCAAAATAAAACAAAATAAAATCTTAAAAAAAGAGAAAGAAGAAGCCATTCATAGGAGTTACCTCTAGATGATCAGATTCATGGATGGGGGGACTTTACTATTTTATTTTATATCTGTTTACATTTGCCTTTATACTCTAAATATGATCTGTTTTTTACTTTCTTTCTTTTTTTTTTTTTAAGATTTTATTCATTCACTTGACAGAGAGCACAGGCAAGGGGAGCAGCAGGCAGATGGAGAGGGAGAAGCAGGCTCCCACCAAGCAGGGAGCCTGAGGCAGGGCTCAATTCCAGGACCCTGGGATCAAAACCTGAGCTGAAGGCAGATGCTTAACAATGACTGAGCCACCCAGGTGCCCCTTGACTATATTTTTTAAAGATTTATTTATTTGCTTGAGAGAGAGAGAAAGCCCATGAACATGTGGTGGGGGGGTAAGAGGGGTAGAGGGAGAGAGAGTCTTAAGCAGACCCCCCCCCCCACGAGCACAGAGTCTGACTTGGAGCTTGATCCCAAAACCCTGAGATCAAGGCCCTGAGCTCATCAGCTGCATGGAAACCAAGAGTCAACCACTTAATTGACTGAGCCACCCAGGGGCCTCTGCTTTTGACATTTTTAAGCAAGAAGGAAGCTGAAAGCATGTGGCAATCCCTCTGAAGTCTGGCAAATTAGGACCTAGAGCCCCCGGCACGTGTGTCAGAAGCAATGGAACCCCAGGGGGCAAGGGCAAGAACAGGAGACAGTTACACATGTTCTGGAACGTCAGAGCTAGAGCTACATGTGCGTGGTTTTCTTGGAGGGAAAGCAGAACTTCTGAGCTAGGCCCCTTTCCCTCGGACCCCAGGCACAGCCAGGAGTGTGTCCTGGGATGGAAACTATCTGTGTATGGCCTTGGTGAAAATTTCACACCCACTGAAATAGGGTCCAAAAGGCAAAAGGTACAGCAAGTACCCTGCAGGAAAGCCTCCCATCCTCCACCCCAGCCCCTCTCCCTGAAGCGAACCAGACTCCTCTCACTCGTGAAAATAGCTGCACAGCATACACTCCGCTCTCCCATGTACTCTCATTCTCGGAGGCCAGTCCTTAAGTGTGTACAAAACACATACATCCCCTTCACCGTGGAGCCTCACAGTACCACCGTACCGGAGGCCACACTGTACGGATCAGCCCCAATCAGGGGACGTTTAGACTGCTTCTGAACGTTTTTAAAAGAAGGCTTCACGGGATTGGGAGGGAGACAAAACATAAGTGACTCTTAATCTCACAAAACAAACTGAGGGTTGCTGGGGGGAGGGGGTTTAGGAGAAGGGGGTGGGATTATGGACATTGGGGAGGGTATGTGCTTTGGTGAGTGCTGTGAAGTGTGTAAACCTGGTGATTCACAGACCTGTACCCCTGGGGATAAAAATGTATGTTTATAAAAAATAAAAAATTAATTAAAAAAAAAAAAGAAATGTTTAAAACAAGTTAAAAAAAAAAAAAAGAAGAAGAAGAAGGCTTCACGCCCAACATAGGGCCTGATACCACGACACCAAGATCAAGATAGCAGATGAGTCTGTGCCATTTTAACGAGAAAGCTCCCATTTCCAGACATTTTGAGTATGAGATCGCGGCTGAGGCTTTGTGGAGTTCCTTCCGTGCAGTATACTGCGGTGAGTAACTTTGCACACATGGAATTTGGCAAGTCTACCCACCCTCTACAGGATGCGTGTCTAGAAATGGAGATGCTAGTTCACAGGCAACATTCATTTATAATTTCTACGGATGTCGCTAGAATAATGGCCATGGTTTCTCTTTGCCTGGGAGCTGCTTAGCTTTGTGGTTTTCCAAACACTCCCTTGTGTCTGTTAACTTCGGGGCAATGAAAATTCCTCCTCCCTCCCTCTCAGCTGGCTGGCACAAAGCGGGACTCAGTCTCACGCCCTTGGAGAGAGAGCCAGGGGAGCTGAGCGTGGCAGGCTCTGCAGTCAGAGACAGAGGGCGGCCCAGTGTGACCCTGTATCTGTCCTGTCCTCAGCTTCTGTTTCCAGCTCTGTAGAGACAATCTGCTTCCCACTTGTCCACCAACCTGCACTCTTCACCACTGCCCACCCCTAGCCCCAGGTCCTGGGCTTTGCCCTCCTCCCCAAAGAAAGAAGAGTCCAGGCCAACAAAACAAAAGGTCCACAGGCTTTTTAATGGTGTGATGGCTACTTCCCTTCCAAGACCCGATCTAATCATGACAGCGGCTTCCAGGGTGTCGGGGTGGGGGTGGGCTGGTGCAGGGCGGGCAGAGGCCATGCAGTGACTGGGAAGAGGTGGGGAAGGGTGTTACATTCTGTTTGGCGTGTAAACATTCTTCAGTGGCTTCCCTGGGGGAGGGGGAGGGCATCTCCCTGCCCCCCCCCCCA
Source organism: Mustela nivalis (assembly GCF_964662115.1). NCBI lineage: Eukaryota > Metazoa > Chordata > Mammalia > Carnivora > Mustelidae > Mustela > Mustela nivalis. Next base: position 88,901,542 of record NC_139024.1, on the reverse strand, counting down.
ACTCCATGCCCACCAGGGCTGATCCCCAGAGCTGAGAAGACTGAGCCAGGCCCCAGTAAGGGGCTGGGAAAGGGGGAGTCCATGTGCCTGGGGCACGGCCCTTCTCCTGCACCTGCTTCGTACACAGTGTGGCTTGGGAGGGGAGGCATGTTCTGGGGTGAGCAGACCTGCATCTGAGCCAATGACACAGGTTGTGGCAATGGGGAAGTGCTAGAGGGGTGAGGTGATGGTGGGGGTGGGGTGTGACACTCTTTTACAGGGAAGGGGTTCAGGACCAGGACAGCTTGGTGGAGGGGATGGGTGCTCGAGGGGAAAGAGGCTGCTGCTGGGGGTGGGGACACGGGGAGGTGTGGTTTCCTCTGCCCTGGATCCTTCCTGGGGAGAGGAGCAGAGACAGTCCCCTGGTCCCCTCCGCAGTCGCCCCTTCCCCTCCTTCCCTCGGTGACATTCAATGACGCAGAGGCCCGAGGATCGATGGGAGCCCTAGGGAGATCTGGAATCCCAAGAGCAGACAGGGTTTTGCGTCTCTGCCCAGCTCCAGTGCTGGGTGAAGCTGGGGGTGAGATGGGTCTGGGGCTCTCTCAGACCGCCCCCTTTTCCTCCCAACACCAAATCAGGGTGTTGTTGGTCCTGGGGCAGGGTTGAAGCTGGGGGCCCTACATTCACGGTTCGGTTGGTGGCAAGGAGCAGGCCCAGGACCTGGGCACTGGGGGTCATGCCCTGGTCCCCACCTGGCACGAGCTGATTGTCATTCAGAGAAGCTCTAGGTGGGAGGGAGTGGCCCCTCTTCCACCCCCTTTGCTGGACCCAGAGGGCAGTAGAGGCCTTGGGAGGGTCTCGGGTTGACAAAGAGGGCTCTGTCCGGAGAGGTTTCCTGAGTGTTCTGGGAGCTTCTGCGTCAGCATGAGATGGACCTTGTCCAACCTGGAGTCCTCCCCTGGCCTCGTTTGCAGAGAAGCCACCACCTTGGTGTGGGAAGAGCTGCCCAAGCCTGCTGACTCTCCAAGAGAGGCTTCGGCAACCACCACACTGCTTCCAGAGCCAACTTCCTCAAGGGCGTCCTTCTAAGTGATGGTGGCTGGATGCTGCCAGACAGCTGAGGCATGTCAGGGTCTTTCTTCCTCTTCCCCTGGTTGCCTTGCCTTGCTTCTGGGACCCAGAGAAGAACAGAGGGGCCAGGCCAGGGGACAGAGGCTGAGGGTGTTGAGGACTGAGGAGGCCTGCAGGGGACCTATCCCAGATAGACAGTTTGGCTGTCCCTTCTATAGCCAGGGTGCTGCTTGGCCCGACGGAGGCAGTTGAGGCTCGTGATGAGGTGGGATGAGCTATGCAGGAGCCAGACCCAGAAGGAAGCCCCATATCCATTCATGGAGCACCACAGCCCTCACCCTCTGCAGGGACAGCTCAGATGCATGGGCTGGGGTTAGTACAAGAAGGGACAGTCTGAAGGGTTAGCTGGGGGAGAACGGGACTTGGGCCGGACCCATCACACAAGCACACAATCTGGAAGTTAGAAAGGCCTTTCCACCTTGAGTCCAGGGGCCAGCTGTCTACCTGCCTGTTTCTGCTTTCTCTGCCCACTGGGGAAGATGATGGTCTGATCCAGCCCCCTCCCCATCCCCAGGAGGACAGAAAGTGTGACCCGGCCAGAACTGAGTCCCTGAATCTCTAAATAGCCAGTGCAGAGAAGATGAAAACCAGCCTCCACCTCCACTGAACTCAAGAGACAGGGAGGTTGGCTGAAACTGCAGCAGGCAGGGTTGAGGTTAGATGGCAAGAAGGAATTCCTGATGGTGAGGGGTCCTGAGCACTAGATCAGGAGGCCAAGGGAGAGGGTGAAACCTTTTTTAAACCCCCCCACAACTTCCCATTGGGAAACATGTGACCAGGAAGGCAGCCCCCACACACACTCTACGGTTCCCACTGAGGACCCACCCAAATTTATGGGGAGGAGAACTTTGCACCCTGGGGGTGCAGGAGAGCAGCCCCCCAATCACCTGCCCACTACCTCCCCCAGGGATGTCCAGGATGGAGCTGAATTTGGGCTGGTTAGACCTGCCCTCTCACACCTGAGTAGACCAGTGGTCCCTAGGTCCCAGCTCCCCAACTCCAGGCCGGTAGCTAAGGGGACCACCACAGCTCCCAGGAGATTGTGGGGTTGGCTGGAACTTCCACTTCCGGAATTTGAGGCTGCCTTTCCGTGCAGGTGGGCTTGGGCTGGAAGAAGGCCGGGAAGAGGGGAAGGCGCCGCAGGAGGTGTAAGCAGAGGTCCCTGGAGGAGCACGGAGAGCAGCAGAGGCCTGGCAGGTGGGCGAAGGGGTGGGGGAGGGCGTCCCCATTACTGGAGTCCTCGGTGAAAAAGTGGCTGAGCCTTCCCCGGGGCCAAGGGTGAGCCTGCCCCACCCGAAGGGCGGCAGGGGGAGGGCAGGGGTCACGGAGATGGGTCAGAGGACGGGGGGGCGGGCCCTCCCCCCGCGGCGCGGCGCCCCCCTCCGGCCCGGCCGGGGGGCGGGCGCGGCGAGTGCTGGCGCGCGTCCTCGCGGGTGCAGGCGGGAAGCTGGGGCCGCGGGTGGCGCGCGTCAGGCGCGTAAGGCTGTGCTGGGAGCTGTTTCAGTGTGGCCGGCTGCGGGTGGGGGGCCGGGGTGAGGGTGGGGGGCCGCGGAGAGCCGCGCGCGTCATTATCTGGCCCCGGCCCGGCCCTCCGCGACCCCCGCCCGGCCTTTGGTTGCTGCGCGCTGAGTCTGGAGTTTCCCTCTGGGTCCTTTCTTGGACCCCCCCGGGGAGGGGGTGCCATCAGGCTGGGCCCGGGCCTGCGGGGCGCCCCGAGGCGGGGGCCCAGTGGGCCGGGCCTGGTGCGAGGGGGAGGAGCTCTCCTTGCGGGACAGGGACTGGCTCCGGGGGGACGCGCTGGGGTGGCGCGGCACGGCAGAGGCGGAGGGGCCTGGACTGCGCGGGACAGGGGGCCTGGTGCCGGCTGGGGTTCTCCCGGGCCCCGGGCCCCGGCCGGGGGACTGTTTGGGGCGGAGATCAGCAGCGACGGCCGACCCTGGAGGCTTCTGCAACTGGAGCCTGCGGGACGAGGGGAGGGGGCAGAAGGCAAGAGAAAAGAGAAGGGCAAAGAAAAAAAAGGGAGAGACATTTTCAGAATCGCTGAACACTCAGCGGGGAGCCTGCTTCTCCTTCTCCCTCTGCTTGCTGCTCTGCCTACTTGTGCTCTGTCTCTGTCAAAATAAAGAAATAAAATCTTTTTTTTTTTTTTTTTTTTTTTAAGTCGCTGAGCACTGAGCCCTGTAGCCCTGCGGCTTTAGACCTGGGTGAGGCTGTGGAGACCAGGCACAGGTAGATAAACTAGGGCTGGTGCTCCGTCCTCCTGGGCAGGACCTCTAGGGGCCACAGGCTCCTGGGACTGCTACCTGGCCTCTGTTTCATCTTTAAAATTCTCATGGATTTTACATTCTACTCTACCACCTACCCGTGTTTACAACGGTATGAATAATGTTTTCTCCCAACTACTTCTGGTCTTTAACCTTTGGCTTCAAATGCCTCCTGGCACACCAGAGGATGTGTGTGAGCCCCACTGGCCCCCATTCACCTTCCTCAAGCTTGGCGTCCCTGACGACCCCTCTAGACATGTTCACTGTAGCCACTCCCTTGAGCCCAGTGACAGGGCTGGAACCTGAGAGGGAGGAGACACTTAGTTGTGGAGGTGGAGAACAGGAAGCGTCCTTCTCCGCATTCTTGCTAGGCTCTGACCTTGCCTCTGGGGAAGCTCCTGAGGTTGGAGGCCTTCTGCGGTCACCCTCTGGCCACCGTAGGGCCAGCTGTGATTTCTCACCTGCTGGTGATGGCTGTGTCGGAGGCGGGGCCAGCGCCATGGGGTCTGCTGGCAGCAGAAGGCTGCTGGGCTGCAGCAGGCGTGGGCATGCGGATGCTGATGGGGCGGGGAATCCGGCTCCGGGTGGCGGCTACCCGCCCAGCCTTCCTGGGGGCAGCAGGCTCCGAGGCAGGTGTGTCCTCCTCTGAGCCAGTGCCGGAGAGCGTCTCTGAAGCCCGGCGCTGCTCCTCACTGGAGGAGGACGAGGCCCCGGAGGCCAGCCGCAAGAGCAGGCGGCCCTGCCTCTTTTCCATCACCAGCCGCGCCAGGTCCTGCTGTGGCCGGACCCTCTTGCCCCACCGCTCTTTGGCCGACAGGGAGCCTGAGGGCTCCGAGCCTGTGTCCTCCTCAGACAGCAGGACGGGGATCCGGCTCCTGGGGCGAGCGCCTGCCATGGCATGGCGGCTGGGGGAGATGGTGGCCAGTTTCTCGGGGCCTGGCTCCAGCGGGGACACTGGAGTCGGCCCGTTGGCAAGGGCTGGGCCATTGGGCAGTGAGTCTGTGGCCACCTCCGGGGGGGTGTCCCTGGGAGGGCCAGCCAGAGCACCGCTCTCCAGCCCTGATTGGGCAATGCCATTCTCTAGGGGCAGGGAGGCCCCCTCCTCCACAGCCCTCCCATCAGAGGGCGCCTCCAGGCCCAGTTCACCCCCAGCGCCCAGCTCCTCAGACCGGGACACTTGTCCGCCGGAAGACATGACGTTGAGGTGGGTTTTCTCCGCAATGTGCACAAAGGTCCTCTCAACTTTGGTGAAGGGTGAGGAGGTGACGGCCACCCCTCCCGCCCCTGTGGTCACTGCCCCGGCCCCCGGCCCCGTCCCAGGTCCAGGGGGCTTGGGCTCAGACTTGAGCACAGAGGACAGGGTGCCCGGCTCAGACACGTCCAGCTGGCTGCCCGTGGGCTGGGGCCGCTCTTGCTGAGGAGTGAGGGCAGCCAGAGTGCCCAGGTCAGGGTCAGGGGCCAGGTCGGCAGTGACGGGCGACTTCTTCATGTCACCAGGGGAGACGAGCACCAGCGTTTTGGAGCCCTCCTCGGGCTCCAGGTCCCCGTCAGCCATGGAGGCCCGGCCCCTGGACTCCTTCTGGTCGTCAGCCAGCAGCGTGGATGGGGCACCCTCCTGACTCCGGTCCGTGCTCCTTTCACTCCCCTCACTGCTAGAGCCACTTCGAGGCCCCAGCACCTCCCCTAGAGCCACTGCTTCCTCCTCCTCCTCGTCTTCCTCCTCCTCCTCCTCATCTTCCTCCTCCTCCTCCTCGTCTTCCTCCTCCTCCTCTTCATCTTCCTCCTCCTCTTCTTCCTCTTCCTCCTCTTCTTCCTCCTCCTCTTCCTCTTCGTCCTTCCCATTAGCTTGAGGCTGAACAGAAGCCAGTGGTACCTGGGGGGTGGTGAGCAGCATGTGGGAGAAGCCCACCCTCCGGACCCTGTTGAGCAACCGAGCGCGTTCTCGGTAATCAGAGAGATCTTTCTTGAAGTCCTGGTAGGGCAGGCTCAGAGGCACAGCTCGAGGGAGACCATTGACCTCAAACGGGGGCGCCACGGAGAACACCTGCAAGGGGCACACACAGGGATCCGCTGATGTCACCTGCCCTGAAGGGCCCGATGACACCAGCACTGCACCCACAAGCTGGGAGGCCCACATGCCCAGGTGCATGCGCCAGAAAGTGTGCTCCTTTCTGAGCACTGGGCCCGTCTTGTTCATTGCTCTGTCCCCCAAGGCCTAGAAGGGTCCCTGGCACCTAGTGAGTGCTCAGAAAGTCTCTGAGGAAGGACTGTGTGCACGCTCCAGCTCCTCCTGAGGCCCCTGGCCCCAAAGCTGGCAGTTCCTCTGTCTCCCGTCTCCCACCTCCTTCACTCTCCTCCCTGCCTCTGAAACCCAGAGCCAGCTTTAGTTCAATCAATAGAAGACAAAGACAGCGGCAAGGCAAGGCTCAGACTTGAGCACAGAGGACAGGGTGCCCGGCTCAGACACGTCCAGCTGGCTGCCCGTGGGCTGGGGCCGCTCTTGCTGAGGAGTGAGGGTGTGGATCTCCCTTTGACAGAGGACGAAACCAGGTCCGGAGAGGAGTGGCAAGCGTCTGGGTCAACCCTTGCTGCCTCCTTACAGGACAGGGTTTCTCTGCAGCCAAGGAGTTGGCGGCCAGGGCCATCAGAGCCTGTGCAGGAGCAGGGCAAAGTTCAGCTGTCCTCCACACCCCAAAATGCAGGTTGGGTGCCCTTGGAGCTCCAGTGCCCTCTTTCCTCCTGCCCTTTCCTGGCCTGCTCAGGAATTCTCCAGCCCTCCCCAGCTGTGTGTTGAGTCCACAGTTCCTCCGGGAATTTGCAGCTAGCTTACAAAAGGCAAGTTTCTTTCCACTTGATTTAGTTTTCCCTTTTGAAGCTTTGGGCAGAGCCCTTGGCAATGTGATGGCCTATGTTCTTGGTTTTCTGGGCTTCTGCCACATCTCCCCTTAGTCTTCCAGGCTAAGGATCCTTTCAGACTAGAAAGGCCTGATCACCCTGTCAGGACCTCAGCCCTTACATCTTCTCCAGCTCTGACCAAGTCAACACACGCACACGCACACTCAAACACGCATTTCCAGCACCCCTAGTGCACCAGGCCCCACCAGGGGCTGACATAGCTTCGTTTCAGATGGGGATGGGACTGACAGCGTCCAGTGCTTTGTCAGCCTTTTTGAACATGCTGTGCCCTGTCTTCCTAAACACAGCCCCTCCAGATCAGAAGCCCCAGAGATCGGACACCTCCAACACCTCCAGGTGCCATCCAGACTTGCAGGGAGTCCTGCTAAATATTCTTCAACCTCTGCACCTGCTGCCTCAGCTGTAAGGGCACAGCCCTCTCGGGCCAGGGGGCGGGGGGGGGGGGTCCCCAACCACTGGCTTGTTCTCTCCCGCCCACCTAACCATTCTCCCTACAGCTGCTAGAGGGATCTTCCTGAAACTGAAATCTGACCCTATCTCTCTGCTTCCAACTTGCAGAAACCTACAATAGCCCCCACAGTCCTCAGGGGACAGTTCCAATTCTAGGCTGGGCACTTGGCAATGCTGCCCCGCCCCCATGACCTGGCTCCTCCCCTTCTGCTCTGAGCTCACCTGGCGCTGCACCCTGGGATCCTTGCCCTGTGCGCTTGCCTGCTGATGCAGCCAGCAGTTCCCTAAGTGCTAGTCGCTTCTCACACCGCTGTCTTTCCCACTGGTGGTCCCGCTGCCTGGGGATCCTGTCATTCCCTCTACTCACATGACAAATCCCTGTCCTTCCTTCAGGACTGAGCTCAACCAATCTTTAAGAAAACCTTCCTGTCCACCCACCAAGCAGGCATCATCACCCCCCTTTCTACTTGTTTTCTCACACCCCGATAGAGACACTTCACTGCGCCCCTTGAGGGCCTGACCTGGCCTTTCTTTCTAGAAAAAGTCCTGGAATGCCTATTGTCCTGGCCAAGATGGTAGAGGCCGTGAATCCGTGGATCACATACTGAAGAGACAGATGTGGCCCTTGTTTTCACAGAGTGCACCGTCTCTCTATTAGGAAATAATATGGGTTTGCAATGAGGTGGATGGAACTCGAGGGTGTTAGGCGAAGTGAAATTAGTCAATTTGAGAAAGACAACTATCACATGATCTCACTGCTATGCGGAACTTAAGAAACAAAACAGAGGATCATAGGAGAAGGGAGAGAAAGATAAAATAAGACGAAATCAGAGAGGGAGACAAACCAACCATAAGAGACTCAATCATGGGAAACAAACTGAGGGTTGCTGGAAGGAAGGGGGGTGGAGGATGGGGTAACTGGGCGATGGGCATTAAGGAGGGCATGGGATGGAATGAGCACTGGGAGTTCCATAAGACTGATGAATCACTAACCTCTACGTCTGAAACCAAAAATAAACTATATGTTAGTTAATTTAATTTAATTTTTTTAAACTACATTTGACCAAAAAAGGGGGGGGGTGAAATTGGGATTATGCACACTCCAGAGAGATTGTGATCATAAATGAGGTGAGATAAGCAATGGGTCTGGCATATAGCTCAATACTCAGATACTCAATAAATGTCAGCTCCCTCCCAGCCTGCCTCCTGCCCTCTGCCCTGCTCCCTGGTCTGGAGATCACTGTCTCCCTCTCCAACCCCAGCAATGCCCCGATGCCACACCCATGGGAGAGAGAGTGGTGACAAAAGGAGGGGCTCTCCCAGCTGAGGCCAACTAGCAGGCAGCCAGAAGGCAGGTGGAGGGGAAGGTGAGAATCCCCCAAGCTGAGGCTCTGCCCAAGGCTGTGACTTCTCCCTTCCTCAACTGCCATAATCTTTCTCATGGTCAGACCATCTATGAGGACTGATAATGGTGGGGAGGGAGGTGCAAGAAGGGGTAGCATCAGACCCCAGGCAGGACACTTGCCCACCCTGTCTGAGCCAGGCAGGGGACTTCCTTAGAGCTTAGTCTTCTTCACAACCAGGCTGAAAGTCCCTGGCAATTGTTTTCTTTTTCTACACCATTCCCATTATTCATTCATTCATTCATTCATTCATTCAACAAACACTGAGCCCTGTTTCTGTGGTAGGCCATGTGCTGCAGCCCTCTGCCATGCTCAGTTACCAACAGTAAGGCTAAAGATGACTGGGCAGAGGTGGAGGGGTGCTGTGAGATCCTGGGTGTGTCGTGACTGTGGTGTAGGTGCCAAGGACCTATAGAGAGACACAGCTCTGATCATGTCTCCCTCCTGTCTAGCTCAGAACTCACCCACCCAACACCAGATGCGTCCCACCCAACGTCTCTGCCTGTTTTCTCTGTCCCGTCTCTGACACTTTGAGCAACCTTCTGGCCAGGCCCTGGATCTCTTTAGAAAATCCCATCTGTAGGACAGACCCTCCACTCACAGTGTCTGCGTTAGATCATCATAGCTCGAACCTTCTCCCTTCCATCTCAAAGCCCTCCCCTTCCACTTCACGGGAAGGAGGGGCAATAAGAACTGAAATCAGGCTTCAGTGACAAGGTCAGAATAGGACACAGGCCTAGAGAGAGCCACTGGCACACCCACTTCACAAAGCACATCAACCGAGGTGGCTCAGAACCCCAAACTCTTTCCATTGCCTCACTGGCCTCTCACCCTCCCATGCAGGGAAACCTGGTATCCTGTGCCCTTTAGCAGGAAGAGCCATGAATCTCAGAGTGGGGACAGCTTTGCCCTAAGGATCACTGACAAGCCCACCGGCCAGCTGGCATCTGGACCTGCTGTGTTTCCCAATTCAGGCTCTCTCCACACCTCCCCATGTGGCTCCTTGTTGGGGAGGGCAGACCTGGGCTCAGTTCCGCCCTCCTCAGAGAGGGGGAAGTCCTCCTTCACCCCTCCCCAGCCTCTCCTGAATGCCCATGCCCAGTGACTATTCATGCATTTGCCCATGCTATCCTGTGCTCATTCATTCAGCCTCGATCCTTAGCCAGCCTCTGTGTGCTTGGTCCAGAAGTCTGGCAGATACCATGGGAGGGGGATACCAGTGACACTCTCCCATTCCAGTTCAGGGGGCAACAAGCCTACTGCATTTCAGCAAGGGAAAATCAGGGCCTAGGGGAACTCATGTCTTCCTACTCCCTCTCCAGAGCAGCGACCCTTTATGATTCCAATTATATTTGTGGTTCTCCAGCTTGGCTTGGTACAGCACTATCTAGGGGAGCTTTTAAAACCTACAGAGCCCTGAGTCCCACTCCCCTTGCCCCCAGATTCAGGTCCAAGATGAGGCCCAGAAATCTTTTAAAGCTCCCTGGTGGTTCTGAGGGAATGGCGGATGCGGTAAGGGTGAGTCATGGAGGAGGGGAGGCAGGCTGCCGGAGCTGAGACCCTCAGAAAGAATGAAAGCCCTAGCCCTCCCCTTGCCTCCAGGGAGTCCAGACCCAAAGACTTCGGCTTCACCAACTTCATAGCCCAGCCAAGTCCATGTTTAACTCCAGTCAGCAGGAAAAGTGGAGGGAGGTGGATGGACCTGCCTCTGATATTTTCCTGCCACCAAAACTGGTCTCTCCTCAGCCTTGAATTGCCTGACACTAGCGACACCCCCAGGGGTGGGTTTGTCCACATACCCCCATTCCCCAGACAGAGTACAGAGGGCAGCTCTCCTGTTTGGACCCTGGCCAAGCCCAGACACAGCACACTGCACTTCAGCCCACAGTCCCAAGGTCAAAGAAGGGGGACTGTTGAGTGACCAAAACCAGAGGATGGACCATGACCCTTTCCCCCTCCCCAGCAAGCCTCTCACGGCAGTGCTTCCCTTCCTTCTCCCTCAGCAGCCACCCCTGGCACCCTTCCCATCTCTCTTCCCCAAAGGAGCCCCCAATTGCCATAATTTCCCCACCTGAAAAACAGAGACATTGGCAGTGTGGTTCCCTTTGCCCACCACCAGCTTCCCCAGATTTCTCACCTGTCTGTCTGGGTCTGCCGACTCAAACCACATCTGCCAAGCCAGGAGCCCTCCAGCCCTCCCCCTGCTCTTCCACCCACACCCAGGGGTGCCACCCACATTGGCACACTGGCCATTGACAGTCATCTGGGTGGAAGGGCTAAGATGACCCGAGCTGACAGCGTGGGAACATTCTAGCTCAAGAAATGCAGCCGTAGCTTGCCCTTCTTCTGCCCCCATACTTGCTTTAGGCCCCAAGGAGTAAAGTGTGGCCCGGTGAGAGCACCCCACCCCCAGGCTCTGCACAATCCACTCTCTCACTGACTCCCCTGGACAGATCATTCTCCCCCACGACAGAGCTGTCTCAGTTCCCCCATCAGAGCAGAGGGGCAGGGAAAGACTCCCAGAGTCCCTTCACAGGGCTCTCTGGTTTCCTCCTTACACACACACACACACACACACACACACACACACACAGAGATTGATCCACAGAGAACAGATCTAGGTACCCACCCCTCTACTTCCCATCCATCCTCCAGCAAGTTGGCAATTAGGAGTCCAACCCCAGAGACCAGGGTCCATCCCTATCACCTTCCTGCGGATGAAAGGAGACTGCCAGCAGGGCAAGGGCTCCTGGAGTCCACCTCCCAGGAGACCTCTCAGGATTCCCCCTTCCCCTCCCCATCCTTGTCTTAGGGGCTGTGGGGCTGGATCCATTTATCTGGAATTTGCCCCCCTCCCCCCAACCAGATCCCAGAATCAGCAAGACTAGCCCCTGGCCTCTGCCCGTTGGGTGGTGGGTTAGGAAGGAGAAGGATGAAAAGAAAGAAGGCGAGTCGCAGGTTCCTGGAAGGCGTCTTTAATCAGGATTTGGTAGTACACAAGCTCTCCGGATTGTCTGCATTAACATACAGGGACTAAAAAAGGCACAAGATCCCTCGCACAACGACGACGCGAGACGGCGGGGCGACCCCCACCCCCGCCCGTGCGCGGCCGTGTGCGCATGGGTGCGTGTCCGTGTCCCACCCCCCGTGGCGGCGCCGCGCGTGTGCGTGTCGGTTTCAAGTGTTGGATTTGTACAGTACTCGCAGTCTAGGGGTGGGGGCTCAGTGCATGCTTTTCCACCCGGGCCCAGGCTTCCCCACCCCCGACGCCGCTATGTACACTGAGGACGCACCCCGGAGAGGAAGAAGAAGAAAAAAAAAAAAAAAAAAGCGTCCCGTGTGTGTGTGTGTGTGTGTGTGTGTGTGTGTGTGTGTGTGTGTGTGTGTTTGAGTTTTTCGTGCATGCTTACGCTGGCCGGGTTGGGGAATAGTGCAAGCTTATAATACAGTATTATTGCAGTACAAAAAGGGGGGGGGGCATGATGGGAGGGGGAGACTTAGGAATAAACTGGCTGGAATTCGGGACTTCGGGAAGGGTCCTCTCCCCATCCCCTTCCCATCCCTCGCTCCCCTCCCCACCATGATTAGGAAGCGTCTCCCCATGCTGGGAGGGGATCCTGGGGTCCCTAGAAGAGGCTCAGCTGGGCCCGGGGCTGAGCTTCCCTCCTTCTCACCAGTCCTACCTCTCAGGGGGCAGGGGCCAGCCCTCTCCTTGCGAAATACTGTCAGACATTAGGGCCCCCAACCCCGCCTGCTCCCCCACGGAAGCCCCTCCAGTGGGGGGGGGGGGTGTCGACGGAGCAAGTGCAAAGGAAGCAGATGTTGGTCCCTGAGTTTTATTTTCGGGGGTGGGGAGGGAGAAGAGCTGGAAGTGGGGGCGTGTTTGGGGACCCCCAGGGCCCTCAGTCGTGGAGTGGGGTCGGGCAGGAGAGACAGACGAAGAGGCGTGGGCAAAAAGGGAGTGTTGGGTGGCTCTGAGAGACCTAGGCTCAAAGCTTGGCTCCCCCTCAACTCTGGGCTCTTTGGCATCCAATTGCAAGGCCAATTATGGGAGCAGGGGGAGGCTGTGGGCGGCGAGGTAACAGGGATAAGGGTGGGGTGACGGGGGCCCTTCGAGCCCGGAGAACTGGCCAGCTCCCCCGCCCAGCCCCTCGTCTGCACCCCGGCCCTGAAAGCACTGAGGGGCGAGCCCGCGCCCCGGGGTCGGGGAGCCCAGCGGCCGCGAACCCGGGGAGGGGAAAAGCAAACACAAAGTTGGCGCGAGGGCGGGGTGGCAAGGGGGCTCGCTCACCCGGGAACCGGGGACTTTAGCAGCAGGCAGCTCGGCTGGGGCGCGCGCAGGGGCGGGGCTCGGCGGGGGCGGGGCTTGGAGGCCGGCCGGTACCCTGGTCGCGCGCGTAGCAGCTAGTTAAGACGACCGACCGTACATTCGTGGCGCGCGGGCCGCGGGGGCAGGAGTGTGGGGGCGGGTCCCGGAGGCGGGAAGTGGTGGTTGGGGTCCTGTTACAGTAGAGTTAGAAACCTGCGAGAGGTGCCCAGAAACGCGGCCTTTGTGCTCTCCCAGCCGGGGGCTGCTAATTTGCTGTCCGGAGAGTGGATGAAAAGTGCGCGCAGCTATGGAGTGTGCGTGTGCGTGTGCGTGTGTATGTGTGAGGGCCAGTTAGTCGTGGCAAGGTGAACCCCACCCCCCTGCACCCGCAAAGACTGTGCAGGTAGAAGGGAAGATAAAGTGGTGGGACTGACGGCGGAGCCAAATGGAAGGAGGGTCTAGAAAAGTTCCCACAGGCCTTTGGGCTTCATTGCTCCTCCTCCCCCACTGCTTCTCAACTCTTTACTTGGGGGAAGGGGCCCACTCAGGCTCCGGGGCGCCCTGAGCTGGGGAGCCCACTGGGTGCTATAGGGGAACCATTGGGGATATTTGAGGGATGTGGTCCTCAGGCTGGGAGCCTCTCCCTTAGGGAGAAGGATGCTTTAAAATTTTCAGAGACTGACCCACTAGTCCTAGGGGGCACCTCTGGCTCTAATGGGAATAATGCAAGCTTTGGGGACATGCCCCCCAACTTAAGGAGAGTGATTTGCCACACTCCTTGTTATCAAGGACTGCCTCTGGGGTGGGCTGATTCCTGCCCTTTGGGTTGGAATCTCAGTGGGGTTTGGGGTAGGGTGGGGTGACATTCAGGCCTTCATTAGGGATCATGCTTCCTTCCTCAGGTACCAAAGCAACCCAAAGACAGCAGAGAATATTCCATCCTCCCACAGCCAGAGGTCCCTACACACTCCTAAGCATGGTCTCCCCGGACACTCAGTACAGACGCATTTGCCATAGCTCCCCGGGCATCCAGTGGCCCAAGCTCCCCCCACCACTGCCTGGGCAGACAGCACCACCCCTCCCCAGAAAAAGGAACTTAGGCAGGGCAGAGGAGAGAAAAGGAGGGTCCTGGGACCCTCTTCAGAGAGGACCCCTACTTTCCTGGGATTGAAGGGGTCTGCCCACCCCTCTTGGCTGGGGAAGCAAGGATGAATATGCCAGCATGGCTCAAAGGTGCCATCATTCCCCCATGTGCTGGGCAAGGCTGTGCCCATTTTCCCTAAAACTGGAAATGCAGAGGGAGATTGATGGGTTCAGGATGCTAGTCGTTGGGATGAGTGTTGAGTGGTTATTGCTGTGACCCAAGCTGCCTTGAGTGCGTAGGGATGTCTATTCATTACTGAGAATTCACTAGAGCATTTTTCACTGACCCAGGGTCCTGTGCCGTCAGAGAAAATACTGGTCCTACCATGAGGACCCCATTTACCACAAACAAGTCCACTGGCCCACACGCATTCAGGCACACAAACCACGAGGTCACCGACATAAACACACAGCATACACCAACACCACACATCTCCACTGGCTGTGAGCTGCCTCCTCGAAGAAGCCCACCTGACTTGAGGTCCCAGGAAGAACTCCATCCTCCTTGAAGTGCCGCAGCCTTGGACAGAAGGGAGTGGGGAGTCCTCAGGCTCACAGAGATTGCAAACTGAGTTCAGAGTCTCTGCCCTTAAACCAGTTTTGTTTGGCTCACAGTGATTTTTCTTTAAAAAGTTGTGTTTTTTAAAAATTTGATGCCAATAATTAAAAATCGGGAGATTTCACATAAAAATTGGAAGATAGTGGTAACAGTTGGCTGAGCTCACACCAGGGGGAGTGCATCTCCCACATACCACAGTCCCCAAACCTGCCACTGTTTGACACGGCTTAGCCCCTGTTGAGGTGTGAGTTGGTGACCCTTGGCTCACCAATGCCAGTACCTGCCCTATCTGTGAGCCTGAAGCCCAGGACCCCCCACCCCAGTACCTCAAGGTCATGGTTCTGAGCACTGCCTTCTCACTGTAGCTCTTACCCTACCCACTGAATCTCCAGAGCTGCTTGGGGTGTGGGATGGAGAGGGCGGGTCTCTGGAGAGATAGGGTGGCTCTTTTCAACCCACCCTCGTACTCTGGAGTGACCCCCTCTGCCCTACGCCATCCCACACCCCCCACACCCCCGGGGACACCATCAGGTGGAAATGGAGAAGGAAGGAGAGTCTGGCTTGGAGACAACCCCTTCCTTTTATATAGAGTGAGGAGGGGCCAAGCAGGAAGGACAGTAAATAGATCGCTACACAGAAAAACACTCTAAAACTTTTATCCAACAAGACCTCAATTATCCGGCATTGGCGGGTGTTTTTATGTTTTTGTAAGTTAAATAATCTGATTAATCCATTAAATGCAAATAATACTGGGATCAACCTCATAAAGTATTATGAGGATTAAATGAGTTAATTTTGTAAAGTGCTTAGATCACTGCCTGGCACGTAATAAGCACTGCTGCCAGTGACTGTTTAATAAAATAAAAAATTAATAATTGGAAGCCACCACTATACGCAGAGTGTGACTATAAAGTACAAAAACACCATTTCCAAGAACAGCAAAGAGTGCTACCTCTTTTCACAGCTGACTCTGAGAAGGTCGTGTATTTTTCCCCAGCAGGAAATCATTTCTTGAAACATTCTGACCTCCTCCTTGGGAAACCCTTCTGGAGAAAAAGAGCCTGAGAACACTGCAGACTCACAACTTCCCTACCCAGCCTGGGCCCTAGAAACAAGGAACTCAAGTCCAAACCATGCATGGCTCTGCCGGGCTGCACGTGAACTTGACCCAATTCACTGCGCTAATTCCAGAAATCCGAGCCACCCTCAAAGGATAATCATGTTATCAAGATGCTCTCTTGTTGGCTTAGAGCTTTATGGCCAACAAGATGCTCTCCCACTACCAACGAAGGTATGCAAAAGGATGTCCCTCAAAGGACAAAATATTTGAATCATGATCTTACTTTAAAGGACACACCCTCTCCCACAGGTACCAGTTTTGGGATGTGTGTGTGCCTGTGTCTATGTCTGTGTCTGTGTGAAAATTCAGCCGCCTTTGGAATTCTTAACAGGATTCCCCACCTCCAATGGCTTTGGAAACAGAAATATGTACTAAATGCTAAAATGAGGCTGAAGCTAGTGCCATCATCTTTGATAAGTCACAAGGCACTTTGGGATCTTAGAGTACCTCAGGGTTCTGGTCACTGAGTGGGAGCCGTGCTCAGGTAGTGGAACCCTCTGGAACGGAATGCCGGATAACTGAGTGCTTGGTCTCATCTAACCCCAGATAGCATGGGCCCTCACCCCCACCCCATAGCTGCTGACTTTTGGAGCTGCTGGTGGACAGACTCCCCTTCACTTCACCGCCTGCCACTCGCTGGGGTGGATGGAAAGAAGGCCAAAGAGGAAGGGAGTAGCCAAGGGGGCAGTGGCGGAATGTGGAAGGCGGGAGTGGGGTTACTGTTCATCCCACCCCCTAACCTTTGTGCTTTGTGTTTTCTGTCCTTTCTTTTTAAAGGGTCTACCCTGACCTCTCCTCTACCCTCTGCCAGAGCCGGATACAGCACCACCCAAGACAGACTGGAGAGCAACAGAGGCTTGACCTTGGGGACATTCAGAAGTAAGCAGCTAGGATAAGGTGGGGGTGGGGCACCAGTACTAGGGCTCGAATCTGGCTTTCATTCCTAGATGAGGATGGTGCTCTTGGCCTAGACATCCTCCAAAAAGAACAGATTTTGAAGAAAAGAATGTAATGAGTGTGGGCATAGCTCATGTGAGTGAGCTATACACAGCGCCAACCAGCCATGAGGACATTTTAGCCAAACAGCACTGCCCACCTTCCTCTGACATCCCCAAGCTGGGGCAAGGATCCTGAGGCCTCTACTCCAACCAGAGATAGCTGGGGAGTTGAAGGGAGTTGAGTTGGGAAGGAAGAGTCAAAGGGAAAATGTAGGAGAGAGAGGAGCCAAGATGAGAGTAGGTACATAGGAAACTACCAAGGACTGCACAAATATTTTTCTGACTCCCTGACACACACAAGTACACCTTCACACACACCCATATACATAGGACTGCGGCACTGCAAATTCAGTGGTGTCATTCACACTGTAGTCAAATGTAAACGGTACTCCCTGGAATTGTGCAGTGCACAGCCTGAGCATCTATCCATGGCAGGCCTGCCTCATGCACATATGCTCATGTATAAGAACACTCATACTCACAAGTATTCATGCATGCACACAAGCATATACACAGATACGGTCTCACTGCAATAAATATTTTGCAAACCTTCAGGTCTCAACCTTTCCTTCCCTTTCTGTATAGGCACTACCCTTCCTGGCACCCCTCTTCACCACTACTCCATTGCCTAGGGAAACAGAGGTGCTGGCTGACAGGGGCAGGAATGAGGAAAAGGAACCTTAGAGGTCCCTGCAGTGACAGGTTGGGGGCTGAGAAATGATCAGAAAGGACATAGTGATCTGGCATCCTGACCCACCCTGCCCCCTGCATCTACATATCCCCGGCAGATCTGCCTACCCTGTTCTCTGTCTTCACCAAGGCCCCTGGGGACTGGCTCGGCTGAGCACCTACAGGAAGGAGTCACTCGTTGAGAGGGACACTGGTGGGGCTGCTGCTGCCTGGGATTTGTCCTGAACTCACAGGGGCTACCTCACCCTTAATAACCTAGCTTCTCTGCCAGTGCTTCTAGGATGGGTGCCCTCACCCCAAGGCGCCAGCTTCCTCTGAAAGGCAGATGCCAAGCCCCCAGTCATCCATCCTCAGATCCTAAGGGGCTGGGCTAAACCACCAAATCCATCAGGGGCTGATGGCATATATCCCTTGGGTAAAGGGCAGCCTAGAGTGGACTGAGCTCCAGCCAGGCCTCCTGGGTCAGATGAGGGAGGCAGGAGCTCTGTCCTCTGTGACAATGGCATGTGGTAGGCCCATTGGGCCACAGGGCTGCCCCCCACATCCTGACTGTGGAGGCCCTTCCTACCAAACCCCAAACCTGGCTGACTAGGCCCACGTCTCATACACAGGGCACATGCCTTGCCCCATGCAGACAGACAGACACACCCCAGGAGGGTGTCCGTCTTCTGCCACCCCCCTTGGGGGCAAACCAGACCCTAATGCCAGGAAATCACAGATTAAACAGAATCACCTCCACGCCAGACTGACTCTGACCCAGCATGCCTCGTCTCCTTGATACCTTGCTTTCCACCGGACTCTGGACCCCACTGGTGGCTCCAGCCCAGTGTCTCTGTCCTGTTCCTGAAGCTGCACCGACAGCCCCACCTCCCCCTGCACCATTTGGCTGGCACCAAGCAAAGGGAGACGTGGGGGAGGGGGTGTTGGTCACTACAGTACCTTGGGCCAACATTACAGGGGGCTGTATTGCATGATGGGGTGGGATGGGGTGTGTGAGTGTGTGATTATTGCGTCCTGGGAAGGAACCATGGTCTCTGCCTGCTCCCCACCCCCCCCACCTGCCCCCTCCAGGAGGGGGGGGAGCCCAGCCTAGGTCTTGTGGGTGAAGCGGGCCCACACCTGCTGCAGCTGGGACCGCGAGATGCGGAGCACCGAGGGCACGAGTCTGTGGTTGCCGGCGGCGAGGGGCGCGTGGCGCCGGTGGGGCGCCCGCACGGGGCTGCTCTCCGCCGAGCGGCTGCGCTGAATGAGGGAACCGGAGGAGCCGCCGCCGCCAGGGTGAGGGTAATGCTCGGTCTCCAGCGTGGAGGAGGAGAACACGGAGGACGCCAGTCGTCGCAGAGGGCTGTACCGCGGGAGGGAGTGCCCCGAGAGTCTGTCCTCCTCCAACTGAAAGAGACCAAGAGAGTGGAGGGAAAAGAGGTGTCAGGCACAGACTCGACAGCTCCGTCTCGGGGGCCGCCCACCGCTCACAGCCCCTGCGGCGCTGGCGTCCCGGGCAGGGGGAGGGTTGGGCAGGCGGAGGGCGTGCACACCGCCCCATTCTGCCGAGCACCTAAACTCTGGCCGCCAAATCCCTTCCCAGTCTTCCTCCTCTTTGCCACTCCTCACACCGTGGTCTCCTAGCGGAGACCTTGGTCACGTGCCTCCCCAGGGCAGCCTTCCTAGTTCAGAGTTCCCTCTGGGCTGAGGAATCCTCCCCCACAGGAAGACCCTTCTGCTACTGCTACCTGCCATCTCTCTCCTCAGCTGTTTTCCTGACTCCTTAGGAGGCCGGAAGAACATTCCTTGCACGCCCTCTGCCCCTATCACGGGGTGGGGGTGGGGGGATGGCAAGGACTCCACAGGAAAATGTAGCAGACCGGTAGGACTCTAGCCTCCAGCTCCTCATTTTTGCACGCCAGCTCCACTGCTGACTATCTCATGAACACAAGCAAGTCACTTCTCGTGCCTCAGCTTCCTCATCTGTAAAATGGAGCTGACCATGTTTCCCAGCCCATAGGTTTAGGATTGCCCTGGCGTAAATGCTATGTCGTGTGAGTTTGTCCGATTATCCTTTACGTCACTCTTAAGAATGAGGAGAGGAATAGAGAGGGTGAGAGGGAGGAGCAGACTGAAACCATTTCTCCAAAGTGGCTTTTCCTTGTCCTCTCCCAGCCCAGCCACAAGGCAGCTGCTGGGAGGGCCTTGGCCACAACACAGACATCAGGAAGAATCCTGTCTGTGTCCTCCTGCCCTCGTACCCTCAGAGGGAAAAGGGAAAGCCCACCTGTGTGTTCCAGGCCTGTGGAGATGGAAATGGTGGCTTGGGTGTCGCCAGAACTGTCCCACCCTGACCCCTAGCTCTTCCTGTGACTGAAGCCAGTATAAATAGCTTTGGGGAAGGGGGGCTGAGGATGGCTTGGGCCAGCTGCCAGAGAGCTGAAGAGGAGGGGGCCCAGGACACTCAGTGTTCCCTTGTGGATGTCAAATGGGGGCAGAGGGACCCAATGTGAGACCTCCAAATGGAGAGGAGGAGAGAGAAGATTGTGATAGGACTGTCACCGCCCTCACCCTGCTTTCCCTTCGCCTTCTTTTTAGCCAAGCATAGGATCCTGGTCCCAGCTGCGCTGAGGATTAGGGGCCTAAGGCCCTCTGTCCAAAAGAAAGGCTGGTTACGAGTGTCCTCCCACAGCACATGTGCGTGGCTTGAGCATAACACCCCAGCCAGAGTTTGGTCAGCTTGGGGAGTGGGACTCAATCCTAGCATGCTCCTGCCCTTTCACTTACCCCCCACGCCCAGCTGAAGTACCGCCTTCAAGAGACCACCCTGCTTCCTAGGCAGGCTCCCCATTCTAGAAAAGAAGCATTCTCTGTTATCTACCTTATGGCCCTTGCCGATAAACCTTCACGTCCACACCTTGGCATCCTCACCCCACCTCTCTAGACCATGAACTCCAAAAGGGCAGGACTGTGGAGCCTTGTTCATCTGTGTCCCCCTGCCCCCAGCACACCGCCTGGCACGTGGCAGAGAAATGCTCTCGTGGCTGCCAGGCGGAAGTCTACCTGCTCAGAGAACGCTGACCTGCGGTGTTATCAGCCAGAGACAGCCGGCAAAGGATGGCAAACATCCCTCCCCCAAATCACACCCTCTGTCCGCTGCCTTCCCCTCTGCCTAGCTCTCTAGCCCCTTCTGATCTGCACCTTCAGTTTCCTGGGGGAGAAGGTGAGGCGCATGTAAAGAAAAAGTTGAAGGCATCATGGCATTCACACCAAAGACCAACAGATGCCTGGCTCCACATTATCTTGGTCGGGGGCGCGGGGTGGAGGGGGTGGGGTGGGGACAACAGCAGTGCAAGGGCTCTTATCTTTAAGGATCACTGTTATGAGGAAGTTCACACATCAGACACTGGGCAGAGAGAGCAAGATCTAGGAGGGGGTCCCTGCAGAAAAGTGGCAGGGTGGGGAGTCCGCAAACGGTGATTCTAAGGCCGGCCAAGCTTGGGAGCCCCTATGTAGCCTGAGATCTGAGATCAGGACTCCCTCCAGACCAAAGAAAGAAGGAACAAATAAGCCAGTCCCCGCCCCACCTCCACCCCCCATCCTCCTCTGCCCTTGACAAGGAAGGTCTCTGCTTCACCAGTACTGGGCTGTACCGAAATGTTCAGTAAACCATGTCACCCGCCCCCCTCCATGTGCTCACACACACACACACACAGACTGCCATGCACACTGCTGT
Organism: Mustela nivalis; assembly: GCF_964662115.1. Classification (NCBI taxonomy): domain Eukaryota; kingdom Metazoa; phylum Chordata; class Mammalia; order Carnivora; family Mustelidae; genus Mustela; species Mustela nivalis. The sequence continues at coordinate 88,880,862 of NC_139024.1, read as the reverse complement.
GCCTAAGGCACACCTGCTGACAAGGGCCCCTGCCACCCCCACCCCACACTCGGGCTCTCTCTGGCCTAGGTTTGCTCCTCTCCTAAACACACAAGCTTCAGACAGCACTCACGCAGCTCTACCTCTGCCTACAGCAACCCCCACACCCACCACCGGGTGACCCAGCATCCTGCCAGCCTCAGTTTCCTTATCTTTTAAAGGGCGGGTTTGCCTTATCACATCACTATTGGAAGGAAGACACAAGTGCCCTAGGGAGGCACTGAAAGAGTGCAGCTCTGGTTGCCGTCAGTGGAATTACTGCTCTGATGGTTCCCAGCCCTTCAAGCTTTGCCATCCCCAGCCTGGCTTCCGGGGTTCTCTGCACTCCTGCAGACCCGGGGCATGTTGCATAGACACGCCGCTGTGTGCGCAGACCCACAGCCATGTGCCCTCCTGAGCTACACAAACACGGAAGCGCATGCAATCACAGCAGCAGAAGGCTAACCAACTTCGCTGCAGTGCGCTGTGGGGAAACCGAGGCCCACAAACACCGAACACGCCCTCCAGACACATACAGCTCATGGCGGGCCCACAGCACCAGCAGGACCTGAACCCAACACTGAGACTGTACAAGAGGCCCGTGCCCACCGTCCCCAACTCTCTCCCCTTACCTGCTTGGCTGCGGTTCCCCCCTGCAAGGATTGTTCCCCACACCCAGGAGGAATTAGAAGGTGAAGAAAACCTCCCAGATAGCTTACCTCCCTCTCTGAGATCCACCTGGCCTGCAATCACCAGGAGGGGACAAACAGAGGGCCCGGGTCCAGAGCCTCGGCGTCCTGACTTTGATTCTGGACTCTCTACCCTACACCACCCCTGTCAGTCTCCCCTCCTTGACTCTGAACTTCCTGTGCGTGCGTTTGACCTCTGATGCCTCTGGTGCCCAGCATAGGCGAGGTGCTCAGGAAGACTATAGCTGCTGAATGGATGAATGAACGCAGGAGAAAATGAGAGGGGAGCCAGACAGATCTTGCTCTCTCTCCAGTGCTGGCCTTGGTGGGAACAAGGTCCCCAACCCAGTCATGCTGGCCCACACCCTGCCCTGCCTGGGCCTCCGACTCAGGTTGGCTAGGAGCACTCTGGGTAGGGGCCCAGAGTTTCCACTTTCTGAGCCCCAGATTCCCAGGGTCCAAGGCACAGTGAGGATGCACAGCCCCGAAGATCTCAGCTCAGAGGCCCTCTTTTCTAGACAAGGGGGTGGGCCCTGAACGCAGTCCTGCCTGGGGCTGCCCTTCTCCCAGGCTCCCACATGTTCCCAGGCCAGGCCTCCCAATCGGCGCATGCAGTGGATTGATCTGACCTTGGCCCTGAACCCTGGCACTTTCCAGAGCCACCTGGCACAGGGCCCTGACATGGGGTGATTGACTGGAACACAGCACAGCCCTGGAGCCCTCCAGCATCACCTCCTTGGCTCTCCCTAGACCCTCTGAGGAGTCATGCTCCCTTCAAAACCACTCAGTGATGGCACTGCTGTCCACACAGAACTCTGGGCACCAGCCGAGAACCTCCCCCCTCTACCAGTTCACAGCCCCTCAGTTCTTTCCGCAACACCTCTTGGTTCCATCCACCCTGCCCCACATCCAGAGCCCTGGTCCTGGTCCAAGCCACCAGGCTGCTCTCCTGCTGGCACCTGCCATGGGGCCTTCCTGCTTATAGTTCTGGGCCCTTTCATCCGTTTTCACCCAGCAACCAGAAGGCTCATTCAAGAGCACCAAGGGGATCATGGTACACCTCTGTTTAAAAGCCTTGGGTGGCTCACCGAGCCTTCAGAATCAAACCCTAACCCTTTAGCTTCACCCTGAGGCCCTCGGGGCCAGGACTGGGGGACCTACCTCGCAGCCTCACCTGTTCTGCAACATGCCATCAGGGCAGCGCTTTCTGACTGCCGCCCCCGGGCCTTTGCACACACGGTCCCCTTGGCCTCAGAGGCCTTTCTCCTGCTTTGTCACCTGGCTGAACCTGCTCATCACGCAAGACTCAACTCAGAACATGGAGGGCACTTCCTCTGGGAAGCTCTGACCGTCCCCCAAGCATGGTTTTGGACCCTTAAACCTATCTACCTTCATCACACAGCCTGCAACTGGTGGATGCTAGTCAGCAGTCCCCAAGGAGCCCATGGGGAGCCCACAGGGAACACTCCAGGCAAAAACTGTGGGCATCCAGGGGCGGGGAGTGGGGTGCAAACCCAACCTTACCTGTCTCTGCGGGCCCGTGGGATCCGACTCTCTCCGTCGAGGGCGGGGTCCCGAGTGCAGTGGTGAGTGGGAAGGGCTGCCGGGCGTGGGAGGCTGCGACGTCTCTGACCGGCCTTCCGCCTGGCTCAGCTGGGGTGGTGGGGGCTGGAATGGAGTCTGCCGAGGGTCCTCCTCAGCCAGGGTGTGCACACCTCGGCCCCGGGGCCTGACGGTTGGCTCTGTCCCTGGCCGCCGCCGCTCCTCGCCCTCCTCAGGCAGTGGCCGCAGCTCCTCAGGCTCCTCGTCCGTGGTACCCGACGTGCTGGGCTCAGCCCCCGGGGGGAAGTCCTTGAGCTCCGTCTCCTTGTCAATGATGACCCACTCCTTGCTGTCAAAATCCTCCTCCTCGGCCAGTGGCACAGAGCGGAAGGCGTTGCTGAGGGCCTCCTGTTCCACAGAGGCCGACACGTCCATGCGGCCGCTGGCCTGCCGGTCGGGGTGGCCCGTGTCCACTGACAGCATCTGGGCCGGCTGCGAGGAGCAGGCCTGGCGCGAGGGGGAGCCAGGCAGATCCATCCGTGACCTGCAAAGCCACCCCGAGTGAGGCTCAGTGCCCAGCCTCTCCATCTCTTCAAGGGACTCGAGAAGGTGGCCTGGTGGACCGTGCCTCCTGGAACCCACTGGCCAGAGCAGCTCTGTCACCCGGGGCCAGGCCTGGTCACCACCTGGCTTACCAACCCCCTCCCACCTCACTCCCCATAGAGATCCCATTCATTCATTCATTCATTCACTCAACACATGGATTTGGATGCTTACTGCCTTCCAGGAATACAAACAAGCAGAAAATGAAACCTCACTCCCGTGCCCAAGGAACGCTGTCTTCTGGACCACGCAGGAAACCTAACCTCCCGAAAGCCAACCCTATGTTCCCCGTCTGGTGCTCATACCCTGTTGGAGGTTCCCTCCCACTGCCGTCAAGGCAAACGCACCCACCTGGCCCTCGAGGGGGCAGATGATTTTTCTAGCTTCTTCTACCACCACCCTCCAGGCCTGCCTGGCTGGTGTCACCACCCCCAACAAACTCCAGTGGCTCCCAGCCTGGAGAACAAAGTCCATATTACTTAGTTGGGCACTCAGGTGGCCAGGCCAGGGCCCAGGTTCACCATTCTCTGAGGCAGACTCATCTCTGTCACTGGCTTTTCCCCGAACTGCCCACGTGCTCTTACTTCAGTGCCATTGCGCCTGTCACTCTCTGCACGCCCTTTGCTGTCCCACCCGCACGGATGTCACCTCCTTGGGGAGCCTTTCCATCCTGCTCTGCTGGGGGCGGGCAAGTTTGCCTTCCAGCGCTGTATTCTCCTCTCACCACAGAATGGAGCACGTGTGTTTACATATAGGTCTTCCCCAGAGGCTGTGAGCTCCCCTGGCAGGGCCTGGGCCCCACCTGACTTTTCTTGCTGGGCCAGTGACCCTGCTGAAGGACATCTCTTCCATTGTGCGGGGAACCTCGCATTACCTCCAGAGGCTCCCAGCCTGGGAGGGGGCTGGGTACCAGCCCTGAGGTGAAGGTGTTGCTGGTTGTAGGAAGGACGCCCCCTCACTGAGAACCAGGGAGGCTTAGCTGCCTCGGGTTGTGCACATCCTCCCACTCGGGCTGTGGGCAGGGGGCTAACTTTCATTCTCCCCCAGCCTCGAGCCTGTGACAGAAACGGGTGCAGCTCAGAGCCACTGTGGGGTTTTCTCAACATCCTTCCGCCCTGGTCTGTGGGACTTACCTCCTTCCTCTCCAGGAGATTGTTACTGATTTAATAAGGCTTAAAATACACACATCCCTGAGAGAGGAGATTCAGGGCCTGCCATGAAAATGGCTGATGTGGCTTCCTTTCCTGAGCGCATGGTTTGTTTTGAGGGACATAAAGGAGAGAGGGCGCCCAAGGAAGAGAGGGGCTGAAGGTGGGGGAAAGGGAGGTGAAGGAAAGGGGGAAGGTGGGCATCCAATCCCAGCGGCTTCATACTTTTTCCCGCTCCCAAGAGCCCCAGAACCCACCCAAAACCTCGGCCCTGCCCTACAAGATCCTGAACCTTCCCTTCCGGAAAGTCTCTCTTCAGCCGTCTCCTCTTCCCATTAGCCCTGAAACAAGAGTTCACACTGGGTCAAGCCAGTCTGCTCTTCAGGGCTGTCTGTTTGGGGCCTTCCCACCTCTCTTCTCCACTGACACCCCCTCCACACTGCTGTTCCTTGGCTCTCCTTGTTTCCTCGACCCTCTGGGCTGGGCTACCGTGGATGCAGACGTGGTCTTCAGTCCCAGGGAGGCCAACCCGTGTGAGTGTGACTGTGAGTGTGAGGGCTGGTGGCAACCTGGGCACTGGGCCCGTGTCCCCCTGTCCTGGGGTTGCCGCAGGGACTGGCACAGGCCTCTTCTGTCTTGAGCACTGCCACACTGCAAAGGGCACTGTGTCCCACCCCAGAGTCAGGGTGCAGTTTGGAGCAGAATCCAGAGGAGGGGCCATGGGTGGGGAAGAGGAGACACGTGGCATGGATGGGAAGAAGCAACCCAGCCTCCTGAGCCTGGCCTTGGGAAAAAGGCTCCTTTTCTGGTGCAGAGAAGACTGCAGCCCTGTTGTGCGGTGAAGGCCCACTCAGAGCCACACGAGGGTGGGGGCATCTTTCAGAGGCCTCAGGGAGGTTCTGACTCTGGTCTCTGATGGCCATGGGCCACCCTCACATTTTGGCTCTAAACTCTCTGTCCCACCAACCAGATAACTCTATGACATTCAGATCCCTGCACCCTGACCCCCAAAACTTGATCCACCCCCTCTTGGAGCGGAGCATTTCCTGGTCTCTCCTCCCAGGCCCCTCCCCCAAAGCTGAAGAGAGCCCAGTCAGCTTCTCCAAGGCATCTGTAATTAGTTTCTAAGGAGAGGTTCTAGAAGAACACCCACCTACCGGCTCACCCCTTGCCTCCTCCTGGGCTCGGGGACTCAGCCTACGCCTCCAACAACCCGCCTCCCCCCCTCCATCCCTTCGTGACATGAGCTGGAACCTCGGAACCCCCTACCCCCTCTCCAGGCCTTGTCACTGACTAACCAAGGTCGACCCCAGGCCCAAGGACAACCCCCTCAACACTCCCAGGGTCCCTGCCCACCTCCATGCTGCATCTGCTCTTTCCTTCAGAGCAGCCATGTGAAGGCTGAAGTGACCAGGGGACCCCTGGCCATGCGCCCAGCCCCAGACCTACCTTCTCTCATGCAGTTCCACCCGCCCGTCGGCTGTGGAAAGCCTCTCAGACTCAGGGCTGTTGACCCTCCGGTAGCGAAGAGAACGGACTGGGGTTGTCGGTGAGTCTGGAGGGGCACGCACCGGGGAGCTAGGGACCCCCACACCTCGGCTCTGCTCCTCTTCCACCACACAAGGGGTCTGCAGGAGAGGGGAGTCCCATGAACGGGGGCCGACAGGGTGGCTGTGGGCCAAGTGCTTTTCCCAGGGTGAAGGAGACAGAGGGAGGTCGACGCTGGTGATCCTGACATGGGGCGAGGCCACGGAAGCAGGGCCCGAGGGCGGATGGCTGGGGAGAGGGCACATAGGAGGAAGGGGAAGGGAGCCATGGGCTGGGAACCAGGGTGGGAGCGGGGGAAGGCCACCCACGTCCTTCTCTCTGGCTGCAGTTACTTTGCCGATGTTGATCCGGAGTTTGTTCCGGTTGACATCCGTCTCCTCCCAGACTTCAGCCTCAGGACCCCCAGAGTGGGGGACCAGGTGGGGGCTGGGGCCTAGCCCCTCAGAGGGTCGGCCAGGCAAGATTGGAGGTGCGTTCTCCTGGTCGCTCAGGTGCTCGCCCTGCAGCACGTCCTCAGTGTTCTCCCGGAGCAGGTCCCCAGGCACTGGCGTCACGTTGACCACCCTGGAGAGGCCGGGAGGGGCCGGGGCTGGCAGGGGTGCTCTCTCCTCCCAGCACAGGCCCCGCAACTCACTGCCACCCCAGGGAGCAGGCACAGGAAAGGTCTTGGCAGGAGTGGGGACGTCTGTGGGCCCCTCACCATCCCCGGTTCACCAAGCCTGCCCTGGGGCCATTTTCAAGCTGGCACAGGGCCGCAGGGAGATGTGGCTGCCCAACATGGCCGCCATGTCACCCTATCACTTTAGGAGACTGTTACTTTCCCGGCCCCACCAGATTTCCAGTGCAATTCGCTGGCTGGCCTCGTTTAGAACAAGAAGGGGTCTAAAGAGAAGAATCACTTGGGAACTGCTCGAGCAGTATCTTTGCAGAACAAGGCACCATGATGTGCCATCAGGCCCTTCGGAGTCTCTTTCCCGGAGCCCCTGCCCTGTTTCCCTGGGTCCTCCCCGGGGTAGGGTAAGGGTCCCTGCCTCACACTGGCCCCTCCCCAGGTGCCTCTGTCTTTGTGCTGGTCACCCAGCGCGGATATCACGGACCGGTCCATGACAAATACCCCAGACCCAAGAGCACTCTGAGGGCAGGGGCTTCAGGTCTTTTCTCTGAGCCCCACCAGCCCTGGACACAGGCTCAGGACATGCTGCCTAAAGGAATGTGTGTGAACAACAGAAACAAAGTGTGGGGCTCAGGTAATTTCCCTCAGGGCTTTCCACTCCCCAGTTAGGTCAAAAACTCCAAAGGAGAACACCCGCTGTGTCCCCCCATTGAAGGCAGAGAGGTGGCAGAACTGCCTGGAGCTCGAGGACCCCACGGTTGAGCACCAAGAATAGGAAAGACAGGTGTGTCCACGTAGGAAGAGGAGGAGAGGGCTGACTTTCTGGGTGACAGTCCTGGCCCCCCACTGGCCCATCATCCCTCCCGAGACTCACCCAAACATGGCTGCCGTCTGCCGGGTGTTCTGCTGGGGTGGAGTGGAGGTGCTCGTGGACAGGAGGGCATCGGTGCCCGCCTTCTCCCAGTCAAAGGCCTCATTCTCAGCGATGCCCCGTTCCTTCATGCTATTCTCAAACACCGACATGATCAACTGCAGGGGTGGGGGTGGTGGGAGGACAGAGAGGTGACCCTGGGGCTAGCCAGGAGAATGGGGCAGTTGCTGGGATTGCAGGGGGAAGAGAGGGACCTTCCAGGACAGGAATGGGCTGAGAGGGGGCACTGGAAGGAGAAGGGCACATTGATTTTAAATGAAAACATGCACATAATATGCAAATCAGCATGCAAATCACCATCTTGGTTTGAGCCCCACTGGCTGGACACCAAACCCTCTGGGATCCGTCCCCTGCCTACCATCCCCACCCAGCCTGCTCTGCCATTCCCACCATCTCAGCAGCCCCGGAGCTCCGGTAGTTTCCCAAAGCCACCACCTGGGGTCACGCTCTGCACAGACTGCTGCCTCTAGCGGCGCTGCCTAACCCACCAGTCCTCTCCTCTGCGAAGCCTTCCCTGATTCCCCCGCCCACATACTCCCTGATCCACCGCTCTCTGTTCCTAGCATAGCACACTGTATGCTCACTTGCTTGCAGCTCTCTGGTCTGGGGAGCCCCAGGAGGAGAACTGGGGGGCAGAGCCTTCTATCACTCAAGTGAGGCATCTGTGGCAACCAAAGGGCTCCAGGCTCAGGATGTGGTGGACACCCGTAGCCCATCAGAGGCCCGCAGACCATTCCAGCTCTGACTTAGCTCTCTTCAGAATGCAGGGCAGGGTCTCTCTGCTGGCAGGACCCACTTCACTGAGGGCCCCCTGTGTGCCTGTCGCTGTGCTCTGGGGTGTGGAGACTTGTGCCTGGCACATTGTGGGTCCTGGGCAGCACACTGCTAATGCATCCCCCCCCTCCTGTCAGGATTTAAGTGAGTCCCCTAGGGGTGTGATGGTGGCACCTTGGAAAAAGCTGATTTGGGAGTCAGGAGATGTGCCTGGGCCCAGCCCTGCACCCTGCCATGCTACCCAGTCTTAGTTTCCTCATCTGTGAAATGGGGGCAACACAGAATTCTGGTGTGAAATATTTGAAAGCATTTGGCTTCATTAATTGTTGAGTGTTAGAATAACCACATAAGGAACACACATTATCACCAAAGGCTTGTTTTGAAGTTTAAATGAGTTAATGCATAAAAAGTACCAAGAAGAGGGTCAGCTGTTGATAACTCATAGCTATGAATACCGTTTACAAGAGCACAGTACAGTGTCATGCAGTTGGAAGACCGGGGAAGACGCCCAGGGCTCAGCCAGCAGGGGAGTGGGGTCCCAGCAGTGTGGGTGCCGCCGGGGATGGTCGTCCCCATGGAGACGTCCAGGGATGCGGGGGCCAGGTGGCAGGCTCCCACCTGGTAATCAGGCTTGGTGAAGTAGTCGAGGCTGGCGATGTGGTCCAGGAAGAGGTGGAACTCGGAGGGCATGTGCTTCAGCAGCATTCGGTGCTCATACTTCTCCTTGATCATCCCTACCTGCTCCTGGAAGCAAGAGGGCACAGGGTGACGGAGCCCCTGTGCCCCCACGCCCCCTCCACCTCCTCAGACCCAGCCCCACAGGGCTTACCTTGTCCTTGATCTTCCTCCAGGGCAACTGACCCACGGCAAACTCCACCAGCATGTAGAAAAGGGACCACAGGTCATCATGGCGGCCCATCTCCTGGGGGGGTGGGGGGCGGTGAGGGGAGTCACCCACAGCTCTCGGGTCTTTCCCTGGGACTGACCCTTCCTGAGGTGGGTCTGGCCTCAGGGAGGTCAGACACCCAAATTCCCGTGAGCAGAGCTGAGGTCTCCCTGGTTATGGCTTTCTCCCTGACCTTCCAAGACACACAGAATCCTAACATCAAAACTTCCATCCATACTTCTTCCCCCACGCGGATGGTGTGAGCAGAGAGGAGGGAATCTCCAAAAACAAGGATGAAGGTGAAGTCACGGGGAAATGGCAGCGGAGTCTTCTTCCAGCCGTGGTCTCTGGTGTGGCAGCTCCCAGCCCCTGCCCCATACTGCTGTGCCCACCGCGATGGCTGCCCATCCGTCCCTCTTCCTGAGCTGCACACTCTGCCCCTGACCTGGGCCGCACTGCCCCCACCTCCTCAGGCCCAGCTCTGCCACTCACCCGGTTCTTGTGGGCATTGACTGAGGCATAACGAACAGTCCCTCGAAACCCAGCCACATTCCGGGGCTGCAAAAGGGAGAACACACAGCAGGGCCTTCACCCGCCGCCCCTGACTTTCGCGGCATCTCCATCCTGCTTACCGAGCCTAACTCTGCCTCCTTTAACCGGGACTGCCTCCCTCCACCCCCAAGACTGACACACCAACCCCAGTGCTACCCCCACCTCCTGACCCTGCTCACTGCCCCTGTGTCCGTCCCCGACCCAGGTGGGCAGCCAGATCACAGGGTGAGGCTAATGCAACTACAAGAGCTCCAGGAGCGGTGGGGGGGACGGGCCGAGTGTAGACCGAGCTAGGTGCCGTTCCTACTGAATCCCAGGCCGGCTCGGCTTAGGCAGCTGCAGGAAGAATTGGTGAAGGGTGCCCAGGTCAGGGAGACAGGCGGGGCGGCCGGGGGTCCCCGCAAGCGGCGGTACTCACGGGCCGGACGTCCCCCGTGGTGTTGGTGTACTGCCGCGCCAGCCCGAAGTCCAACATGTAGCACTTTCTGTAGGTGGAGGGCAGCCTGCCCATGGCAAAGTTCGACTGGGGAAGACAGTAGCTGTGACCGCAGGGCTCCAACCCCACCCGGCTCACCTCAAGGGGCGCCAAGAACCATGGTTAAGTGTAAACACCACCTTGGACCGCAGGTCATCACATCCCATCTGAGAGACAGGTGGGATCCCCCTTATCTAAGAGCTGAGCATTCCCAAGGTCAAAGAGATTATGGGGCTTCTCCAGGATCACACAGCCATGATGACCCAGCTGGGGGTTGAACTGAGGTATGCATCCAGTCCCCAGTCCTTGGGAAGCCCCAGCAAGGCTGAGTGGCTTAGTGACCCTGTCCTGCTCTGAGGCAGCAGCAGACCTGCATTGTTCTTACTGTGTGACCTTGGGCCATTCAGCCAATCTTTCTGGACCTCAGTTGTCAGTCCTTATTTGAATTGGAGATTGTTCCAACACCAGGATCCAAGACACAATCAACTTCTGGGAATTCCTTACCAAGCCCAGCCCCTTGGTCCCTTTCGTCCTAGATTCCTCTGTGCTTCCCCAGCCCCAGCACCTTTCAAAGTTCAAGGACTACTCAGGGCAGGAGTAAGGGAGAAGGGAAGAATAGAGGAGAGAAGTGGGCCAGGGGAAGGCAGGGGTGTGTGCTCTTGGCAGGCAGGGGAGAGGAGGAGGAGGGCTTGGGGCAGAGAGCAGGAGGAAGGGACAGGTACAAGAAATTATTCCTGCCCCAACCACAGCTCTGGAGGAGAAACCATGGGACCTGGAGAAGGAGAAGTGGTGGGGGTGCACTTTGGAGGAGGGGTCAGGGAGGGCAACCCTCACCGGCTTGATGTCCCGATGCAGGAAGCCCACGGAGTGGATGGCCTCAATGGACTCCAAGATCTGCTTGCCCAGCCGCAGCGTGGTGCTCAGCGTGAAGGTGCCTCGAGGCTGGCTTCGGCGCAGGTCGGCCAGGTTCCGGCCCTGGGGGTGGCGGCGGGGGCTGGCTAGGCTCGGCTGCCCTGCCCCCTTCCCCGTGGCACCACTTGACATTCCACCCAGCCTCATCCCCAAAGGTTTGTGCCCACTCCCCACGCCCATGGTCACAACCCAAGCTTTTGTGGGAGAAGAGGGAGGACCCCAAGGGGACTGACTCACCTGGAGCTGCATCACTACGTAATTAAACTTCTCATTCCGGCCACAGCCAATGAACCTGCACACGTGGCTTTTCCCTGGGGGGGCACAGACAGGGGTCTCCCAACTCCCACCCCTTCTTCCTCCCTTCCAATCCTCAGGGGTCTCCAGTGAGTTCTTGATTCCTGGACCCATGACTTCTCCCACTCCCTCCGCCTGCCCCTCTCCCCACCACTGCCCTTAGACTCCGCCCTGTCTCAGCATCCCCCATCAGCTCTCCCTTAGCCCCAGACCCCAGATCCCAACCTTCACCTCTCTGCCCATCCTCCTGCCCTTGACCCACACCTTGGAGCTTTTTGAGCACAGCCACCTCCATCTTGAGAACCTGCTTGGGCTGCTGGGCTGACTCCACCTTCAGGGCCACATTCTCCCTGGTCAGCAGGTCCATGGCCTCGTAGATCTCACCAAAGCCCCCGCCTCCGATCTTTTTCAGCTACATAGATGGAAGAAGAGGATAGGAAACACAGGGATCAGGCTCAGCGGCTCTGCGTCCCATCCATTCCTAGCCCTTCCTTGGTGGGGGTATGGCTACCCTTGAAGAGGAGGATCCTGTATCTGTCTCCCTTGCCCCACCCGCCAGGGCCCCTACCTCCTTTCCTAGTGCCAGAGACAGCTCAGCCCATGGGCGTGCGTGCACGTGTGCGCACGCACAAACACACGCACACACACACACACACACACACGCACACGCACACGCACACACACACACACACACACAGAGCGCTCGATGTCAGAGTGGGAAGTAGGAAAGGGTATGAGACCTCTGACTCCATACAGACATGGAGACGAGCCTTGTAGGGTTCTAAAGAGATCATGGGCCATCATGAAACTTTTCTTCTCTGGAAGGACAAGAAATATCACCGTTCCCCTACTCCTCGACTAGATTAAACCACCACCATCCAGAAGGAAAACGAATTTCCAGAACCTCCCAGCTTCAAAGTGGATCTTCCAGAGAAGCAGGCCCTTCCTCAGGTGGGCAGTCTCCTGATAGGTGTTATTAAAGGGAGAGAGTGATGGGGGGAGGGGGTATTTGGGGAGGACTCTCACCAAAGGGTATTCACTGCCCATGCCTGCTGCTGAAGCTCACGGCACTTCCTAGACCCCTAGTCAGATGCCCCAAACCAGGGTGAGCCTCCTCTGGGGGCCAGGGGCGCGTGCAGGGACCCTGGTGGGAATGCAGGTTTGGAGAGTCCATCTATCCCCCCCCCAGGGGGCGAGGCAGTACAGACCTGACCCTCTAGGCCCTCCTCCTCCAGCGTCCCAGGGCAGGCAGTGAGAAAAGGCAGAGGGGAGAACTAAGTTGGAGAAAGAGCCAGCCAGGGGAGATGAGCAAAGCTGAGTGATGGGGAGGGATTAAAATCATTTCAAGTCAGAGGCGTCGGGGTTCCTGGAGAGTGAGTGTGCTGCTGGCAATGATGAGGGACAAGGAAAAGATGCTGAGTTCTAAGCCGGGACTCAGTTGGTTAAAAAAGATGTACGGCTCACCTCACAGGTGGCCTGCCCTCGCTGAACAGCTTCCAGAAGGCTCACTGGCCTCCCGTTGGCTTGTTAACTCACCAGCACAGCTGGGCATGCTGGCGATTGGGTGGAGGCTGCTCTGATCAGCCAGCCTGTAAAGGGACTCTGAGCCCCATGCATCTCTAAGCCCGCCCCTTAGCACTTCTTCAGCACTCAGGTCCCATTAAATGTTTAATGGTGGCTGAAGCATGGGGATGGACGGGGAAGGGGCAGGCCAGAGCCCAGGGCTGGGAGCTCCCAGCGGGTGACAGCTGACACCACTCCAGGAAGAGACAGGATGAAAGGAAGATTTAGACAGAAGAGCACCTCTGGCTGCGTCCTGAAGGCTCTTGTGCCCAGGAAGGAGACAGGGAAAGAGAAAGGAGGAAAAACAGTGTGAAACCAGAGTCTCTCTGTACTTCAGACAAAAGTTAAGTCAGACTCCTAGAAGAATTTCGTTAAAAAAAATCTTTTTAAAGACTTATTTATTTGACAGAGAAAGGAGAGAGCACAAGCTGGGGGAGCTGGAGAGATAGAAGCAGGCCCCCCGCTGAGCAAGGAGCCTGATTTGGGGGGTGGGCATGAGGCCAGGGCCCTGGGATCATGACCTAAGCCAAAGGCAGACACTTAACCAACAGAACCACCCAGGTGCCCCTCCTAGAAGAACTTCAGAATCCGGAGGGGATAGACGCAGACTCAAGGGAAGAAGCAGCATGTCCCCCTCTGGGGAAGTTTAAACTCAGGGGAGAGTCTAGTATCTTCTAGAATCCTTTATGGTTTGTTGTGTGCCAGCAAAAAAGAAAGGGGGCGAGGGCGAGAACAAAAGCCCCATCTCGGGTTCTGTGCTCCAGGCACACAGACATCATCTCAGCTCTTCCCCTAAGGTTCCTGACAACACAGGTGCGGAAGGTCGTAAGAGTCACCATTTTGCACAGAAGGAAAACTAAGGTGCAGGGAATTAAGTACTATGCCCCAGGTCACACTTGCTAGTAAGCAGCAATGCCAAGTTTCCCTTAAACCGAGGCACTCTAATTCAGAGCCCACACTCTTAACCATGATCTCACAGCAACTGGTGACAGCACAGGGCTTAACGGTGTGAGTGCTAAGATTCAAGTCCGAATCTGCCAAGCTCCGAAACCCTCCTAAGAGGTGGTAAGGAGGGCTCAGGGCACCAAGATATTTCCAATACCCGCTCCCCAATTTCCGAGGGTGGCCAATGGTATTTCTCTGCCATCTTCACTTCCAAACAGAAGCTGTTTCTCCTTCCCTAACCCCCTCCATACCCTGCCACACCCACTACCGAACCTCCCTGAGGCAGCAAGCTGGGGGTCTGCATGCACCCACTCACCTAACACCCCTCCTCCCCAGACCCTACAGACACCACTCACCCATCGGGGATAGCAGACAAAGTGGCCCATAATACTTTTAGGGGGCCATAAAAATGTTTCAATATTTTTAAATCACAAGAAAAACAAATGACCTCTTGGGTTAAAACATTTTAATATGTAATGTTAATCCATTCCTCTTTATACCAATGCAGTCATAAAATATAGCTTTTAGTACTTTATTAGAGAGAAAGGGTTCCATGAAGGCAAAAGCGCCCAGGACCCATGAAAGTCATAATGCAGCCCTGTCCAAGCCAGGTAACCAGAATGTTCTCTCAACCTCTTTTTGTCAGACCCTATTCCTTCCCTCCTAATTTTTTTCAGGATCCCCTCCCCTGTCAAAGGAGGGCTACTGAAGGGCAAATATGATACAACAAGACCATCATTCACTTAGGAAAAGGGAAAACTGGTTTCTTGGCTCAGCTCTGGGTCACCTGGAGTGAGTTTAAGTTTTTTCCTCCACGTTTCCTCCTCTGTAAAATGAAAAAGTTATTCTAGAACTGGTCACAAAGACTCCTTCATCTCTGTGCTCTTGATTCTTGGGTGGGCTAATGCTTGGGAAACAGTACTGCTTAATGGCCGGTGACCCGGCCGTCAGATAGACCTGGTTCCACCCAGGCGTCGGGAGAACGTGGGAGGTGAGTCAGTCTCTGTACCTGTTTCCACACCTGTGAAAAGGGGGTAATAATATCTATTCCATTGTTTTGTGAAATAATGCAGGTAAGGCATTTTGCATAGTGTCTAGAAACAAGAAGTGCTCAAAACGAATGCTGTTTTTATTAGTGGTGGTGGTGTTTGCTATTCTGATTCTGAGAAGCACCCCTCAAGAAGGGTCAAATATGCTTATTTGTAAATACTCCACCTAGTGCCACCACCCCTCCCTTCATCCTGGTCAGCTCATTTTCTCTTCCATTCCTGAGCTCTGCCTCCTGTCTCTGTCCCCCACCCCTCACAGGGAGATGGCTGAGGGGAGGCATCTGGTACCCCACCCTCTCTATTTCTCCAGGGGCCAGGGAGAGAGTGATGGTTAAGAGATGTCAGCCTGGCAGAGATTAAACACTTTCCCCTTCCCCCAACAACCCCTCCCCCACCGCCATTTCTCTCTCTACTCATCTTCCACCCCCTCCCTCAAAAAGCAGTGAAAAGTTCTAATCCAAACTCAGTATGGTGTGAACACCATCTCTTTCTCACCTATTCAGGGCAAATGTCCTTCTGCCTCCAATCTGTCAGAAACTAAGCTCTCGCATCAGGGGACCCAGAGTGTTTTTGAAGGAACACTCCTCATTTTGCCAGGTCCTCATTCCCTTGATCACTGCCCTGGCTCTTCCTCCCCAATTTCTGTCCTGTCACTCTCCCTCTCAGGAAGTCCTCTCTGGGACTTAAATGGCTCCTTCCCTCCCTTCCCTCAGCTCTCTGGCCCTCCAAGTGCCACCACCTCTCCCAGTCCCTGAGACATCTCAGACAACACTGCCACCTTTGCCCCTATCCCTGGGCCTTTAGGGAACCTGCTGGAGGGGTGGTTGTTGCCATGGATATCAGCTAGCACCCAGGTCCCACTCTCTCTTCAACCTTGCAGCCCAGGTGAGCTGAGCCTCTCCCCTCAACTCCCACACACCCACACAGAGCCTCAATGTAGGCCTCCTCTCTTCTCCCTCCGCTCCTCCAGGCTCCCCACAAGCTCACACAACATCACCCTGCAATCCGCCCTACACCATCCTGCCCCCACAATAATAAGAGGACAACAGAGAGCTCTTAAGCGACGACAGGAAAAGGGGGTGGACAGGGATTGATTTACGATAGGTCCCACTCCCCAGACGCTGCCTTTCCCCCAACCCCTCACAGGTCCCCCTCCCATCCAGGTCTGAACCCCGAGGAGGCTCGGACTACAACTCCCAGCAGGCCGAATAGCCCGAAGTCCTGGGCTGGACGAGCAAGGCACGCTGGGACATGGAGTCTCGGCGTCTTGCACCTGCCGCAGGAACCAGTGAAGGGAGGAGGGTGGAAGGAGAAGATGGATGCGGCTGCGGTGGGAACAGCCCGCAGGGCCTCTTTCCCCGAAGCCAGGCCTTTCCGTCCTCTGCGGAAGCGGAGGGACACATGCTCACTCACTGCCCTTCTCCAAGGTCCGGCAACGAAAGAGCCCCCTCCCCCACCCTGCCCGCCTCCCCCACAGAGCTCTGCAGCTCCCGCTCCGACGTCCAACCAGGAGTTGTTCCAGGCTGGGCCCGAGCAACGTGACCCAGCAGGGAAAGGGGTGAGAGAGGGCGCTGGGAGAAAGCGATTGTCCACAAGTGTACGCCAAAATAGTGACCTCAAGCAGTATGCAGATGAACTTGGGGGCACCTCCCTCTTAGGGGAGAGGAGTTGGGGGCAACTGTTTTAACAGGTCTCTGGTCCTCTCTGCTCTTCTCCTCCCCTCCTCTCCCCACCCCTCCCTTGGCCCCGCCGGGTCACTCACCACCTTCCAGCGATCCTTGACCACGTAGTTGGCCGGCAGTATGTCGGCCTGCTCCCCTCCCCCACTCATGTTGGTTTCGTCCTTAAGAGCAGCCGCTAGGCACTGCATCCGCCAGCCGGAGGGAGGGGTGTCCGCAGGGCCTGCCCTGGGGGGGCCATCTACCTGGGGGGGTGGGGAGGGGCCGTGAGTGGGGCAGGCAAAGGACTCGGGACCCTCCTGCAGATACGGAGGAGGGGAGCGCCATTCTCCTGGCAGGCATCCTCCCCGGGGCCCGCTGGGCAGATGCTCCAGGGGTTACTGGGGGAAGCACTGTGTAAACGCCCCGGTGGAGGTCACAAGAGAAGACAGAAATACTATCCATGGGAAGGGAGACACAAACTAGGAACTGGGGATGGGAAACGCAGCAACAGGAATGTTGAAAAAAGGAGAGGAAAATGCTGTGTGAGCAGGCTGGGGGCGAGGGTGGGGGGGAGACAGCATTTCCCAAAGAGAGAGATGCTAACGTGGAGGACACTTGCTACCCCCCCCCATGCTTATGTAGGGGACACTTGGGCTGAGAAGGATCCATCTGAGTGACTTGATGGGAGCCCCGCCCCCCCGCACCCACACATTCCTATGCAGAGGTGACACCAAATGTCCATGGAGCTGAGCATCTGAAGCTTACTAAAATAGGGAGTCCTGCTGACCGAGGGGTGACCCGTGGGAGAGCCGCCGAGTGATGCAGACCTGCTCCTACACCACAGGGGGTGGGATAAGCAAGGAGAGGAGTTGCACAGCAGCCCCTTGGGTATGGTGCCAAGTGAGGATGCTGCTGTTGTGTGAGGCACACACCATTCTCAGGGGTGAGTCCAACTCACTGACAGCCATGGGGTTCAGAAGCAAAGATGTGATCCAGAAGCAAAGATGGGATGGGGTTCAGAAGCAAAGATGGGATGAACAGAGGTGATGTACTCAGCACATGGATTTCAGAGGGACCACAGACCTGGGGGGTCTTGGGGACAACAGGGTATGGGATAGGTGTGAGAGGCCGGAGGAATGCCGAGGAAGTGGGCGTGCACTGAGAGCTCTGACCACACCTTTCTGTCTGCTCCGGAACAGGAAGGCCTCAGAGGTAGAAGTTGGATGTCAAAGAGAGTATCCTGAGTGAGAGGCTTGGGAAAGCCCACCAGCGTTATCCAGGGAAACAAATGTGTGTGCACATGTATGTGTCTGTGTGTGTATCTGCACATGTGTCCTTCCGTGAGTATGTGTATGTCTTTGTGTGTCCGTGTATCTTTGTGTCTGCTCCTGTCCATCTGTCCATGGGTGCTTTTGCATGTTGTTGTATCTGTCTGTGATGTGCATGTGTACAGACAGCAGGCCGCTTTTTGAGATTTCTGTCAACCCCGTGCAGGATTTGAACTAAGGCCATTTCCTCTCTTTCTTCTCCCTTCCCCCTACACTTTGGATAAGCACACTACTCTGCCCTCATAGTGACCCTGGAGAGTCACAGTGGGAAAGCAGTCGCTCTAGCTGGGGACGAGGTGGGGTGGAATGGAGATGGGGAGGAAGATAGTGACCAAGGTATGCATGGATGGATGGAGCAAAAACTCCATAAACCTGTCTTTCCTTGGGGTGGGGATATCTCCCCCAGGCTCCCGTATCTAGTCATCCTCATACAGGGAGCAGTATGGGATAGTAAAGGCATAAAAACCACCTTCAACAGGTCATAGAGGGCCATGAGGGACATGTGGAGAAGAGGTCTTTATACAGAGGGACACTGTCGCTCTTGTCCTATCTTTCTTCAAGTGACTCAGCTGACTCTTTCTCCAAGCCACCCAACTTCAGAGATTAAGAACCATGGGGATGTCAATCAAATGGGCCGCTGCCCACCTTCTGCCAAAGTGGCATGTGGGGCATGAGGTATCCAGAGGGCAGTGAGGGCAATGGCAGGGTAAAGGGAGAGGCAGGGGGTGCAGGGTTCTGGACTAAAGGTGGAAACAGGTTGAGGACGAGACCGAAGAAGACATTGAACCAGTTGGGAGAGAGCCTGGAGCAGCTGGTGACCCCTGGTGGGCCTTCCAGTCCTGTGATGGTAGATTCTATAGGTTGGTGTAGAAATTTGGGATGTAGCAACCAGTTTCAAGATGGACAAGCCTAGAAGGAACAGGTGGGGTGGGAAAAGAGAATGGTGGCCAAAGGCTAAATCTGGGTTCCCAGCCTCTTCCTGTCCACCATCCTCACTCTCTGCCTCAGAGGACTGCCCTCAGCTTAGACTAGGCTGGACGACAGACCACAAGGAACTTAGCTGTCCCATTACTGCCTCCTCAGGACCCTTTGAGTATGTGGAGGTATGGGTGTGCCATGGGAGGGGGTTTGTGGAAGAGGTTTTTATAAGTGTCTGTCAAACAGTGTGGGGCCAGTTGTGGGGGGGGGGGGATGGGGAGACAGGGAGACACAGGGAGGGAGGGAGCTCATCATGGTGTGTGAGTAGAGGTGTTGATGTGTAACTATGCAAGGTGTGAGCCAGGTGTCTGGGAGCGCAGGTAAGGAGAGGTGAAGGAACCCAGTGAGGGGTAGTGGGAACAGGTGAAAAGAGCCGAGGAAGAAGGCAGAGGCGAAGGGAAGGGATTGAGGGGGGGAGGTGGTGACAGGATCCGTGGAGGGGGTTGGGTAAGGGGGAAGCAGGCGATGAGCAGCGATCCTGATGACAGGTGAGGGAGTGGCAGGTCCCCGGGAGGGGCTTCTGGGCACTGCTCAAGGGGTGAGGAAGTAGGTAAGGCAACCGGCCTCAGGGACAGAGGGAGTGAGGACGAGGGAGAGAGGTTATGGAGGCAGCTGGGAAGGCTTGTCAGGGTGACAGCAGGGTGAAGCCGTGGGGACAGGGGCAGCGGTGAGAAGCGAGGGGCAGAGGCCGTGGGGGGCTGGCTGGCGAGGGCGAGTGTGTGTGCTGGGGCTGGGGGGGGGGGCGGGGGGCAGGGAGCCGTTCCAGGCCTCGGGATGCGGCCCAGGCTGTGTAGGCCAGCGGCGGGCGTCCCGGCTCCGGCGGACACGGCCCAGGGAGGGGGAGCTGGGGAAGGCTGCGCTGGGAGGCGAGCCGGGCCCGAGGCCCGCGGAGCCCGCAGGGAAGCCCCCGCCCCGACCCCGCCGGCCCGCCGTCGGCCCCGCCCCGCCTCACCTGCTCTGTGCCCGCTGCGGCTGCGGCTGCGGCGGCGGAGGCAGCGGCTCGGGGCGGCGCATCCCCCGGGGCCGGGGCGGGGCGGGGGCGGGGGCGGCTCAGTGCGGCGCGGGGCTGCCCGCTCCCTCCGGCGGCGGTGGCGGCGGCGGCGGCGGCCTCCCGCCCGGGATCATCCCCGCCCGGCCCGGCCCGGCCCCGATTCTCCTCGGGCGACGGCGGAGGCAGCGGCGGAGCGGGGAGCTGCCCACAATGCACTGCGCCGCCAGCATCAGCACCAACCCTGACATCACCGCCCCACCGCCTGGCTCTTACATCACCGCCCTTTCTCTGACATCACATTTCACTCCGCTCCTCTCCCCACTCCTGCAGCCTTAGGGTTCTCCTTCAGATGGTCCCACTCCAGCTCTTCGGTTCTCCTCGCTGGTTTCGCCATTCACTTGACCGCCACCTCTCACTCCGGCAGGACCCCATCCCTCCTTATCTGTCCCCACAAACCTCATCTGTCTTGATCATCCCTTATCTTCTTCCTTCCCAACATGTCCCTGTCACTCCTTACCTGTCTCTGTCAGCCTGAAATGGTTGCCCCACTGCACCTTCCATGTGCTCATACTACTTTCCTGTAAACTCCTTTCCCCTCACCTGGGGAAAGGAGGGTTTTGTTGTTGTTGTTGTTGTTGTTGTTGTTGTTTGTTTGTTTGTTTTTGTCTTTTTGAAGATTTCGTTTATTTAGTTGACAGAGACACAGCGAGAGAAGGAACACAAGCAGGGGGAGTGGGAGAGGAAGAAGCAGGCTTCTCACAGTACAGGGAGCCCAATGTGGGGCTCCATCCCAAGACCCTGGGGTTCATGTCCTGAGCCAAGACTGATGCTTAACGACTGGACCACCCAGGCGTCTCTCCGTCCCCTATTTCTTCTCACACATCCCTTGCCTAGAACTCACCTCCCCACACATAGGCCTTACCTCCTGGTTCAACCTGTTCCTGTCTTTGGCCCTTCTTTCCATTTATTGGCAAATTTTGTCATTGTTTCTTACTGATTACAAGTAAGATGTACTTACTCTTTTTATTTTTATTTTTTACAAGATGTTATTTATTTATTTATTTATTTTAGAGCGAGCGAGCGAGAGAGAGAGAGAGAGCATGCGCTCAGGAGCATGGGGGAGGGGCAGCAGAGGGAGGGGCAGAGGAACAGGCTGATTGCCCACTCAGCAGGGAGGGAGACATGGGGCTTGATCCCAGAATCTGGAGATCATGACCTGATCCAAAGACAGATGCCTAACCAAGTGAGCCACCCAGGTGTCCCAAGATGCACTCTTTTTAAAAAAAGATTTTATTTATGTATTTGAGAGAACATGAGAGAAAGCAGAGAGTACAAGTCGGGGTGGGGTGGGGAGGAGGGGCAGAGGGAGAGGGGGATGCAGACTGCCCACTGAGCAGGGAGCCTGATGCAGGACTCCATACCAGGACCCTGGGATCATGACCTGAACCGAAGGCAGATGCTTAACCAACTGAACTACCCAGGCGCCCAAAATGCACACTGTTTACTATAACATTAAAAATTCTTCCCAACATGGTAATAATACCGTATAAAGACTATTACCACCCTTTTGACCAGTTTAATTACTCAACATTCTCTGAACGCACTTTACACTTTGTCTCTCTCATCCTTTATGCCTTCCACAAATACATAGAGGCCTCCATTAGCAATGACAAATGGCAACCATTTATTCTTGCCAGACACTATTCTAACTTTACACCTATTAACTCATTTAATCCTCATAACAACCTTAGGATGCAGCAGTACTAATATTACACCCAATTTATAGAGGAGGAAACTGAGGTACAGAAAGGTTGAGTAATTTGCCTTGGGTTACACAGCTAGCAAGTGGCAGAACTGGGGTTCGAACTCTGGCTTCACAGTCCACGCTCCTAACCACGATGCCGGGAGGAAGGACCACTGAGTCAGCAAGACCACTCAGAGGAGGTGAATTCCACCGTAAGTTGAAGGATTAGAAGTTTTGCAACAGACAAGAGGGGTCAGGCCAGAGGGTGGGAGAGACTTCCAAGCTGAGAAGAGGGCATGAGGTAAGCTGGGGGTAGACATACTCAAGATTACATAGGGCCCTGTGAGCCATGCTAAGAAGACTGGATTTTCTACACTTGGTTTTTGGAAGTGTAATGGAAAATGTCACGAGCCATCCAGATCCCCCTCCAGAATTGAGATACTCATTCCTTTAGCTGCCTTGGGTGCTAAAGTCTGAGTGCTCTGAGCTGACTCCCTCTCTGGAAATTGCCCCTGGCCAAGAATGCTGCCCCTCAACATCATGAGCCCTTTCTGGCACGCTCCATATCCAACCGATGATCATCAGCCTGTGAGGACAAAGGTCTGGCCCCCTCACCCCATCTCGGGATACTTCTGAAGGGACATCCATTTTCAAAACTCCTGCTATGGTCAGCCAGGACTTCTATTGTCCTGCTCTCTTCACTCCTCTACTGATGTTGATCTTCAGAATACTTCCCGGTCAATTTCTTGTATGGTCCTCTCCATCTCAGAGTCAATGTCAGGGGAACTAGACCTTCAGACAGGAAATCACTGGAGAACACAGTCTAATCTGATTACTGAGTTGGGATACTAGGTTGACAATTTTGTCCCCAGAACTATAATATTGTCACTCTAGCTTGTATTGTTTCTGATGAGAAATCAGCAATTATCCTTACCTTTGTTTCTCTGTATGTAATATCCATTGCTCCTATGGCTACTTTAAAGATTTTCTCTCTATCCCAGTTTTAAAGCTATTTGGGTATGATGTGAGTTGACATAGTTTTTGTTTGGTTGGTTGGTTGTTGGGTTGTTGTTTTTTTTTAAGATTTTATTTATTTATCTGACACAGAGAGATCACAAGTAGGCAGAGCAGCAGGCAGAGAGAGAGGGAGAAGCAGGCTCCCTGCTGAGCAGAGAGCCTGAGCGAGCGAGCAAGTGGGGCTTGATCCCAGGATCCTGAGATCATGACCTAAGCTAAAGGCAGAGGCTTAACCCACTGAGACACTCAGGCTCCTGAATGTAGTGTTGCTGTTATTGTTGTTTTCCATGTTTCTTGTGCTTAGGGTTTGTAGCTCTTGTAGCTGTGAAATTATATGTCATCAAGTTTGGAAAAATTTCAGGCATTATTTTCTCAAATATTTTTTCTGCCTTCCCTTTCCTTCAGGACTCCAATTATCCACTTGAAGTTTTCCACAGCTCACCGATGCTTTGTTCCTTTTCTCCCCAGTCTTTTTTTCTTACTGTGTTTTGTTTTACATAGTGTCTACTGATAAGAATTCAAGTTCATTAATTTTATCTTTTAGAGCAACTGAGCTGGTATTAATCCCATCTGATGTATTTTTCATTCTAGTTTACATCTCTAGAAATTTAATGTGTCTTTTTTTTTTTTAAGATTGATTTATTTTTGAGAGAGAGTGTGTGTGGGTATGATCCAGGGGAGGGGCAGTGGAAGAAAGGGAGAGTCACAGGCAGACCCCACACTGGGTGTGGAGCCCAATATAGGGCTCGATCTCACAGCCCTGAGATCATGACCTGAGCCAAAACCAAGAGTCAGATGCTTAACTGACTACACCACCCAGGCGCCCCACAATCTGGGTCTTTCAAAAATCTTTCATGTTCAATTTTTCTTCTAACTTCTTAAGCATACGGAATACTTATAATAACCATGTTAATGTACCTGCCTACAAACTTTATAATCTGAATACTTTCTAGACCACTTTCAATTGATCTTTCTTCTCACTCTGGGTCATATTTTTCTGCTTCTTTCCATACCATAATTTTTTTTTTTTTTTACTGGATGCCAAATAGTGCGAATTTTACTTTGTTGGGTTTGTGTTTTTGTTTGTATACAATATTTTTGTATTTTAGCAAATATTCTTAAGCTTTGTTCTAGAATGCAACTAATTTACTCAGAAACAGTTTGATCCATTAAGGCTTACTCGTTACGTTTTATTAGGTGGAACCTAATAGCTTCTAGTCTAGGGATAATTTTCCCCACCCCTGAGGCAAAAGACCAGCATATCTTACCTCATGCCCCATGAATTATAAGGTTTTCCTACATTGACTGGAGGGAACATGCACTTTTTGCATTGCTGTGTGAGCTATGGAAATTGTTCACTTGGCTACTTTCAGGTAGCTCTTTTCCTGCTACAGCAAGTTTCCTCACACACCTGTGCTGACCAGTCCGCAGCCGGCCCTCACAGAGATCACTCTGAAGATTCCAAAGTTCTCTCTTCTGTCCTGTGCTCTGTTCCACACACCAGCTACCTTGGCCTCCGTGGACTCCCCAGTCTGCCTCCTCAGCTCCAGGAGACAGCTGGGCTCAACCTGGAAACCCAGAAAACCTGCAGGTAATATGTGGGCGCGGTAAACAAAAGCTCACCTGGCTGTTTTTAGTCTGGGAGGTGGGGGGATCCCTGTCCTACACTGCCTGATGGCCAATGTTCAAACATCATTGTTTCATATTTCCTGCCCAGGTTTCTGCTTGTTAAACAGGTGAGGCTCAACAACAAAGGAAACCAGTAAAATGAGAAGGCAAGTTATGGAATGGGAGAAAAATGCTTGCAAGTCATAAATCTGTTAAAGGGTTAATATCTGAAATACATAAAGGACTCATATAATTCAATGCGGAGGGGGGGGGGAGTACAGTCCACTTTAAATATGGGAAGAAGGGGGCACCTGGGTGGCTCAGTGGGTTAAGCCACTGCCTTTGGCTCAGGTCATGATCCCAGGGTCCTGGAATCGAGTCCCGCATCAGGCTCTCTGCTCAGCAGGGAGCCGACTTCCTCCTCTCTCTCTCTGCCTGCCTCTCTGCCTACTTGTGATCTCTCTTTGTCAAATAAATAAATAAATTCTTTAAAAAATAAATAAATAAAAATGGGCAGAGGATCTAAATAGACATTTTTCCAAAAAAGACATACAAATAGCCAATAGGTACAAGAGAATGTACCATACATAGTACCCAAAGCCATCTATAGATTCAATGAAATCCTTATCAAGATTCCAATGACATTTTTTACAGAAGTAGAAAAAAAAACCCTAAGATTTATATAGAACCACAAAGACTCTGAATAACTAAAGCAATTCTGAGAAGGAAAAATAAAGTGGGAAGCATCACACCTTCTGATTTCAAGCTATGTTATAAAGCTAGAGTATCAAAACAGTATGGTACCAGCATAAAAACAGACATATAACCAGTGAAACAGAACCAAGAGCACAAAAACCCATACATATAAGTCCTACTAATATTTGACAAGGGAGCCAAGGATATTCAGTGAAGAAAAGACAATTTCTTCCATAAAGATGACTGATGGATACATGAAAAGATACTTAACATCACTAATCATCAGGGAAATGCAAACCAAAACCACAATGAGATATCACCCCATACCTACCAGAATGGCTAGTCTCAAAAAGACAAAAAATAGCAAGTCTTGGCAAGGATGTGGAGAAAATAGAACCTTCTCATACTGTTGGTGGGAATGTAACTTGGTGCAAACACTGTGGAAAACAGTGTGGAGGCTCCTTAAAAAAAAAAAAAAATCTAAAAATAGGGGCACCTGGCTACTTCAGTCACTAGAGCATGCAGACTCTTGATCTGGGGGTTATAAGTTCAAGTCCCACGCTGGGTGTAGAGATTACTTAAAAATCAAATGTTTAAGAAGAATGAAATCTTGCCATTTGCAACAATGTGGAAGGAGCTAGAGAGTATTATGCTAAGAGAAATAAGTCAGTCAGGGGCGCCTGGGTGGCTCAGCCACTTGTGTGTCTCACTCATGGTTTCAGCTCAGGTCATGATCTCTGGGTCATGAAATTGAGCCCCTCATCTGGCTCCAAGCTAAGCTCAGAGTCTGCTTGGGATTCTTTCTCCCTCCCATCCCCATCTCCTCTGCTCCTCCCTCTGCTTGTGCACTCCTCCACTTTCTCTCAAATAAATAAATAAAATCTTAAAAAACCACAAACCCTAAAAATAGATGTATCATATGATCCAGTAATTCCATTTATGGGTATTAACCTGAAGAAAATGAAAACACTAATTTAGAAAGACAGAAGCACCCCTGTAGTTCACTGCAGCTTTATTCACAATAGCCAAGATATGGAAGCAACCCAAGTGTCCATTGATACAAGAATGGATAAAGAAGATGTGGTATATAGAGACAGTGGGCTCTTACTCAGCCACAAAAAAGAATGAGATCTTGCCACTCGTGACCACATGGATGGAGCTAGAGGGCATTATGCTAAGTAGAATAAGTCAGACAGAGAAACACATATACTGTATGATTTCATTTATATGTGAAATGTAAAACAAACAAATACAAAAAAAAACCAAACCCCACAATAAAAGAGAAACAGACTCCTAAATAAGATAGTAAACATGGCTGCTGAGAGGAGGTAGGAGGAGGTGGTAGGAGGGTGGACAAAATGGGTGAAGGGGAGTGGGAGATACAGTCTTCTAGTTATGGAGGAAGTCATGGGGATGAAAGGAAGAGCATAGGGAGTACAGTCAGTGGTACTGTAACAGCGCTGAGTGGTGACAGAGGGAGGCTACACTTCTGAACATACATCTAGACTCGTCCAATCACTATGTGGTATGCCTGACACTAATGTAACAGTGTGGGTCAACTATACTTCAATTCAAAAAATTTTGAGGGGTGCCTGAGTGGCTGGGTCGTTAAGTGTCTGCCTTCGGCTCAGGTCACAGTCCCAGGGTTCTGGGATCCAACCCTGCATTAGGATCCCTGCTCTGCGGGAAGCCTGCTTCTCCCTCTCCCACTCCCCTTGCTTGTGTTTCCTCTCTCACCGTCTCTCTCTCTCTCTGTCAAATAAATAAATAAAATCTTTAAAAAGTAATAAAATAACAAATTTTTTAAAAGACAGTGTCTTCAATAAACAGTTCTGGGAAAACTGGATATTCACATGTAAAAGAAAAAAAAACAAAACTAAATCCCTATTTTATACCACTCACAAAAATTAACTCGAATTGGATTAATTTTTTTTTTTTTAGTTTTCTGTCTGTTTTATTTTTTTAAGATTTTATTTATTTATTTGTCAGAATGAGAGAGAGAGCACAAGTAGGGCGAGCAGCAGGCAGAAGGAGAAGCAGGCTCCCCACTGAGCAGGGAGCCTGATGTGGGACTTGATTCCAGAACCCTGGGATCATGACCTGAGCCAAAGGCAGATGCTTAACGGACAGAGCCACCCAGGTATCCCTCTTTTCTATTTTTTTTTTTTTTTTAAGATTTATTTATATGAGAGGGACGCCTGGGTGGCTCAGTTGGTTAAGCGGCTGCCTTCGGCTCAGGTCATGATCCCAGCGGTCTGGGATCGAGTCTCACATCGGGCTCTCTGCTCGGCAGGGAGCCTGCTTCTCCCTCTGCCTTTGCCTACCAGTCTGCCTGCCTGTTCTTGTGCTCTCTCTCTCTCTCTCTCCATTTCTCTAACAAATAAATAAAATCTTTAAAAAAAAAAAAGATTTATTTATATGAGAGAGTTAGAGAGAGTGTGCATGCAAGCAGGGGCAGGGGTAGAGGAAGAGAGAGAAAGAAAATCTCTAGCAGACTCCGTGCTGCACAAGGAGCCCAACATGGGACTCAATTCCATGACCCTGGCATCACAACCTGAGCCAAAACTATGAGTGGGATGTTTAACCGACTGAGCCACACAGGTGCGCCTCTAATTGGAGGACCCCTAACCATGTCTGACACTAATGTCAGACCTGAAACCATGAAACTCCTAGAAGAAAACATAGGGGAAAAGCTCCTTTGCATGGTTATTGGCAATGATTTTTTTTTTAATATGACACATAAAATACAGTAAACAACAAGAATAAATAAACAAGTGGGACTACATCAAACTAAAAAGCTTCTGCACAGCAAAAAACAAAAACAAAAACAAAAAAACCAACCCCCAACCCCCAATCAGAAAAATGAAAAGACAACCTATGGCATGGGAAAAAAAAATTTGTAAATCATATATCTGATAAGGGGTTAATACCCAAAATATATAAAGAACTCATATAACTCAATAGCACACACAAAAAACCACAAATAATCCAACTAAAAACAGGCAAAGGCCCTGAACAGACA
The DNA here is from genome assembly GCF_964662115.1 of Mustela nivalis. Taxonomy (NCBI): domain Eukaryota; kingdom Metazoa; phylum Chordata; class Mammalia; order Carnivora; family Mustelidae; genus Mustela; species Mustela nivalis. The sequence continues at coordinate 88,853,275 of NC_139024.1, read as the reverse complement.
TATTTCCAAAGAAGACATACAAATGGCCAACAGGAATGTGAAAAGGTGCTCAATGTTACTAATCATTAGGAAAATGCAAATCAGAACCACAGTGATAGGGGCGCCTGGCTGGTTCAGTCAGTGGAGCATACAACTCTCCATCTCAGGGTTGTAAGTTTGAGCCCCACATTGGGTATAGAGCTTACTTAAAAATAAAATCTTTGGGGTGCCTGGCAGTCTATCAGTTGGTAGAGTGTGCAACTCTTGATCTCTGGGTTGTAGTTTCAAGGCCCATGCTGGGTGTAGAGATTACTTTAAAAAAAAATCTTTATGGGAGGAAGACAAACCATAAGTGACTCTTAATCTCACAAAACAAACTGAGGGTTGCTGGGGAGAGGGGGGTTGGGAGAGGGGGATGGGGTTATGGACATTGGGGAGGGTATGTGCTATGGTGAGTGCTGTGAAGAGTGTAAACCTGGCGATTCACAGACCTGTACCCCTGGGGATAAAAATATATTGTATGTTTATAAAAAATTTTTTAAAAAGTGGAAAAAAATCTTTAAAAAACTCACAATGATATGTCACCTGGTGCTTCTTAGAATGGCTATGTTCAATCTTAAGAAAAAAAAAACAACAAAAACAAGCTCATAAACACAGAGGCCAGATTGGGAGTTACAAGAGTCAAGGTAGGAGGGACATTGTGCAAAGTGGAAGAAAGTGGTCAAGAGGTACAAATTTCCAGTTATAAGATAAACAAGTCCTGGGGATGTAAGGTACAGCATAGTGACTATAGTTAATAATACTTCACTGTATATTTGAAAGATGCTAAGAGAGTAGATGATAAAACTTTTCATCACAAGAAAAAATATTTGTAATTATGTGGTGATGTGTGTTAACTAAACTTACTGTGGCGATCATTTCACAACACACACTTACATCAAGTCATTATGTTGTACACCTAACACTAATGCAATGCCAAAGAAAAAAATTTTTAAACCACAGTGGGGGAAAAAGCGTGACAAACAACAGAAAGAGCAAGGAAAAGCATGGCAAATATAAAGCACGAAAGAGGATAATAGGAAAATATCCAAATATGTTAGTAATCACAATAAATATAAATGGAAGAAATTCATTGATAGAGTATCAGGTTTGTTAAAATGCAGGTATAAGCTGCTTAAGAGACAAAAATGTTAAAACTGAAGATGTAAAAACATGTAAGTCTAAAAGGATTTATTGGGGGAAAAGTGGATCACATCATGAGGACAAAATGTATACAACTAAGAACATATAAAAATTCTAAACTTGTACACACATAATAATAGTCTCAGAATACAAAATGAAAATAGGTAAAATTACAAGGAAAAAATTTAAGTACACTGTCAAAGGGAGATTTCAAAAAAATTACCTCAGTAATTAACAAGTGGGAAAAAAATAAAGAAAAAGATCTGAAAACTACCAATATAACCAACCAGTTTGATCTAGTGTATGCGTGTATAGACAATTACATATAAGTAATCTATTATCTATTATATTTATTTTAGATATGATATCTGCTGGATACATGGATATCTATTATAGATAGATTTTATATACATATATATCTATTATTAAAATAACAGATATTGGGGTGCCTGGGTGGCTCAGTGTGTTAAAGCCTCTTCCTTCAGCTCGGGTTGTGATCCTGGGGTCCTGGAATTGAGCCCCACATCAGGCTCTCTGCTCAGTGGGGAGCCTGCTTCCTCCTCTCTCTCTGCCTGCCTCTCTGCCACTTGTGATCTCTGTCAAATAACTAAATAAAAATCTTTAAAAAAAAAATGGGACACATGGGTGGCTCAGTGGGTTAGGGCCTCTGCCTTAGGCTCCAGTCGTGATCTCAAGGTCCTAGGGTCGAGCCCCACATCCGGCTCTCTGCTCGGCGGGGAGCCTGCTTCCCGCCTCTATCTCTGCCTGCCTCTTTGCCTACTTGTGATCTCTCTATCAAGTAAAATGGATGGGATCTTTAAAAAGAGAAAAAAAAATCTTAAAAAATATAAAATAACAGATATTTACAATAGATATTATGATATATAGAATGTATAGATAGATCTGAAATACATATAACAAGATTTTAAGATTTGATAACCCTGAGTAGTAAACACAAGGATATATGACATACCATTCTCCAAACTTTACTCATACTTGCTAAATTTTATAAAGTTTTTAAATTCATAATTATTCACAAAAAAATCTGAACTTGAACACTAGGCTGAACTCCCCATTTTGGCCTCTCGCAGATGCCTGACACTGAACAGCAGATGAAGAGTTCAGATGCTCCCTCCCTGCACAAAATCCCCATCGTAAGAAAACAGCATAGCAACTAGGATGGTGAGGAAATAAGAGTCAGAGGGCCCTACCTGGCTGGCTCTGTGGGCAGAGCATGTGACTCTTAATCTCAAGGTCGGGAGTTCAGGCCCACTGGGCAGAGAGCTTGCTGGAAGGAAGGGAGGAAAGGAGGAAAGAGGGGAGGGAGGAAGGGGACTGAGAACATACTCAGGTAAAGTGATACAATATATATTAGAGCAAAGATTCTCAACCCTGCTTTCTCTACAACATATCTGAGAAAGCAGGATCACATTTGAAAAATAAATGAACACAAAACATGGGAGGGTAAATCTGGTCCCTACTATTCCCTCTTGGTGAAGAAGCAGGTGTTTGTTTGATCTGGGTATTAACCAGTACCAATGTGAGGATAAACGGGAAGGCATGCCCCACAGCCCTGATTTCTGCTTTCTTTGAATTGCTCAACACTTTGTATGTCGCTGCTTGGCATTAAATTAACCTCGACTCTAGAGCCAAGGCTGGCCCTTCCCCAGACCGGTATAAAGACTCAGGCTTTATTCCTTTTTGTAGTTCCTCTAGTGTCCACTGAGTGTCTCACACAAAACAAATGCTTCAAAAAAAAAAAAAAAACTTCCTCAAAGCTGGATATTAAAAGAGACTTTTGAAAATACTAAAAAAATGAATCTGTTTGGGTGCCTGGGTGGCTCAGTGGGTTAAGCCACTGCCTTCGGCTCAGGTCATGATCTCAGGGTCCTGGAATCGAGTCCCGCATGGGGCTCTCTGCTCAGCAGGGAGCCTGCTTCCTCCTCTCTCTCTCTCTCTCTCTCTGCCTGCCTCTCTGCCTATTTGTGATCTCTCTCTGTCAAATAAATAAATAAAATCTTTAAAAAAAAATGAATCTGTTTAAACTGTAGGACTAGGAATGCACATTTGGGTGATAAAACCATAAAGAAGTTTATTTATGCCCAATTTTTGTCGTTACTATAAATGTATGGGCAGCGTGTACTTTTGGAGGAAAATAAGGAGGCCGTGACTGGGATGGGGCACATGGAAACTTCTCGGTGGCTGAAGATCTGTTTCCATTCCTTTTTTTTCTTTTAAAGATTTTTATTTCTTTCTTTATTTGACGGAGAGAGGAAGAGCACAAGCAGGAGGAGAGGCAGAGGGAGAAGCAGATTCCCCACCAAGCAGGGAGAACTGGGATCTTGACCCAAGCCCAAGGCAGACAGTTAATTGACTGAGCCACCTATAGGCGCACCATGGCTTCTGCTCTTAAACAAATGAACTGTAAACAAACACAACATTTTTAAGACAATTGGAGATTTGAACCATAGTTGAATACTTGTTGACGTTAAAAAATCTTATTAAGTATTTTAGCTGGGATAATGGTATTTTGGTTACTTTTTTTTTTTAAGATTTTATTTATTTGACAGACCAAGATCACCAGTAGGCAGAGAGGCAGGCAGGCTCCCCGCTGAATCGGACGCAGGGCTCAATCCCAGGACTCTGGGATCAAAGACAGAGGCCTTAACCCACTGAGCCAACCAGGTGCCTCTTTATTTTAAGTGTATCTTGGGGCAGCTGGGTGGCTCAGTCAGTTAAGTGTGTGACTCTTGGTTTCAGCTCAGGTCATGATCTCAGCATTCAGAGATCGAGCCCCTGTCAGGCTCAGTGGAGAGTTTGCTTTGCATTCTCTCTTCCTCTCCCTCCTGCTCACTCTCTCTCTCTCAAATAAATAAATAAAATCTTTAAAAAATAATAAAATAAAAATAAGAGTATCTTTTATTTTTTTTTAAAGATTTTATTTATTTACTTGAGAGAGAGTGAGAGAGAGCATGAACGAGGAGAAGGTCAGAGAGAGAAGCAGACTCCTCATGGAGCTGGGAGCCCGATGTGGGATTCGATCCCGGGACTCCAGGATCATGACCTGAGCCGAAGGCAGTCGTCCAACCAACTGAGCCACCCAGGCGTCCCAAATAAGAGTATCTTTTAAAGGCACATATTAAAATATTTACCAAAAAAATTCAATCTTGAATTTGTATCAAAACAGTAGAGCAAGGCAATTGGATATGGATACATAGATAGAATTAGATTGGTCATAAACTGATAATTGTTGAGTCTCATTACATTACATTATCTACTATTTCCCCTGCTTTAATTTTACTCTTTAAAAAACAGCTTTATGGGGTGCCTGGGTAGCTCAGTCGTTAAGCATTTGCCTTTGGCTAAGGTCATGATCCCAGGGTCCTGGGTTTGAGTGCTGGAGCCCTACAACGGCCTGTTTGCTCAGCGGGGAATCTGCTTCTCCCTCTCCCTCTGCCCCTTTCCCTGCTTGTGTTCCCTCTCTCACTTTCTCTGTCAAATAAAATCTTAAAAAATAAAATAAAAATAAAAAACAGCTTTATGAAGTATAACACATATTAATACATTCTGTCAATTGTACATGTAAAATTTAATATTTTGTGAAAATTGATGTTAAATGATCCCATTTTTTAAAAGATTTTATTTATTTATTTATTAAAGATGTTATTTATTTTAAAGAGAGAGAAAGAGAGAGAGAGATCACAAGTAGGCAGAGAGGCAGGCAGAGAGAGAGGAAGGGAAGCAGGCTCCCGGCTGAGCAGAGAGCCTGATGCAGGGCTGGATCCTAAGACCCTGAGATCATGACCTGAGCAGAAGGCAGAGGCCTTAACCCACTAAGCCACCCAGACACCCCTAAATGATTCCATTTAAGTGAAATGTCCAGAAAAGTCCTATTTGAAGGACAGAAAGCAGATCATTTAAATGGAATTGTGGGTAGGGAACCTGGGTGGCCCAGTCGGTTAAGCTACAGGCGCTTGATTTTGGCTCAGGTCATGATCTCAGGGTTGTGAGATGGAGCTGCAAGTCAGGCCAAGTGCTGGGCATGGAGCCTGTTTAAGATTCTCTCTCTTCCTCTCCCTCTGCCCCCCCACCCCTCCCAAGATAAATAAATAAATATTTTATTTTTTACTTTTTCTTAAATATTTTTACTTATTTGAAAGAGTGAGCAAGGGGGTGAGGGTGCCTGGGGCACTAGCCGATGGCTCTGCACATATTTGCCCCACAGTCTATGTACCTGTGGCTGGGCCCACCAGAGGACAGAGATAGCATAAAAATCTCTGCTTTCTCTTTGTGTCTTTGCATTTTTTTTTTTTTTTAGGTTTACTTATTTATTTAGGTAACCTCTACACCCAACATGGGGCTCGAACTCACAACCTGAGATCAAGAGTCGAATGCTCTTCCAACTGAGTCCTCCAGGCCCCCCTGTGCCTTTGCATTACTTATTTATTTTTATTTTTTAAGATTTATTTATTTATTTGAGAGAGAGAGAGAGAGTGCTTGAACAAGCGAGGCCCGATCCCACGACCTGGAGATCATGACCTGAGCCAAAAGTCACTGCATCTTAAAAATTACTGTGTCAGCCCTGTAACCCCATTCCTTGGTATTTTATAGTTATCATTCAGAAGAATTCGGAAGTCAGCACGACAGAGCTTTCTTCTAGCGAACGGGATTGGGGTGTCATGACTCAGTTTCCACCCAGTACTCTCTTGCTCCATTTGATTTTTTTGTCCTAAGTTTGTGTTTTTCCATTACCTAATGAGCGGGAAATCATCATTATGACCAGCGAACAATGTTGTGTCCGCTAACCTCCCTGAAGAGCCTGCTTCTATCAGCCTACTATAGGGCTGAGCAGATGACAAAAGTGCTGGCAAATAGAACTTCTCATCTGAACTCACGCATTCATTCAACAAATATTTGATAACTAGTCCCAGTGTGTCCAGCACAGTTCTAGAAGCTAGGGATCTAGCAGTGAACAAAACGGAGAAAAGCTCCTGCCCTCCTGGGAACTCACATTCTACTGGGTATAGAAAGACAACCAACAAAATTAATCAGTGTGTCAGGAAGAAGGATAGAAGGTAAGGCGGAGGAGGGCAACAGGGAGGACTAGGAACAGGAGGCTGCCGTGTTGAACAGGATGGTCAGGGACGGTGACCTGTGAAGACGGGAGAGGTGAGGCAGTGCTCCAGGGGGCTACCTGGAAAAGACGGTTCCAGGCTACAGCAAAGGTAAAGGGCACGGCCAGCACGCTCGAGGAGAGCCAGCGCGGCTGCGTAAAGGGAGAGGAGGAGGAGCTGGAGTCACCACAGGATGTCCCCGCGTCTAGCTGAGATGGGGGACGCCGGGCCGGGGGCGCAGGAGCGGGTGGGCTGTGGGCGACCAGCCGCAGGGACGAAGCCGGAGAGCCGGTGGGTTTCCAGTCGCGCCGTCGTCAGCGTCCGGAGGCTAACGCCGTGCTCCCACCTCGCCCGCCACTCGCTGGAGCAGCCTCTGAGGACCCAAAGCGGTGTCCCGGCGCCGGGCGGGTCACGTGGCCGCGAGCGGGCGCCCCCTGGCGCGAAGAGGGGAGCGGCGGCGGCGGGATGGCGGCGGCGGCGGCCGGAGCGCGGGAAAGCGGGGAGCCGGGCCAGCCGGGCCAGCCCGGCCGCCGGGCCCTGTACTTCTGCGGAAGCGTCCGCGGCGGGCGCGAGGACCGGGCGCTGTACGGGCGGATCGTGTCGCGGTTGCGGCGCTTCGGGGCGGTGCTCACGGAGCACGTGGCGGCCGCCGAACTGGGAGCGCGCGGTGAGGCGGGCGGCGGGGCGCGGTGAGGCGGGCGGCGGGGCGCGGTGAGGCGGGCGGCGGGGCGCGGTGAGGCGGGCCGGTCCCGCCCCGGTACCGAGATTACACTCTCCCCTCCCCACCCCCGCCCACCGGGAAAGGGAGCCGGGACTCGGACAGCGGGGGTCCCAGTGAGCTTACTGGCGGGAGCCCGGTTTCCGCATTCAGTTCTCTTGACTTGAGTCATTCCTGGAGAACTTTCTCCCCCTCTTTCCAGGGACCGAGCAGGGAGGAGCAGAATGCGCGTGAACGGGGCTGCGGCAGTTCCCGCTTCACCTGCCCGCACCTGCTCCCCCACCTAAGACAAAGCTTATCCTCCTGCTTCCCCCTTGGCGGTCAAGGTATCCGCCCTCTCTTGGACCTCACGGACCCGACCACCATCTCTCTCACGCTCTCTCATCAGGCTGTTAACTTCCTGGCTGCTGGGTCTTTCTAAAGCGTGGTTTTGATCATTTTTGGTCTGGAATCTCCGCGACTCTTCTAGTTTGGAAAGTTGTGCCTAGAACTCTTGCGCTTCTACTCGGAAAACCTTGGAAGTGCTTTCCCCTCGGCAGACCCAGGAGCGGATCCAGGATTTGTGGGATCTAAGGCAATTTTGGAGAACTGTTTAAAAAGGTGTGATATAGTTTTTGGAATGTTGGTGAGGTTGGAGTCCAGAGCCCGCAGCCAAGAAAGAATTCTTGAAATATCTCTGGTGCAAAAAGGTGATTTTATTAGAGTGCAGGGACAGGACCGGTGGACAGAAGGAGCTGCTGCCCTGGGGTTGTGAGGAATGGCCGATTATAGACTTGAGAGTTGGAGAAGATAAGGAAAAAGGAAGGTGTCCAAGAGGACTTTGACATGCTGAGGAAGATACCAAAGACATTGTCAGCCTAAGGTGGTTTTCCCCTGTAGCAGAGCATTGAGACTGTTGGGAGATTCCTGGAGGAACGTTATACTCTGCCTGCCTCAAGTACTTGCCAGTGGGCTGCAGATTATAAGGACATTTAATTTTTACCAACATTTCCTTTGTCTCCCACATGGCTGTGGAGGGGAGGGTGCTGCTCAGGCTCCAGAAAATTGAGTTATGGGTCTCCAGAAGTTAAGTTATTGATTTGAATGCTTTTTTCTTGTGAATCACTAAGACATTGGTAAACTGAGGGGAGACTCCTGCCCTGCAGGACTGGGGTCCCTATTAGTTCACCATTTGTGTTTCCTTCCCTTAGTTTAGGACAGCCGGGAGTGCCTGAAGAAGGCCACACCTATCCCACCTGGGAGTGGGGCTCGCAGGAGTTGGCCCGTGTCAGCTTGTGCTCTGTCCTCTGCCTGCCTTCTGCTCCCTTATTGGGTGAAATCACCGAACAAAATTGCTAGGGCACTGGAAAGGGCCTGTGTGAGTGCCGGCCCCGGAGGCTTAAGATTCTTTGGTTTCAGGGCATGTCCCTTCCACACACCCCCCACCCACTGGTTCTGGAACTTCAGTGTGCTCCAATGTAGTCTGAGGGAACTTGTTCACAATGCTGGCTCACAGCAGTCTGGGGTGAAGGCTTCCAATGTATTTTTAACAAGCTCTCCAGAGACTTTCTTCTGATTCAGGCAGTAACATTTCTCCAAGCCAGGACTGAGAGCACCTCTGACCCCCATAAGAGCACCTCTTCTCTACCCTCCTTCCCAACCCCTCCTATTGGTCGTGCATTTTATCAAAGTTTGGTGGGGCTCACCATTGCCTGGAGAGCTGGTAGAGCAGCCAGGAGTCCTATCAAGCTCTCAGCCGATGCTGATGCCGATGCCGGCATCCGCCGAAGCCGGAGTTGGGCTCTGGTTGTTCAGCCTTTGTTTGCCCGGCCAGTCTCTTGCTTTTGCCTGCCATTTCCACCCTGCACCCCAGGAGGCTAGTCATCCTCCTCTCCATCTCTGATCCCTGACCCACAGTGAGGTATAGTCCTTCCTGTAGTCTCCTCTCTATCCCTCATCCGACCCTAATCACATCCCTCCTGGAAGTTTTCTTGTGGCTATTCCATTTCCTCTTTTCCCTGGAGCCTTAGTTTTTGGTGGGTCCTCGGAGGTCACTTAGCATGCCTTGTCCCCCACCCCGCCTGCGCTGGGCAGATATGGGGGCTCGGGGCAGGCAAGGGTAGAGGAGAGGTAATGAGTGCTGAGGACCAGGCAGGCAGAGACTTGGCCTTGACCAGCCTTTCCTACTCCACAGGGGAAGAGGTTGCTGGGGGTGACAGGCTCATCCATGAGCGGGACCTGGCCTGGCTGCAGCAGGCAGATGGTGAGCACTTCCCCCTCCTGCCCACAAATTCCTGTTAGGTCCCCTGGACAGGCCTGTGGTCCACACCAGGAAGGGAGTTCCCTCCTCACCACACCGAGACTCTGTCATCCATCCCTTAACAAGCCCCAGATACCAAGCCTCAGTCTCGTGTTTCTTCCTAGTGGTGGTGGCCGAAGTGACCCAGCCGTCGCTGGGTGTGGGCTATGAGCTGGGCCGGGCTGTAGCCCTCAACAAGCGGATCCTGTGCCTCTTCCGTCCGCAGTCTGGCCGAGGTGAGCGCTCCAAGGCCTGGGTGGGCCCTCCTCCCCCCCAGCTTTCTGCACACCGAGCCCTAGGGGGCTCTGAGGACAGTGCCTACCCTGGAAACAGGACAGGGACAGGGAAGGGAGTGGAGACGGGGAGCTTCACCTCCCTCCGCCCTTCCTTCCCAGTACTTTCAGCCATGATCCGGGGAGCGGCAGACGGCTCGAGGTTCCAGGTGTTGGACTACGAGGAGGGCCAGGTGGAGGCCATACTGGATCGCTACTTTGAGGGTGACCTTCCCTAGCAGGTGGCTGCCTCCCTGCCCCAGCTGCTTGACTTAACTCCACTTTGTTAATTCTTCTCTGTCCTCATACCCCTCCTACCTCAGCCCCAGTACCAAATTAAAAGTTATGTTTAAAATTCTACCTCTGTCTATAGGAGTGATGGGGCAGGACAGGTCCTCAGGATTATCCTTTTCTTTCCTGCTTCACTTCAAGATGTAGAGAGATCCATTACCATTCTGTAGGCCCCAAGAGAGAGTACTTCCTAATGCCCTCAGACTCCTGCCAAGAACGTTCAAGAGTTTGGAGGAAGGTTGGCCCAGGGTGGGGTGGGGAGGGGTGTTTCATGGCCTCCTCTACCACTGGACAGGATCTGGGGCAAGTGGGCAGGCCTGCACCTGGCCCTGGGCCCTGGAAACCTTCATTTCCCCTTGTCAGCTTAGGTCAAATGGGTCTGCTTTGGGCCTTCCAGAGAACAGAAACGTCTGGAGGTCCAAAAGTAAAGTGAAGAATGAAGGTTGGGGGTATGTAGAGGGAGCGGGGAGCTGACACTAGCCTTTGGGGATGCAGCTGCACAGCCTGCTTCCAGAGAAGTACGTGGAAAAAAAGTTTATTCAGTAAACAGAAGGTACTGCAGACACTGGGAATCGCCTCCCCCAATGATAGCAGGAAGGGGCGACCTCACCCCTCAGCCCCCAGGACTCTGGAGTGGCTCCAGGTGTTCCCTGTGTCCTGCCCCTCAGTCATAAGCCTCATAATCCTCTTCCTCATCACCGAAGAAGAAAGTGTCTCGGTCCAGGTTTTCAGACTCTTCGTCATAGGAAAAGCTGTCGTTGTCCAGCTCCTCATCAAACTCGTCCTGCTGCCACTCAGGGACATCATCCTCATCATCGTCGTCCTCCTCCTCCTCATCCACCTCCAGCCCTGGGGACACCTGAGGCCTGGGGAGAGGGAGCCACACTCAGCCCCGTGAAGCCACACCTCTCCCAGGCCCCTGTGGCCACTCCGCCCACCCTACTCACTGACTGCCAGGGACGTTGGATCCTTTTGCCTCTCGGGCCTCTAACGATGGGCTCTGCAGACCAACCCGGAAGTCCTGGCGAGGAGCCGGGGAGATGTGGGAAGTCGGAGAGTAGAGGAGGACCTGGACCTCTGCCCAGCATTCCTTCACCCACCGTTCTCTGCCGGCCTCCCAGTTGCAGGTCCCTCGCTCAGGTGCTCCCACCTCTTCTCCCCCACTCATCCTGAGACTTCATGGCCCCAAGTCTGCGTGTCACAGAACTTGGGCAGTCTCCGAGGACACAGGTCATGCCGGCGAGGCACCCCATCTCCGTGCTTTAGGACCTAACAGTGTCTATTCCTGTCCTGTCTGCCCAAGTTATTTACTCCTCTGTGAACTCCCCGAGAGCAAGACTCCTCGTTTAGACTAACATCAGTGTATTAGAGCCAGGAAGAACCTCAGTGGATCCCCATTCCAACATCCCACTTGGGAAGTACTGAAAAGTTCCCAGGGGTTCTGATGAGTGAGCATCACAGCAAATATCCTTGCTGTGGGCTATTGGGTAGCACTCACCAGGCGGACGGAGCCCCAGCCGCATCCAGCAGATAGGCCTAGGAGCTGGGTGCATGCCCAGGTCTCCGAACAGCTGCCTTTCCTTTTGGATCCCCTCCTCCCCAGGGCAGGGGCTGTGCCGGGCCCAGGAGGCCCCAGGCCGGCCTTGTACCTGGGCAGAATGCTGCAGGATAGCCAGCTGCCTCTCCTGGATCCTCCGGAGCAGCTCCAGGCCCGTGCTGAGGCAGTCCGAGCGGAGCAGACGCAGGGACGAGCCCAGGTCTCCACACCGCAGCAGTGTCTCCTCTGTAGAGGGGGAAAGCCACAGGGGCTCCCTCCCTCCTTTGCTTCCTTCGACTCCTTCCTTCTACCACCTAAGTCCTATCCGCACCTACCAGGCAGGGCTCCAGACTAGATACTCATTCTTGTGGGGCCTCCATCCCAGTGCAGGGAGCGATGGTAATCTAGTGGGCAGGTGAAGGCCTGCGCCCTTAGGTACCTCATGCCAAGCACCCCATGCCTTCATACCTGAAGTATCGCTGGTAGTGATCAGGCTGGAACGAATGAGGAGGTGGAGGACCGCCCAATGGGGTAGCTGGGCTGGGGGGCTGTTTTGCCACTGTTTGCTAGGCGGGGATGCTGGGGTGGGGGTGGGAAGTGGGGGTGGGGAAGGAGTCGTGGTGGGGTGCCGGCGCACCAAGGAGTATCTGCAGGGCATTGGTATGCAGCTCCAGGTTCTCAGTCTGCTGCTCCACCACGTCCATGTGCTCCGTGTCCTGGTTGTAGAAGCTGTACACACAGGCATAGGCCAGCACCTGTGGGAGCCCAAATCAGCCCTTTCCTTGCTGAACCTCAGCCCTGCCTCCCTCCCCGCCCCATTCCCTCCATTCCCTGTCCCCACCTTGCGGGCCTGCTCCAATCCCCGGCAGGCGTCACTGAGGAAGGTGAAGGATCTGGGGGGCGGCACCTCATGGATGGCAGACAGGCGGTTCCGCAGGCTCAGGGCGAACTCCTGTGCAGGGGTGAGGTGAATCAGCACCACAGGCAGCCCTCCCCGCCTGCTCAAAACAACTTGGCACCCACAGGATTGGGATCTGGAGCCCCTGCCCCACCCTCCACCCCAGCCCTCTGACCTCACCCACGCAACTGTTCCCTCCCTGCTCACCCGTGCCTGGTGATGGAAAGTACATCTCTCGTTATAGTCCTGAAACCGCTTCTCCTGGCGAGCTGCTCTGCTAACCTGGGAAGGACGGGTTGAGAGGGAGGACTCTTGGGCGCTTTGATGGGAAGGGTGGAGTGAAGGCACCCTGCGTACAGACCTTCAGGCACTTCGCCCAGACTTTTCCATCTAATCCTAACTCTGGGAAGTAGGTCACATAATTCTCCCCCTCTGCAGGGGAGGATGCCAAGGTGTGGGCACGGAAACCAGCCCAAAGCCACCTACTAAGCAGGGGTGCTGGGCTCTGATGCAAGGCATGGGCTCTGCTTGGCTCTGGCCTGGTGCCTCTGGGAATGCACAGCCCTCCCAGGACAGAACTCCCAGCACGTGTCGGCCCAGGTGGCTTCAGTCTTCACACAGAGCCTCCATCCCAACAGTTCAGCTGCCCAGGACACAGAGCCATCTCTGCCCAGGGCCTGCAGCCACATCCCATCCCAGCTGCGCTGGGACCCCCTGGTCCTGGCCTCGGCCCCTTACCATGGCAGAGCAATTGTAGTAGTCTTTGTGATTTGGCTTCCAGGACTTGAGGCAGCGCCAGCAAAATCCATGGTTGCATTTGGCACAGGTCATGCTATGGAGGAAGCTGGCTGGTCAGAGGGCTTCTGCCCCGGGTCAGGGCCATACCGGAGGCCCCGGATGAGACCTGGACGCCCCACCGAACCTGCCCTGGCCCCTCTGTGCCCTGACAGTCTCTAACCTCACCAAGCCCTAGTGAGCGCACCCAAGCTTCCCAGCCCCATGCGGTGCAGACTTAAAACTAGGGGAAGGAGTGTTAAGGAGCGAGAGTCACTGGAGGGCACCAGGACCAGGCTAAGTAACTGCTGTCCTCTGCTCAGCTCTCTGGTGAACCCCATGGGCCCCCTACTCCCGTACCACCAGGCCTCCCACCTTGTCCCATGCCCTCCGACCCCCCTCAATGCCCGCAGTACCCCCTCTTACTGCAGACACCCTTCGTTCTTCTCAATGGGAGCCTGGCAGCTGGGACAGCGCTTGGAGATGAGCTTGGCCAGGTGCTTGCTCTGGGCCTCCACGCTCATGCCATCATAGTAGCCGCCATCATCGACCCACTGGGACATGTGGCTGCAGCTGGCAGGGTAGTGTGCCTAGAGCAGGAGGGGGCAGGGAAGACATGGCTGAGCCCTGAGCCAGGGCCCAGGGTGGTGCTGTAGGTGTGCAAGGGAGGGGGGTCACATATGGAGGCCTACAGGAGGAGGAACAGAGCTCGAGCTGGTGGCAAAGTGTGATGACAAGGCGTAGCCTGTGATTGTATGTATGTATGTGTGTGTGTGTGTGTGTGATGGAGAGGAGTGCTGGCAGGGGAGGGGTGCAGGCCGTGCTCAGGGGCATGGCTGGGCAGGCACCTACCTCAGGGAAACTACAGTTAAAGCAGGAGGCCCAGCCACACTTGGAGCAGGTGGTCCCACAACCCAGGCCCTGGCGGCACAGGATGCGGTCACAGCCCTGGGGGTTGGTGCACCAGGTCAGGTTGGAGCAGCTCTCCACGTAGCCGCGCAGGAGGGCCTTCTCGTACTGTGGGGACACAGACGCCACCCGGTGAGAGCCCAGCTCTCCAGGACGTCATACATCCATAACCACCGCATCCCACCCCATGCACGTCAGTCCACTCCCTGGGGCCCATCGCTCTGGCTGTGCAGCACAGCCTCCCACAGAAGAGGGGCTACCTTGGAGATGACGTCCGGTGAGGAGACAATGGCCCGGATGAAGGCTCCAGTGGGCTGCGCGGGGCAGTCAGCAATGGGGCAGGTGCAATTCAACACAAGGTTCTGCTCAATCCGAGTTGTCAGATACTCATTCCAGCAAGACTGGCAGGGGAGGGAGGGGCTGCTCAGGGACAGCAGGGGAGCAGCAGAGGACACTGGTGTCCTGGTAAATCACCTAGCACTCATCCCTGACAATGCAGAAGGCCAGGGACGACCTTGCTCCAGAGCCACCTCACAATGGACCCTAACCTTTCTGGCTTCTGTGGGCTTTCCTGGGATTGGCCCAAATCACAGCTGCCTTTGAGAATGTGTGGATCAAGATAGTGGCCTCATTTTCATTATTGCTGGGATGCACATGGAGGGAATGGGTAAGAGAACCAAGAAACAGGAGATGATTCAAGTGCTAAGGATTTGGAGAAAGCAAGAAGGTTGGAGAGGAAGGAGGCCTAGGGGCCACAGGGTGCCTTTCCCCCACCAGGTGGCTGGCCTTGGACACTATGAACATTGCTGTGGCCTCTCCTCCCAGCTCCATCTGCTCGCCTGGCTCCTCAGTGCTCCCATCTCCCCAGACTCAGCCTCTTCACAAATAGCCTCGCCCACCGCGTCCCCTCAGTCCCAGTAACCCATGTCAGAAGCCTCAAGTCTCTCGGATCTTTTTCTAGCTCCCACGTCACTGTACCGCCCTAAACCAGGCCCTTATCTCCCCACCCCTAAACTGCAGCAGAAGCTTGTCCCCATAAATGCTCTTCCTACTCCGACCCTCCTCCATGTAATCCCTGCTTGGTTCAGGCGTGATCAGTAGCCTGCACCTCCTAAAATACCCCATTAATGACTCCCTTCCTTCACACTGCCGAGTGTGCAGAGTTTTCCAAGATGGTGCATCTAGACCTCGAGGAGACCCCCTGGTACCAAAGCTCCAGGGTAAATGGAAAGTGCCTTACCGGACTATTTCTACTCAAAGCAAAGTACTAAACAGAATAAAACAAAACCCTTTTTATAGTGAAAGAAACCCAGATAAACTAGGCAGTTGAATTCCTGCATTTTTGAGATAAAACAGGAAAATGCTCCAAGTTCAGACCACACACTTGCAGGCACACAGGGTCCCTTAGGGCATAGAGGCCTAAGACTGGCCTCTCCGTTTGGAGCCCATCCCACTTCCCTAAAGAGCCTCTGCTGTAGGCTTGCTCTAGTTTCTGCTGTCCTCCCTGTCCAGCCCACCTGGAATGCAGTCTCCAGCCCATATCCCCCTCCTGCCTCAGCCAACCCTGCCTGTCATTCAAGACTCACACGCAAAAGCCTCCTCAGACAGCCCCAAGCCCTAGGATTTCCCTTCTCTTGAGTTCTCTTGCATTTCAAGGTGCTGCTCAGCTATAACTTATTCAACGGCTCCTCCTTGACTGGGACTTCTCCAATGAGCCTGTTTTCCCCAGGCTCCCGGTCTCTACAACTCTGTAGGTGGGGTCTGTGTGCCCCGGCACCACCCTGGGCCAGCTTCTGTTTTCCTGTGGGATGCTAGCCAGGCCACTCCACTTAATTCCAAATTCCCCTGTCCAGGCCCAGACAGGTGTCCAACAAAAAGCTCAAATTTCACATGACCAGAACAGACTGAATTTCCCTTCAAAAACCTGCCCTCCGGGCGCCTGGGTGGCTCAGAGGGTTAAGCCTCTGCCTTCGGCTCAGGTCATGATCTCAGGGTCCTGGGATCCAGTCCCGCATCGTGCTCTCTGCTCAGCAGGGAGCCTGCTTCCTCCTCTCTCTCTCTCTGCCTGCCTCTCTACCTGCTTTTGATCTCTATCTGTCAAATAAATAAATAAATAAAATCTTAAAAAAAAACAAAAAAAAAAAACCTGCCCTCCACACCAAGCCCCACCCCAGCTTCTTGCTCAACTCAGTAGAGAACACATCTCGGCCACCCAGATGCTCCGGTCAGAACCCAAGAAGCACTCTTGATTCCCTTGTCCTAAGTCCCATGTTGGCTCAGCCGAGTCCTGTCGGTTCTGCCTCCTGATGTACCCTAACCCGTCCACTTCTCTCTTCACTGCTGACCGTGGGCTGAACTCCCACCACCTCCTGGCTCTTGGTACAACAGTCTCCCGATGGGTGCCCTGCTTCCATGTCTGATCTGTCCAAGCCTTTCTTCCACACGCAGTGATATTTTCAAAAATATAAATCACATCCTTCCTATCACTATCCTGCTTAACCCACCGTGGCCTCTGTAAAGTCAAGCCCACTGTCTGCCGATCCCAACACAACTGGGCCCCCATCTCCCTCCGAAATCTCTCCTTTAGCTGTCCCACCACATCACTGTGCTTTAGTCCCCAGGCTCAGCTTCTTTGCATTGGCTGTCCCCTCTGTCTGTCATATTCTTCCCTTAGATAGTCCCCTCCTCAGAATGGCCTTCCCTGACATCCCCAAACTGAAGTCCCTGACTGGCCCCTCCCCCACTCCTCACCTCAGTCACTTCCTGTGACCCAGTTGTATTTCCTTTCTGCGCTTGTCATGAAAGTGTGAGGGAGGGCCCTGGAGCAAGACCACCCAAGTCCGAATCCTGACCTTGAGCAGGTAACCTCTCTTCCGGGCGCCTCCATCGGTCTCCAGCAAAAATACCTACCTTGCACGGCTACCATGGAAATTAAGCAAAATAATGCATGTATCACACTGGAATGGCCCAGAACATGTCCCCCGTAAGTATTAGCTGCTTGTATTACTAGCTCTTGGGTCATTTCTTGCTTGGATTTCCCCACCCCCTCACACAGCACCCAGTGCTGTGCATACAGTGAGTTCATGAAAAAATATTAGTTGAACAATAAAGTGAAAGCAGAAAGGAAATAATTAAGAACCTGGAGAAAGGGAGCATAGGCAAAGGCGTGAGAGGAATAATGAAGCCGAGAAAAAGGGAGGACGAAAAAGTACCCGTTTACACGCCTGCCAACTCATGTCCCAGATCACCCACCCCTGCGGGGATGCTGGTGGCAGAGGCAGCTAGATTCATGGCAACAAGCATCCTCATCCTGTTAACTTGAGGTATTTGGGCTTAGCATCAGTTCTAAGAGCTGTGAGGCAGGGAGCATATGACACTCAGCACCCCGGCTCCCTTCACCTCGACCCCTCTTCCCCAGCACCGAGCACCACTCACTCCCCATCACAGCCTTCTCTGCTCTGCTTCACAGTGGCAACACCTGGCTTCCAGTAATTCCCTCTACTTCCATGCTGTTCTCTGGTTTACACCATTTCCTTTCATTTTTATGTTCAATGAGAATATACGGTAAGTGCTGATGTTCTGTGATAAACAAACTTGGTGATCAGGAAACCATAAACCTACAGTCATCACCAATTTACTAACACGTCTCATTTATGAAGCACCTTGATGTACAGTTTACATGTGTGCATCATCTATCTACCTATTGTTCTCAAACTCGGCTGAACACTGGAATCACCTGCGTTTTTCAAAACTTGAGATGTGGGGCGCCTGGGTGGCTCAGCGGGTTAAGCCTCTGCCTTTGACTCAGGTCAATATCCCAGGGTTCTGGGATGGAGCCCCATATCAGGCTCCCTGCTCAACAGGGAGCCTGCTTCCCCTTCTCTTTCTGCCTGCCTCTCTGCCTACTTATGATCTCTGTCAAATAAATAAATAAAATCTTAAAAACAAAAAACCTCATGATGTCTAGGGACACCTGCGTGGTTCAGGTGGTTAAGCATCCAATTCTTGATGTCAGCTCAGATCATGATCTCAAGGTCACGAGATTGAGCCCTGTGTTGAGCTCTGTGGTCAGCACAGAGTCTGCTTGGTCCCTGCCCCCCACTGTCTCAAATAAATAAATAAATAAATTCTTTAAAAGAATAAAGTAAAAAATAAAAAAATGTAAAATAAAATAGAACTCCAGATGCTTGGGTTTCACCTCAAGATTCTGATTTAACTGGTTTGGGTTATAGTCTGAGCATGAGGATTCTTTTTTTTTTAAGGGTCAGGGGGAAAGGGCAGGGAGAGAATCCCAAGCAGGCTTCATGCTGCAGAGTCCAATGCAGGGCTCAATCTCACAACCCTGAGATCATGATCTGAGCCAAAATCAAGAGTCAACCCACTGAGTCATCCAGGCGCCCCAAGCATGAGGACTCGTAAAAGCTCCCAGTGATTCTAATACACAGCACATCTTTACAGCCACGGATCCCTATCGCTGGACCCCGACAACCACCCTTCCTCTTCCGAGTGTTGAGGCGGAGGCACCACTTACAGATGACAAAACCAGTTTGAGAGGGACTAAGCGGGCTGTCCAACACTGCCCCGGCTAGGTGATGGCAGTGCTGGGGCGGAACACCGGAGCTGCCTAGGAACTGTGCTGGAGGTGGAAAGCCAGGGGCCGCCAAGAAGCAGGTAGGGCCTCACCTTACAGCAGTAGTGCCTGCAGCACAGGGAGGGCAAGTCGTCATCAGGCTCCAGTGGGCTGACACACACAGGGCAGTGGTCAGGGCGTGCAGGGGCGCCCTGGGCCTGGGGTACGCACAGCCCAGCTGCCAGCAACAGGGGCTCAGGGTTATCACTATAGCTCTGCAGCAGCTGTTCAGCACCCCAGTGGGAATGAGCCAAAAGGTGCTGAGCCACATCTGGCTCTAGGTTCAGTGTCTCTTGCACCTGCTGTACGGTCTGCTCCATCAACCCTTCGACCTCCTGGGGGCTCATGGTGCGGCCTGCAGGCAGCTGGAGAGATGCCAGCGCAGCTACGGCTTCTGGGCTTGAGGGGAGAGAAGAGGCAGCCATCAGTCTCCCTGCCCTGCTCATCTACTAAATGAAACCCACCCTCCCCCAGTCCTCAGCTCCTCACTTGTGCACCCCTGCTTGTGCATGCTTAACCAGCCTCAGGATAACCACCCAGACCCACTGTCAGAGAGTGGCTCTCCACAGAAGCATCTGTAAGTGAGGCCTGAGGCTGGCTGTCACAGTGACTCGGGCATTCCAGGAATCTGGCAGACAGGCATCAGGATGCTAGGTGTGGACGGGATCCCCACAGTGGATGGGGTGATCCCACTGTAAACCCCTCCCCAAACACCAGCAATCCATCTGGTGAGAAACCAGTGTCTACAGCCTTACTTCTCCAAGTATGGGCCAAGGACCAGCAGCCTGCATGTCACAGGGAGCTCTAATGAATCGGGATCTGCCTTTTAATGGGACCCCTCGTGGTGTGTATGCAAGTGACTCCTCTAGAAAACTCACTTTACACACAGTGCAGAGGACAGGCATAAAAGCAGTGCCAAAACAACCTGTGGTGAACAGGATATGATGGGACAAGCCTTAGGGGTGCCAGCTAATTAGGGGGATCCGACGGCAAACTCCTCTTGGAACGGGCTTCTTGAAAACTAGTTTGTACATTTCACGGAGCTGAGTGAGTCATCAGCACTCAATACGTATCTGTATGATATTCCACTTTTGCTTAGAATGAGAGACATCCATACAGGAGCTTGTGTTTGGGTCCCTTGCCTAAGGGCTGGCTCCTGGGGGACGGGAACAGCAAGGCCCCTGATCAGGAAGGAGATGACAGTGCTGACAAGGAAATGAGGACTGGCAAAGTGGAGAAACAACAGAGGCAGGAAAAACGGGGTAAGACAAAAATATCAAGCATCTCTCCGCCAAAGAGCCTGATTTTGGCACTAAACCTCCTCCGGACAGCACCACCTGTCCTGGGAGCCCATCCCTCCCTACTGGCTTGGAGCTCTTGCAGCTGGGGAATGGGACTGAGAACAGCTACCTAGGCTTGGAGGTCTTGGTGGTCTGGCTGCCACAGAAGGGGACCTCTGCCTGACCCCGGCAAGGCCCCGTAGGCTCTGGCATGGCATACGTCAGGATCTGGGGCCGGTCGTCACGCCGTTCCACATAGCCCTGGCCCAGGAGATGCAGGATGCAAGAAAGGACATCTGTACTAGTACAGGCCACGCCTCCTGCAACGGTGCGGGCCAGGCTTCCGGGGGGGTTTGGACCCTTCTGCCAGGCTTCCAGCACCTGGATGGGACAAGAGGATACAGGCAGGCTACTTTCACCTAGAGGAGCCAGCCTCCCTGGGTTTGATGCTCGGCTCTTCCACTTACTAGATGCGTGACTACGGATGTGTTAGTAACTCTCAGGCCTCACTTTTCTTCTCTATCAAATGGGAATAATAGTAAATAATAAAACTAATACCACCACCATCACCTATCCCGTAAGACTGCTATGCAGATTAAATGACTTAATCACGCAAAATCTTGGAAGAGGGCCTGGCACATGGTGAACACTCATGTCTCATCTCTACCTTTTGTCTCCCTAAGTGCTCTGTCAGGAAGAGAAAACCCAGATGCAAATGTCACCCTAGAGTTCTCATACTGAGAGAGTTTACCTTCCCTTGTGATGATCCCTGGCTCTAAGCCTCCACCCTGAGCCTGACTCTCTCCATCCCCGAACTTCACGGCCCCCTCTGCCTACCAGACAAACCAGCTGATCAATATGGAGGCCCTTTTCCCCATGGGCTTTGAGAATACGGACAAGAAGACAGCTCAAGAGGTTCCTCTTCTGTTCCAGAGTTCGGCCCTCATCCTTCTCGACGTTCAAGTACTTCTGGGACGGTATCAACCACAGGGCCTCCCCACAGCGCTGGGGCCCAGGCGTCCGAAGCCGCAGCACACCTGGAACTCACTCCCAGTCAGCACCGGAGGCGGGGAAGGGAGAGGTGAGTGGCGGCAAAGGGGACCCCAGTTCTTTCCCTACCACACGCCCACCATGAGTGCCCCATCCCCTAGGAACAGTGGCAAAGCCCAGCCCCTGTTGACCTACCCCTGGGTGGAAAGCCCTGACCCTCGTGCAGGGTCAAAGGGCCATTGTCTGAAGTGAGCGGCAGAAGTGCCTGGAATAGCAGCTCTGGGGTGAGGTCAGAATTCTTCAGCAGGGTCTCTACAGACACCTCCTGGTGAGGAGAAGCAGGGGTGGTCAGGAGTAGAAAGTCAGGGGAAAGGAAAATAAAGGGGGAAGGCGGGGAAAAGGGGCAGAGTTTAGAACAGTGGAAGACAGGGGGAAGAGAAGACAAAGGCTGAGAAGCTGAGGCACCTCTGTCTGATTGAAATACAACAGCAGCCACATCTGCACGGTGGACACATGCAGGGTCTGGTCCCCAAACTGCAGCTCGGCCCTCCCCAGCCACGTCCACTGCAGCCGCCGATGTGGTCCCATGTCCAGGACTGGATGATTCTGACCTGGGAAAGCATGGAAGAGTAGAGACAAAGAGCAGGGGAAAGGAGGGGGTGAGAGGCTGAGGCCAGGGTGTACCATTAGTCAAGCTTCGCTCCTGCTGATCTCTGGGGGGAGGAGGGCCCCCAACAGAAGTAACCTGTCAAGCTTCCAGAGCTCAGACCCCTCTGTGCCTGCCTCCCTGGCGAGCCACATGTAATCTGGGAGCCCACCCTGTGCTTCGCCCCACACCAGGCAGGCTCCACGAAAGAAACACCAGAGAGAAGAGACCTGGGTTTTGCCCTCAAGGAGCTGACAGTTTATAAAGACCCACTAGGCTGCGTCTCTTCCTCCTGCTGTGTTACAGCTCAGGCAAGATGAGCCTGGATATCCACTCTTACTAGAAAGCAAGGATGCTGTCAAAGCCGGACAATATCAAAAAGAGCGAGTCTGAGAGGTGCTTTCTGGCCAAAGATGGGGCAGTGTGAGCATCAAGAAAATAACACCTGTGCTGGATTGAAACATATGAAATATTTTAAAATTCATGAGTTCATCATGACATTTTTTTTTAAAAAATCACACTGGCTATCTCTTCGGAGGATGCTAGAGGAACCAACACATTATTTTGAAAACCGGTTCAGAGTAAGGGGGAGGAGAAGAGAATCAAGCCTTTCCTATATAAACCACACTTCAGGGTAACCAGAAAGTTGAGAGAAAACGTTTAACCTAATACGACAAAACCAGAATGGTGCAATCCGTACACCCTAATGAAATGACAGCTGAGCAATGGCAACAAGTGACCGCCTTGTGAGAAGCTGACAGGAAACTATACATAATGTGCAGATCAGACTTGCAACACTGAAACTCACTGATAAATCTTAAAACATCCCAGAGACAGGTAGAAGGACACGCTACCACCTATGAAATGCTCTTGCCCCAGAAATCACACCCAAATTGGCATCCACGTCTATATCTAAATATCTGCTTTCCAGAAATGAAAGAGACAGAGGAACAGGCCAGAGGACACCATGTGGATATGGTCAGCAAAATCCACCCTGTGGATGACTGTGTGGCAAACAATCTAGTTTCCTCTATAGACAATTGCAAGGGAGCAAAAAAGGAAGGCAGGATCTATAGATTACTGGAGATGAAAGGTAGAGCTCAATCAAATGAAGGTGTGGGTTTGGTATAGATCCCCAATTAATAAAAAACTAATTTTGAAAACTTGAGGCAAAGGGGGAAAAATATGGACACTTTACTGTCTGATATTAGGAACTGTTATTAATTTCTCAAAGTTTGATCACTGCAGTGCCCTTGTTTTTAAAAACAGAATCCTTGGGGCACCTGGGTGGCTCAGTGGGTTAAGCTTCTGTCTTCGGCTCAGGTCACGATCTCAGGGTCCTGGGATAGAGCCCCACATCGGGCTCTCTGCTTAGCAGGAAGCCTGCTTCCCCCCAACTTCCAGCCTCTCTGCCTACTTGTGATCTCTGTCTCTGTTAAATAAAATATTAAAAAAAAAAAAAACAGAATCCTTAACCTTTTAAATTTGAGAACTGGGGAAAGTGGGTGGGGGGAACAGAAAAAATGAGATTGGCCATGAATTGACCCACGTGTACACTGGAATTTATTCTGTCTACTTTTTAAAAAAGGATTTATTTATTTATTTATTTATTTATTTATTTGAGAGAGAGAGAGGGAGAGAGAGCACACACAGAAGGAAAAGGAGAGACAGACTCCCAGTGAGCAGGGAGCCCGATGGAGGGCTTGACACCAGAACCCAGGGATCATGACCTGAGCTGAAGACAGCTGCTCAGTTGACTGAGCTACCCAAGTGCCCCACATTCTGTCTACTTTTGCGTATGACTGAAATTTACCATAATAAAAAAAAAATTTTAATGAGGGTGAAGGTAAGCCATTCTAAAAAACTGATAAAGATTTTCACCAATACTCCCTCAATGAAGAGACTTCTAAAGGATATACTTAGAGGGGGATGCCTGGGTGGCTCGGTTGGTTAAGCACTGCCTTCAGCTCAGGTCATGATCCTAGGGTCCCAGGATCGAGTCCGCATCAGGCTCCTTGCTCAGTGGGGAGCCTGCTTCTCCCTCTGCCTCAGCCTGCCACTCTGCCTTGTGCACACTCTCTCTCTCTGACAAATAAGTAAATAAAATCTTTAAAAAATAAAAAGAAAATTTAAAAAGAAAAGGATATACTTAGGGAAGGAGACAGAACTCAGAAGGATCAAGATGCAAAAGGATTAGTGATAGAAGCAACTAGTATAATAGCAAATCTAAACACCAACCAAATAAGACAGTGATAATAATGACTCTTTGGGAGGTAGGAAAAAAAAAGATTGCCCTATAATATCAAAAACAGTAACAATTAAGATTGGGAGTGAGAGCTGCAGTTAAGATTTTCTATGGCCCTGGGGTGCCTGGGTGGCTCAGTTGGTTAAACGTCTTCCTCTGGCTCAGGGCATGATCCCAAGGTGCTGGGATCAAATCCCACATTTGGCTTTCTGCTCAGCGGGGGTCTGCTTCTTCCTCTCACTCTCACTCTCCCTCTGTATTCTCCCCCCTCCTCTCTCTCAAACAAATAACTAAATCTTTATTTTATTTATTTATTTATTTATTTATTTATTTATTTATTTATTTATTTTAGTAAGAGGAGTTTATTATTTATTTATTTTTAGGATTTTATTTATTTATTTGACAGAGATCATAAGTAGGCAGAGAGGCAGGCAGAAAGAGAGGAAGGGAAACAGGCTCCGCACTGAGCAAAGAGCCCAATGCAGGGCTTGATCCCAGGATCCTGGGATCATGATCTGAGCCGAAGGCAGAGGCTTTAACCCACTGAGCCACCCAGGTGCCCCATAACTAAATCTTTAAAAAAAGATTTTCTATGGTTCTTTTATTGCTTGGGAAGTTTGGGGAGTGATGTTACCAAGTCAAACATACAGGTTACAAACATAAGGGTAATCAACTACAGAAACAGAATGTGTGACTTCCAAAACTGGTAGAGACCAAAGAAAAAAAGGAATTTTAAAAAATGCACAAAAATCCAAGGTAGAAATCTATCTATAAATGTGTTCAATTTATTATTCTTCTTTTAACTATATTCTTTTGTATATATAAAATATCTATAATTTAAAATTATAAGAAAGGTAAACTAAAATGTAAGAGCCTAGAGGCTCTTGGGTGGCTCAGTGGGTTGGTTGGGCCTCTGCCTTCAGCTCAGGTCAAGATCCCAGGGTCCTCAGCAGGGAGCCTGCTTCCCCTCCCCTCTCTGCCTGTCTCTCTGCCTATTTGTGATCTCTCTCTCCCTGTGTCAAATAGATAAATAAGATCTTTTAAAAAGATCTTATTTTTTATTTAAAAAAAATAAAAATAAATAAAATGTATGAGCTTAGCAACAGAAGCCAAATATATCATTACTCATAAAAATTATAAACAGACTAAAATTGACAGCTCAAAGGAGAGAGTGTTGAGTAAAAAACAAATTCTAGGTATTTACAAGACACCTGCCTAAAATAAGATTATGGCAAACTTAAAAGTAAATGATACTGGGAGGTATTCTGATGAGTGCAGAATATAGCCATGGTTTTGGAAGTATCTCGCCAACAGATTGCTTATTAGTAGTGGCAAGGGGAAAATATTAACTATACAGTGGGGAGTCAACCCACCTCTTGATCAGGTTGTCAAATTCACATTACAAAAAGCAGCAGATGGAAATTGCATGCTTCCAAATGAAACACACAGAGGACATAATGTCACTTACTTAGGATTCTGGCCCAGAATGCATCACCTGATCTAATTATGAGGAAATATACAAATTTAAAATGAAAAACATTTAGAGGGGTGCCTGGGTGGCTCAGTGGGTTAAAGCCTCTGCCTTCAGCTCAGGTCATGATCTCAGGGTCCTGGGATCGAGCCCCGCATCAGGCTCTCTGCTCAGCAGGGAGCCTGCTTCCTCCTCTCTCTCTGCCTGCCTCTCTGCCTACTTGTGATCTCTGTCTGTCAAATAAGTAAACAAAATCTTAAAAAAAATTTTTTTTAAAAATTTAGAAAAATTTAAATGGCTACACTTCCAAGGGTGTCAATGTTGTAAAATACCAAAAAAAAAAAAAAAAAAAAGCTAAGGTATTGTTACCGTATTGTTACATGTTACAAACACTAAAGTTCCAGACTGGATGCTGTCCTGGACTAAAAAATTCTGACAAAATTAGAAAGTGGAAAATAAAGTATTACACCAATGTTAAATTTTAAATTTTTAAAACTGAGAAGTTAACTATTATGTAAGAGAGCACCATGATTCTTAGAAAATCTTTATTCAAGTATTTAGAGGCAAAGGGCCAGTATATATGCAATTTACTGTCAATGGTTTGGGGAGAAAATGTGTGTGTGTTTGTGTGTGTGTGTAAATACACATTTTACAAATGTATATACACACAAAGAGCAAATGATAAATGCAAATGGGGCAAAATGTTAGCAAAAGGTAAACTTGGATAAAGAGTATGTGAGTGTTCTCACGTGATGGGTGGCTCAGTCAATTAAGTGTCTGCCTTCGGCTCAGGTCACCATCTCAGGCTCCCTGCTCAGCGGGCCGTCAGCTCCTCCCTCTCCCTCTACCTCCCTCTGCCCCCACCCATCTCATGCTCTCTCTCTTTCTCTCAAATAAAGTCTTATTTTTTTAAAAAAAGAGTGAGTATTCTTTGTATTATTCTTACCATTTTTCTGTAAATTTGAAATTATTTCCAAATTTAAAAAATTATGTAAAAGAATAACTGAATTGTTCACCTAAAATGGTTAAAATGGAGGGAGCACCTGGCAGGCTCAGCCAGTGGAGGATATGACTCTTGAACTCAAGCTCCACACTGGGTGTAGAGATTACTTAAAAATAAAACCTTTAAAAATTGGTTCAAATGGCAAATTTTATGTTATTCATCTTTCACCACATAAAAGAAACATAATTACCATTCTCCCCTGACACGGTAAAAGGATAGAAAGATATTCTGGAAAAACCCTAACCAAAGAAAGCTGGTATATTATTAACACTAGATAAAAATAGACTTTGAGAGAAAAACCTTTGCTAGAAAGAAAGAAGGTCATTTCATAATAATAAAGTTTAATTAACTTAAGATTTTAAACCTGCAGTGGCACCGGGGTGGCTCAGTGGGTTAAAGCCTCTGCCTTCAGCTTGGGATGTGATCCCAGGGTCCTGGGATGGAGACCTGCATGGGGCTCTCTGCTCAGAGGGGAGCCTGCTTCCCACACGCCCCCCTGCCTGCCTTTCTGCCTACTTGTGATATCTGTCAAATAAATAAATAAAATCTTTAATAAAAAAAAAAAGCTTTTAAACCTGAATAGTCCATTATGGTAGTCACATGTGGCTATTTAAACAGGTTAAAGTAAATAAAATTAAACACTCAATTCCTCAGCCAAACTAGTCACATTTCAATAGCTACAAATGGCCATCATAACTGAAGAGTGCAGAAAATAACTTTCCCATCACTGTAGAAAGTTCTACTGGACAGCACTGTTAAATGACTTTAAACTTTATTTTATTTCTTAAAAAGATTTTATTTACTTGAGAGAGAGAGAGTGGGGGGGGGGAGCAGAAGGAGAGGGACAAGCAGACTGCCCCATGAGCATGAAGCCCAACACAGGGCTTGATCCCATGACCCCAAGATCATGACTTAAGCCAAAACCAAGAGTTGGATGCCTAACTGACTGAGCCATCCAGGCGCCTCTATCTAAACTTTAATTTTTAGAGAGAGAGAGAGAGCAGGGGATGAGGGGCAGAGGGAGAGAGAGAATCTTAAGCAGACTCTGTGCCCAGCACAGAGCCCAAGGAATGGCTTGATCTCATGACCCTGAGAACATGATCTAAGCCAAAAATCAAGAGTTTGGACCTTTAACCAACTGAGCCACCCACCAGGCACTCCTAAACCTTTATCTAATAACATAGTCAAAAATTATATAAAGCAAAGCTGACCTGATAAAAAGTTTAAAAATGCGGGGCACCTGGGTGGCTCAGTGGGTTAAAGCCTCTGCCTTCAGCTCAGGTCATGATCCCAGGGTCCTGGGATCGAGCCCCACATCGGGCTCTCTGCTCAGCAGGGAGCCTGCTTCCTCCTCTCTCTCTCTGCCTGCCTCTCTGCCTATTTGTGATCTCTGTCTGTCAAATAAATAAATAAAATCTTAAAAAAAAAAAAAGTTTAAAAATGCACTATTGGGGTGCCTGAGTGGCTCAGTTGGTTAAGCAACTGCCTTTGGCTCAGGTCATGATCCTGGAGTCCTAGGATCGAGTCCAGCACCAGGCTCCCTGCTCCGCAGGGAGTCGGCTTCTCCCTCAGACCCCTCCCCCATGCTCTCTCTCTCTCAACTAATAAATAAAATCTTCAAAAAAAAATAAAAATAAAAATTCACTACCATAATGACAGATCTTAATACACCTCTCCCAGTAATCGATCAAGCAGACAAAAATGAGTAAGGTGACAGCAGATTTGAAAAATACAATGAACAAAGTCAGTATGGTGGAATGTGTAGAAGCCTTTAACTGGCAACTGAAGAATACACATTCTTCCTAATCACACACGGAACACTTAGAATATCTGACCTTCTGCTAGGCCATAAAGGAAGTCTCAAGACACTGCAAAGATTCAGAATAAAAGAAACCATGTTCTTTAGCCACAATGGAACAAGGGTTGAAATCTAAAACAAAAAGACAACAAAACGAAGAAAAACTGGCTTGGGAATTTTAAAATATACTTCTAAAAAGTAACAGATCAAAGTAGAACCAAAAAAAAAAAATACTAAATACTCATACACAGCATAATAAAAACTTAGGCAACATCCCAAATGTCCATCAACAGCAGAAAGGGTAAATATATTCATACAATGGAAAGGAATCCACAATACAAAAAAACAGAGTAATGATACAACAACCTGGATAGCGCCCACAGACATTACACCCACTGGAAGAAACTGGACACAGCAGAATATACACCTTATTATTCTGTTCATATGATGTTCAAATACAGGCAAGCATCCTTGGTGATAAAAGGAAGAAGAATGGTTTCTCTTGGAAGAACATACTAACTATAAAGGGACATGAAGCAGGACGTCTTCTGGGGTGCTGGAAATGCTCTGGGGGTGGTTATGGGAGTATATGTGTATATAAAATTCATTAAGTCATAATGAAGACTCGTGTACTTTACTGAAAACTATTCCACAAGAAAAACAAATCTAAACAAAACAAAACAAATTGAAACTGAATGCAGCTAAAGCAATGTTGAGAAGAAAATGAATAGCCTTAAACATTTTTACTTGGAAAGAAGACTCAAAGGATAAAAATTAAGTAAGCATGCAACTTGAAGTTAGGAAAAGAAAAATGGAACAAATTCATACAAAAGTGTAGGCAATGATGAGAGACACTAAGAAAGATCTAACCCACCTTCTCCCCCTTTCCTAGGAGAATGCTGTCTCAAGAGACCACTTTTCTTCATACCTACATACTCCTGTCCACAGCTCCTCTCCTCTTTCTCTCCTGCCACCCCAAATCTCACCCCAATTGCCTGTCCCTATCTCCTCACTCTGGCTGTAGAAATTGGAGAAGCGGTCAAGGGCATCACAGAATTCAGTGGGAAGGCACTTTCTGGGATGGTACAGGTAGCAGAGTGGGGAGACCGGCCAGCAGCGTGGTGACAGGACCAGTATGGAAACTGTTGGACTTGAATCTTCAATAAATAGTTCTTTCTCAGCCTCCTCTTCCTCTGCTTCCTCCTGAGAGACAGAAGGATTTCAAGGGCTCTTGGGCTCCCTTCTTTGGTCTAGTCTTTTGCTCTCCTATTCTCCCACTCGTTTCCCTTGCTCTTACCTCCTCTTCTTCCAGGCCCTGTTCCTCCTCATTCTCCTGCTCCAAGAGCTGCTGATCGAGCCGCTGGAGCTGGAAGAGGTGGAACTGGCGCTGCAGCTCCTCGGACGTGTTCAGGCTGCATAGCATCTGCTGGGGGAGGCGGTTGGGGAAGCAGAGGCCAATCTGCTCCAGCACGGCCCCCTCCAGCCAGCTCGAGCCCACGCTGAGGAGACGGTCGGCCATGTAGTGCCTGCAGCACATGCAGAGTGGACCGAGCCTCAGTGCAGCCGCTCACTAGGCCAGGGGTCCTGCCACCCCATCCAGAACGTAGGTTCCTCTCTTGCAGCAGGCCTGGGTCACAGACCCTGCCTCCCCCCTCACTCCCTGCTTCCTTTCCACCCCTGTCCCACCCATCTCTGTATCTTAATTTCTCCTCTCCACTGCCTCCTCCCACCTCTTCCCACCAAGCCTCAAATCTTCACCCTCTCTAGACTTTACCCCTCTCCTCCCCTACCTCTTAGACCTGCACTCACTGGTAGAAGTGCTCAAAAGTAGTAGCCAGCTCCAGGCCAGAAAGGACCATGATGGGCTCCAGGTGCCGCTGAAGCCGCCCCAGCATTTCCACTCCAGGGGCTCCGCCAACCAGGCCGCCCTGGATCTGCTGGTCGATGTGCCTGGCAAACTGCTCACTTATCTGGGGGCAATGGAAAGGGCACCGGCCAACCATGAAGAGGGCATGGAGCAGGAGAGGGGGTGCTGAGAGGAGTGAGAGGCAGAGAAAGAGGCGAGCGTGCACCAGCTGACCTGGCGACTGGGAGGCTGGAGGTACTCACGTGGGCAGCGGTGAGAAAGGACTGCTGGAGCAAGGCGCCCGAGAAGCCACTGCGCAGAGCCACCGTGAAGGCTGCCCGAGGCCCAAAGAGCTCTGAGCCTGCTCTCTGCAAATGCTCATAGAGCTTACAGTATCGAGGCACGAAGTCGGGGGCCCTCCAGGCTGCAGCCAGGAACCTGCTGACCTGAGAAGGGAGGAGAAGGACCAGCAGATGCCGCAGGCTGGCTGTGGCCCCGTCTCGGACCGCAGCTTCCTTGCTCTCACCTGTCCCTGCACCACGCTCAGCCAGCACTGCGTTATGTTCCTCAGGCTGCTGCTGGGAAGGGCTGCTGAGGGCCCAGGGCTCCGGTCCCGGGTCTTACTGTTCTTGCTGACTGTGGAGACAGAGGGCAAGAGAAGCGGCTCTGTTTCAGCCCTGGAGTGAATCAGGGGTCTAGGGTACCGACCCCTGGAAAGGCACAGAGCAGAGCACTCAGGGAGAGCAAGATCCAAGATGGGGAGGAGCCAGGCACCACCACTGCCCAGTTTCTTAGCTCGAAAGGCCATTGCTGGGACTTACTGGATTGAGTGGATGGCTCAGGAGAAGGCTCGGGCGGAGGCTCCACGTGTACCAGCAAGTGACAAAGGCGACGAACTCGAGAGGCAAAGGGTGCTGCTCGACTCAGGGGGTCCTGAGAGCTCTGCCTTTGCTCTAAGTACTGATCCAGCAGCCAGCCTAGGGAGCTCACACCCTCTGTATCTAAAAGAAGACAGGTCAGAAACAGATGTTGGGAAATAGGGGGACAGAGAGCCCAGGAAAAGGAGAGAGAAGGCCCAATTACACAAAAAAGTCAGAGGTGGCCGGGCCCGGGCTTACTTCAGCTGGAGTCTGGGTGGGTGCTAAGCAGGTGGGGGTGGGGTGGAGGAGAAGATTCAAATACCAGAGTCTCAGGGAGCAGTCCCTGGGGCAGGAAGGAGAGGAACACTGAGGTGACAGGCCTTCAGGGATAAAGACAGGGACCAAGAGAGCCAAGAGCGTTAACTCAGGTGATCCCTGGGAATCATTATGAGGGGCTGGTTAGTGGGGCCAGGGGTCGGGGTGGTTACCGGGGGAGGTGATGTTCTGCACCAGGGGGCTGACCAGGGCCTCCCAGCAGGTCTTGCCCAGTGCTTGGGCGGCCTCGTCATCAGGCAGGAAGCGATCAGCAAAATTCTGCTCGTGGCGCAGAACCCTGTTAAGTCTGGGGATAAGGAGTATGGTCAAGGGTTTAAGGCACAGGTTTCTCTGCGGCCTCTACTCAAGTGTGGTCAGCTCCCACTCTTGTTGGGCTCGGTCCCCTAACCAGCCTGCTGCCACCAGCACACACTTGTGTGTTTCCCTTTCCCTCATGTCCTAGCTGCTGCTTTACCTGCAGAAGTCTCCCATCACCTACTTTTTTGAAAAGGATTTATTTATTTATTTGAGAGAAACAGTGAGTGGGAGAGAGAGGGAGAAAGAATCTGAAGCAGACTCCATTCTGAATGCACAGCCCAATGTGGGGCTCAATCCTATGCCTGTGAGTTCAGGACCTGAAGCAAAACCAAGAGTCCAATGCGACTGAGCCACCCAGGCACCCCTCCCACCACCTCCTTCTTAACAGTGTCCTCCCAGTGTATTACCCTCTCTTCCCCCCAACCCAGCCCCCTGCCTGCACCACCCACCGGGGACAGAGCTGGAGGAGGCGCTTGCGGTCCTCTGCTATGTCCCGGCTCCAGGCTTGTGCCCGAATGGTATAGAAGAGACATGTCCGGCGACACAGCTGCTCCCGGAAAAGTGGCCAGAAAGTGGGCTTGGGGCCCAGAACCTCCACACCTCGAACCCGGGTGTCGATGCCGCCCTGTAACATGCAGACTCATCTACCACCTAAGCCACCCAGCCACCAAGTGCTACCACAAGAAAGCCAGGTCTCGTGCCCTGAGTTCCCCGGAGGCCCATGAGACATTCCCACATCTCTGGAACTCAAGAGGCTCCCGGGTCATCCCCCAGCAGATGCGTGGCCTGAGCCTGGCCCCCGCACGCTGGGGGACGCAATCACTGTGAACACCCTGTGCTACCCCTGTGCTAACATGGTCCCCAGCCCAGCCTCCTCCCTCACCCCACCTGCTGGCAGCGCTTTATGCGGATCTGGATGATAGGCCAGAAGCGGTTCAGGTTCTCCAGGAGGACCACCCGGCTGGCAGAAGGCATCACATTGACCTGATGGGGAGGGGAAAAGGAGAAAGGACTGTCCATCTCCGGCAGTGGGGTTGGAGGGACTACTGTGATGGTGTGTGTGCTTTACTCATGCATTGAGCCCACAAACCCGTGCCAGTCTGCTTGGTCCCCTAACCAGCTTGCTGCCAAGCACAAGCACTTGTCACACACACTTGTCACCTGTATTCCCCTCCCCTCCATGAACCCTGCTCTCACTGCTTAGGAGGCAAAGCCTTCCTGGGAGAAAGAACGTGGGAATCCTCCAGGGATTCTCTTCCAAAGAGGTCCGGGGACAGAAGGATGGGGAGTAAGATCAAGGTGGGGGGCACCAGGGTCCCCACCGTGTTGAGCTCAGTGCTGATGGAGCTGGCACTATCGCCTCCAAACACCACCACCCTGGCCGGCATGTAGCTTGAGTCCTCACTGGCCACGAGCAAAGTCAGCTGCCTGGGAGAGGACAAAACAGTCCGTTAAAACCGGAGCCCTGCTTTTCGAAATGACTTCAACCCACCACTGCCTTCTCAGACTCCTGTCCTTCTGCTGCCTCCTTAAGTGTCAGTCTTCCCAAAGCCTCTGCTCTCCTCTTACCTTCCCTTAACGTGACTATTTAAAACCATAGTTTCAACCCAAAACTAATATCCTTATGACTCCAAATCCACACCTCTACCCTAGACAGCTCCTCTCAGCTCTCACACTATGTACCCAACACACACGTCCATGTCAGACTCCACAGGCCCCTCAAAGTCAACAGGCGTAAATGGAACCATCAATCCATCCACAGAAGCCTGTCCTTCTTCCTACATGCCTCTCGGGAAGAAAACTGCCATCTCCCTAGAGCGCTCTGTCACTGTGACTTCCCCCATTCACAGCTTTCCTGTCAATGGCTCATCTGGGAGACTCTGGCCCTTGAGATCTGTCAGTCCACCACTCTGTCGCAATGCTCATTCCCTCTGCCTAACTGAAGACATTCATTACTCAATGAGACCACACATAAACCTTCCAGCTCTCCAACCCAAACTCCCAGGGTG
Organism: Mustela nivalis; assembly: GCF_964662115.1. Taxonomy (NCBI): domain Eukaryota; kingdom Metazoa; phylum Chordata; class Mammalia; order Carnivora; family Mustelidae; genus Mustela; species Mustela nivalis. Next base: position 88,819,912 of record NC_139024.1, on the reverse strand, counting down.
ACTTTTTTTTTTTTACAGCTTTTACTTATTTATTTGACAGAGAGAACACAAGCTGGAGGAGAGGCAGAGGGAGAAGCAGACTTCTCACCAGGCAGAAAGCCCGACGCAGGGCTTAATCCCAGGACTCTGGGACCATGATCTGAGCTGAAGGCAGACATTGAACCGGCTGAGTCACCCAGGTGCCCCAAGGGTGACTCTTCTAAATACTACTAATAAAAAAATCTAGGGGCGCCTGAGTGGCTCAGTGGGTTAAGCCTCTGCCTTCAGCTCAGGTCATGATCCCAGGGTCCTGGAATCAAGGCCCGCATTGGGCTCTCTGCTCAGCAGGGAGCCTGCTTCCCCACCCCCCCACCCTGCCTGCCTCTCTGCCTACTTGTGATCTCTGTCTGTCAAATAAATAAATAAATCTTTAAAAAAAAAATCTAGTTTTGTCTCTTCTCTTCTTTATCTTTTTTTTTTTTTAAAGATTTTATTTATTTATTTGACAGACAGATCACGAGTAGGCAGAAAGGCAGGCAGGGAGTCTTCTCTTATTTAAATCCTTCAGTGGCTCCCCCAGTTTCAGAACAAAGCTCAAACTTCTTAGCTCACAAAACTCTCTGTGGTCTGGCTCTGCCTAGTTTTCTGGCTTTGTCTCCTGCCATTTCATGACATACACCCTACTTTCCAGCCAAACACAGTCACTTAAACTTCCCCCAAACATGTCATTGTGCTTCTTACTTCCATTTTGCACATATGCTGTCCCTCTGCCTGGACTAGCCAATGTCCTCTCTTTATACATCTTTATATAGCTTATTTCAAAGCTCAGTTCATTTAACCCCTCCTTATGGAAGCCTTCTCTCACCTCAGGGTCTATGTTATTTTTTCTTACTCTTAACTGATTTTCCAGCTAGCTCCCCTACAAGACCACAAGTTCCCTGAAGATGGGTACCATATCTTACTGTGCTCAGAGCCCCAGACTGGCCTAGTGCCTGACACAGAGTGTACATTAAACAAGTACCCATGGAAACAGTAAATAGGAAAATTCTCAATATCCCTCAACACCAGGCACAGGGCAGTGACATCTGTTCCTGGCAGGAGGAGTCATGTATATGGGCGCTTGGAGAAGGTATACTGGGGTGTCTCAAAATATCCACGCATACATGTGTGTGCAAGCACGTGTGTGTGGGCATGTTCCTACCTGACAAGAACGCCCCGGTGCATGTGCAAGGTGATGTAGTGGGAGCCGGTACTACCATTGGACTCCCAGTAGGTCTTGGGGTTGCGATCCGTCAGCTTGCTGGCCCGGTGAGGGTTGGAGGACACCTCTACCTTCTCCCAGCACTTGTCCTCCTTCACCTCCACACTGGAGCCTGGGGGTGAGGGGCAGGGGTGGCCGTCACAGCCTGGTTAGTTGAGAGGGAAGATAGGCAAGGGACGGGGAAAACAAATACTGGGGTGCAGGCCAGGAGAAAGCAGATGGGGGCACAGACCCTGGCAGAGATGCCTGAGGAACACGTCAAAGAATGGGATGTTGATGGGTTGATGGGTCCGTCTGTGGTCTTCGATCTGGCCCAGCACCATCTGCAGCCAGAAGAGCAGAGAGAAGGGGCACGGGGAGGAGGGAAGAATATGAAGAACACAGAGAAACACATGTATGGAGAACAAGCCAAGGGGCAAAAACACTCAACCCTCTTCTTCACACATTTGGGCAGAACAGGACGATCGTTGGGTAACAGCTGAGAAACATGTGCCCAGATTTGCCGCCACTTGTGCCAAACAGGGACCCACAATGAATCCCCTTCCCCTCCTTCTGGCTTATGTTCTCCCTCAGCTCTGGTCCCCAGAGTCTCCTCACCTGAATGCAGCCAGCCAAGATGCTGGAGGTGAGGTTGCTGTAGAGCTGGGCATGTTTCTCACATTCTGTCACCAGGTCCCGGAGCTCACAGGCCAGCAGCAGCTGAGCCGAGTGCTTGTCCAGGACTTTGGAGAGGGCCTCCTTGGCTCCCAGGCAGCAGAGAACCACAGCGTAGTCCTTATGCATTGAGGCCAGGCGATGCAGAAAGCAGAGCAGCTCCTGGACGATCTGAGCCCAGAGCCACAGGGATTAACGTATGGGAAACAAAGGGTGGGCCCCGGAAGGGACGGGGGGCGGGGGGGCTTTAGAAAAGAGAACATGATGGATGAGATTTGGGAGAAAGTTGAAAGCACAGGGAAAGGAGAGTAACCAAGAAGGTTGGGACAGAGCAGTAGGGTGCTGGGACCCCCCGAGCTGGCAGAGCCTGGGCACAGCTTCCAACGCTTCTTCCTGCCGGGCCAAAGCTCTCTCAACAAGCCACCTCGGTGCCTGAGCCTCGGTCCACAACGCACAAACCCAGAAATGTGGAGAAACATTTGGACTGGTGAGTGTGGGCTTCTCCTAAACCCAGAATCTAAAATCCAGCTGCTGCACCCAAAAGGTTTATACTTCAAAGGCCCCAGTTCTGAGGACTCTTAGAGGACAGTCCTTCCTCTCCGCCCCTCTCCCTGTTCAGACCCACCTAGAAAGGCTGCACTTGACCATCCAAAGCCTCAAAAGGTAGCTGATGCCCCAGAAGCTACCTTTCCCTCCCTCACCCTCACCAGGGCTCTGGTACCTCAGAGTCACTGCTAGGGCCACTGAGACAGTTGAGGCAGGGCTCCAAGACCTCGTGCCAGGGGAGGACCATAGCCTCAGGGTGATCTAGCAGCCGGGTCATGATCCTGGTGAGGGGAGAGAAACAAGCAAAGTCCCTGCGGTCTGTTGGCTCCCCCCACCTCTGATGCATGGGTGCCCCAAAAGGCCCCCTCTCACCTCAGTGTGGTCAGCAGCAGAGTTTTGTTGGGCCCCGGGGCGTCCAGAGTCCTCAGCAACAGGAGGAAGGGCTGGGTCTCCTGCTGGAGGCGCTTGAGGAGGGGCCTCACGGCGCCCCCTGGGCCACCCTCGCGGCACAGCACCCGCTCCAAGCCCAGCAGGAGCTCTGCAGACGGGCCCCCCACCAGGGATCGGATCAGGCGCTCAGGGGACCCATCCTGGCCCTGGGCACCAGGGGTTTCCAGTGCTGCTGCCCGGCACATGCGAGGAAAAAAAACGAGCATGAAAAGGAGGCATGCAAATTGGTCAAACCGAGAACTAGGCAGGTCCAAAAAATCACCCTTCAGTTTTCCTCCTGTCAGGAGGATGTGTGTAGTTCGTACCAAACTGTGGGGGATTTTCTGGCCCCAGATCTATAGCTAGGTGCCATCTGGGGAAAAGCTGAGTATGGCGAACACTGTCATGTTCAACACAAGACATTTTTAAACTCATACAGTTATACAATGACCTGTTATTATTAAATAGTAGCTATGCTGTTACATCAGCCAGTAAGTATAAGGTGTTATAATCACATCCCCCTACTATCTAGCCTGGTGGCATCACAGATTTGATTTTTAAGTAATTTCTACACCCAACGTGGGGCTGGAACTTACAACTCCAAGATCAAGAGTCACCGGGCCGACTGACTGCGCCAGCCAGGCACCCTGCATGCTGGCTTTAGACACATAATTTTCCTTACCTATTCTAGAATCTCCTCCTTTTGGCCAGGAAGTTCTACTTAAGATTTAACTTGAGCGCCAGAACCCTGATTCATTTCCTGGAGGTTCATCGCATCTTTCCAGGAAGGGGCTAGTACATAAGCCTTAGCCCTCCTGGCCACAGGCTGGTACCAGCTGGTTCCTCGAAGAATTGACCCCCCCACAATGGTACCTGTGCGCTCAGGACTGCCTGGTGGCTCTGAGTAGCGATTGAGAAGCATCATGAGGATGGTGCGTGTGGTAGGCATGGGCTCGGTCCCTGGTGCTATCCCAGAGTGCCTGAACAAGGTGTCTCTCAGCTCTCGGGTTATGATCTGGTCCCCTAGAGTATGGTGGTTGCACAGAAGCAGGTTGAGCAGGAGCAGACCGTTTCTCACTGCAGAGGAGCACCTGGGAGGAGGGAAGCAACCCGGGGAGAAATGGAAAGGAAGTGAACAGAAAGTGAGCAGAAAGACAGCACAAAGGGGAAGAGACTGTGGCTGGGGAAGGAGGAGAAGGGCTCCAGGGCTCCCTCTGAGGCCAGGACATCCGGTTCCCTGACCTCAGGTCACTCCTCCCAACCCCAGGAAGGAAGGTCAGCATGCCCTGCTCTCTCTGGGACTCTCTCTCCTCCCCTTCACTTGGTCCCTCTTCCAACAACAGTCAGAGGGGGCCACCACCATTTCATCCAGATGTAACAACATAAAGGGAATTTCTGTGAAGCCCATGAGATGTGGGCAGGGTAGCAGAGGGGCCTGGGGCTTAGCGGGAGTTTGGAGGGTGATGCCCTGACCCCTCTGTGTTCAGCATCAGGATCACGGCTGCAGGGACAGTAAGGAGCAGGCTCTCAGAGCCTGGGCGGGTGGCTGAGTCAATGCTGGCGAAGATCTCTCTGGTCATCTGGGCATCAAACAAAGGATGGATAGAATCTCGGCCAGAAACAAAAGTGGGGATCTCCGAGGAACTGGCAATAGCCAGCATCTTCAGTGCCTGCAATGGGGATGTGGAAGCAGAGTTAGCTGTGGGCAGGGCATGAAAGCCTGGCTGCTCTTCAGACGAGGAGCACCTAGCTGGCCCGACAGGAAAGAGCCTCCCAACCTCGCCCTGGACTAGCCTGCTCTCAGGGGACCTGTGCACCTGTCCGCACTGTTGCCATTATACTGTCGAAACCCACCATCAGCACCGATCTGGATAAAGCCTACCCGCCCTCAGGGATGCCGGTCTATACAGAGCACATCCTGCCCACACCTCCTATCAGCCAGCACTTGTTTCTGGAGTAGTCAGGAAGCCAATTCTTCTGTGAGCTCCCCCAAATGGGGCCCCCCCTTCCCCATCTTCTGGGCCCTGGGAGTGGGGGCAAAGCACCACATCAGGCAAGGGGATATTTTCTACATAAGGGTACCACTCGAATGAAAGTGTGAAAAATTACTTCGTCGCATGCAGAAAATTAGTCTCTAACCAAACACTTCACTGTAACTAAAAAGACACAGGAAATTCAACATACCAAAAAACTCAACTCGGGATCTTCTCTCCATACTTATTCCTCCTCCCACATGCCCCCATGCATGGAGTAAATGGCCTCCTCCTCCCCTCTGCTACTCGTTTTAAACCTGAGAGTCGTTCTTAAAAGTATGTTTCTCCCTTTCTTCCAAACATGCACTCAGTCTCCAAGACTGGACAGCTGGAACCTTCAACACACCCCCTGCATCTCTCATCCCCAGGTCTCTTCCCTGTTTTTCCTGGTCTAAATCATCACAGCACCTCCCTGCTCCTTTTTTTTTTTTTTTTAAGATTTTTATTCATGACAGAAAGAGCACAAGCAGAAAAAAAAGCAGGCAAAGAGGCAGACTTCCCGCTGAGCAGGGAGGAGCCCAACTTGGGTCTCGATTCCAGGACCCTGGGATCAGGACCTGAGCCAAAAGCAGACGCCCAACCAACTGAGCCACCCAGGACCGCCCCCACCCAACAACCTGTCCCTCTCGTCCATCACTCTCTCCCGCCAAGCCCAGTCCACTCACCGCCAGCCCAGCCTGCTGCACCAGGACAGAAGTCTTATATTCTTGCATGCAAACCAGCACAGCATAGATGCCGCCCTCCCTGGCAAACAGTGGGCGCCACTCGTGCTTGGTCATGAGCAGGTAGAGGAGGCGCAGGGCCAGCACCACCACCATCTTCTCTCCCACCTGGTTGGTCAGTAGCTCCACCAGCGTCTTCACAAGCTTCTCTCTTAGAAGAGACATTGGAGTTCCCCATCCCAAAAGTCACATCTGACTCCCTGCACTGTCCTCTCCACCCCTCTCCAGCCTGCTCTTCTCCTCCGGCCCTTTCCTCTCCAGGCTAACTGACTGCCTCTGACTTCTCACCGTGTGAAGGAGGCCGTGGGGCAATGTGGTCCCAAACTCTGGCTCACCTGTTCACATAAATCCATAAACTCAATGGAATTCTAATCACAATACCATAGGAAATAAGAACAGTCAAGAAATGTTTAGAAAGAGCAGCAGACCTGTGGGCTAGTTGTCAAAATATGAACTCGTGAAAATTAAAACTCTAAGAAACAATGCAGGGTGGATACAGGTCGCTAGATAAGGAAGGCATCCCAGCCAGTGAGAACTGCAAGAGCCACACAACCCATAAGGTGGGGACACCCAAAACAGTTACAGCAGGGACTCTGCCTCACTCTGTCAGCACAAGGATACTGCAAAAAGATTTTAAAATATTTAGAAAATAAAGGGAAATATTTTTTATAATCCTGGAGTCGGACAGACCCATTTAAAACCTAGAAGCCATTCAAAAGTTTAAAAATATTCTGCCCTAAAATCCTAAAACTGTCTGCAAAGTGAAGAGAGAAGCAATGTGAGGGAAAGACAGTCCTTCGGAAATGCTGATCTTTGGGGGAAAAGTGGCACTCCAGAGTCCCTAGATTACACTGGGCATCGCAAGAAGGAAAAAACTGGAATTATCTTTCTCCACAGTGAGAGAGATGCATCTTGAGGAGGTGGCCTGGGAAAGTTCTGTCTTTATTTGTCTTTTCTCAAGAGCTTTATGATGACAACAACATGAATCAAATGGACTTCCTATATAAATCCCCTTCTGTAGCCAGGATTTACTATAAACAAGTTAATACCCATCAGTCATACATATGAATGGATATAGAAATGTAAATAAGAACGTTTACCGAAATGTTAACAGTGACTCTCTCTGCAAAGGGTTTTCAGATGGCTTTTACCTTCATAATTTTCTAACTTTTTTTTTTTTTTAAGATTTTATTAATTTATTTGACAGAGAGAAAGATCACAAGTAGGCGGAGAGTCAGGCAGAGAGAGAGGAGGAAGCAGGCTCCCGCTGAGCAAAGAGCCCGATGCGGGGCTCGATCCCAGGACACTGAGATCATGACCTGAGCCGAAGGCAGCGGCTTAATCCACTGAGCCACCCAGGCGCCCCAATTTTCTAACTTTTTTATAGGTGGCATATATTATTTCATATTCAGAAAAGAGTTAGTAAGATTTGGGGGGAAAAAGCAAGATATACGAAATATAAATAACAGATTAATATCCAGATTGCCTACAAATCAGTAAGAAGAAAACAAAGATCCAGTAAGAAAATGGGCAAAGGAAAAGAACAGATTATTTATACAAGAAGAAACACAATAAATACATGCAAATATGCCTAACTTCACTAAAACTAAGAAATTAAAATAAAGATACCAATCATTTAAAATTCTGCCAATCTGATAAGCAAGCAAACAAACAAAAAGATAATATCCAGTGCTGGCAGACGTGAGGAAAACAGATCCAGTAGAACACTGTATTTGAACTTGGAGATAATCCTATTTCAGAATCCTGTGCAGCAGTGAGAGTAATGAGGCAGCTCTGTGTGGACAGGCATGGAGAGCCCTCTCAGACAGACTGAGTGTTGGGGGGAAAGTTGTAGAAAAATGTAGCATGATTACACAGATTTATTTTTTTTTAAAGATCTTATTTATTTATTTGACAGAGAGAGATCACAAGTAGGCAGAGAGGCAGGCAGAGAGGGAAGAAGAAGCAGGCTCCCTGCGGAGCAGACAGCCAGATGGTAAACCTGGGGAAGGTCTGAAGAATCCCCAGCAGACTGACGGAAAGGGACTCTGTCTTTTCCCTCTATGCTCTTTTACATTCTTCAGATCTTTTAAAATGAGAACACATTTGTGTATAAGTAAGAAGCGGCTTAAAAACAAAAGAACATTTGAAAATAGAAAATAAGAAGGCATAAAAAAGAAAAGAGGAAAAGAATTCAGGGGCACCTGTCTGGCTCAGATGGAAAAGTGTGCGACTCTTGATCTTGGAGTCATGAGTTTGAAACCCATGTTGGGTGTAGAGATTACTTAAATAAAGAAGAAAAAAGAAAGAAAGGGGGGGGGAGGGAGGAAGGAAGAGAGAGAGAAAAAGAGAGGAAGGAAAGAAGGAAGGAAGGAAGGAAAGAACCCAAGCTCCAGGGCCCAAAAGAGCTAGGTTTGAATTCTGGCTCTGCGAGTTAAATTTTCTAAAGTCCGTTTTCCCACCAATGGCATAAGCAGAGCATCAACTCTTCCTCAGGAAGGACAACAGAGAGGAGGATTTAATGAGAGAATGCAAACAAGACTTTAAGCACAGAGCCTGGCACAGAGTAAGTCCTCCAAGGATATCCCACATCCTCTGCTCAGCTGCTGGCTGCTCTCGGGCTGACCCTTCTTTCACCCTCAGCCTTTCAAATTCCCCTAGAGCTCCTTCTGTCCCTACCACCATCCTCCCCCAGTGGCAGCTTAACCCAAAACACCTTCCCTCCCCACATTCTAACTAACCTCAGGGATCTGTCAGGACGGACCAGAGGGTGGTCCCGCTCAGTGACCTCCTCCACGGCCTGAGAGAGGGCACAGAGCCCTGAAAGCTGCAGGTTTGTGTCCAAGCTGGACATCTGCACGGTGGCCACGACCGCTGCCACATGCTGATCCAGGGAGCTGCGCGGACCAGGACCTCGCAGGCCTCTAGCCATTTCTGAAATTGGTGAGAGAAAGGTAGTGGCTTAAAAAAACAAACAAACAAACTGAGTCTCCTCCAAGTTGGAAGTCTTTAAAGGTCAAGCTGAGTTATCCTACTGATACTGTAATACATTATTCATTTCTGTAGCTTGCATTCAGAGCTTTTCCAATGCTGCATGAGGGATTTAATAGCCAAACAATGAAGATGAAGATATTCTAGAAAACGGAGCCTCCTTTTCCACAGATACTGAGGGGAGCAGCAATTGGTTGGTTAGATATACTCAAGGTCAAAGGAAGGAAGATGGAAGGCATGCTTCCAGAGCATTCTCCCATGCAACAGCAACCATAGTCCACAGCTCTACCCGGACTATTTCTGTGGGGACTACCCAGGACTCGTTCCAACTTCTTTGCCCTCCCCTCCCAGCACCTGACTCACCACTGGCTGCCTCCTTCATCTCAGGGGGCAGAGCCATCCCCTCCATCACCAGAAGCTGGTTGAACAGCTGTGAGTCACTCTGTGCCATGGGGGGCTCAGTTTTTCCCTTGGCAGGTTCTGCATCTGCCCTTGGGGGCTCAGCTTTTGCTTTGGGTGACTCGGTCTCCTCCTCGGAGAAGGTGGCCTCCGACTTGGACTCCTCTTCTGCATCTAAGGTGCAGGAGTGACTTCGTGATGAAGACGAGATGCTAAGTTCATCAGGCAGCAGCCCATACTTGGTGTAGATTTGGGAGCTGAGCAGGTCCCTGAGGGCGCTGCCCTCAAACCGACTGCTGAGTACCTGCAGCAGACCCTCAGCCATCTCCACGGGCACAGAGAGGTCACCCAGGGCCTTGTCACCCAGGGTCTGTCAACAGAAGGTATGTACATTAGGAACAAGCAGACACAAAGGTCCTGGGGACAGGAACAGAGAGGGTGGCTGGTCCCCACCAAGCCTTGCATACCAGACCTCACAGCACTTGTCTCCTTCTCCAGCAGACCTCCCTCATACTCTCTAATCTCTAGTTCCAGCCTCCCCCTGAGCACCCCCTTAACTAGAACTCCCTTAGAGAATCCCACCTCCAAACCCACTACAAACCCAAGTATCTCAGGCCTATGATACCTCATCCAGGTTCTCCCGAAGATTCTGGAAAATTGGCTGCTGCTCACATATGTCCAGCTTCCTGATGAAGAAGAGCAACTCCCACCACTCCGCTTGGGTCAGGTATCCCAACTGCCCATTCTTCTGAGGCTCAGGCTGGAGGTACGGCAAAGAGTAGAGCCCATCCAGAGGTTTCCAGTCCCAGGAGGGAAGTGCTAAGGATACAGGAACGGGAGTGTCATCATTCAGCAGGAACAGAGGGCATTTCTGAATCTCTGGGACAGCTCCTGGTCAGGAGTGACTACATCCCATTCCTACTCCCCTGTTAAGAGACATGCTATCCACTTCCCTCAAAGGCTCACCTGTGCCCAACAGAGGAGCCCCTGACCCCTTCTCCACAGCTCCTGAAGCAGCGTCCTCGGCAGCTTCCTCAGGGCCCAGGATCTCTAGCATGTGCCAATGTACCCAGTAGGTGCGGCCGGTTGACTGCCAGAAGACCTGGTATGGAGGAAGCAAGAAAGAGGCAAAGAAGAGGCTTCTGAGCCCTGGGTGGTGTAGGCTTAGGAGGACAAGGCTGGGCCCGGAGCGGGGACACATAGTCCTCAGATGCATAGCTGGCTAGCTTCAAAAAGCCTCGGTAGAGCAAAAGGCTCCCTTCCGCTATGGGATGGGCCCTGCCACTCATCTCCTAACCCTGATGGCCAATGCTCTGACACTCCCTCCCAGCCAACTCCCTGGGTGGAGGAGCAGGGAGTGTCTCCAGGTACCAGCTCTGCTTCCTGGGTGTAAGTCTCTGCTTGGCCCCACAGCCCACCGCATTTTCTCAGCCCTCCAAATTTTCCCAAGCCCTTCTCAACTGCTGACCCCCTTTAATCACTCCAATCTGCACAGGAGTTTTCTCGGGGGGGGGGGGTGGCCTGCGAGGGACCCCTGCTTGGAAGCCCCAGTTATGATCCCCCCAGCTAGTTTCCCATGCACCCTCGCTCACCTGCACAGGGGGCACGCCATTGTTGCTCTGGCGGAACTCGCCCTCGTCCCCAGCGCTGACCTCCTCATAGTCATCCAGCATGCGCACTCGCATCCCCGCCTGCAGCGTCTCTCGCACGTACTCACCATAGCCACAGCGGCTTGAGAATTCAGAGCGTTGGCGGAAGATCCGCTCTTGCCTTCTGGGGGCAGCAACCATGGTGGGGAGCAAAAGGCTAGGGCCTGAAAGGCAGGGCTGAAAGATGGACCGGGTGGGCCGTGGCAGCAACGTGCTCTGTTCGCTGAGGTTCCGGGCCCAGCCCATGCTCCGCACCAGCTCAGAGATGAGGTTACCCACAGCCATACTGAACTCCAGCTCCCGCTGCCCCCGGCTTTTCTCCCGGCCGAACTCCCTGGAGGACAGGGAGCCTCGGTCGCCAGCCCCGGGTTCTGGGCTGTTATTCAGCTGATCCAGCAGGGAGGTGACACACAGGTAGCGTTTTACCAGGGAGAAGAGCAGCTTTCCTGGGATCTGTAGGACACAGTCTGTGGTGTAGGTTCATCTTCTCCCAGGTTCAGTCCCTCTCCTTTCCCCATAATATCATTCTCTACAGAGAAATACGAATGCCTATCCCCACACTTTGAGAAGGTCTCAAAATGTGATTTATAGGACGCACAAGGAGTGTCTTCAAAGAGAGATTCCTGGGTTCTAATCTGAGAAATTCTGAGTGGGGAAGCAAGCATGACCCTTCATCTTAACAAACTCCCCAAGTGGCCCTGGGGCGGATGCATGATCCCGAACCACGTTTTGAGAAGCGATGCCCTTGGCCTTGTACATGGCATTTCCCCCACAGCTGCCGGAGTACCTGAGGCAGATGAATGCCCTCAAAGGCCATGCAGTGCTCCTCAGAGGAGGTGGTCTCTGCAAACAGCTCCAGCAAAGTATAGCGGCTGTCAAAATCCATGTGCTGCTCGATGCCATCTTGCTGGCTCAGTGACAGAAGGACGTGAGCCCGACTCCCTGTAATCCACACCCAATCTTATCTTCTCCTCAATCCCCAAGACTTTCCCCTGCCTTTCCTAGACTATCTAACCCCTACCCTAGAGGTTTCCAAACTTATGACGGAGGCTCACAGTAAGGCATATAATTTCCATGGTAACCCGATACAAATATACACGCATATGACCAAAACGTATATTTTATGCCACAAAACTTACCTTACCAAGTGCTACCTGCTAGTTATTTTACATTAAAAAACATGTTGGTTGTAATCCACCAAACTGATGTCACAATCAATGAATAAATCTCAACTGACCGTTTAAAAATATAAACTTATTCTCTTTTCTGCCACTGCACTGAGAATGGACAGATAAATTTTTGGTGGGGGGGGGCAATGAATTGGTATTCACCAAATATTAGGTGTTCTTCCAGAGTTGGAAAATCCCTCTTCTTTCTGTTCTTACTCCTTGTGGCCCCATTCTCTCCAGTGCTTTCCTTCTTCCCCTGGCTGTCTCTTACCAGCATCGTGGGCTGCCAGAGCCTGTAGCATCTTGCCCGCACTCCGACGGATCTGAGGCTCAGGGTTGCATAACATGTGCATGAGCAGGTCCAGGGCTCCCGTCTCCCTGAAGACCCCAGTGAGGGGCCCGATGCTGGCATAGGCACTGAGCACATGGATGGTGTGAAGCACAGCGGCTGTGAGGCTCGAGGTCCCACCTTCTGCCAGCTGCCTGGCAGCCCTGCGCACCAGCGCCCGCACATCAGCCTCCATCTCTCCCATCGCTGTGTCATCCAGACCTCCTGGATCTCGGGGAAAGCTTCCTGAACCCCCAGCTGGTTCATGCTGAGGTCCCTTAGATAGTGCCCGCTCACCTAACAGCATGGGGCAGTTGGCGTAGACTTCGGGGGCTGACAGCCACATGAGGATGTGTTCTGTCTTGCCCTCTTCCACACCCACTCTGCCCACTTCCCCACACTTCAGAACACTCCATCGGATCAGGTATTCAGGATGCCCATCGTGCCCAGGCCGCTGTCGAATAAGCTCTTCGGGATAGGCCTGCAGCCGGGGCCCCAAGGGCACCATGAGGTCCCCGGTGCGCCGTTCCCCCACCATCCTGACCTCCTGGGACACACAAGGAGAAAGATAAAGGCAATGAGGGCAAGGGAAAAGACTACATGGAGGGGACAGAACCTTGAGACACAGATCGGGTGCAGGGTGACTGGTAAGCTGCCTGGTGGAACTTAAGAGAAAAACCCCAGAATGGGATGGAATACATAACTTGGAAATAGCAAGAGGATGAAATGAAGGGGTTTAAGAAATGGAAGAGGTTATGAAACAGGGTAAGAACAAAAAGGTCACAAAAAGAGTGAACTTAAGAGAAAAACCCCAAAATGGGATGGAATACATAACTTGGAAACAGCAAAAGGATGAAATGAAGGGGTTTAAGAAATGGTAGAGGTTATGAAACAGGGTAAGAACAAAAAGGTCACAAAAAGAGTGACCGCTAAGTAGGACAGTCTGGGCAAAAAGGCAGGGTGGCCATGGGATACAGATCAAGACTTCGAAAGATAACAGGGCTGAGCACGCAGGACAGCAGCAAGGAAGACAGTGGAGCCAGAGCAAATGAGGAAAGTGAGGGTAGAGGAGAGGCAGGGCAGGGAGTAAAAATGACAGCATAAAGCTGGAATATGGATATAAAGGAGTGGGCCATGGCAGATAGAATAGAGACAAAAGAAGGGTGGGAGGTGGGCCCCCACATCCAGATGGCTGGATGGGGAAAGTGTTTCAGGGTATTGTGAGCAGGAGAGGGGCCAAGGAGGCCAAATAAAATTATGGGAAAAAAAGACCAGGTTCCACCTGGCACGTAAGTTGTATGTCCGGCAGGGGTCTAAGGTAGATAGATACAGAGGTGGTAATCATGGAGCTAAAGGGTAAGAAATGAGGTCAGGAGATGATGAAGATGTTAGAGAGGCAATATAGCACAGGTGAGACTCAGGTGTGAGTCTGAATTCTGGCTCTTGCATTTATTCCGTGAATACTTTTGGACAAGTCCCTTCACCTTTGAACCTCAGTTCCCTCCTCTGTAACATGGTGATCGTATTGTAATGTTGTAGAAACTGAGTAAGATCATGTAGGTAGATCACCTAGAACAGCTGCTAGCACACAGTGAGAGCTCCCTAAACACAACCTAATATTATTCTTAGCTGGAGAAGGAAGGGGCAGGCCTCAGAAAAATTGTTATTAAGCCGGAAGATGATAAATGGGAATAGGAAGACCGCTATGCTGGCGATCAGTTAAAGGTACGGTTGGTATGTAGCAGTATGGGGTTAACTGGGGAGTGGTAAAAGTAGGAATACAGGGCATAAAAGATGACAGAAGAAAGGCGTGCAACGGAAGGGAAACATGGGATGTGGACCTCGATAGGGGCAGGGGTCCGGGTGGTATGGGGGAGGGGGAGAAAGACGGGAAAGTAATCGGAGATGTGGCGATAGAAAAATGATGAGCAGGGTGAAGTAAAACAACTGACAGGCCTAAATTTGGGGTAGGGAGGGGAGAAGAGGGAAATTATCATGGGCCCAGAATAGGAGCAGAAAACTAAGGTGTGGAGGTGAGGTCTGGACCTGGAGATGAGACAGGAGGTAGACGCAGGTAGCAAGGTCAGGCCCAAGCTTGCAGACCATCAGGGGTGCGGGAGGCCACTAGGGCAGCGGAACGGCTTTGGGGGGCGGGGTGAGGAGGAGGGGCGCGGTCCGAGGAGGCTGACAGGACCGGGCGAATCTCGGAGAGCAAGCCCTGGTTCTCCTCATCAGCCCCAGGAGAGCGGGTCAGGGAGGGGGAAGGGGACGCGTCAGGGACCAGGTCGCCGCAAGACTCTCCTCTCACCTCCCACCGCCCGGCTTGGCCCTCGCTGGGAGCCAGCGGCCGGTCCCGCCGTCCTGGCCCCGCCTCCTCAGCTGCTCCCTTCCGGGTCACACGGCCAGGGCGGGCGCGGCCCGGCTTCTACGGGGGCCCCAGCAGCCCACACCCGAGCGTGGCGGAAGGACGCGCGAGTGGAGCATGCGTAGTGGCCGCGCCGCTGCGCGCGGGGCGCGCTTCAGGCGGGGCTCACGCTCACAGACACAGCCCGCGCTCACAGTCACGTTGCTCCTCGCCGCAGGAGTACGCAGCCCTTTCCATCACTTTGGAAGCCCCCGTCGCATCCCGTGGGTTGGCCTTCCCGGTCCCTCTGAAAGCTCCACTCCCAACCCTGGAGCTGTTCTGTGAGTTTTCACTAGGTCACTTGGCCATGAGTTTCCCAAACCCTTCTGCAGTGCTTCGGATTGGTTGAGTCACTTTTCCTATTAATTAAAATCGCTCATCTCTGTGTTGGCCTAAAAACCTAACAAAGCCATGCAGAAAGACAAAGGCTGCCGCTCCCCGGGATATCCCTTCAATTAAGTTAAGGAGTTCCACAGCCCAAAGCACCCCTTAGTTTTGCTGTTCTCATCAGGCAGCCAGGCTTGCTTCTCAGAGCAACCTTTGGGGTTTGATTCGTGTTCATACTTCCCTCCCTCCCTATGCGGAAAAACAGAGGCAAAGACCCCCACAGTCTGTGCACAAAAATGATACATTTATTGAAAGAGTATTTTTTTTTTAATACAAAAGAAAGCTCTGTACATAGGACTGTGACCATGTCCACTATTCCTGGGTCAACATCCCAGGGGAAGTAGAAACCACACTGACATACTCCACATTCACGCATACACACACACACACACACACACACACTCAGGCACACGCACGCAAGCACACTCATGCGTGCGCGTGCACAATTCATGCACGCACATACACACTCCAGAGCCACCAAGGAAGGGAAACACCAAGGGTTGCTGCACATATAAATGCCACCTCATCCCTGACGCACAAATGTTCTCCCAAGGCCACGCTCACACAACACACATTATAAGCACTTTGCCTGATTCACTCACTGGGTCTGTCTTTTGTGGGAAAGAGAGGAGGAATTCATCAGTCTCCTCCTCTGGGTGGGGGAGTGGGGAGTGAGTGAGTGATCGTGGAGTGAAACAAGAGCAGAGAAAGGGGGCTGGGCAGTTACAGACCTGAGTCCCAAGCTCCCCCACTCTCTGACCCCTGATTTGCCATGCCCCAGCCTTGTAAGCCACCCATAAGCCCCAGCTATCTCCAGGAGAAAGCCCAGAATGGTGACTTCCATCTTGGCACCCCAAACCGGGGCAAGACAGCAATGGGGGTTAGAGGTTACAGGGGGTTCTCAAACGCGTCGGCAAATCATCCCCTTGATAACTAGGCTGTGCGCAAAAACTTCCCCCACCCCTTCACCTAATCACAGAAGCAGGATTGTTCCTCCTGAAGGCAGTCACGGGGGTTAATAAAACTCCACCCCAACTGCTGCCCTGTTCTGAAAAAGCTCCCTTTCTGGATAAAGGGGGTGAAGGTAGGCTCTGACACAGGGTAAAAGACCCTCCCCCTATGCTGGCCCATCCTCAAGGTCTACCCCAAAGGGGGCAGAGAGGGGTAGGGCACGGCCCCTGTACAAATTACATAAATACTGAGGTTACACTTAGAAAAATAAAGTCATTTTCTTCAAGGCTTTTTGTCTTAATTTAAAAAAGTTACAGTAGCTGCTCACTCCCTGGGAGAGCTGCCCCTTTCTGGCTCCCCTATCCCTATACTCAGCCCAAGAGCTGCTCCCATTTCTTCTGACCCCCATTCCTGCCTCTTACCCCCTCCCAGACCCCACCCTGCTCACTGCAACTTGGGCCCCAGGCAGCTGCAGGCCTGGGGAAGCACAAGGCTGCAATGCCCATGCGTGTGGCACAAATGAAGTCAGTTGCCTCTACCTGACACCCTCCCACCCCACCCCCACATTTGGTCTCCCTCTTCCCTCTCCCTTGCAACAGCCTTAAAGGGCAAAAAGAGACCCAGGGCTGTGGGTCACCCTCCCCACCCCGTTGGGGCATGGCCTGAGGGCCCCTCCCCCGGTTTTCTCCTGGAAACAACCCAGGACCGGGCAATCCCAGAATCTCCCCTACACACTGGTGGGCCCCGAGCTCGTGGGGTGGCTCTGTCCCCAGAGGCCCAGCCAGTTCCGGGGAGCCCCAGGGCTCCCCAGGGAAGGGGAGCTTGGGCAGGGAGGGGGACGAGAAAAACGCCATAAAAAAAAGTTTAAATATTTTAAAAATATATATTTATAGATTTGTTTTCACTTCGTCTCCTCAAATAAAAAGTTCAAAATCAACTTTAAGTAAAGCAGCTGGGAGGAAGGGGGCGGGAGACAGGGTGAGAGGGAACTCTGATGGTTCCCTCCAACCCAGGAGTCCCTGGAGTTCCGAGGGGATCAGCAAGGCAGGGCAGGGCAGCTGGCCCTGGGAACCTGCTCTGTGCACAGGTCCAGCTCTCAGAAGCTGCAGGGACAACGGGGCGGTGGTGTGATGGAAGAAGCCCCATCTCCCCAGGCGGCTCCCTGAGGGGCAGGGGTAGGGCTCTTCTTACCCAGCCTGTGACAGACACAATGCTGACATGGGGTCAGCAGTGAGGCTGGGAGAGGACCCCAACTGCTTCCTCAGGGGGAACACGGTGCCTAGTCCCACAGAGGCCTGTGTGTGGGAAGGTGGGGCACGGTCCCATTGAATAAGCTAATACTCATGGCAAACATGGAGCCAAGCTGGCGAGGGGAGTCTGAGGAGGGAGGACAGCCCCACCATCAACAGAAAAGGGGAGGTGGAGCTAGAAGGAGGGGAGGGTGAGGGAGGATGGGGTGGAGGGCAGGCTGGCCCATTTCTTTGGCTGGAGTGAGAGGGCTCAGTCCTGTGGCTGCCCACTCCTCCTCCCTGCCTCCCTCCTGCGGCCCGTCAACGTGTGTGTAAAGAAAACGTGAAAAGGCAACAATAAATAAGTGGTGCCATCCCGTGGGCCATCTGTCCAGGGTGGCAGGGCGGATCAGTCACTCTTGGCGCTGTGGGCGGCGTCCAGGTTCACCACCTGTAACTCGGTGAGGTTGCTGCTGCTCCCAGCCTGCTGCCCTATCACAGCCATCTGGAGGGAAGGGGTGTGTCAGGAAGAGGGAGCAGGAACTGACCAGATAGCTCAAGCTCCCCCCTGCTTGCCTGCCTGTCCACCACAGGCCTGACTGAGAAAACTGACCTCCTGGCTGGGGGTCTTGGCTTTGACCAACGGGTTAATGGAACTCCGAGGTCAAGATAAAGAGCCGACTGGCTGGCTGGCTGGGGGGAGGTGAAGGGTGTCCCCCACCCCACCTACCTGGTGAAGCTGAACTGCAGAAACAGGGATCTGCACTGTCCCAGACGGCGCTGTGAGGAACACCTGGGGAACACCACCTGCATCGGGAACCCACAGGAGACACTCAAACTGTTTGCTCAAGAGAAACTTCCAGATACTGGAGAAATGGTGATAATTGTACAAGTGACCCGGTAAGTCTCAGACGCAAGTACCCAAGGGTGAATGTCCAAATGTGTCCAAGCGTGCAGGAGTACCCTAGTGGACAGTCAGGGGTGTCGGGATACATGTGCAAGCATCCATGTGTGTGTGTGTGTAGGGGTATGTGTGGGCAGCTTAGTCTGTGGATGTGGATGTGAGTGTGTCCATCTAGGTGGGCATGTGGCGGCCCATTCGAGCGTGTGCCTGTGTAAGGGAGAAAACGGTCCTCCTTTCCTGAGCCCCACCGCACAACTCACCTTGCTCCTGGACCTGGCTGTGAGACACCTGCATGGTGGATGGCGCCTGGGAGAAGGCATTGAGCACGGTGAGGCTGCCATCAGCCAAGCCCGAGGTGGGTGCATACATCACCGCATGGGGACTAGGGTACATCATGTGGCCACCCACAGTTGTGGGCACAGACGACGTCATGATGGTGGCAGGCAATGTCACTGGCAAACACAGACACACGTTAGAGAGGTTGGCCCTGGTCCCTACTGATAGACCCCATCCCACCTCCAGGAGTTCCAGGGCTCCGGACTCCTCATGCCATTACCCAGCTCAGCAGCTCGACAAGACTCGTTCCCCTGGCCCCTATGTCATCAACTAAGAAAAGCCTTATTTTTTCTTGAACATAGAAACACCAACCTTTAATTATATCCCATCATGTTATACCATTCCATTGTCTATCTGCTGAATTCTTCATTCCAAGACCATAAGGTCCTGGGAGAAACAAGGATTGCAATGACTGATCTACTCGAGGGAAACTCAAATATTCCCCTTTTATTTATCTTTTTCAGACACTCCCCTGTTAGGGGGCTCCATCACCCCAATTTTTTTTTAATTTTTCCTCCCTCTTCCTAAATGTGTGGCTAACAAATTCATCTTTTAAACAACCAAGGTTAATGTGCATAAGATCACTTGGGATCTTGTTAAAATGCGGATTCTGATTCCACAGGTTTGGGGTAAGGCTTAAGAGTTTACGTTTCTGGGGCACCTAGGTGGCTCAGTGGGTTAAGCCTCTGCCTTCGGCTCAGGTCATCTCGGGGTCCTGGGATCGAGCCCCGTATTGGGCTCTCAGCTCAACAGGGAGCCTGCTTCCCTTCCTCTCTCTCTGCAGGCCTCTCTGCCTACTTGTAATCTCTGTCAAATAAATAAATAAAATCTTTTTAAAAAATGGTATACGTTTCTATCAAGTTCCCACATGATGCTGGTCTGTCCATAGACCACATCACATATAACAAGGTTGTTAAGGGCAAAAACTTAAAAGTAATTTTATTTTAGGGTGCCTGGGTGGCTCAGTGGGTTAAGCCTCTGCCTTCGGCTCAGGTCATGATCTCAAGGTCCTGGGATCAAGCCCCACATCAGGCTCTCTGCTCAGTGGGGAGCCTACTACCCCCCCCCCCCCGCTGCCTGCCTCTCTGCCTACTTATGATCTCTGACTGTCAAATAAATAAATAAAATATTTTAAAAAAAAAAAGGTAATTTTAGTTTGAAAGCATTTCATCATTTCTGAAATGACTAGAGACACTGAGGGGAATTATGGCTACTCAAAACTTAGGATGCCCTCCCACAAGAAGACAACTGCTCTATAAATCTTTCCTGGTAATTAAGCAAACACGTGTCCTTGGGCAAGTAACTTCTCCTTTCTGGGCCCCCAACTTCTCATCTGAATGAGAAGAGTGGCTCCAATGGTCCCTCATTCCTTCCTGAAATCCACAGCCCTAATGCAACACAGGATTCCAAACCCTGCCATCCTCACCTGACCTTCCCATAAGGATTAGGGTAACGGTTGAGCCAAAAGCCTCCATGCCTATCTTAAGAAACTGTCTGACCCGGGCACATGGGCGACTTAGTGGGTTAAGCCGCTGCCTTCGGCTCAGGTCATGATCTCAGGGTCCTGGGATCGAGTCCCGCATCGGGCTCTCTGCTCAGCAGGGAGTCTGCTTCCCTCTCTCTCTGCCTGCCTCTCTGCCTACTTGTGATCTCTCTCTGTCAAATAAATAAATAAAATCTTTAAAAAAAAAAAGAAAGAAAAGAAAAGAAACTGTATGGGGCACCTGGGTGGCTCAGTGGGTTAAAGCCTCTGCTTTCGGCTCGGGTCATGATCCCAGGGTCCTGGGATCAAGCCCCGCATCGGGCTCTCTGCTCGGCGGGGAGCCTGCTTCCTCCTCTCTCTCTGCCTGCCTCTCTGCCTACTTGTGATCTCTCTCTGTCGAATAAATAAATAAAATCTTAAAAAAAAAAAAAAAAAAGAAAAGAAAAGAAACTGTCTGACCTTAGTTATAGGAGGGGTACTGCTAGGCCCCTGCGGCTAGACCTCATGAAGGAGGTGGGGCAGGGAGGAGAGAGCTTCGAGCCATACCTGTCCCGCTGGAGGAGGTCTGCGTGAGGTCTGTGCTGCTGTCGCGAGAGGGAGACGCTTGCTGCGGGGCCTGGTGCACCTGAATGGCCTGCACTGGGACCTGCTGGGCCACTGCCCCACCTAGGAGACACAGAGACTTACTGACTTACTCATGCTCTGTCCTACCCAGTTACCATCTGCACCAAGCACCCACGAACACCCCAGCCCCAGGGTCTGGCACACCGCTCCCCGACTCCCATAGCTATCTTTCCCAGGAGCTAATGAGGCCTTTTATGTCCTGAATCTTGTCTCCAGGGGTTTCTACACTCTGCTCTTGTCCCTCCCCACTCCTCCTACCCAGGGCTTGCTTCTGCCTCCTTGGGTGATAGAGGAGCTAGCACTGAACGAACGAGAACATGCCCCACTCAAGGTAGGGAGGTGGTAAAATGTCTACTGTCCCTCTGGCAGTGGAGGCACAGAGCTGGGCTGGCTAGACAAGGCCAGAGGGCATGATTGAAACTTACCGACAAGGAGAGTAGGGGTCCCAGGAGGAAGGGCATGCCTGCCAGTGGGAGATAAGAGGCTTCCCTCAAGCTCTGGCTGTCTACCCTCCTTCTGAGCAAGGAAAGAGGTCCCCCTTGTGCCAGCCCTCAGCCCACACTTGGCATGCTCAGTTTGCCCCTTGTGACTCACCAGGCATGAGGGTGAAGCTGGTAGGCAGCTGCATGAGGCCCCCAGAGGAGACGGGGCCGCTGCCTGTACTCTTCAGCACAGTCCCGTTGGCACTGCTGACAGCACTGGGGCTGACGCTAGCAGACACTGGTGCCAGGTAGTTCGTGATGGGGAAGGAGGGGCCGCTGCTGACTTGCATGGTGGTAGAGGTGCTGGGTGCTGTTTGGATGGTGGAGGTGGTACCCGGCAGGTTGGTGACCGTGAACGCCTGTTTCAGTGTGTCCTACACCCAGAGTAAAGATACAGCAGTGAGCCTCTGCCAGACCCTGCCCCTGCAGAAGCTTTGTGTGGAATGCCAGCCCAAGACCAGAATCAGTGTGCTTGGGTTCAAACCTCAGCTCTGCCATTTACCTGCTGTCTGACCCCTGGGCAAGTTACTGAGCTGCTGAGCTTCAGTTTCCTGTCCGTAAAGGAACACTTAGCCCATAGGCGTGATGAAGACTAATAAGTGAACATAGATAAAGTTCCTAACACCTAAAAGGAGCAATAAGTATTTGCTGTGCTTATGATGAGGGTGATATCATCATCATAAGTCCCAGAATCCTCTGCCCCAATGGACGATGGTAATCACTCTGGCTGCGGAATCAAGCATGGCAATGACCATCTATGTGATCCTGGGAAAATCATTTCTTCTTTCCAAGCCTCAGTTCTCCTGGTGTATAAACACGAGAGGGCTGGGCTACTATGTCCTCTTTTAAAATGTCCTTCCTGCTCTGATTTGCCAGGCTTCTGAGATAGGGACAAGAGTTTTTCAGGGAACTTAGGGTTTCAGAGAGATCTTGGGTGTCTGGCAATTAAGCACTCATGCCAAATACTTAAGATTTAGACTACCAAAGGAATTTATTTCTCCAGCAAAATTCCCTGGGAATAAATGAGCCCTACTGCTTCAAGAGTTTGTAACTACAGATGACACGCCTGTAAGAGGGGGGAATCTGGAGCACTGACTCTCCCCTCCACGAGCCTTTGTTCTTAGAAGGGGAAGGAGAAAGCCACGATCTGAGAACCAAGCCCAGAGAACTGAGGGGGTTCAAATCCTGGGGGTGGGTCAACGCGGGATGTTTGCTAGGCAGCCGAGCTCAAAGCCCCCGATTGGTGAAGGCGTTGCTAAGGCAAACAGTGCCGCTTCTTCTGATTGGCCAGTTAGTGAAGGGCCACCCGGAAGGAGGAGCTCCCGAGAGAGGCAAGGGAGAAAGCCCTGCCCCCTCTCCTTACCAGGAAAAGGAAGGGGGAGGCGTAACTAGGGCCGGCATCCCTAGCAGCCGCGAATATACTCCCTAAACGTGTCCAGGCCCGGACATCCTGAAGAGGTAGGCGGCTGGCTAGTTAGGTAGTCTCCAGCCCAGTCAACCAGCCCGCCTGTCGACAGTGCTGGGTTCCCAGGACCCTGGAGCCCACGGGTGCTTCCTTCCTACTCCCTGGCAACCCAGCCTGCCGCGCGAGGGCAGGGCTAAGCTACGCCCCCGCCCCCAGCAGGGAGACAGCTGGCGGGAGGAATGCGAGGGCCCTGCCAGGCGGGCGGGCTGCAGGCGGGAGGCCGGCCTGGAGCCGGAGCCGGCCTTATAAGGGCACGGAGGCCGCCCGCTTATCTAGGGGGCCGGCCTCCTGTCAGGATGGCGAGGATGGACACCTGTCCCCTAGGATGAGGGGTACTAACCCTGCTCCGTTCCACGTCAGTGGGCGCCTATCCTGAGTGAGGGAGAGAGAGAGGCACCCACCCCTACCCCTCTCTGCCGGTGAAGTCCCTCCTTTTCTTTTCCCTTAGATAGGCGACCCAAACACACCTTGGTCTCCCCACTGCTGTCGGACTCCGACACCTGGTAGGTGAGGTCTGTTTCTTCAAAGCCCGTGGCACTCATTCTCTGGTCTGTGGTGGGGTCTGAGCGGGGTGGAGAGTCTGGCGAGTTGAGGCAGGTCTGAATCAGTGCCTTGCCAGTCTCACTGGTGATCATGGGCTGCAGTTTGCGGGTGGCAAAGGTATACACATGGCCTGTTTCACTGGCCACCAGCAACAGCACCTGTGTCCCTGTCAGCGTGGACAGCTCATAGGCCTGGGGGGGTGGGGAAGATGGGTAAGTCAGCCAAACTTTTTCTCTCTACCTTCCTTGGGAAGTAGGGAATACACAGTGATCTCAAGCCCCTGCCCCATCCCACCCCACCCCCAGTGACCTTCCTCTCCAGTGACTGGGGCTGGGGGAGGGTCCTATCAAAATATCTGAAAGAGAGCTGGAGAGCAGAAAAACTACCCATGCTCCTCCTTTGAGAAGCAGCCACTGACCTGCAGATAGCCCAAGCAAGCAGTCACAGCCCCCTAGTGACAGAATGTATAACCTCAGGGGACACAGAGGGCCCCAGGTAGCGGATCCTGAATACAGCTTGGTGCCAGGAGCCTCAGAGAAAGGGCTCCCACCCACCCCACCGACTCTTCGCTGTCATAGGAAACAGAATAAAGCTGCTATCTCACTAGAAGTCCCAGAAGACATTAGGGATGGGGGTGGTCACATAAGTTCTAAACTGTCCCATGTTTCTTCCCAGAAACTGCACAGGTCCTAACCTTGTGCCCTAGAATACTGTGCTACCAGCTTTTTTCTTTCTTTGTCTTGATGCAACAGGGTTTGGAGTGATGGGAGATAGGGCTAGATTAGCAGCTACTACCCTGCCACGAGCTCAGGGAGGGGACTTTCAAGAATGGCCTCAGAGATGGCCTCCTTACTCCCCAAAAAGTTCCACAACCCACCTTGGAAGCAGCTCTGGTTTTTATATGGGACAGAAATAAACACCAGCCCATGTCCCCAGTGTTCTAGCTTCTTGTTTCCCAGTTCATCTGCTTCCATCCTTTCCCATATCTCCTACACCTCAAGACACTGTTTCCTCACCCCTTTTCACTGGATAGCTGGCTAGAAGAGGAACAATTTCTAGGTACCTCTGCAAACCTCCCTGCCTTCCCCCAAACTCCATGCACAGATTCTCTCTAGGGCTGGAAATCCCACTTGTCCCAAAGGCAGATGGTCCTGAAGGTTGTCCTGCAGGGAGTGCACCGGTGTCCAGTGGATGCAAGAGAAGACACAAGGCCATCGTGGGACTCAGTCCCTGCTGCTCAAGGCAGCATCAGTTGTGCTGCCCTGCTCCCTCACCTAGGGCTCTTGAGCCCCATTGGGTCATCAGCCCTGCTTGTCCTTCCAGCCAGCACTACTCTTGTGGTGCCCACCTTCCTCCCACACATGCTGGCTCATTGTTTTTACAGAGCTCTAGCCTCTTGAACTCCATACCTTCCCCCTCCACTCCCTGCTTTTCCGGCACCCTCCCTGAACACCTGAAGGCACTGGATCTAGTGACCCCCGCGTCTCATTAACCACCTCCCGGGCAGCCTCCCATTACCACTCTTCACCCCTTCACTTCACAAGGGCCCTGTTCCTCTCCCGCGCCCGTCACTCCCACCTCGGCGCCTTTCCCGTCTTCTCTGGACGTTCCCGGCATCTCCCCTCTCCCCACATTTCCCCGGCGGCCCCTCCCCTTTCGCCCTCCCGGGGTAACAGCCATCCCTCCCACACACCTCCTGCGGACTCGCCGCCTCTCACCTCTGCCTCGGCTCTGCCTTCCTCTCAGGCTCCCCTTGCGTGTCCCCACCCTCCCGGTCCCCCGTGGCCGGCCAGCCTCCGGGCCCGGTACCTTTTTCATGATGCCTGTCTTCCTCTTGCTGAAGGTCGTGTAGCGCCGCAGTTTGTTGTCGATGAACTCCATCTTGATCTTCACGCGGCCCCGAGTCTTCTTACCCGGCTTGGCCCCGCTCACCGCGCCACTCACCGGCCCATAGCCTCCGGTGGCCGCCGCCGCCGCCTCGGGCCCACCGACGAGCTCCATCTCGCTCAGGCTCCGCTTGAGGCCGCGCCGCTCCGCGCCCAGCTCCTCCTCCTCGCCCGACTCCGAGTCGCCCTCGCTGCCGCTGTAGACTAGGGCCCCCGCGGTGGGCGCCGGGGTGGTTGTCGCTGCCGCTGCAGCCTCCCGCTCGAGGCGGCCCGGCCCGAGCCCCGCGCCGTTCCCGGGAACCCGGCCCCCGTTAGCCCCGCGAGTCCCGCCGCCGCCGCCACCTCCCGGCCGCCCCGTCGGGGTCCGGTTCAGGCTGCCTCCCAGGGCCGAGCCCCGGCCCAGCGCCGCGGCGGCCCCAGCTTGGCTCGGTAACATGGCGCTCAATGCAGGAGGGCGAACGGGCAGTCAGCGAGGAATCGGAGCTGCCGCCGCCGCCGCCATCGGCTTCCCGGCTCAACCCGGCACTCCCGCTGCTGCTAGAGCCGCTATAGCTGCCGCCGTCGCCGCTGCGAACCCGGGGCCCCTGCACGCCCGGGCCGACCTGGGCCCTCACTTTCTTGCCCCTGTGGCCCGGGTTGCCCCAGGCCGCGCGGAGCGCCCCCTGTCCGTATGCTAGGGCGGCGCGCCCGGCGGCCGTCAGCGTCCCCCGGGGGGCAGGGGCTGCTGGCCGCGGCCGAGACGGCGGGTGGAGGGGGCCGGGACCACGCGCTGGCGGCGGAGGGATCCCCCGACCCTTCCCCCCATATAAAGAGATACAATGTTTCCTTTTATGGCGAGGCCGTTCCTTATATGGTGAGCCCCTGCGCCCCCTCCGCATTGGTCCGCGGTTCCGGCACCTCCGCTTTCCATTGGCCCACAGGGAGCTCTTATTTGCATAGACATACCGAACTCGCTGCTGTCATCCCGCGTCAGACGGCGACTCCGAAAGGGGAGGAGCCGAAGCCTCTTAAAGGAACAGGAGAGGCGGTACGACTCCGCCCCCCAGACCAGAGAATGGTAGAATTGGGAGGGACCTGAGGAGAGGAAGCTTGGGAGGGGACCCGAGCGCAGTCCCGCGGCGGGATGGGAGCAGCACAGGGAATCCGGCCCTGCGAGGGCTGGAAGCAAACATTAGGGTAGTCCCTGAGCGGATTGGGCGGGTTGCGGTAAATGATAGAATACAGCCCAAATTCCAAGGGAATGCAGGGATTGGACCACTTCCCCCACGCCTTGCTGAGGGAGGTAAATTTACGGGCTGCGCAGAGGAGACTTGGGTCCCCGGTGTCCAGACTCTCTTCCCCGCCGCTTGACTCCAACCCTTCCCCTCCCCCCCGACTTCCTTTCCCTTTCCCTCTCTTTTCAAGGCGACGACACTTTCCCACCAGGCCGGCTCCCCGGTCCTCATTCATCATCCTCTATACTAGAGGGATCTTTGGCAGACGGACATCTGGAAAAGACCGAGGGAGACAGTCGGCTTCCTGGTCCCCGAAGGGGGCAGGGAGACGAGATGAAGATCAGTGAAAACTTCCAGCTGCGGTCTGGGCTGGGGGAGGGGATGGTCCTGAGGATAAAGCCCACCCCATCGCCTGTGCAAAAGCCTGGGAAAAAGCAGAGCCAGGCAGAAAGTTTCAGCAACTAAGCTAGCCAGCCAGCCAGCACAGCGCGTACACACACACACACACACACACACACACACACACACCCTTCTGTGGATAACCCATGGTGGGGGTGGGGGTAGTTAGAACAGGAGCAGGACAAAGCCCATGTTCAAGGTGTGGGTCGGGGTCTCAGCTCCAAAGCCGTGAAAATAGGTTGGGCTTTGCTGTTACAGAAAATTTTCAAATCTGGAATCAGCCTCTTTGTATCCCTGTGGCTGGAAACAAGTATTGAGCTTCTCCAAATTCCATCATATTCCTCATTGTTGGTACCCATCCCATGTTGGGATCTTAATACAGATTAAATGAGATAAAGGCTAAAGCATAGAGTAAGTGGTCAGTGGATAGTTAACAGAAGCTCCTGGGATAAAAACCTCATCGCTGGGATAAACATCTGGTTGCCTTTAAGGGGATGGGGGAATGATGATTCCTGCCTTAAAAGTTTTTGTGAAGATTAAATAAAGCAGTTTGTTGTGACCCATTAGTGGTGATGATAATGAAGTGACTTCAGTGTACTGCAATGAGCATTTAAAATAATAAATGAGTATTACAAAACACTAGGGCAAATATTTTTGCCTAGAACTTTTGTTTGCATTATTATTTTTTTTAAAGATTTTATTTATTTATTTGTCAGAGAGAGAGCGAGCGAGAGCGAGCACAGGCAGACAGAGTGGAAGGCAGAGTCAGAGGGAGAAGCAGGCTCCCTGCGGAGCAAGGAGCCCGATGTGGGACTCGATCCCAGGACGCTGGGATCATGACCTGAGCCGAAGGCAGCTGCTTAACCAACTGAGCCACCCAGGCGTCCCTGTTTGCATTATTTTTACATTGAACCATATAAAATGGCCATTTTATAGGTCAAGAGGGTAGTATATTGTCGATTTCATATGGCTCAATGTGCCAACCAGATAACAATGTCAATTGCATTTCCTACTGTAAGTCGTGTTCAAGGACTTTGAGAAATACTGAAACAAGGTATGTTCATGTGATTTGTGAGAACTAATGTGTGTATTAGTAGTATCATCAAACCCTTACCTATGGGAATTAAGAGTCCTACTCTTCCCCAATTCCCAATAGCTTCAAAGAGGTGGGGATCACCCCCCCTTTTCCTAATTTACTTTACATCACAGGTAGTTTAACATATGGAATGTGTTAGCTCAAGAGGAAGAACAGGTCAAATACATAAATAGGTTCCAGAAGAGCCCCAAGAAGGGGCCACTAATGGTGCTTCGGACTGTGATCTGTCTGAGCAGGGCAGTCTTAAAACCACAGCCCTGGGCTGGGCTGATTCCATCCTCACTTCTCTCTCTCTCTCTCTTTTTTTTTTTTTTTTTTTTTTTTGGTTAAAGATTTTATTTATTTTAGAGAGAGAGAGGGATCACAAGTAGGCAGAGAGGCAGGCAGAGAGAGAAAGGGAAGCAGGCTCCCTGCTGAACAGAGAGCCGGATGCAGGACTTGATCCCAAGACCCTGAGATCATGACCTGAGCTGAAGGCAGAGGCTTAACCAATGAGCCACCCAGGCACCCCATCCTTCCTCACTTCTAAAGACAATTTTTTGAGACCTTCCCCTAATTTAGACCCATGCAAGGTTGACAAGCCTTAGCATTGGTACCCCCAGAGGACAGCTACTGTCTGCCACATTCACCAGGCATGGTGGGTGGAATGAGCACAGTTCTTAAGTTTCTCTTCAAATAGTTGATCTCTCCCATTTCACCCAATCCCTGGGCCACTGCCCACAAGCGTTAGTGCCCCAGCTCTTTGGGCTGGGATGGCTTCATTTTCACAATCCTTTGTCACCATGGGGTGGGGGGAGGGGCGGGGCACCACAGCCACATGGGACTGGATTACTGTAGGCTCAGGAGCCAAAACTGTCGATATGAATAAAGGCAAAAATCAAGAAGTAGCTCACAGATATGTTTTGTTGGTGTTGTCTAACTCCGGGTCTGGCACCCCCAAGAGCACTAGAGCCTTGACCTAAACTGAGCAGGGGCCATAGCAGACGCCTCTGCTCTCAGGTTCACTATAGGCTCCACACAGCTCACTGAGCTCAGATAAGTGCCTGGCCTGGCCTCTCTGGAATGTGAGTTTGGTACTTCTCCGATAAGGCCTGTATCACAGTAGCCCCCGTGGAAGACGGGAGCTCATGTCCACCCCAGACATGAAGGACCTCCAGAGGGGCATCAGAATGCCAGCCAGATGCCGCAGATACTACATCATTCTCACATTGACCTTTCTTTCTTTCTCCAGATTTTTATCACCCAAGTTATACCAGAACAAAAATTAAGGATTGCTTTAAAAAATGACTTATCACACACACAAGAAAAAAAGAAAGAAAAGAAAACCAAAAACTACCACTCTAAGTGTTGGCATTTGGAATTAAGCTTTACACAAGGACTCTTTGTGGAGAAGAGATCTTGTGGCAATGGTAGCGTTAGAGAGAATAAGGAAAAGAGGTTGTTGACTCAGTGTGCCCAGGGAAAGTCTGCAAAGCCACACTCCAG
This sequence comes from Mustela nivalis, assembly GCF_964662115.1. Lineage (NCBI taxonomy): Eukaryota > Metazoa > Chordata > Mammalia > Carnivora > Mustelidae > Mustela > Mustela nivalis. The sequence continues at coordinate 88,790,864 of NC_139024.1, read as the reverse complement.
ACACTACTAGTGCTTCCCACTGGAGAGTACAGTTGGAGAGAGAGGAGTGTGTGTTTTGCTTTCTATAAGTCTGTACCATTTTACTTCTTCCATGATCATTATTTTTTTAATGTTCTTTTTCTTTTTTAAAAAAATATTTTATTTATTTATATGACAGAGAGAAGTCACAAGTAGGCAGAGAGGCAGGCAGAGAGAGAGCGGGGAGCAGGCTCCCTGCTGAGCAGAGAGCCTGATGCGGGGCTCGAGCCCAGGACCCTGAGATCATGACCTGAGCCGAAGGCAGAGGGTTAACCCACTGAGCCACCCAGGCGCCCTTGTTTTTTTCTCTTAAAATTAAACAAAGATAGAAACAGGGTAGGGGGGCGCCTGGGTGGCTCAGTGGGTTAAAGCCTCTGCCTTCAGCTCAGGTCATGATCCCAGGGTGCTAGGATCGAGCCCCACATCAGGCTATCTGTTCAGCAAGGAGCCTGCTTCCCTTCCTCTCTCTCTCTCTGCCTGCCTCTCTGCCAACTTGTGATCTCTGTCTGTCAAATAAATAAATAAAATCTTAAAAAAAGAAAAAAGAAACAGGGTAGTGGTAGAATAAATGGATTCTGATGATGGGCTGCACAGGGGAGGGGGTGCACAGAGAGGAGGACTCACAATGGATGGAAGTAGGATGACCATCACCCCCAAATCAGTACCATTGACAGAAACAGAGGCCCTGGCTGGAGAAGCAAGGTTGTGAGAGAGAGTTCAGTGAGGGCCCTGGGAAGCAGGCAGTGCAAAATGACCTGCAGGAAATGGGGAGTGTGTGTCTGCAGCTTGAGGGTGAAACTAGAATCTGAGCTAATGCTCTGGGAATTATGCACACCGAAGGGCCAATTAAAGCCCCAGGAGATGAGACAAGATTCCTGAGGGTGAGCACATGGAGAGACAAAGCCACGGAGAGAAACCAGAACAGCTGGCTCTGGGGCAGGCAGGCAGAAGGTAGAGACAGCGTACCAATGCCAAAGTCAAGAGAGGAGAGTCTGAAAAGGTAGATGTGATGAGCAGTGTTAGCAGTGGCCGAGCCGTTAAGGAAGACCAGGAGCGAGAGGAGGGTTAGTGCTTGGCCTTCTAGAGTACTTGTATCTTCCTAGTACTTCCGAGCACAACCCACACTTAAGAACTCATTTTACATCATGACTTATGGTGAATTAGATCGCTGCTCCCAATTCTTCACACTTTGAGTGGAATTACACATCCAACATCTTTGCCATGTGACTCTACATTATCTCTTCCTGGTTTTGATGTTGGGTTTCAACATGTGACCTGCTTTGGCCAATGAAATGTTAATAGACTCATGGTTACATATGTCCATGTGGGATCCGGCAGGACCCCTTACATTAGTGCCCTGCAGCAGAGCATGCTCTGGGGCCCACAGAGGAGACCCAGGCCAGACCTACAGCCTGGAGCCAAGCCCAGCTCAACTCCACCAGGTCCGGCCAAGATCAGCTGAACCTCTCCAACCTGTAGATTTATGCGTGACAAAAATAAATTGTTGTAAGAACTGAAATTTAGGGGCTTATTATACAGCATCGCCACCCCAAGAGCTGACATAATCCAAGACACACAAACATATTCAATATCACATTTTGTAAAAGAACACTTACCCTTAAGGTATCTAATGTACTCTGATAGTTTCTATCGTTTCATTCTTTTTATTTTACTTTATTTTATTTTATTTTATTTTTTAAGATATTTATGTATTTCCTTGAGAGAGAGAGCACAGAGAGGAAGAAGCAGACCCCTGCTGAGCAGGGAGCCCAACATGGCACTGGATCCCAGGACCCCGGGATCATGACCTGAACTGAAGGCAGACGCTTAACTGACTGAACCACCCAGGTGCCCCATTTCATTCTTTGTTGAATGCCAGCTGCAACCCACACTTTGTAAAACAATGTTCTAGAAAAATTGTTCTTAAATCTTTTTTTCACTCCAACACATCTGTGGGCTATAACACACTGTATATCAACGAGTAAGTGGCTCACTTACTGGCTGTGCGACCTTGGGGAAACTACCCAACCACTCTGAGTTTCAGTTTCCTAATCCAAGAAATGAGAACAATAATATCTGGCTCTAGATTAGTTGCAGAGATTCAACGGGATAATGCACGTTAAGTGCTTAGCAAAGTCACTGGCATAACACAGGTATCCAATACATATTAGATGTTATTTTCATTAATGAGAAGTGTGATGAGGAATTGAAGGAACCAGAGAAATTTCATAGTTAAGACTGAGTTATGGATTTTCTCTTGGATGGGGAACCAGGCTGAAGTTACTGGAATAAGGCAGAGTATGACTGATGACACTAAGTCTAACTAACTAATTAACTAACAAAGGGTTGGGAATCAAACCAGTTGAGTGCCCTCAGCAAGGGCATCCATGAGGCATCAGGCACTATCCCTCTGCTCTGTTCTACCTGCTTGGCTCTCTCTCCAAGAGTCGTACAGGGATTCAGAGACCTGAATCCATCATTAACTCCTTCTCCAATCCAACTCTAACTTGCTCCCAGACTCCCCACCTTCTACCCTCCCCACTTGAGCGGGAGGATTAAGCCAACCAGCAAAGAATAAGTAGTTGGCAGTCAGAGAGCAACAGAGGGTCACAGGGACAAGAAGTGGCTTCGCATCCTCCAGGCCCATATTCTCAACGCCCCGTGAACCAGAGAGAAAGGCCAGTGTCCACTTGTCATTCCCGTCCAAACCCCACAAGACTTCATGACAGCACATGGACACTTCTGATAAGTGAGGGACAAAGGGACACCATCCATGGGCAAGGGCAGGGAATGAGCATCAGAAGCAGGCTGTAAAAAAGACTTCTTTATTGAGAGCAGCGAGTGTTAAAAAACAAAATAAAACAAAACAAACAAACAAACAACAACAACAATAAAGGTGTGAGGCAGGGGTGGCCCACCCTCCCACCTCCTCCAGGGCCCACCCCTCCCTCGCATGCCCCCCACCCCACGCTGCAAGTACATACAAAAGCCGCCCACGGTGCATACAAAAAGGGCGGGTTATATAGTGTGAAAAGCTCCTGAAAACTCCTTCATCTGCCAGGCACTTAGGATGAGGAAAGGAGAGAAGGGTGAGGAGGAGGCATGGGTCTGGGTCAGTGTGCACAAGTCCACGGGGGGGAGGATTCACTGGCGCATCCTCCATAATCCTGGTGCAGAGTCCAGGGTGGGCCCCATGGACCAGAACTATCCAGAAACTTGAGTATATTAAGGAACTCCCCTCAGACCCGGCTCATCTCCAGCCTAGCCCTCCCTGGGCCAACTTGGCAGGTGAGTGGCAGAACTGGACCTGGTCAATGGGAGGAGACCCAGGCCAGAAATTGGGGTTACCTGAGGTACCCACACTGTCCCTGATGGGGGAAGGGGTGGCAGAGAAGGCTGCCCAGCTCAAGGCCCTAGTCACTCAGTCTGGGTCTGAATCAGCCTCCCCAGGGCTGAGGATGAGGGAGAGGAGGAAAGTCCAGGCCCTGCCCAGACCTTAATAGTGCCTGTGGTCCCAGGGCAGAGCTCCTGGGGCCAAGGAAGACAGGGATCTTGCCCATCATGCTGTGGGAAGAAATCCTCCCCTGCCCATGCCATCCTGAGGCACAGCCTGCCTGGGCTCCTTCCTCACGGCTTGCTGTCTGCAGGGTTGTCTCCCAAGGTGTTGGCAATCTCGCTGAAGGACGGCCGGTCCTTGGGGCTGAGGGCCCAGCAGCGTTGCATCAGGCGGTAGAGCTTGGAAGGGCAGCCCTCAGGCTGTGGGAGTCTAGCCTTTCCAGCCTGCAAGTCTGCAGGGAAGATGGATGGAGTCTTGGTCAAAACATTTCAACACCTGTCCCACCCAGTGGAGCCCATAGTTCCCCAAGCAGCCACATGAGGGCGACTCGGGGTCAGAGGCACTGGCCAGTGAGTGGTAAATGGGCACTGACTCCAGCAAGGGGCATACGGGAAGTATCTTGTAATCAAAGGTGATGGCTCCCGTGATCCTGGCCCCAGCTCTCTCTGGCTGGTGAGGGCAGGGTCCACAGGAGGCACCCAATGCATGAGGACCAAAGTGGGGTCAACGGGCAGGCGTCAGAGTAGCTGGACTGGGCACTGGGATCAAGGACTATTTACCAACCGGTACCAAAGTATTACTTAATCAGTATTTCAGCTAGGGTACTCATATCTGGACACCTACTAATACCAGCCCTGGGAAGTGAGGCAGGCTTGGTGGGCCCTGGGACCCTGAGCAGAGCCTGCACCTGGCGATTATCTGGAATCATCCTTCAGAAACACAAACTGCCTACCGGCCAGAACTTCATCGTCCGCCTGCCCGCCGTGGGGCATCTCTCCGTGGGTGAACACTTCCCACATCAGCACACCAAACGCCCAAACATCCGACTTGGTGGAGAAATCACCCTCCAGGATGGCCTCGGGGGACATCCAGCGCAGTGGCACCCAGGCCTGGCGGAAGTGGTAGTACTCACTACGGGAGAGAAACATGCACAGGCATGAGGCGGGGCCTCATGGCCCACGGAGTACCAGGGGGTACAATGGGGCACACGACCTGAGATCCCAACCTCATCCCAGACCTGGCTCTCATACCCAGGCTAGAACCCAGCTTTTCTCCAGCAAGGCATTCAGAGAAACTGGTAGCATTTAGGCTGAGCATGGGGGTATGCTGGATGAAAATTTAGAGGCATCCATGTGGTGTCTGGTGCCTAAAAATTCCATTAAGAATCAAAATTTAAAGCTTAAAAAAAAAAGGCGGGGGGGGGGTAGGTTGTGCCTGGGTGGCTCAGTCGCTTAAGCATCTGCCTTCAGCTCAGGTCATGATCTCAGGGTCCTAGGATCAAGCCCCGCATCAGGCTCTCTGCTCAGCAGGGAGCCTGCTTCTCCCTCTCCCACTCTCCCTCCTCGTGCTCTCTCTCCCTCTCTAATGAACAAATAAAATTTTTTAAAAAGAATCAAAATTTGCCTCAACATTAGTAGTTTTAAAAGCTAACAATCATATATTTTTCTGTTTAAAACAAAATGTAAAAAAACAAGAACACGTTAAATGGAGAAAAAACTTCGAAAGCTTTACTAGCAATAAACCAATTAGGACTCAAGCTAACAGCCAGACGCGCTGTGGTGGTGCAGAGCCGGAGTGACCCTCAGGGAGGTCCCCAAGAGGCTGTGCGGTGTTTCCTGGCACCCAAGGGCAGTCCCTGGCCACCGCTGCTGAGCTCGAAGCACTGGGCTTCAATACAGTGATTACCGAATTCAGGAAGTTGCAGAGGGAACCGTATGAATGGCTAAATTATACATGAACTGTTATAAAGTTTGATTAGTTATTTTAAAAATGGTTAACAGAGATAATGTCTAAGCGTCAGGGCCCACTGGCTAGGAAGGCTGCAGCACCTTTGAAGAAAGGATGGGGAGGCTCTGTCCCCTCTCAAGCCCTTCAGCCTTAGGTCAAGTGGATGCTAAGCCCTTTCCCACATACCCCCAAGCCCCACCCGCCATCTGCCCCTCGCCATACCCAACTGGGGCCCTTCTACCTGTTGTACACGTCCTTGCTGAGCCCCAGGGCCGACACCTTCACCTGTCTCTGGGCGCTGACCAGGCAGTTCCGAGCGGCCAGGTCCTTGTGCACAAAACGATTGTTGGACAAGTGCTCCATGCCCAGGGCCACCTGGGTGCACAGTGCCACCTGCAGCGAGAAAGGGGCCTGTCAGAGCAGCCCAGGACTAGAGATCAAGATGACTGTCTTTGGCACAACCCTTGGTGAGGTCTCAATGCCATCAGCGTGATGCATAGGAAGCCCCAAAGCAAAGATACAACAGCCTCGCTTTCCTTCTCTGTAAAATGCGGCTACTAACAGCACCTGTCTCACTGGCTTGTTAGAAGAACTGAGCTAAATGAAATTATGCTCTTGGAACCACTCTGGCACACAGCAGGTGTTAGATGGGGTAAATGGCACATGGGGTAGGGAGACCAAACAGTGACCCCTTGTTGGGTGAAAAATAACTGGGCAGGTGGTGCCTGGGGGACTAAGTCGGTCAAGTGACAGACTCTTGGTTTCAGCTCAGGTTAAGATTTCAGGGCTGGGAGTTTGAGCCCCACGTCGAGCCCTGCTTTGGGCTCAGCTCAGTGGGGAATCTGCTTGAAATTTTCTCCCCAATGGTCACACACACTCTCTCTCTGAAATAAATAAATCTTTTTAAGGCATTTTTAAAAGATTTTTTTGATTTGAGAGAGAGAGACTGTAAGAGAGAGCATGAGAAGGGAGAAGAGGGAGAGGCAGGCTCCCCACCGAGCAGGGAGCCCAATGCAAGGCTCTATCCCAGGACCCTGGGATCACGACCCCAGCCAAAAGCAGAGGCTTAACAGACTGAGCCACCCAGACACCCCAAATAAATCTTCTTAAAAGGGGAGAGGGGAAGAAAAGAACTGGGCAGTAATCATAGTTTATATGTTTATGGGGTGTTCCTTTTTACTTCAAAATCATGAATTTTCCTCCAGCAGTGTATAGAACAAAACAACAACAAAATGTGTGTCTGTGTGTGTGTGTGTGTGTCTGTGTGAATGTACATACATGTATAACTCGTTGCCCCCAAGGAAAGGAATTGGGGACTACGGAGTAGAAAAAAGTAGGGAAATAAGATGCCTGAATGGCTCAATTGTCTAAGCGTCTGCCTTCCGCTCAGGTCATGATCCCAGGGTCCTGGGATCAAGGCCCGAGTCGGGCTTCCTGTTCAGCAGGAAGCTTGCTTCTCTCTCTCTCCCACTTGCCCTGGTTGTGTTCCCTCTCTTGCTGTCTGTCAAGTAAATAAAAATCTTAAAAAAAATTTTTTTTAATAAAGATTTTATTTATTTATCTGAGATAGAGCAAGAAAGAGAACACACAAATTGCGGGGGTGGAGAGGGAGAAGCAGGCTCCCCATTGAGCAGGGAGCCCGATGTGGGACTTGATCCTAGGACCCTGAGATCATGATCATGACCTGAGTCAAAGGTAGACACTCAACTGACTGAGCCACCCAGGTGCCCCTTATTACTATTTAAATTCTGAATTGCATATAGAAGAATCCGTAAAATATATATACACTTCCAGAAATAATTATAATGCTCACACCCAGGCAACTCTCACTAAGTAAACAAATAGAAACAAAACCTAATGACACCAGAATCCCCGAAGCCAGAAAGCCTCCTTCCTTATCATATATACTCTCCAGCTCAGAGGTAACCTCTATCCCAACTTCTATAATCGCTTCTTGGCCGTTCTTTATAGTTTTACCACTGCCACATACATTCCTAAACAACAGAACTTAGTATTGCTGTTCTGGAACCGGACAAAGCTGGAAGCATACAGAATGCCTACATTTTTGTGCCTTGACCCTTTCATACAACACTGTGAGATTCAGCCTTTATTTTGCAGGGACCACTGTACTCTGTCCCTTTTCAGCAGGAATATGCCACAACTCATTTATTCCAATACCAATGGATATTTGTGTTTGTTTTATTTTTTCCAGTTCTTCTAAGAACAGGGCTGCTATGACTGTTCTGATGGGTACATGTGCACGAGGGTTTTGTGGTTTTTTTTTTAAGATTTTATTTTATTTGACAGAGAGAGAGAGATCACAAGTAGGCAGAGAGGCAGGCAGAGAGAGAGGAGGAAGCAGAATCCATGCTGAGCAGAGAGCCTGATGTGGGGCTCGATGCCAGAACCCTGGGATCACGACCTGAGCCGAAGGCAGAGGCTTTAACCCACTGAGCCACCCAGGTGCCCCTACATGCACAAGTTCTTTAAGATGCTAAGGCAAGTGTCATGGACTAAGAGTATCTCTAGCTCTACAAAATAGTGTGAAATTCTTTTCCAAAGTGTAAGACAGTGGGGGATATTTTTCACTGATATCCTTTTTAAAACATCAAGCCATTGGGGTGCCTGGGTGGCTCAGCTGTTAAGTGTCTGCCTTTGGCTCAGGTCATGATCCCCGGGTCCTAGGATCCAGCCCCACATGGGGTTCCCCGCTCAGCGGGAGGCCTGCTTCTCCCTCTCCCACTCCACCTGTTTGTGTTCTCTCTCTTGCTGCATCTCTCCCCGTCAAATAAATAAATAAAATCTTAAAAAAAAAAAAGTCGAGCCATCTGTATGATGTCATATATATGATGTAACATATTAAATGGAATTACAATTCAGTTATAGTAACATTTTCAAAGTATGTATCAATGCACTGAACAAATACTGAGCACCTACTGTGTACCACACACCACTGGGCGCCGGTGGAATATAGTAGGCACAGGAGGACGGGGTTCTCAGCAAGAGGGCAGTCTGGAGGGGAGATGAGAACTGTATCTGCAGAGGGTTGCCGCCACCAGGAAGAAGGTGGTCCATGCCCACAGGGAAAAGCAGAAGGCCAGAAGAGTGCTTGAAAGATCCACAGCCCCTCTGTCGCCTTATATGCAAACCTCAGGAGCAACCACTGGGGACACATATGATCTGAAGCATTTCCTCGTATATAAAAACAAAGCAAACTTGGGGCGCCTGGGTGGCTCACATGGTTAATTGTCTGCCTTCAGCTCAGGTCATGATCCTGGGGTCCTGGGATCAAGTCTCACATTGAGCTCCCTGCTCAGTGGGGAACCTGCTTCTTCTGCTTCTCTCTCTCATGAATAAATAAAATTAAACAAACAAACAAAAAAAACAAAGCAAACAAATGAAAAACAGTCCCTGGGAAAGATTATTCAACAAGTCACTGGCCAGCTGTGTGTTTCTCCGGGCATATGGATCCATACAGGACCCATAAGGGAGAAGTCAGCCGCCGAGGAATGCCATCATAGAGAGGTGAAGATCAGAATGTGGCCAGCAACTGATGTCAGCACAGAAATAATAATCAAGGTCCTGTGATATCGTTCTACATATATCTGATTGTGAAAGGTCAAAAGTCTGTCTCCAATTTATCTCAGGTGGTTCAGGGAAAAAATAAATGCATGAGGGGGCGCCTGGGTGGCTCAGTGGGTTAAAGCCTCTGCTTTCAACTCGGGTCATGATCCCAGGGTCCTGGAATCGAGCCCCGCATCGGGCTCTCTGCTCAGCAGGGAGCCTGCTTCTCTTCCTCTCTCTCTGTCTGCCTCTCTGCCTACTTGTGATCTCTGTCTGTCAAATCAATAAATAAAATCTTTAATAAATAAATAAATAAATGCATGAAACTAATATCCATGTACCCATGGAGAGAAAAAGATAAAGTCAATGGGGCAAAATGCAAACGACAGAATCTCGGTAAATGGTTTGTACAAGTTCCTTGAATTAATCCTACACTCTTTGAAGCTTGAAATATCAAAATAAAACTTACTAAACACACACACACACACAAATTGTCAATAAACACAAAAAATAACACTAAGTAGATGCCTGGATGGCTTAGTTGTTAAGCATCTGCCTTTGGCTCAGGTCATGATCCCAGGGTCCTGGGATGAAGACCCACACTGGACTCCCTGCTTAGCGGGAAGCCTGCTTCTCCCTCCCCGACTCCCCCTGCTTGTGTTCTCTCTCTCTCTCTTAAACTGTGTCTCTCTCTCTCTCTGTTAAATAAATAAATAAATAAAATCTTTAAAATAAATAAGAAAGTAAATAAAAATTTTAAAATAACACTAAGTAAAAGCAGCCCATGTGTGGGCCAATAATGAACAGTAGCTCATAGGGACGCCTGGGTGACTCAGTTGGTTATGCATCTGCCTTTGGCTCTGGTCATAATCTCAGGGTCTGGGGATCGAGCCCTGAGTCAGGCTCTCTGCTCGGTGGGGGAGCGTGTTTCTCTCTCTCTCCCCCCGTACCTCCCGCTACCTTGCTCATTTTCTCTCTCTCTCTCAAATAAATGAAAATCTTAAAAAAGGAAAAAAGCTACAAAGATTATGGTTGATCTGCTTTTTCTTCTTAAGATTTTATTTCTTTATTTGTCAGAGACAGAGCACAAGCAGGGGGAGTGGTGGGCAGAGGGAGATACAGACTCCCCAGTGAGCAAGGAGCTAGATGCAGAACTCTATCCCAGAGCCTGGGATCATGACCTGAGCCAAGGGTAGACGCTTAGCTGACTGAGTCCCCCTGGCAATCTCCTTCTATGCTCTTGATGTTGCGAAGGGCAAACTAGTGCATGGGAGTGGCAGATGGCCTGCTGCAAGGAGGAGAGCACCTAATCAGAGAAAAGGGCACAGGAACGTGTCGAGTCCCTACTGTGTGCCGAGCCCTGAGCGAGGCTGGCTGCCTCTCCTGCTTGCACTCTGTAGGGTGGGGGCCATCCTCAGTTTACCCACAGTCCCAATCCAGGCTTTGTACCACCCCCACCCAATGCCAGAGCCTAGCTCTTTCCTCAATACCACAGCTGCCTCTCCTGCATCACATCTCTCCCTCCCAGGTGATGGTGATGGGGGCACAGGAAGGGCTGTCTGCTCATCGGCAAGCCCCAGGGTGAGGTGCTGGCTACAGACAGACTCTACAGACCCTACAGCATCCCTGGCTGCCTCTGAGCTGCTTCACTGGCCTGGCTCCCAGGGTCACGGAAAAGTTGGCAGAAAGAACCAAACCCGCACACCAAGGATGGGGGTCACTACAAAGACAGATCTCAGTCTGTGTGCACTGGCCAGTGACATCCCTGTCGGCGCCTCTGCCTCCATGGGTGGCTTGCGAACTTGTGGTCACAACCTGTTAGTATGTCATGAAACCAATTCAGTCCATCTTAACTAGCAATAAAACTTTTAAATGGAATAAAAAATATCAGAGTACCTAATAATAAGGGTAAATGTCATTCATAAAACAGTTTTCATTAAAATATGTACATACACACGCATGTGATGGCTTGTGATACAAAATGTGTTTTTGTGGCAACTGGGTCTCAGTCAAGAAAAGTTTTAAAAATAGGTCTAGGGGTGTCTAGTTGAGGGGGGTTCAGTTGGTTAAGCAACTGCCTTCCGCTAAGGTCATGATCCCGGAGACCCAGGATCGAGTCCCCGCATCAGGCTCCCTGCTCAGCGGGAGTCTGCTTCTCCCTCTGACCTTCTCCCTTCTCATGCTCTCTCTCTCAAATAAATAAAATCTTTCAAAAAATAAAATAAAAATAATGGTCTACATCCAGATGGCCAACAGACACATAAGAAGGTGTTCAACATCACTCATCATCAAGGAAACGCAAATCAAAACCACAGTGAGATACCACCTTACACCTGTCAGAATGGCTATTATCAAAAAGACAAGAAGTAACAAATGTTGGCAAGAGTGTGGAGAAAGAGGAACTCTTGTGCACTGTTGATGGGAATGTAAATTGGTGCAGCCATTCTGGAAAATAGTATGGAGGCTCCTCAAAGACCTGAAAATGGGGCCCCTGGCTGGCTCAGGTAGAGCATGTGACTCTTTTAAAACTATTTTTTTTTTCTTTTTTTAAGATTTATTTATTTATTTGACAAACAGAGATCACAAGTAGGCAGAGAGGCAGGCAGAGAGAGAGGGAGGAAGCAGGGTCCCTGCTGAGCAAAGAGCCCAATGCGGGGTTCAATCCCAGGACCCTGAGATCATGACCTGAGCCGAAGGCAGAGGCTTAACCCACTGAGCCACCCATGCGCCCCTTAAAACTATCTTTTAAAATATTTTTTCCATATTTTATTTGGGGGGAGGGTAAGGGTAGCAGGGAGCAGCAGAGGGAGAGGGAGAAGCAGACTCCCCGCTGAGCAGGAGCCTGACACCGGGGCTTCAGTGAGTTTGAGAAATGGTTCAGGAAAAAGCAAACTGAATGCAGAACACGTTATAAAGTTACATAAAACTATACTTCGTTAACATCAGGGGGAAAAAAAAAATGTGAAACAATGGTCTAAACCCTTGTTGTCCAAATCAGTAGCCCCTTGCTCTGTGCGGCTCCTTAAGTGAATTAAAACTTAATGAAATTAAGAATTCAGTTCCTCGGGGCGCCTGGGTGGCTTAGTGGGTTAGAGCCTCTGATTTTGGCTCAGGTCATGATCCCAGGGTCCTGGTATCAAGCCCCGCATAGGGCTCTCTGCTTGGCAGAAAGCCTGTTTCCTCATCTCTCTCTGCCTGCCTCTCTGCCTACTTGTGATCTCTGTCTGTCAAATAAATGGATAAAGTCTTTAAAAAAAAAAAAAAAAAAAGAATTCAGTTCCTCAGTAGCTCTAGAACATTCTAAATGCTCAGTAGCCCCATGAGGCTAGTGACTACCACACTGGACAGCGGCAGCTATAAACTATTTCCATCATGGCCAGAAATTCTTACAAACACTGACCCAAGCCACCACCACACAAGGACCTATCTACACAACCAACATGCCAGCCTCAGGGCTTGCCCACGTTCTGTCTAACCCCTGCAGCATCTGACTGCACACACCGCTGTCCTCAAGGCGTGCTAAGCTGAACCTGCTCCTGGTCCTGTCCTTAGCTTGCCAGGACCCACAGACGAGTCACAGGTTATGGCCCCCAGATTTCAAAATCTCCATCACCTCATTAGCGACTCAAAACATGCATTATCTCTAATTATGCCAACACCCAGGGCCTATGTCTGATTTCCAGCGCTATCCCGCTGCGGTCCTAAAATTCTCCCGGGGCTTCCTGCAGCCCACGCATGCCAGCTAGGCACTCTGGTTCCAATTCCATGCGACCAGGGGGACACCCTGCCTACCATCCCACCACCCCTTGCAAACTAACTCTTCCTCCTTCTATTCCCCTAGAATCCCAAGACTAGAAAGTGGTGTTAACAGCTCACTAGATTATTAGTACAAGAAAGCATCTATGATTTTAGTAGATCCTTCCTACTAAGTTACATTTTCATGCAATCTCCATTTGGGGGGATTTTTCAAGTTACTAATGAAGATCCACATGGGTATCAGAATCAATTTAGTAGGTTAAAAAAAATAAGATAGGAAATACCAAGTGTATCAAATACAGTATTTTGAAAGTGTGACTTTAGGGGTGTCTGGGTGGCTCAGATGGTAAAGTGTCTGTCTTCAGCTCAGGTCATAGTCCCGGGGCCCTGTGATAGAGCCCTGCATTGGGCTCCCTGCTCAGTGTGGAGCCTGCTTCTTCCTCTCCCTCTACTGCTCCCCCTGCTTGTGTTTTTTTGCTCTCTCTCAAATCAATCAATCAATGAATCAATCTTTAAAAAAAAAAAAAAAAAGAATCAGCTGGAAAGCCTGTTTGAAAAATGTAGGTCCTCAGACCCCACCCTAAGACATTTCTATCCCCTCGGTCTAGAACCTGCATTTTTTATTTTACGCAAACCCCACTTCCCATTTGATGCTGAATATTGTCCTGAGACTGTGCGGAACACGACTTATGAAAGCTCCCCCATCAGATTTACGATGCTAGGGGTAAAAAATGGAGGACAGATCTTTAGCACAGGTGATAATGACTTTCAGCCAAAGAGAGTCCTTTAGATCATGTGACAGAGGTAAATGATTTCCTGTTCTGCCTGCCTATGTCCTGGTCCCCAAGAAAACTACCTGACTCCCCTCTATCCTGAAGCCATCCCCTTCCTCCCATTCAACTACTTCCTCTCCTTGAGAACTGAACTCAAACTGCTTTTTCGACCAGGACACCTTCTTTTTTTTTTTTTTTAAAGATTTTACTTATTTATTTGAGAGAGAGACAGCGAGAGAGAGAACACAAGCAGGGGGAATTGGAGAGGGAGAAGCAGACTCCTGGTTGAGCAGAGAGCCCAACATGGGGCTTGATTCCAGGACCCCGGGATCATAACCTGAGCAGACCCTTTACAACTGAGCCACCCAGGCACCCCAGGAAACCCTCTTTGTTAACCACACCATGTGTCCACCTAAAGGATGTGGAGGTCTTCAGTGTTTCTTAATTTCTGTCTCTCACTCACTTTCTGTGTCGTCCCTGAAGTCTGTAAGGCACTCGCCATATTCATTTTCCCAAGCTCCCCCACTAGATCTTAGATGCCCTAAGGATGCCTGGCAGTTTCCGTTCTGCAACCCTGCTAGGGGCCGGGACTGGTTCAGTAGAGACTCACTGGCTCCTTGCATGTCCTGACACACTCCTTAGTGGGAGGGGCACACACTGTCCCCCAGCTTTCCATCTATAGCCACTGCAGACAGTTGCTGCTGCTTCTTGGGGATGGAGCCGGGGCCTGTGGGTGACGTGGGGCCAGGTCCCCTGTCCTGTGGGGGCCTCACTAAATTCACCTACAACTACAAGGAAGTTAGCCTGGGGGTGCAGAGTGACTTTCCCAGAGAGAACCCAGGTGATGGGTCCCATTTCCCTAACTTATCGAACAGCCATGCCTGTCTGCCCTGCCCCCAGAATCTGTGAGCTTGGTGGGCCTACAAGGCAAGGAACCATCACCTGGGAGGGAGGGCCCTAGCCGTCCCTACCTACCTGCCCTGAGCTGTGGCTCATCTCTGAGGTGACTCTGCTGTCAGCTTGGTATTGGGATGCCCAGGCCCAGAGAAGGAGGCAGCCCCATTTCAGAGGGGAGGGAAGGAGGCTGTGGGCAAAAGAGCTGGGCCACAGAAGGAATAGTCTGAGGTGGGCAGAGGGTAGTAGGCAAACTTTCCCTATATCACTGTTTCAAGTCAGGTCTTCACTGTGGGGCCCCCGGCCAGGTATCTGGGCCCAGAAGGCAGAAGTGGAAGGAAACGCTGCGGGCAGCCCGCAGCCCGAGTGAAAGTGTGAAAACCACAGTGGGCAAAACATGAGTGGCCCTTTCACGGAAGTCATCCACGCTCAGAGGCTGACGAAACACTCTGGGGGGCCACAGCCCACCCTGCCCAGCCCTCACCGCTCCCCCAGCTCAGCGCTCACTACAGGAGCCGATGTCCTCCTACTCGGCAAGGGTGAAGAGCAGCCCTTCCAAACGAAGGCACCCGTGCGGCAACACAAAGGCATTTCACAGTTACAAGATCTGTGACAAGTCCCTTAACTTCTCAAAGCCTCGGTTTCTTTATCTGCAAAATGGGGCTAATGACATTTGTTTCCGAGGACTATTGTGATGGTTAAGATAATGTATGTAAAGTCCTGCCTTGTCCGCAGGGAACATTCCATCAGCGGCACCTCTGTCACCAAGATGGCCCTTGATCCTGACCCACCCTTGAGGACCTCTCCCGCCCTGTCCTCACCTTCTGCTTGGTGCTGAGGGGCTGTGGCTTCAGTTTTTCATCCTTGCTCTGGGAAATCCTCAGGAACTGTTTGAGGTCTCCCTAAGGGAAAAGCCGAGCACTTCTGTCAGGTCAGAGGCCAACTGTTCTCTCCAAAGCATTAAACCCATCAGGGGCTTCCAGAGCACCCAGCTGAGCAGGAGAGAACCCCTGGCCCTGTACACCCACCCCGGCCAGCTCCCCCTCCACTGGGGGAAGTCCAGTGGGAATTTTAAAAATATATAAGAGATGGCTTCTAGAAGCTCTCTCAGTCACAGAGACAGCAGGACTGCCATTCCTACCCTCGGCAGAGCCCCAGACAGGCAGGTGACAAGACTCCTGCCTTCAGGGAATCAAGTGGAAAACACAGCTCCCAACCATCACAGACCCCTGAGAGGACATCTCTGTCCTCTGGGGGTTTATCACCTAAGAAATATACTGAGGGAGCAGTAGCGGCAGAAACATATATAAAATACTCATAAGGGCTTGCCAGTGGCAAGGAGGAGGACTGTTCCCCCTCTCTCCAGCCGACCCGAGGATGTAACGAGCAGCAGCCTGAGGACCAAGGGAGTAAAGGTTAGGGGACCAAGGGGTTGGGGAATTCAGAGTATGGGGCAGCTCCAGGCGTGACAGGTGAGATGGAAAGAGAAGGCTGGCAACGGGGCTAACACTGGTGCCCCAGAGGGGAGAGGATGCCAGGAAGGATTTCCAAGAAGGAAAGCCAGGTCTGCTAAGTTTTATTCTCAGGGGGGTGATGAGCCCAGCAGAGAAGGAAAAATGACAAACAGAAGAAAACGTGAGTCCAGGAAGGAGACCTGGGATGCATCTGGGTGGTGTGCAGAGTGAGAAGCTGGGGACCAGCCCCACACACGGGGGCCAGCAGACAGGAAGGAGGGAGCACCAGTCAAGGTGCCGTTCAATCAAGGAACGGCAGGTGTCGGAGAGCTAGCGGGGACAGGCGGCTGAGTGTCCCCGGGGGCAAGCGTCTCCCAGCAAGCTGACACAACATGAGACAAGGCTCCGTGGTGCACACCCCCAAACCGGCAGGGCCCCCCCCAGCATACCAGGTCCACGTACTCCAGCACCATGTAGTGGGGCTCGGCTTCCCGGCACAGCCCCAGGAGCCGCACCACATTGGCATGGTTCAGCTTCCCGAACATCTCGAACTCCCTCCGGAAGTCCAGCTGCTGTTGCTCGTCTCGGCTCTGGAGGCTCTTCACAAGCACCAGGGTCTCTGCCACCCCCTCCTCCACGCCCTGCGCCTTCGCCAGGAACACCTCCCCAAACTCACTTTTCCCTGTGGGTACACGTCTGGGTCAGCCAGCTGCTCTCACCCCAGCAGGGAAGCTCCTCCCGGGGTGGTGGGGGGGGTGCCTTGCCCCTCTGTCACCAGAGGGGAGTCTTGGCTGCACCCCACCCATCCACCTGAGGGGCGACCCTAAGCAAACCACTCCCCGCCCTGGCCTGGGCTTCATAGTCTCCAACAGTACCAGCATTTTCCAAAGGATGGCTGGTGTGAGAATTTTAGGAGGCTCTTAATAAACATGTTAATAGCTCCATGTTTTAACGTATCCTCAGAAAAAATTTAACTGCCACTAATCTGTAACTTCTCACATTTTTTCCTAGAACAACACTAACTTGCATTAATTTTGTTTTTTTCTGTTTTTAAAGGCAGCCAATCTGAAGGAAACACCAAGTAAATAAGGCATAGGGAGTGACTACAGCCAGGGAGGTGAGCCGTGTACAGGTGTGGGGACACACTAGGATTATCTCCCCTCTGCTTCCTGCCCCTGGCTCCCAGGCTCTGGGTTTTAGGGACCTTGGGGACAGCAGCCCTAACCTAGCCTCCAGACAGGCCTGTCATTATGCTGTGACAGCTGCAGCCAAGGCGACATACCCAGTGTGGTGATGGCCTGCAGGCTGGTCCTCGGGAAATGCATCTTATCAGTTGTGCTGTGGCGTTTGTTGGTGGCCGCAGGACCAGAGCCCAAGCTGGTCAGGGCCACTTCCTCTTGGATCTCCGCGGAGGGCTGCCCGTTCTGCAAAGGTCCACCTGGGAAGAAGAGGCATGGTTGGGAGGCAGCAACATAAGACTAGACACTCTGGCCACCATGGGCACCTCACTTCTCTCCCCCAAACCTCTCCTTCTTTTTTTTTTTTTTTTTTAAGATTTTATTTATTTATTTGACAGAGAGAAATCACAAGTAGATGGAGAGGCAGGCAGAGAGAGAGAGAGGGAAGCAGGCTCTCTGCTGAGCAGAGAGCCCGATGCGGGACTCGATCCCAGGACTCTGAGATCATGACCTGAGCCGAAGGCAGCGGCTTAACCCACTGAGCCACCCAGGCGCCCCCAAACCTCTCCTTCTATCAAATGGGTCCAATCATGGTGTTCCACGCAAAAAAGGCCAGTCCAACTGGTGAACTGATGGGGTGGGGTACAGGCATCCCTTAGAGTAAAAGCACTGATGGACACAGCTGACTACTACCTCTGAGATAGAACCAGGTACACAGGCCTCATCTGGCCCACCGGCCCCTCAACACTGCATCAATCTAAGGGGCTTTGCTTTCGTGGGGCCTCCACTGCACAAAGCCCTAACCGGGCACAAAGGGGAAGTACAATGAGGGAGACCCAGGCCCTGCTTTGGAATGCCTAGATGGATAGGTGCAACCCAGCAATGCCTCTGAGAGAAGGGCAGGAGCAGGGGAACCAGCACGATGTACCTGGGGGAACTGAATGGGCAGGAGACAAGTGTGCCACTGAAATACGAAAGCATGTATTAATTGTGCTTGTGGTTTAGCGGCACAGGGAGAAACAGGCCCAGCAAGGTAGAAGCCGGCCCTGAGCCTCCCATGAGGAGGTCGTGAACCAGGCTGCTCAGCTCCCCAGGCCGGGGTAATGGGCCAACTCCAGGCTTCCAGCTGGGGTTTGGGCCGGATCGCCTAGAGCCCCGGCAGGCAAGCACCACAGCTCTCTCTGTGGCCACCAGGGGGCGCTCAGTACCCGCACACCGCCCCGCCGCCACAGGCCATCCCTCACCGTTGAGACACTCCATCTCCGGCTCCTCGCCCTCTGGCTGCTTCTGGAGGCGCTTGGCCTTGCAGCGCTTCTTGCAGTAGAACATGAGGCCCAGCACGGCAATGATGTAGGCCACAGCAGCACCCACAGACAGCCCGATGGTCTGGATCATCTTGTAGGGGGGAGGGCTGCCTGGACCCTCGGACTCCTCCAGCACTGGCTTGTCTGAGAGACACAGAGAGGGGTCTGGGCAGGGCCCATTGAGGCCAACCCAGCCCTCCTTCGCTCCCAGCCCCTCCCCACCCTACAGAGGCAACCACCTTCCCACCTCCTCCTAGTCGACGACCACCTCCCAGACACCCAATGGCCTGACCAAACCAGAGAACCAGGGCGGGTCACCACGGTCTCTGGCTTTAACAAGGGGTGGGTTCTAGGGCCCCACTGAAGTCACAGAAGTTCTGAAGGATCTGAGGCCAGTGATTCCCAAGCTGGGGTGCATCTGAGATGTGAGGCCAGGGACACACATAAAAAGAAACACACCTGTCAGGACGCTAACACAAACCCACGCTATCGCTGACAAGCTTCCTGAGTGGACTTGGTATCTTGAACCAGTCCCTTAAGAGCAGCATTTGGGAATTCCTGATTTAGGATCCCAGATGGCTGGGAACGTGTTTGCGGAAAGGATCTTCCAGACTAGGGTCTCTCAATGGCCTAGGGTCCCATGGTGAAAGAGGAGCCAGGTATCATCAGGGAAACAGGGAGAGAGGCCCACTAGGGACACCACTAGGACTTCCCAACTCCCACCCACACCTAACACTTCAACCAAGAGGCCTTATCATTTCACTATTATCCATTCAATGTTCCACAGAATATTTTGTCTAGAAAAACAGTTCTGCTGCTAAACCACAAGTTTAAGAACTTCTCATTGAAACCACTCTCATCTTACAGATGTAGAACCAAGCCCCTGGAGCAGAAATAACACCTCCAAGGGCAGAGAGCTGGTGAGGAGAGACCAGACCCAAACCCCGAGTCCCTGACTCCTGGCAGAGCCTTTTACCAGATGGATCTTTTTCTCTGGGCTTCCGGGGCATAGTAACACTTTCCCACGGCACCCTGGGCTGCTCCCCTCCCTGCCTCCCCACTCCCCCAGAGATATGTACAGCCACTGCAGGAGACCTGGCAAGAAGCATTTTAGGACAAGAGGACCACCCCTACACCCCCCACACATACCCCTCCCAACACACACACACACACATACACACACATACACCAGCTGTGGAATGTTAAATCAGCAACAGCTCAGCAAGGAACCCAACATTATGCCACAGCATGGTGGGAGCAGAGCCAGCTGAATCCCAGCCCCTAACATAAAAAAGGATTTCAGGGTTCTCCGTATACAGGGGTCCGACGAAAACAAAGATGAGAAAGAAGTGTGGCCCCAGCACTTTCTCTACAGGACACAGCTCCCCAGCACATACCCACAACATAGAGGGGGGCCTCCGTGTGCTTGATGTTACAGCTGTTGCCTGCGATGCAGGTGTAGCGGCCCGAGTCCTCGGGGGCCACGTCATGGATCACCAGGGAGCCATTCTGGAAGATCTGCATCCTGCCAGGAAAGAAGCCACAGCGCTACCCACCTCTCTAGCTCCTGGGGAAGACCGGCTGCAGGAGAAGTGCGATGGGCTAGGGAAGCAGATGGGCCCTACCTAGGTCCCAGCTTGGTGGGGTCCAGGATGCGGTCTTTGCCCTTCCACTGAATGAGCGGCTTAGGGTCTCCCTGGGCCTCACAGCGCAGCAGGGCCGTGTGGCCCTGGTACACGGTCGTGCGCTCTGGCTCCACCTTGAAGGTGATGAAAACTGGATGGGAAGAGCCCAACAAGGGGCGAGGAGCAGTGAGCCGTGGGACTGGCCGGCTGTAGGCTGCCCTCCCGTCCCAGGGCTCTGCCACGGTCGCACCTGCCACAGTGAGCTGGACATGGGCACGGATCTGGCCCTGCAGCCCATTGGAGGCGATGCAAGTGTAGTTGCCGGCGTCATCACGAGTCACCCTGGAGAAGTGCAGGGTCCCAGCGTTGTCTGTCACCCACTCGGGGAGGCTGCTCCCATCTGTGGTGGCGACAAAGGGAAATTACAGGCTTGACCCAAGTCACTCGGGACCGCAGTGCGCTCAGTCACCCACCTCTACTCAAAAGGTGTCTGTCATCTGTTGCTCCTGATGACTCAAAGTCCCAACTCCTGAGCCAGGCACTGGGAACCCCCCGTTACTTGTTCCCTTTCCAATTTTTTAGTCTCATCTCCTTCCATTGCCCTTACAACATCTCCCTCCTGCAAAACTGAACTTCCGATGGGGCCCCGACTTCACCTTGACCTCCTCCTCACGGCCTGTCACATCTCACTTCCCGCTCTTAGCCATCCAGGCTTCAGATCCCTTTGCTGCTCCAACTCTTAACAGAAAGCTGACTCTGACCACCCGAGCAGAGAGCACCCACCTCTTCCCCGAAACCTGCAATCCTACTCTCCCACTCATACTACTCGTGGAAATGTAAAAGCTGGTCTAGCCCCTTGACAGACAACTTGGCAATTTACAGCAAGGGTTGCAAAAACGTGTATACCCTTTCATCCGTAATTATTCCATTTCTGGGACTCTCTCCCAAAGGAAATAAACCCAAATCCAGAAAAAACTTTGGCTTAAAGATGTTTATTGCAGCAATAAAAAGAGAGAGTGAGAAAGGCAGAGAGGGAGAGAGGGAGGATGGTTAACAACCCAAATCTCCAACATTTAGGGAATATTTAAGTAAATTACAGTGACTCCAATCATCAGAGTGTTATTACAATCATCAAAACCAATGTTTATGTATAAAAGCATGTGAAAATGCTTGATAACGTTAAGTTAAAAAGGATATAAAATTACATAATTAACTGTATCTTCTTTTTCTATAGTAAGCATGACTTACTCAATGTAAGTTTAATAAGTGAAAATTACATGTTCAATAAAATTGCTATGTGCAAAAAGAAAGATATACATAGAAAAAGAGGGCACAAACCCAAAAATGATGGGATAGCAGGATTATGCATTCTCCCCCCAAATTTTCTTAGTTTTTTTTTTTTTAAGTTATTTTTCCCCTCTTTTCTTTCTTTTTCTTTTTTAAGAGAGTGAAAGAGTATACATGCCAAGCAGGGGGTAAGGGAAAGCGGGAGAGAGAATCCCAAGCAGGCTCCACAACCAGCTCAGAGCCTGATAACACGACCCCAAGATCAAGACACAAGCTGAGACCAAGAGTCGGACGTCCGACCAACTGAGCTACCCAGGTGCCCCTGAAGGTTTGATTTCTAAGTCAATTCTACCCCCAACACAGGACTCAAACTCACAACCCCAAGATCAAGAGTCCCATGCTCTACCGACTGAGTGCACTAATTGCTCCCGCCCCACAAACTTTCTAAATATGACTATTTTGAAGGGAGAGGGAGGACTTCACAGCACCATCTGGGATCAAGCCAGTCACTTGCAGCCTCAGTCACTGTCTGTGACCTCTAATGCCAAAACCTGACCTCCCTGGTGTCTGGCTCCTTCCTACCTGGACTGTAGGTCGGCCCCACACTCCTTGTCTTTCCCACAGTTCCTGGCATGGTGCTGGGCCCTCCTCCGCTGGTTCTCAGACATGCACACATCTGACCAGTGGATTGTGCTACCTGCCCCCACTCCATGCACCCCTGGTACCCACCTGCCCGAATCCACTTAATAGTGGGCTTTTCTCGGCCTGTGGCTGAGCAGGGTACCGTGGCCTCCTTGTCAAACTCCATGCACTGCTGCGGCCGGGGCGGTGGTGTGAACTTGAGCTTTTCTGTTTTAGCAGAGGGAGGGTAGGTGAGCACCAAGAGGAGGAAGCAAGGCAGCTCAGTTGGCCTCAGCAGGGGCAGGCCTGAAGATCGGGGTGCCCTGCTGCTCCTTCCCCTTTGCTCTCTCGGGCACTCACCCAGCACTTGGACGCGGGCCTGGGCCTCGATGCTGCCGGCTGGGGTGCTGCTCACACAGCGGTACCATGTGCCATCATACACTTCCACACTGTTGATACGCAAGGTCCCATTCTTGGAGACTTCGAACCGCGAGTCCTGTGGCACACATTACGGGACCATGGGAGGTCTCAGCCCCACCAGCATCTTCAGGGGAAGGAGGGCAAGGGGAGCCGATCCCAGAGGAGAGCCCCAGAAGGGGATTCTGGCCCCCTCCAGGAGCCAGCCTCACTCTCACCTCTGAGATGAGCATCTGGTTTCTGTACCAGATGACTGTGGGTTTGGGGGTGGCCTGGGTCAGGCAATGCAAGTAGCCTGGCTTGCCCTCCTCCAGCTGGCTGTCCTGGGGCTTCCTCAGCCACGTGGGCACAGCTAGAGGGACAGGGAGGGAAGAGAAGATGGAGGAACACATCTGCAAGACCAAAGGATCCAATCCCTCGAAATTCCAACCCCATACCCGACCGAGTTCAGAAGCTCCTGTCTGCTCCCCCAAAAGGTGCAACAACAACCCCTTAGTGAGGACAACCTTGGAATATGATCTTAGTTAGCGGTCACAATAAACCCCATACGTGTATATTCCTATACCCATTTTACAGCTGAGAAGACAGAGATTTATAGTAATGGTGATGTGCTAATACCTAATAGATAGGATTCCAATCCCCGGTCATGTGCCCCACAAACCCTTGCACTGAAACACCCCATGGCTCGGTCCTCAGATCCCTGATCTGGTTTAGCCACCCTCGTTCCCTGAATTATCTCAGCCAGTCCGTGGCCTTCCACGCCATAGGAGTGCGTGACTCCCAAACCTACACCCTGTCTCCTGACCTCCCCGCCATGAGCTTCAGACTGGCAAGCCCAACTGCCTACTGGCATCTCCGACTGGATATCCAACAGGCCTCTTGAGCTTTATGTGTATGAAAGAGAACTGACTTCCCCTGGAACCTGTTTATCCCAGCTTTTCCCATCTCAGTAAATACCGCCCCTATAGAGCCAATGGCAAGAGCCCAAACGTACCCCTGACTTCCCTCTCTGTAGCCCCTCCCATCACATCCATTACACAAACCCCATCTCCTTGAGCTCCCCCAAATCCTGAGTCTGACCACCACTCTCATCTCCACAACTACCGCTCTGTTCCAGGCCCTCCAACACTTGCCCCGGAGAATTACAGTCATCTACTAACTGGGCTCCCCATCCAGACTCCTGCACCTAATGTTCTGGTCTTCTCAGAACCGTGGGGAGTGATCTTTTGAGAACGTCACTCTCTGACTCAAAACCCTACAAGAACTTCCTGTCTGACCTGGGGTGGCAGATTGTTTGCAAAGATGGTCGTGCACAGCTCTCCCGTCCCTTGTTCCTCTGCACTCGTGTTGCTGTCACTTTCCCCATCAAGAGACAGTCTACTTCTCTCGTGCCTCAAGTCTGGGGGGCCCGCGACTGGCCTGGCCCAACACAGAACCAGTGGAAGTCATGCTGGGGAGCTGCTGAGCGGCTGCCTTGAGAAGCTTTGCGACTTTTGCGACTTCCAGTCCTGGCTGAGGAGGCCCCAGGCCTGCTGTAGCAGCCACGACGGGGGGTAAGGAGGACAACACCTGAGGCACCCCAGCAGATGCAATCTCCATCAACCACGAGACATATGAATGAGGCTGACAGGGAACAGCCAACCACCAGCTGACCTCCCAGCTGACTGCAAGCATATCTGATCTTTCTGACCACCCTGTAGGGTAAGTACTGGGTCAGGAGCTCCATTTTATGGATGAGGAGACTGACCCCTGGCAAAACGGGAGCTTGCCACACCTTGTCTCTCCATGCGCAGGGGAAAGAGTGGGACCTGGGTCTCTGGAATCCCAGGCCCTCGCCCTTGCTCTGCCGTCAAAGAACTGTTTTTCCATGTGGGCTATCACCCCAACTTCTGTGCCTGGCTTTTCGGGGTCAACCCCAACATCACCTTCCAACAGCTGACTGAGTCCCAAGCGTGCAGAACACAGAGCTGAGGGGGCATCAGGTGAGCATCCGGGAAGCCTTTGCACATGGCCCCCAGAGACCAAGGCCTCGTCGTGGCACCCGGGCTCCCCTCCAACCTCGCCTCATCCCACGGGGCATAGGTGCTCACTGGCTACAGTGATGTTGACATCTTGTCGCCGCTGACCGGCCAGGTTGGCTGCATGGCAAGTGTAGACACCAGCGTCACTCTCGATGGTTCCAGCAAACACCAGGTCATGGCCCTTCTGGAAGACTCTGCCGTGGGTGGGCAGCCGGACTCCCGCATGCTCCCACCACACACGGGGCTCCGGCAGGCCCTGGGGGGGCAAGCAGGCCACGCGCTCCATGCGGCCAGCTGTGAACACCCGTGGCTCAAATGGCAGCATGTCTTCAATCTCTGCAGGGAGGGGAGCAGGAGGCAAACCACCCGATTACCATGGGTCTTGGTACCTCACACTCTCCCACAGCAAGCTCCGGCCCTTGGTAACACAAACCCCTGGAACACTGCCTCTCCTCTTCCTGGACCCAGCATCCTCTTCCTCTCTTTGTTCTCCGAGCTGCTTTCTGAGTGGAATCAGGAGCCTAACGCTCCACGTGCCCACAGTGTTGAAGGCAGCCCCCGCTTCAGCATCCCAGACCCAGGGACCCACCTGCCAGGTGAAGTGTGGCCTCAAGGATGACGGGAGGGCCCCTCTGCCCGTGGCCTATGCAGCGGTAGACCCCTGCGTTGCGCGGCCGGACCTGGGTCAGCAGCAGGGACCCATTGGCAAACACAGTGGCTCTGCGGAGGTGCGGGGGGCTGCGAAAAGGAGAGACTGCTATTTGGAAGAAGAGGCCCACAGGCCTCCTTCTGGAAGGGAAGGAGATGGAACCCCATGCTGCAAAGGTCAGAGGTACTGGAAGGAATCGGCCAGGAACAGGACAGAGAGAAGGAAGTCCACATGCCACATTAGTATGTGTGTACACATGTGTACTCATTCATGAGTGCGCACAGGTGTGTTCCACCTACAGGAGACTCAGCTTTTGGGACAATGGGGAGAGCCACAGTGTCAGTGAGAGTCAGTGAGCCAGCAACACGTGCAACTGTGGAGACAGAGGGCCACTTCCCACAGGGTTAAGGCCAGCCTGTCAGTAAGGCCCCAGCCCCAGCAGCCAGAAGCCCATTGGCCACACCAGACAAACAAACTACTGATGATATATATCTTCAGGGCTGAAGCCCAGTGGGATCAAAGCCCCTAGCCTACACAGCCACACCGCCAAGGCTCAAGGACATGCTTGGTACCACCAACATGCCCTCTGTTCTCATATGGCCCAGGGAAGGACAAGAGTCCCGATAAAGGAGCTAAGACCCCCCAGAACCTTCTGGAAGTGTTTGCTTCCTCCAAAAAGTGTGAGTGTGTGTATGTATGCATATGTGTAAGGTAACCTTACCATCCATCCAGACTACAGTCGGTCACCAGGTCCCCGGTGTCCCTCCAGACTGAATCGCTACTCCCCATCCCAGAAGACCCACACAGGCAGGAGGGGAGTGGGAAGAGAACAGAGCCACCACTAGCTCATACAGTGCCTTTGTGTGAACTGGAAAAAGATGCCCTTCCTGGAGGCTTCCCTTTGTGGAACTCATTCCGTAACAGTAAGACATTCTACTGCCATCTGCTGGAACCTTGAAGTGATACATGTACAGCCCTAGGATGTCTGCAATACTGATCCCATGCATTTAGAGAATGCACCTGGGCAATCAATACACGACCCATACCACTGTACTTGGAACACCCCTTGCCAGATGCCTTACCGGCTGCGGTTAGTGATGGGAGTCTCATCTTCAAAGACCCACTGCAGGCTCGGGGGTGGCTGGGCTGAGAACTGACAGTGGAACATGGCCTCCTCATTCCTTGCCACCACAATGTCCTGAGGTGCCAGCACTACCCTCGCAAAGCTCTCATCTGGGGAGGGAGAAGCACAGGTATGTAAGCAGGCAGCATGGGGAGGCCCTTCCCATCCCTGCTGCACTTTCATCCCCACCCCGGGCTCACCAGCAATGCTCAAGGTGAAGTTCTGGCTGCTGCAGGTCTGCCCAAAGGCATTTTGGGCACAGCAGGAGTAGAGGCCACTGTGCTCCGGGCTGGCCGGCCGGAGGGTCAGGTTTCGCTCCTTGCTGCTGACCGTGTGATTGCTCTGGCCATCAGAGAGGGGGTTCCCATCTCGGAACCACTGATAGGTGGGCCTGCAATGCCGAGAGCATCAGCAGCAGGGAGGCACAGGGTACTCAGGTGGCCAGCAGACAGGGTACAGAATCAGAGGGTCAGGGCTAGACCCCTCAGTTTACAAATGGGTCAGGCTAGACCCCTCAGTTTACTAATGGGGCCTGGGAGGGGATGTGACTTGCACAGGAACACACAATTCAGGGGCATCATCAGGCTGAGCTGCTACAACTCTCAGCATCCAGAATTCAGGATCATTCCACAGCACGAGGCTGCCCCTCCTCCGGTCACTGAAGGGTAGCCTGGAGCAGCCTCTGAACAGGGGTGGTTACAGAATGAAGCGAGGTGCCTCTGAAGAGAGTCCAGGTTTTGGGACTTGTCTAGTCTCTACTTGCCTAGAATGACTCTCTCCATTCCCACCCTCCAACTCAGCTCCTTACCGAGGGTGCCCGTCAATGTGACAGCGCAGTGTAACCTGGGTCTGAGGCTGGATCTCGGCTTCTGAGGCTGGGTGCTTCAGAACCACAGGGCCGGTCTCAATCCCTGCAGCAGAGGCCACAGTTGCTGAGGAGCAGAGCAGAGCAGGGGGCGAGGAGGAAGGGGAGGACAGAGGGGAAGGAAAAGCAGCAAAGGACACGGCCTGCAGGTTCTGGAGCCAAGAGACAGTGCAGGGAAGCTCTGCAGAGCTGAGGCCGGGGCTACACACAGGGGGTGGGTTTGGGGGGCCAGAAACAGAGCATCTGCTCTGTCTGTGGCAGGTCAACCCTGACGCTTGGCCACGCTGCCACACTGCCCTTGCCATCTGCTAAAGCATGCAGCAGGCCAAGGGTCCTCTACTTGAAGGGGAAAGAAAATCTTATGGGGGGGGGGACTTCTCTTCCCCCCACACACAGAAAGAACAGACTGCAAATGCATTCAATTGGAAATGAGAGAAGCTGAGGGAAAGGAGGGGTCCCACAGGGTTCAGTAACAGAGGACTTGCAGTGAGCGAGCACAGCCTCCCAGCTCTCACATTTGATGTTGAAGGAGGCGTTGGCACTGCGGGCCTCCTCTCCCGTGGTGTTGTCCCGCGCCACGCACTGGAAGGCTCCAGAGTCCTGCAGCCGATCCACAGCAGCAAAGCTTAGGCTGCTGCCCTGGGCAAAACGCCTCTCGGTGTCCCGGACGGGGGCCCCATCCAGCAGCCAGTACACATGCACCGGGCCTGGGGCTTCGACCTCACAGCGGAGCAGCGCGCGGCGCCCCTGCAGTGCATCCTGGGAGGATGGCTCCTTGATGAAGACAAGGGCTGCCTGGGCACCTGCAGATGGGGACAGGGGAGAGGCACCGTCAGGAAGAGGTAGAGCCACCGTCCTCACGCAGTTCACCCGCCACCCCGTGCGCAGGAGCAAAGGGGCTCCACACATAGGAGGTGTCCGGGAAGTGTGGGAGAGAAGGATCCGGAGCCCACAAGTGCCAAGTGTCCACTGAGAAACTCTGAAACTGTGCTGGCCGCCCTGGAGGACACAAAGACACAGTGCACACCAGTCGGCAGGGGGCACAGAGCAGTTACACAGAACACTGTGGGTGTGTGCCCACTGAACAGTGCAGGCAGGCAGTGCACAGAAAAGACGGTGTTCCAAGGGTGGGGAAGGGGCGGGGACACCAGGGAGGCTCCCCAAAGGAAGTTTCTGACCTGTGGGTCCTGATGCTGGGCTGAGGAGCAGAGGATGTTAGCAGGTGGCCCTCCCCCATCAATCTTCAGAAACCAGGATGCCAAGCGCAGAGCATCTTGGAAGGATTATTCATACTCACAGCCCCGCTAAGGGTCTACCCACAGATACCTTGCAGCCCAGCATCCCCCAAGGACTTCTCTGGGGAAAGCCACCCCATCACAGGAGAAGCCAGTATTCTCTAGATTTGGGGCTGTTTCCAAAGGCAGGCCAACACTGCCCCCCCCCACGTCCTACCCTCTATCCCTAAGAATATGTCTGGCCAAGATATGGCTTTTCTGGGTGAAGTTGAGAGGTGAGCATTCCCCTCTCCTGCACCAGAACAGTTTGGCTCTGGCTGGGGCCAAGGGGCAACTACAGAGAAGGGGGGGGCCTGCAACCGGGGGCGGAACCATAGCCAGTGGGAACAAAGGGGAAGTGAGAAACCTGTATTGAACGGCAGATGGGCTGAGGAGGCGGAGGGCAGGGCTGGGCAGGTGGCATGGTGACAGCAGAAGTAACACACCGGGCTTTGTTCCGGGCCCATGTGGGCGTCCTGCAGAGGCCCTGAGCTGCTGGGCTAGGAACACCGGCCTGCCTGCCAGAGGTGGGTGATGGCACAGAAGAGGACTTGCAGCCCCTCCAGGAAGAAGAAATAGGCCTCTTGGGGCTGCTATGGGAAGAAGTAGGCTCTGCCTCTGACCAAAGCGGGATGGTAAGGGCAAGAGGAGGCTGAGGAGGTCTTGCTCTGCCCTTCCAAACCTACAGAGGCTAATCACGGCTGTTCCAAGCCCCTGACAGTGAAATTTGGTTCTTTAGGGCCTAAGAACCAGTCTCTCCATAAAGTCAGCAGCAAGACAAGTGCAGGCTCTGTCAGAGTGAGGTCCAGATGAGGGGCTGCCCATGGTGTCAGTCCATCTCCCAACATTCTCAGAGGTGCTAGCCCGCAAGACAGTCATGGAGTCAAAAGGGGCCCAGAGCCACCTCCATCTCTGCTCAGCGGGGCACTGCTCTTTGGGTGGGAGCATTGCTGGGCTATCCCACCCACTGTGCAAGTTAACAAACCTGTCCTCGGGGCACTGCCAAGCACACCCCCAGTCACCGTGACATCCCAAACACCCCACTCACTTCCAGTCACCACACAGGAATGGGACCCTGCCCCTGCCCCCGCAGAGCAACTCAGCACAACCCCTTTGTCGAGCAGATAGGTAAACTAAGGTCCTCGGAAAATGAAGGGATCTGCCCAGAATCAAACAGCTCATCTGACCGTGACCCAAGGAAGCCAACTCCTAGCCCCATGCTCTTCCCAGCTCCGCCCACGAACTCAAAACCAACTTGGAAATGGCTGATCCCACAATGGGGCTCAGTCCCCGTGGCCAGGGAGAGAGGCAGACCTCCTACCGACAACACCAGACACACAAAGGTGCTCAGCTCACTGTCTGACTGAGGTCACCTTAAGGGAGTGTGGGGCAAGAGCTGGAGAATGTGGAGACGTCTGGCACACCGCCCGACTACCTCTCATGAGGCACATGGGCAGACTCAGGCTGATGCCCCAGTGGTCCCCCGCAAATGGGACTCACCGAATTTTGGGGGCCTTGACCCTGAACTCCAGACACTTGTGAAAGGCCAGAGAGATCATCTGCCGTCAGAGAGTAGGTGAACCACCCCACTTCCCCGCTCAGCTTCCCCAGACCCAGGGAGCCCAGAGGCTCGCCTGAGCAGAGAAACCTTAGTTAGGTATGTGGAATCACAGCTTGGGCTCAACCCCTGCCCCCATGCTCGGTGTGTGACCTTGGGCAAGGCAGGCAGATGGTCTCTGCCTTGGCTCCCTCGGCCTCTCTCGTGAGCTCATCTTGAGTCACACACACAGAAACTCGTGTCAAGACACTCGGACAAAGCTGACTCAGTGAACGGCAGCTACCGTTCCTATCTCCACCAGCACGAGTCTTGCCCAATGACCCTCGTTTTTAAGAACGTTAGGAAACTCCCCCTCCAGAGGCGGAGGACCACTCCCAGACCCAGATGGGGAGGAGCCTCTGCAACAGAGAAGTCTGAGGGGAATGATCAGGTCGGGGTGGGAGGCAGGGAAAGGGGCTGTGGGCTTGCAGGAACCTCAGACCACGGGCCACAGAAATCGGAGCTGGAAGAAGAGATGGTGTGACTCAGAGGGACCCCAGCTCAGCCTCTGGCATCCCCTCCTGGGGCAAGCACTGCTCTGGGGCTGTGTGGTGA
The DNA here is from genome assembly GCF_964662115.1 of Mustela nivalis. Lineage (NCBI taxonomy): Eukaryota > Metazoa > Chordata > Mammalia > Carnivora > Mustelidae > Mustela > Mustela nivalis. The sequence continues at coordinate 88,760,605 of NC_139024.1, read as the reverse complement.
GAGATGCTGCATTCCCAGACTGCCGCTCAGAGCCTCCTGCGCCCCCACGACAGGGCCTGGGAAACATCAAAGCTGGCCCTGCGGGGCCCTCTGTCCTGACGTCAGCTCACAGAAGGTCCTAGTTAGTGCTTGGCTGGGGTAGACTTCAGATGTTATAAAAGGCAGGGAGAACAGCCACCAGGCCTTCTCCAAGCCCCCAGCCCCCTGCTCCAAGCCACCATCGGGAGGCTGGCCCAGGGCCGTGGCCCCACATTGGCCAAGAAGGTGACTAGAGGCCTTTCTGGTGTGTAGGGCTTGCCAGAGAGCTCACTCTGTTGTGCAGCTTGGCGGGAACAGGCAGAAGGTTCAGGGGCAGATGGGGGAATCCCTCGCAGAAATCCCAGACTCCAGGAAAGGAGGAGCTGAGCAGTGAGGACCTCCTCAGAAGCTTCGGCCGGTCCCAATGACAAGATGTGGAGGACAGCAATGACAGAGAGATAGAAGGCTTCTGGGCACCGAGGTGGTACCTGCCCCAAGGTGGTGCAGTCACCAGCACATTCCTGACCCTGCACCACCAATGAATTGACGATATCCCCCAGGGCTAAGGTCTGGGGACAGCCTTCTCTGGTGGCACACTGTTCCTGGGCTTCCCAAAGCCGCCCCCTGTGGTCATTCACAGTCTGACCACACCGTGCATGGTGCCTCCTACACCCAGGCCCCTCCAGAGCAGGAAGCTGCCCTCACCGTGCAATGGGGACCCCACCCCTTGCCCTGAGGCTTAGTGGGTTCGCAGAGACGGAGCCCCCAGCACAGCACAGCACGGAGGACACGGAGGGTCCGAGGCTGCCCTGCCCGGCACACAGGGTTCAAGCAGTCCCCCTGCAACAGCAGGCAGCCAGAGCCATCTGCCCCCACACCAGGCGCCAACCTCAACAAAGCTGGAGCTGCGAATACCCAATAAGGGCATTTTCCGAGCTATTTCCTCAGCTCCCCCAACAGCCATCTATATGCAGACACTCTGCCTGCGCCTTGGCCCCAGAGCCCAGAGCGAGGCTGTGCGGGCAGCGGACCAACTCCACCCCCCACCCCCCCATAAGCGGCTGGTCCGCCGCCCGCCCTCCTTGCTGCTCTCTGGGCTCCGGGCCCAGCAGACCCATGTGTGTCTACGTGTGCATGTGTGCACACACATGTGTAAACATGATTTTATGGAGAGCAGAAAGCAGCAGGAAGTTTTTCTGCTCTGAAGTAATTTCAGCTACTCTGGTCCAAGCATCCATATGGGCCACTTAACTACCTGTCTCACAGTGGGGGCTGGTCCTCCTGCTTGAGGAAAAACACCCCAGGACCTGTGCAGGCCCAGAACCTGCCAAACCTGACCAGCTGATTGTATCTACACGCTCTCCCTTTTCCTAAAGAAAATGCCATCTTTGGGACACATGCCTCAGGACCAGGCTGAGCTACCAAGACGCTGGCCAGCTGGCCCTGATGGGGGCATTTCACACAGCAGTGTGTGACCATGTGAGGGACACCCCCAAGCCCAACCAGCCACACAGAAGTAGCCGACTCCTCCACACCTAAGACTCCATCTCTGGCTCCAGAGCCTGGGTCCCCGTGGGGGACATTCTGACTCCTGGGTGGCCCCAAGGGCCCAGGCTGAGGTGGCTCCCGTCAAGGCACACAAACCCCCGAGGAAGAGGTTCGCCAACACCCTGTGCCTTGTCTGGGCAATGGCATCAGGACACAAACCAGGAGAGGCAGCTCTCAACCTAAGCGGCACACTAACGTGCGCCGTCCAGGAAACACAGCAGTTCCCCGGCCCCCACCCAGACGAGGTCTGCCCTCCTCACAAGTACTCTCCATCCAGAAACTCTAAGGGCGCTGAGCAAGAGGCCCCAGGGGTACCAGGGTCCCTGCACCACAAGTCCTCCCCCAAGGGGTCACACACTGTACATACAGATCCTCAGCCTTCTGGGATTCAACTGGCATAACTTTCTCCTGCCCTTGAACCACCCCAAAGGTCCAGGGCTCACACACATATGTCATTTGGTTGAGGAACAAATGTCAACCACTGCAAGAATAAGTCAAGTGGATGAACAGCAGGCTGAGCTAGCCCACTCCTCACCGACCCACCCAGGTCAGCAGAAACACTAACGCCCCAGTGGTGTCTGTGAATCTGGGAACTGCCATGTCCCTCTCTACCACCAGCATGTACCAGCAAGATACTGTATGCGGTATAGACCCTCTGACGATAAGTCCAGACCAAAAGGATGCAGGGGGTCCCAGAAAATCGACCACAGCAAACTGTGAGACCCAGAGGCAGAGCACAAAGTCTCTAGCCCCCTCTGCCTCTCCAGGGTCTAAGAAAGGCCCCAGGTTCACAGACAGGAGCGCCACAGCCCTCTGCAAGCCGTTGCAGTCCTTGTTCTGAGCTGCACAGGAGGGAGCAGAGCCAGGGAAAACGGGACAGTCTTCCCATCCTGGGATCTAGCTGCAAATGTCTGGAGAGGCTCCCACATCCGGATTAGAGGAGCAGAACAAAATAACCAGAGATTAGGGCAGAAACAAAATCTAGCAGGCCAGCTCGTCTACCTTAAATGAAAACTACAACTCAAACCTGTCCTGCCCATTCCTGGGAGGCCCCAGCGGGGGAAGATCAACCTCTGATGGCAGGAGCAGGTCCCTGTGTCCAGCATCACATGGCATCCAAGCCAGAGGGACAAATACGCCCACAAATGAGGCTTAAGATGCTCCCGAGCCAGTGGCCACACTACTGGTCCCTGGAACCAGCCCATCTTCTGCTGGGGCTGGGAGGGCCGTACCTGGGACGCATCTCTCACCCTTGGTAACCTTTACATGGCTGTGATGTCTTCAAGAAAGCAGCAATGAATTAAACACCCAGCCACGTGTGATCAGGCCGAAGGAACAAGGCACAGGGAGACCCAGGTTCTAGTCTCCACACAACCGCTAACAAGCAGAGTGACCTGAGCCAATCACCACCCCTTCCCAGGCAGACTTACTAACTATAAAATTACATCAAAGAGAGAACAGAATGGGACCGTTCCCAGGACCCAGCACTCAAGCTGCAAAGTGCTTCAAAGGCAGCTACAGGAACAAAGGGCTCAGGCCCCAGAGTCCTCTCCCAAACCCACTCCAGCCCCCAGCCCCCAAAGCCCAAAGGGAAAGGCAGGGCAGGGCCCAGGATGATTCAGGAGATGCTGTAAATGGCAGGTGTGCGGGTTGGAGGTAGCTGGGGGTTGCAAACAGGGACCCGGCACCACTTTCTGACAAGCTGCTCCCATTCCAATGGCTGAGCTCACATCCTGCCTCACCAGATCTCCCCTCTGCCTTAGCCACACACTTGCACTGAGAGCTCACTGCCTGTGACACCCCTGATAGTCCCATCTGTGCTATGACTGAGAACAGCACCCCCAAGCTAGGCTGCAAGCCTGAGAAGAGGGCAGACATTCGTGCCCAAGAGGATACAGCTGTGCCCCTCAGAGGGCCAGGTCACCGTAAATACCCCACCAGCGTCTGGGGGGAATGAAGTCACCGAGAGCCTGCCTGACCTGAAATCTTGTTCTAGGGCTACCTTTATCCCATCTTGGCCAATTTAATTTCCTTCTCTGGGTCCTCAGTTTCCTCTTCTGGAAAATGGCAGCCTTGGAACCAATTTTAGTGATTCTCCTTCGGATTCCTAGGGGAGTGAGCAATATTCAAAGGAAATTCACATTAGGTACAGACCCACAAAATCTGCGTTTTTTTTGTGTGTGGGTTTTTTTTTTTTTTTTTTTTCAGGAAAATTAAAACAAAAAGAAAAAGAAACAAAACAGAAGTCTAGGTAGGGAACCATGGACCGCAGATTAAAATATCCTTGGATAAGGTGATCCCTGGGGAGTCCAAGGGCTTGGTGGATGGGGCCGGGAGGGGGGTTGCTGGACCAGAACTGCCAGGAAGAACCAGGAGTTCATTCCACCCTCTGTGCCTGGGGACAGATCCATTCTCAGTACAAAGGAGAGAGAAGTCTCCTAAAGACACCGGTCAGGGTGCCTGGGTGGCTCAGTGGGTTAAGCCTCTGCCTTCGGCTCAGGTCATGATCTCAGGGTCCAGGGGAGTCCCACATCGGGATTTCTGCTCTGCGGGGAGCCTGCTTCCTCTTCTCTCTCTGCCTGCCTCTCTGCCTACTTGTGATCTCTCCGTCAAATAAATATATAAAAATCTGTTAAAAAAAAAAAAAAAAAAAAAGACACCAGTCAGAGGCCTGAGAAAATAATACACATATGTTAGCAAGGCGACAGAGCTGGACCAGGGTGCTGAGAAATGAGCCAGGGCTCAATCCCAGGAAGACCTCAGGGCTGCTCAGTCAGTGTCCTCGGAGCTCCAGAGGGGACAGAGAGCCCAGCTCCTGGCTGTAGGCTCCACAACCACTCACTATACTCCCAAGTGCAGAGGTGAGGGCTCCCTGGAACCATAGTGAGAACCGCTCCAGGTGAGCCTGGGGTGGTGCATCCTGTGGTCTTACCTAGCCTGGTTTTATAAACTTTCAAGGCAGGCTCAGAAAACTCTGTGAGACTCTTTCTACCCATCTGCCTCCTCCCTGGGAGGCTGATAAGGCAGTGAACATAGATCTCAGAGGGGCCACCACAATTCAGCCCAAATTCCCTATGGAAGGGGACACGATTCCCTGCCTTTTAGCTAGAGCAGCCTGTACTTCAGTGAAGAAATCCTGGGGTGCCTGAGGGCTCAGTCTGTTAAGCGTCTGTCTTTGGGTCAAGTCCTGATCCCAGGGTCCTAGGATTGACCAGCACAGCAGGCTTCTTGCTCAGCAGGAAGCTTGCTTCTCTCTCTGCAGCTCCCCCTGCTTGAGCACACACACACTCTCTCTCTCTCTCTCAAATAAATAAATAATAAAATCTTTTTAAAAAAGGAAATCCTTCTTGACTCATAAATAAATTGAACTGTCCCTTAGACCTGCTCTGTCCTGAAATGTAACGGAATTAAAATGAAACAAAATTGAAAATTAATCTTCCTCCTTAGTGTGAGGCACATTTTAAGTGCTCAGGAGCTACACCTAGCTTGAGGCCACGGTATCCCACAGTGCAGATCTGTCCCCACAAAAAACTCCATTAGATGGCACTGCCTTAGTCCCTCTGACTACCGGCTTCTTACATGGCCCCAAGCACAGGCACATTATTTCTAACCTAAAGAACCCTCGACACGGGGGTCAGCCTCATTTTCCTGAGGAGGAAAGTGGAGTCCAGACTGTCCCACGAAATGGCAGTCCGTCTGCAAGTACCCTCTGGCTCTGTCCTGCCCCGAAGTCTATCTGTCTGGGTTGGGTCTGCGTTCCTTCCATGATGTTCCTTCCATGATGCTGTGCGGGCTGCTTCTCTCCTTTCACTTATTTCCTTTGATCCGCACCCACCCCCAACCCTTCAGCTGCATTTAATGTAAATCCTTTTCTCTGTGCGCCCTGGGGAAATGGGACTGCGGGTCCCAGGGCAGGTCCTTTTAAGTTCGGTGAGTGGTCTCCGGTTCTTGCTCACTCCACGCCTTACTTTGTTCCACTTAGCGCTGTGTTTGAAGATCTTTCCCTGTGGCCATGTCCTACCTCCTGCTGTTCTCCCAGGAAATGAATCGAGGGGCTAGGTTTGGGGAGGGAAGAGTGGATTTTTTTTTTCCGTTTTCAACAAGTAAGTGGCCAAACACAGCTGCCCACAATTTGAAGACTGGTCTTTAAGCCCGCACCTACCTCCCCTGGGTGCCCCCAGAACCCTGGCCTCTATTGCCGCAGGTGGTCCCCGCTGCCTACTGGGTATCCTTGGAGCCTGTTTCTCCTGCCTCCCTCCCTTTCTCCCCGGTAAACCCAAAAAGTCCCTGAAGAGGCTGGACTTCAGCTGGTTTCAAAGGGATAAGAGGAAGAGCTGGTCTCAGGCTTTTATATTTAGAAGCGCTCTGCAAACCACTTCCCGGGGCAGGCAGGAGTGGGGAATGTGAGGAAATCACTTCGCTATGTGGGATGTGGAAAGCACGAGCCACTCCAGGCTTGCAGCAGCAGGCTGCATTTGCCACACAGCCCGTGACACACAGCGATGTCTCACACATGGGCAGGAGACTAATGTGCCCTTGGGTGGCTGGCAGGAGACCCCATGGGACAACATGCACCGCGGACTGGCTGTGCCCTCCAGGCCAGGGCACAAGGCAGGGCCCAGGAGTCAGAAGCAGACCGCCATCCACAAAGTGCCCCTCCCCCAGCCTTCTTTTCTTTCCTTTCCTTCTCTACCTGTCTGACCCAACAGCTGTTTCTGGAAAGCAACCCTTCTCTCCAGGGAGGGGAGAGTCTTAGAAAGGGATGCTGCCCGCTTTGGGCCTCAACCGGGGACACAAAGGATCCGGACTGAGGGAGGAGGGTTGGAACCACCAACGGCTGGAGGAGACACGAGTGCCCTCCTGGACTCCAGGCTACTGGACAGGCTGGGGACAGGTGTGGGGCAGGGCTGTCCAGAGTGCCCACTGTCTCCTTGTGAAGACAGATCTGCTCCCACCATCAAAAGTTCTCTTAGCCACCTCTGTTAGCATGCGTTGTGGAAACAACGTTGGAGGGGAGGACGATCTTGGAGTGGAGACCCAATCCAGCAGCCGCGAACATATTGCTCAAATATGACTCAGATGTGATGGGGTCTGGCCTGGTGTGACAAGGTGAGGGGAGCCACAGGCAGAGGGGGATGTGGAAGGCAGGCCAGCTGCTGAGTTAAATCAAACCATAGATACTTGCTAGGCTCCTTATAACCTCATTTTCTTGCTTAAAATATAAACTTTCTAACAGGGCAATCATATTCTTTTATTTAACCTCCTAACTGCAAATCACTACTAATGATTTGCTCCTTTGTTTTTTAAGGAAAATAACCAAAGAAGAGTCATTTGTTTAAAATCAGCTGTTTAGAGAAAGCATTCTGGCTAAAGATGGCAAAAATGAGTATTTCAATCCTCAAATCAATAACAACAGATGAAAAAAAATACAAGCGGATGAATAATAGAAACAATTCCTTGTAAGTTATTTTTAAAAGCAGCCAAAACTTGCAACTCATCACCAGATGCTTCAAGCCTAGGGATAACTGACTTTGGAGGAGAAAACATTATAAAACATAAAACACACACAAACAGCTGGAGGAAAAAAAAATTTTAAGCCCTTAAGAGTGGCTGATGCAATAAGTGAATTGAATAGCCAAAAAAATGACAAAGACCTAAAGTTTCTTTCATGCCTACTCTGTTGATCTTTGAGTCAGGGTCTGGAAGGCACCAAGATCTGGCTTCACTTAAGTCTGGAACTGACTGTCCCTCCATTCTAGGAGGTGCTTCTTAAAGACCTCTAAAGTCACAGAGGGAGAGAGGGGGGAGAGGGAGACAGAGAGGAAGAGAGGGAGGCGGGTGGCAGGGAGAGAGGGAAGGGGGCGGAGAGCAGACACTGATGGAAAGAGACAGGGAGATGAGATGAAGGGAGCTGGAGGGAAACTGACAGAGACAGATAAAGAGGAGACAGAGGGAGGCTAACTGACAGACAGAGGGAGATGAGCTGACTTAGAGAGGAAGAGACACAGGCAGAGAGCAGAGAGAGGGACCCAGGTCCTGACAAAAGAGAAGGTGAGTGGCAAACAGGTAAAGAGACATGGGCAGGGAGACACACGGAGAGACAAGAGTCATGGAGACCCAGAAAAAGCAGCAAGAAAAACAAAGACTCATAGCAGACGAATTCACACACATGTAGGCATGCATAGGGCTCCTCACGCCTTGTAGAGCAGGGCCCAGCCCTACATTGACCCCAAGTTCAAGTTCCCCTGGCAAGTCTATCCTTGGGTCTCCAGGTCCTTTCCCCTGACCCAACAGTGTCAGAGACTCTTAACTCAGTCCCCAGCTTGGGTCACAGGGCTACTTAACTCTATCACTAGACAAGAAAGGTTACAGCTCGCCTGGGCACAGGAGACCTGGGGGAGGTAGCGAAGGGGGAGGGGCTCTCTAGATACCAGATTCAGGCCATTTATAATGGAGATCCCTCAAATTAGAGGCTCCTGGTAAATAATTCACCAGGAAAAGTACAGTACCTTCCCAGGTCTCATCCATTATTCACCAAGATAAATGTACCATATTGTTATACTTCCTGACATCTAAAAATTGCCTGAGCCATTAGGCCAGGGGCAAGATGACAGCAGGGCAATTTCCACTGCACCCTTCCAGAACCCTTGACCCAGCAGTCCTGGCGCTTCTGGAACTCAGTCTGTGGCTCTTCATAAAAGGGCAAACCATTCAACTTCCACAAAGGGCGAACCCAACTTCTGACCACGAGATCTCAAGACCAGGCCTCCACACGGCCCTCAAGAGCCCACTGTCAGGGGCACCTGGATGGCTCAGTCTTTAGGCATCTGCCTTCGGCTCAGGTCATCATCCCAGGATCCTGGGATGGAGGCCCGCATCAGGCTCCCTGCTCCGTGGGAATCCACTTCTCCCTCTCCCACTCCCCCTGCATGTGTTCCCTCTGTCACCGTGGCTCTCTTTGTCAAATAAATAAATAAAATCTTAAAAAAAAAAAAAAAAAAAAAGAGCCCACTGCCAGGTTAGAAGGAAGCCCAGAAAGAGTGTGGACCAAAACTCCCACGTTCACCAGACCCTGAAGGTTTTGGAGCTCCTCAAAGGGAAAAGGCAATCCCTTTGCTTGTATCGAAGGGTAATTCTGTTCCTAGACGTTCAAAGGGTTTTTGACTTAGGTGGCAGAGGAGTGTCAGCTACCAGGTGCACAAAACCCAGCACCCTAGCCTTGGAGCTGAGCAAGTCATTCTCCTGCAGGCCCTCGAATCCCCGTTTGTAAGGTCACCAGGCTCCGCTTTACCACGCAGGGCCCTCACAAGATCACGGTGCCCTCCGGGAAAGCTGAAGAGCTGCACATCGTTAAGGCCCGGGACTCCAAAATACAGGCAGGATGGAGATGGACAAGAGCCCAGAGTCTGGGTTTGAAAGCTGCCCGTTCTCCATCCCCACTCTCTCTCACCAAGTATATGTCCTCGGGCAAGCTGTCTACCCGTGCGGAGCTCCCACTTTTGCACAAAATGGTGCTAATAACGTTATCTGCCTCACAGGCTTATGAAAAGTAAATTCACATGTTAATAAATGTAACATGTTTGGAACAGTGCCTGGCATGTGTTCAGTTAAAGACTATGTAAGTCCTTTATTCTCTTTATTATGTTTAAGATTTTTTAAAAAATATTTTATTTATTTGATGGGAGGAGAGAGAGAGCCAGCATAAGGAGCAGAGCAGCAGGCAGAGGGGGAGGGAGAAGCAGACTCCCTGCTCAGCAGGGAGCCCAATGTGGGGCTCGATCCCAGGACCCTAATCATGACCTGAGCCAAAGGCAGATGCTTAACGGCTGAGCCTCCCTTGTGCCCCTCGAGATTTTTTATCTTTTACGAACTACATACCAGCACAAACATCCCTCACCTGGTGTAGGCCTTTGCTGGCATCCCTCCCATGCAGACCAATAAGCGGCAAAGTGCCCTGTTTGATCTGTCACTTGCCCCGTTTCTGCCACCAGAGCATGGTAGTTCTCTCCGAACAGACCCTGTGAGCCCCCTCATCATAGGACACACACCCGTGGGGCGCCGCAGTTTGAGTGGGGGTTGCCCCGTGTGGGTGAAGCCCCACAGCGGAGCTGCCAATCGCTGGTAGCCTGGCATTCTGCTGCCTGCTGTCCTAGGGGCCTGCAGGCCATGCGCAGATGAGAGGTGGCTCAGAGCGTCCTTCACTGGCCACCAAACATGCTCAAATTAAGAGGCACCCTCACCACGAATGAGCAATCAGAGCAAGACTATCAGGGTGAGAAAGGATCCAGACCCTCGTGGGACAAGGCAGGTCTCTGGCCTCAAGGAACACACCTGCTGTCAGGCAAGGCGAGCACCGTCAATGTCTGTGTGCTAATTCCTGGCAGTAACCAGTGGGCTGCAGCTTTCTGACCTCGTGAGGCCCTCACAAGAGACGCCTGGAAAATTCTATGCTTTATAAAGGAAGGGACTACATAAAATAGGAGTTGTAAACAACTCCCAAAGGCAAACAATAAATTAGGAAAAGTATTTCCAGCAAAGGACAGAAGATGGGCTGCTGGTCTTAGTATATAGATACAAATCAATCATAAAAGTACTAAAATTCTCACAGTAACATGGTCAAAAAATACGCAGAGTTCTCAAAGCAAATATTAATGTAAGAAAACATTCTAGGAGTGCCTAGGTGGCTCAGGCGGTTAAGGGTCTGATTTCGGCTCAGGTCATGATCTCAGGGTCCTGGGATCGAGCCCGGCATTATCCTCAGGCTCCCTGTTCAGTGGGGAGTCTGTTTCTCCCTCTCCCTCTGCCCCATACCCCAGCTCATCCTGTCTCTCTCTCAAATAAATAAAATCTTTAAAAAAAAATCCAATTTCTTAGATTCTTAGGAATATAAGAAATGCAAATTAGAATAAGTTATTCTGCCCATCAAATGAACATCAAGATTTTTAAGACAGCACTCAACACTGGTGAGTATATGGAGAAAATGGTCCTCTTGCTTTGCTGATGGGATATAAATTAAAATTCCCTCCTGCAAAGTGGTTCAGAAACTGGACGAATATCTTAAAAAATTCATGCCCTTCCTCATTGGAGAAGTGCCTGATTCCACGTCTGGGGCAGGAAATGCACAAGACAAGCCTGGAACATCATCACATACAAGGGAACAAGCAAAGACTAGTAAGGTCACATCCAATGGTTCCAGGCCAGCTTGAAGAGGCTCCCACAGACCAGAGATGTACTAAGCATCCAAAAGGATAAGAACCACGTGGACTTACACACACTGACTAAGATCCATGACTTCATAATGATGTTCTTAAAAAGCCCCAAACGGGGCACCTGGCTGGCTCAGTCAGTAGAGCATGCAACTCTTGATCTCAAGGTTTTAAGTTCCAGTCCCATGTTAGATAGAGATTAGGAACTACATGCCAGCACATATATTGGTGTAGAGTTTACTTTAGAAAAAGTGTAGAGAAAAAAAAAAAAAAGTGTAGAGATTGGATGTAGAGATTACTTTAAAAAAAAATTTTTTTTTTTTAAAGCCTACTGCTGCCAGGGCGCCTGGGTCAGTCAGTCCATTAAGCCTCTGCCTTTGGCTCAGGTCATGATCTCAGGGTCTTGGGATCAAGCTCTGCATTGGGCTCTCTGCTCAGCAGGGAGCCTGCTTCCCCCTCTCTCTCTGCCTGTCTCTCTGCCTACTCGTGATCTCTGTGTGTGTCAAATAAATAAATAAAATCTTTTTTTAAAAAAGCTGCTGCCTTCGGCTTGGGTCATGATCCCAGGGTCCTGGGATCGAGTCCTGCATCGGGCTCCCTACTCAGCGGGAAGCCTGCTTCTCTCTCTCCCACTCCCCTGCTTGTGTTCCCTCTCTCACTATGTCTCTCTGTCAAATAAATAAATAAAATCTTAAAAAAAAAAAAAGTAAAAAGCCTAATGCCTTCCACTGGTCATCCCAAAGGATGCTAGAAAACCAACCCATTATGTTAAAAACTGGTTAAGCCCCAAGCTTTATATATCCCCTTTCTGAATAGCTATACCTAAGGATAACCAGCCAGGGTTTGTCTTTACAGAAATCTCCAGATGATAAATACCGTATCACCACTTTACAACCTCTAATGAAATCATGGCTCTAGCAATGATTATTGATGGCTGCTAATTCCAGAGACACAACCAGATGTTACGTGTCTGCTGAGGAAAGCACACCTGAAAAAAAAAATTCGACTTGAATCTGGTGAAGCTTTCAGACCCAAGTTTCCTTATTAAAAAGTTTAAGAAGGGGCACCTGGGTGGCTCAGTGGGTTAAGCCGCTGCCTTCAGCTCAGGTCATGATCTCAGGGTCCTGGGATGGAGTCCTGCATCGGGCTCTCTGCTCAGCAGGGAGCCTGCTTCCCTCTCTCTCTCTGCCTGCCTCTCGGTCTACTTGTGATCTCTGTCAAATAAATATATAAAATCTTTAAAAAAAAAAAGTTTAAGAAACTTTCTAGAATAAACTTGGAAAACAAGGAAGGCCTTAGATAACAATGTGCCACCCACTAAAGTAATAACTGTAAATGTACCTCCTGGGTCTTCTACCCCTCTCACAAATGGTTATTAAAACCTCATAGTGTTAACAAAACATTTCCTGTGCACACCACCTGCCTTCCCCACCAGATTCTAAGCTCCCTGAGCACAAGGATTGGCCACACGCTTGTCCATCCCCTCCCATGCAGGGGGCTGGCCCGTCCGAGGTGCTCAGGAAACACCAGCTGATCTATGGTGGTTTGACGGAGCCATATTTAGCTCCATTATCCCTGCGTGGTGTGGAATAAGCAGAGGGTCAAAGCCCAATATGGGATCCTCGTAGGCAATTATGTTAATTATCATTATTAATTCAACAAACATTTATCTAGAGCCTACCATGTGCCAAGTACTCTGCAAGACACTGGGGATGAGAGGGAAAAACACACAATTACTGTCTTTAAGTATCTCAGTTTGGTGGGGGAGTCAGACAAGTAAACATATAATTACAATAATAGCTAACACTTACTGACCGCTTACTATGTGCCAGGCACCGTTCCAAGCATTTTAACCATACTGGCTTGTTAATGCTTACAACCACCCGGTAAAGTAGATACTGCAATCCCCATTGTACAGATAAGGAAACTGAGGCATGGAGACATAAACAGCTTGCTCAAGGCCACACGGCTAGGAAGTGCCAAATGCAGGATTCAGATCTCAGGTCATCTGGCTGCAGAGGCCACCGGATCATCACAGAGGCCTTATCACGTTATCACACAAGGCGGGGGGTGGATGCACAACACAACTCAAAGTTGGGGAACGGGGGAGCAGAGAAGAATACTGGAGAAAGGCTCTTCAAGACAAGCTTTTCACAAGGAATGGGGCTTGGCAAATACAAGACTGAAGCACAAAGACAAAGCATGGTCAGAGCACGTCAGGGAATTCGGGGTGCTCAGAGTTTAAGAGGTGATGAGGGGGACCACAGCAAGAGGCCACCAGGCAGGAGTGTGGGAGAAGGAGGCAAAGGAGGCAGGATAGAAATTTACTGTGCTCGGGCTGTACCAACAAAAAACAAAACAAAAATCACTACACCAGTGGGTCCCTGCCTGCGACGAGGTGACTGTTAGTGCAGAAGGCGGACTAAAGTGGCTCCATCACACGGAGAGCAGCAGGGGTACCCACAGAAGGCACGATTATGGGATAACGCCTTATCTGTCCTACTCGTTTCCTAGGGCTGCTGCGACACTCCCACAACTGGGTGGCTTAAAACAACGGTTTATTCTCTCACAGTTTAGGAGACTGAGGTGTGAACTCAAGGTGCTGGCAAGATTAGTTCCTCCTGGGGTGGCAGGGGCTCAGTCAGTTGGGCATCTGCCTTAGGCTCAAGTCATGGTCCCAGGGTCCTGGCATCAAGCCCCAAATCAGGCTCCCTGCTTAGCGGGGAGTCTGCTTCTCCCTCTCCCTGCTGCTCCCCCAGCTTGTGCGTGCACGCACGCTGTCAAATAAATAAATGAAATCTAAAAAAAAAAAAGAAAAAGAAAAAAAGATCGGTTCCTTCTGGAGGCTCTAAGGAAAGTCTACCCCATGCCTCCCTCCTAGCTTCTGGTGTTGCCCATAATCCTTGGCTTGGAGATGCATCACTCCAAGCTCTGCCTCCTTCATGGGGCCATCTTTCCTCCCTGAGTGTGTCTCTCTGGGTCTCCTCTCTCCTTGTAAGGATACCTCTATTCACAGAGGATTAGAACTTACCTTAATGACATCCCCTTAACTTGATTACATCTGCAAAGTTCCTATTTCCAAGTAAGGTCACACTCACAGATACTGGAGCTTAGGACTTGGCCATTAACTTTTGGGAGAACATAGTGCAACCCTGAACACCTGCTACTCTACAACTTGCTTTTCTCGCTGTACAGTTAATTACAGGTATCTTCCCATGTCTGTCCCCATGGTTCTAGCTCACTCACTTCGACTGCTGTGTGTTATTTCCCTGCGTCAATGACCCATAATCTATTTGTCTAGCATCCTAGAGAAAGACTAGGACAGATTGGGGTGCCTGGGTGGCTCAGTGGGTTAAGCCTCTGCCTTCGGCTCAGGTCATGGTCTCAGGGTCCTGGGATCCAGCCCCGCATCGGGCTCTCTGCTCAGCAGGGAGCCTGCTTACTCCTCTCTGTCTGCCTCTCTGCCGACTTGTGATCTCTGTCTGTCAAATAAATAAATAAAATCTTAAAAAAAAAAAAAAGACTAGGACAGATAATCATCCCCATTAGGAACACTTGGATGCCTTAATATTTTGCCATTACAAACAATGCTTCAACTAAACCTCTCTGTACAGGCACCCATGCACATTGATGAGAGTGCTTCTGTAAGAATTCCTAGAAACAGAAACCCCCCTGGACCGAAGAGAATACAAGTTCAAGTTTTTGATAAATGACTAATGGCTCTAAAGTTTGTGCCAACTTGTGCATCCTTACCATACCAACACTTACTGAAATAATGCTTTGTTGCAATTTACAATTCATTCAACACATTTAGTTTCTCCTTAAAAAGATAAAGCAATCTTTCACATATGCATCAGTTAGCTGAATTTCTTATTGTCCATTTTTAAAAATTTTTATTTACATTCTTGCTAGTTAATATGTAGTGCAATATGGGTCTCAGGAGTAGAATTTAGTGATTCATCACTTACATATAACAGCATAACAACAGTGCTCATCATAACAAGTGCCCATCACCCATTAAGCCCATCCCCCACCCACCTCCCTCCATCAACCCTTATTGCCCACTTCCTATTCAATTTTGTTGTCTACTTTTTTAATTTTTTATTTTATTTTATTTTTAAGATTTTATTTATTTATTTGAATCAAGGGAGAGAGCACAAGTAGGGGGAGTGGCAGGGAGAGGAGAGGGAGAAGCAGTCTCCCTGCTGAGCAGAAAGCCAGATGTGGGGCTCCATCCCAGGACCCCAAGATCATGACCTGAGCCGAAGGCAGATACTTAACTGACTGAGCCACCCAGGCAGCCCTATTTTTTTTTTTTAAACTTTTAAGTAATCTCTACACCAAGTGTGGGGCTTAAATGCACAACCCTGAGATCAAGAGTTACACGCTCTACCAACTGAGCCAGCCTGGTGCCGCATGTCTTTTTTCTTTATTAGCTTGTAATTAATAAGATCAAGACTATAAGGCTTCTTCTGCATTACATGTTATACTTCTCCCTCCTGAGAACGGTCATTAAGTCACTGAATGCCTCCCACGTGTCAGGCCTTGCTCTAAGTGCTGGGGATACCGTAATGAAAAAAGCACTGGAGGTTCTTGTTCTCAATTGTTACACTTCTCATAAGAAAAGGTGTTTGCACATGATTTGGGCTGGGAAATAGACAGGAAGTGAATTTTCACCCCTGGGTATAGAGTTCCTTTGATCCATTTAATACCATCCTGTTTCATCCACTTGAGAGCCTTCTGGAGAGAAATCTACCCCTGCTCTCCAGGGGTCCTAGAAGGTTCCGCCAAGGAGCAGGGCGGATAGTGGAAGCAAGAATAGCTAAGGGATAGCTTTGCCCCCTCCCTGGAAGAGCCACACTGCCAGGTGCCCAGCACCCCCCCCCCCAAGGCATCTAGGGACAGGGCCTTTAAGCCCAGTGAGTTCTGAGAGCAAAGGGAGAAGTCTGAAGAAGGAATAACTCCTCTCCATCACAGCAAAGAGGGTGCCAATAGATCCCCATTCCTATGAACCCCAGGGAGGGATGATGTCGGATTGGGCTCTGACCCTTCCTCCCCAACCCACTTATAGGATCCACCCCCTTGCATAGGTAGCCTATACACACACACACACACACACACACACACACACACACACAACCATATTCAGGGATGAATCAGACAAGCTTATCCTCTTTAGATTTAAACCTTATTCTTCTACCTAGTCTTCATCAATAATAAAGATGATACACTGATGTCCATCGGTCCAATTCCTGTATCTGTCTTTCCTTCCTCCCCCCTGCCCTCCACTGGTTCCAAATTCAGAGAGAAGGATGATATTTACTGACTCCTGCAACATACAGTTTCCATAACTGTTTGATGCCTGAGTATTTTGATCTTTGATTTTGTGAATGTGATAAATGTTTTCTTTGTATTTTCTGAAAGGTTATTTACTGATAATAGCAAACCAGGGTTTTGTGTAGTTTTGTATTTGGCCAAAGGAGTCAACTATCTCACTTACTCTAGTGGTTTTCAGTTGCTAGTTGAGTTTCACATGTAAAAATCAGGAAGCCTGACTGCCTCAGTGGGTACAGCATGTGACTCTTGGGTCTCTGGGTTATATGTCTGAGCCCCATTTTGGGCACAGAGCCTTCTTTTAAAAAAAAAAAAAAAAGGATGCCATCTACAAAAAACACTAACTTTATTTTTACTTTCATTTTCCTTACAATATTATTTCAACTAGAATTTCCAGGAGAATGTTAAAATAGTAGTGATATTACGTTTAGTGTAATAATAACTTCTTTATTTTAATGAGAATAGCATTCTAGATTTTTTTTTTTTTTTTTTTAGATTTACTTATTTCCTTGAGAGAGAGTGAGCAAGAGTGCAGGGGGAGAAAGAGAAAAGGAGGGAGAGAGTGGATCTCAAGCAGACTCCCCACTGAGCGAGAAAACCCACATGGGCCTCAATCCACCACTCTGAGATCATAACCTGAGCCAAAATCAAGAACTGGATGCCCAACTGACTGAGCCACCCAGGTTTAAATTTTTTTTTTGTAAGATTTTATTTATTTGCCAGACAGAGAGCACAAGCAGGCTCCCAGAAGAGCAGAGAACCAGATGCAGGACTCGATCCCAGGACCCTGGGATCACGACACAAGCCGAAGGTAGCAGCTCAACCCACTGAGCCACCCAGCTGCCCTGGTTTAAAATTTTTTCTTAAAAAAAAAAAAAAAAAATCAAGAATGGATGTTCATTTGATACAGTGACTATGTCTTCCTATACTAATGAATTTTATTTGATTAAACTACCTGTGCATCTTTGGAATAAATACTTTAGTTGCTTATGGTTTATTACCCTTTAACATATTATTAGATAGAACTTGACAGTATTTTGTATTAGACTTTGACACCACTCTCTCTCCAAGCAGTGTGCTTCTCTCTTCTGCACTGTCAGTCAGCATTCGGAAACAAGGCTGTAACAACGTTGTGACAAGCGTTGAGGTGGACATCCATCTGTTCTTGGGCTCAGAGACAGTCTTTTTGCATCAGAAAGCTCTATTTCCTCAGCATTTTGAAATTTCCTGTCAATGCCTTCAGATGTAACAGCTCTGGGTTTTTGTTTTTGTTTTTTTTAAGATTTTATTTATTTGACAGAGATCACAAGTAGGCAGAGAGGCAGGCAGAGAGAGAGGAGGAAGCAGGCTCCCTGCTGAGCGGAGAGCCCAATGCGGGGCTCGATCCCAGGACTCTGGGATCATGACCAGAGCCAAAAGCAGAGGTTTCAACCCACTGAGCCACCCAGGCGCCCCACAGCTCTGGGTTTTATTTAGTTGTTTTTACTTTCTTCCAATTGTTTCCAAAAGACACTGGTCACTCACTTAGTCCTTCTAATGGTTCCTGAATAAACTTTGGTAATTTATGTTTTCCTTGCATAGACTGCTTAGCATGGCACTGAACACGGTAAACTGCGATAAACTTTTTAAATCTTTCTTTTTTTTTTTTTTTTAAGATTTTTTTCTTTATTTATCTGACAGAGATCACAAGTAGGCAGAGAGGCAGGCAGAGAGAGAGGAGGAAGCAGGCTCCCTGCAGAGCAGAAAGCCTGATGTGGGGCTCGATCCCAGGACCCTGGGACCATGACCCGAGCAGAAGGCAGAGGCTTAACCCACTGAGCCACCCAGGTGCCCCTTTTTAAATCTTTCTATTGCAATAAAGCTCTGATTATTCGTAGATATTTCTGAATGCCCTCCTCATTGAACAGTGAGCTCTGTCTCACTCCCTGCTACATGTCCCCAGTATCTCCCAGCTGCCCCGTATTTGCTAAAAGAAAAAAAAAAAAAAATTGTGGTAAAGCCAAGAATGAGATTAAAGCCTCTTTTTCTCAGATGCCTGGGTGGCTCAGTCAGTTAAGTGGACTGCCTTTGGCTCAGGTCGTGATCCCAGGTTCCTGGGACTGAGCCCCAAATCAGGGTCCTGCTCTGCGGGGGAACCTGCTTCTCCCTCTCCCTCTGCTTGCTGCTCCCCCTCCTTAGGCTCTGACAAATAAGTAAATAAAATTTAAACAAATAGGGGTTCGCTCCTGGGTGGCTCAGTGGGTTAAACCTCTGCCTTCAGCTCAGGTCATGATCCTGGGGTCCTGGGATCGAACCCCGCATTGGGCTCTCTGCTCAGCAGGGAGCCTGCTTTCCCCTCTCTCTCTCTGCCTGCCTCTCTGCCTACTTGTGATCTCTATCAAATGAATAAAAAAATCTTTAAAAAAAAATTTAAACAAATAAAGCCTCTTTTTCCTTTCCTGTTTTGCCCAATATTGACCTCTTCTTTTTCTTGATTGGACTTGCCAAAGTTTCATTTCTTTTATTACTCTCTTTCTCAAGTTACCAATTCTAGATGTTTTCATTACAAATTAATTTCAAAGCCATATTTGGAAGAAAATTAATAATCTGAAATGATTTCCTAGATAATGAAATAAATTAAGCTATTTGACTAAAGGTAGAAAAAGAACAATAAAACAAACTTTGTCGCTATCTTGGGTTTGTCCCAGGTAAAGAGCATGAA
The DNA here is from genome assembly GCF_964662115.1 of Mustela nivalis. Lineage (NCBI taxonomy): Eukaryota > Metazoa > Chordata > Mammalia > Carnivora > Mustelidae > Mustela > Mustela nivalis. The sequence goes on along the minus strand of NC_139024.1, from coordinate 88,741,798 downwards.
ACTTATTTTTTTAAGATTTTATTTGTTTGACAGAGAGAGGAGACAGAGCAAGAGAGGGAATACAAGCATGAGGAGTGGAGGAGAGGGAGAGGGAGAAGCAGGCTCCCCACTGAGCAAGGAGCCTGATTTGGGGTTCTATCCCAGAACCCTGGGATCACGACCTGAGCCAAAGGCAGATGCCTAATGAATGAGCGTCCCGAAACTTTTTTCTTTTTTAAAGATTTTATTTATTTATTTGACAGAGAGAGAGATCACAAGTAGGCAGAGAGGCAGGCAGAGAGAGGGGGAAGCAGGCTCACCACCAAGTAGAGAGCCCGCCCGATGTGGGGCTCAATCCCAGGACCCTGAGATCATGACCTGAGCTGAAGGCAGAGTATTAACCCAATGAGTCACCCAGGCGCCCCATCGAAACTTTTTAATTCAATCTTCATTTTGTCTTGATTCAGTGGGAAACTTATTCCACTGATATTTACCATCACAGCTGACACATTTCTTTCTGTTTTATCTATTTTACATTCTAATACTGCAATGCTTCTCCCTTTGTTGTACGTATTGTGTTTTGTTTGCCTTCACTGCCTCCGAGCATCTACAAGATACACTTCTTGTTTTTAATTTGACTAGTATACCCTTTGTTCATTACTTTCTTTAAATATATATATATATATATATATATATATATATTTATTTGAGGGGCACCTGGGTGGCTAAATGGGTTAAAGCCTCTGCTCTGCTCTCAGGATCCTAGGATCGAGCCCCGCGTCGGGCTCTCTGCTCAGAGGGGAACCTGCTTCCTCTTCTCTATCTGCCTGCCTCTCTGCCTACTTGCGATCTCTGTCTGTTAAATAAATAAATAAAATGTTTTAAAAAAAGAAATATTTGAGAGAGACAGAAAGAATGGGGGGGGTGGGGGAGGAGGAAAGACTCCCCAGCAGACTAACCCCCTGAGGGCAGAGCCCATAGTGGGGCTGAATCTCATGATCCCAGGGTTCACGACCTAAGCTGAAACCAAGAGTCTGACACGTAACCGACTAAGTCACCCAGGTGCCCCTGTTCATTGCTTTTTAAACTCTTGAATCTATTTCTCTAATTATCACATTTTTTTCACCATTTTCATCTCACTGTACATTTTCCTCTGGATTCAGAGAGCTCTACTACTACATGGTATTGATTAGGTTAATCGTAGAATCCATTAGGCCCTTTAAAGATTATGCTGGAAACTTAATTCTGCTATTGCATTTGTTTCCTTATACCTATTTGTTACCTCAGCCAGTCCCATATTTATCTCCTCCCCCTTCTTGGTCAGCTTCCTTTTGATCTCGGTCTATTGCTTCTCATCTGATTTTTTTCTTTCCATCTCAGGTTTCATAAAATACATATCTTCTTGATTTAGGGGTGGGGGGATGGGGGGAGATGCTGCCTTTAAAAAAAAAAAAATCACTTCTTTTTTCCAGCAGTATTCCAAGGAAGAAATGATAAGAACTGAACTAAGCCACAAGCAATGGGATGGAAGGGAAGGGAGAAGCTAGGAGAGCGATTAAGGGACAGCAATAAATGAAGAAGCAGAAAAAACCAAATCCAGACAGCCAGCAGAGCCTACAGACTCCAAGCATATGTCCATGAGGAGTTTTAAGTGTCCCCGGAGCTCACCTGCCACAAAACAAGGGCAAGACCACAACAGCCCCCACCCCTCACTCCACACACACACCTTCCTGCAAAGACCCTCACCAGAGCCTCTGAGCTGGCCATTATTATGTTCATCCTACAGATAAAGAACAGAGTTCAGAAAAGTTAAACTGCTTCCAGAGCTAGAATTCTGGTCTGTGGAACCCAGCTTCCGGAGCAACCATGGAACACTGAGGACAGGGTTACCCAGCCTGTGAGAAGACAGATGACAGGAACTCAAGCCACCCTGCTATGTCCATCAAGTTGGGGGCGACAACAAGAATACATCTGACAGAATGGAAAATGAAGAGGAGCAGGTCATTTAAAGCTACATGATATAGAACAGAGAACACACATGGCCTCAAAAATGAGGGAATGAGAACCTTGGTGGGCACTGGGCTATGACACTCCCAAGTTTCCCGGAACATCCCTGACAGGTGCTGGCTATCTTGGCATAATTATTAATAATGTCCCCATCTGGACGATAAATTCTCTGGTCCCCCTAGCAATGCTCCACATGTGAAACATGCTCACCTGTTTTCACACGTTAATCTGTATGATTTTCCACAGGCCTACTGAAAAGCGCTGTTTCAGAAATTTGATGAAAGGGGCACCTGGTGGCTCCCTCGGTTAAGTGGCTGCCTTCAACACAGGTTATGATCTCAAGGTCCTGGGATCAGTGCCGCATAGGGCTGCCTGGTCAGTGGGAAGTCGGCTTCTCCCTCTGCCCCTCCCCTTGCTCCTGTGTGCGCGCTCTCTCGAATAAATAAAATCTTTAAAGGGGCACCTGGGTGGCTCAGATGGTTAAGAATCTCCCTTCAGCTTGGGTCATGATCTTCAGATCCTGGGATGGCCCCCACTGGGTTCCCTGCTCAGTGGGGAGTCTGCTTCTCCCTCTGCCTCTCCCTTCTACCCTCTTCCACACACACACTCTCTCTCTCTCTCTCTCAAATGAATAATGAATAAAATCTTTAAAAATAAATAAATCTTTTTTAAAAAGAAAAGAAATTTGACAAACGCTAAAAACTCCCACTTCAGAAAAATTACGTAAGTGTAGAACGTTGGACACAAATTTGATTATGTTTATTCCTTTTAACAGAGCAGCTCCATCTCTGGGAATTTATCCTACAGACAGGCAAGCACAAGGGCAAAGGTAGGTACAAGGACATTTCTGATGGCACTGTTTTAAATAGCAAATCCTCAGAAACACCCTAAAATCCATCAGTAGGGAATGAGTCAAATAACCTGGGGGGGGGGGATCTGCCTCCCCCCCCCCGAAGATTTTATTTATTTATTTGACAGAGAGATCACAAGTAGGCAGAGAGGCAATCAGAGAGAGAGGAGGAAGTAGGCTCCCCGCCAAGCAGAGAGCCCGATGTGGGGCTTGATCCCAGGACCCCAAGATCATGACCTGAGCTGAAGGCAGAGGCTTAACCCACTGAGCCACCCAAGCACCCCTGCACCAAGCTTCCTCTTAAAATAGGCAGGAGTCTTCCTGCGCCTCCTCTGTGGGGCCCCCCCACTCCCCTGCCCCGTGCCCCCAACTCAGCAAGGTCCCAGGGGAGGAAGAGACACGAGCTTGCTCACAGGAGGAGGCTAAATAATGAATTGTAAGTGTGTGTTTTCTTTGGCCAGGGCAGTCTGGCCAAGCACTGGGGGCTGCTGGGCAAACATTTTTCATATTTTAGTAGCTGGCCTATGCCCAAAACAGTCAGAAGTTAAGTAAGCTTTGAATGAGCTGCATCTATCCTCTCCCCCGCCCCAAGAATTCTTAATGAGGTTCTAAGGCAGCGGCCTCCAGCAAACCGATCCTGTTGCCTTAAATATCACTGGCCCTTCACTACTTTTAATGAATGCAAATGATTCAGCAACAAAACACTTAGCCTGGAGTGAAATCCGTCTTTGTGTGGCTGGTTTCACCGGCTTACAGCCCAGCTCAGGCAGGGCCCTACCGGGCAGCGGCCCAGCAGAACCTGAGGTGCCCAGGCTAGCCCAGGCAGACCCCCACACACCAAGGGCAGCAGGCGCCGAAGGCAGGAAGTGCTCAGCAGGAGAGAAGACCCCTCCCTCACCAACCCCCTCCACTCACCACCCCGGCCACCATATGCAGACCCTCACAACTCCACCTCTTTACAACTCTGGCTGCAGGGCAGAGGAAAGTGTGAGTGGAAAAACAAAAGGTATCTCTTTGATCTAATCAAAGGGGTTGGTCCCGGGCACCTCAAAGGCCTGTCCAGTCACCATACATCCTGCATTCAAGGCCATTACACTCTGACACGCCCACCCCCACCGCCTCCTCACCTGATGCCAGGTACCTGAGGAACAGAGCAACCAAGATCCTGAAAAGCTCACTTGGGCCCATGCCCTCCTTCACCAACTTCATGGCAGCAACAAAAACAGGGAGTGTAAATAACCCAATTTACACCCTGTTTTCAGAGTTCTCTTTTTGGCCTCAGGAACTGAAAGCAATTTGTCAGGAGTCTAAGAGCAACCTTCCGCTAATTCACTTCCAACATGGGCTCAGGGGGATTTGCCGTTCCCATCGGCCTGATCATATACCCCATCAACACCTCTCCCTGGGGCTGGGGCAGCAGCCTGGACCAGAACAAGCAGCTGTTAACGCCACAGCCATCACCACAGAGGCCAGCAACTGGCAAGAGACCCCCAGAGTCCATCCAAGTCCTCTCTAGGTTGTTCTGGTCGTGGATGTAAATAAGGAATAGGGGATGTTAGACCCAAAATGACCAAAATCAGGAGCACTGAGGGCCCACAGGTATCTCTCTGGGTGCCCGAGATATAAAAAGGGCTTCAAAGTCTTTGCTGACCTGGTTTGAAAAGCACCACTCCCTCTTTTCAATCCTCACAGGACAGAGAAGCCGACGGGGAGACTGGCTTCCCCGGAAGAACACTTCACACTGGGCTTTAGCGGGCCTCCCAAATAATTTCTATATTCTCAAAAAATGCCCTTTTTGAGGATTTAAATACCACTACATCAAAGGCTTTTAGGAGAAGAGCACTGGAATTTCCTTAACCTCAAAACCATTCTTCCTGATTGTTCAAGACACATCTGCCACAATACCTTATTCTTCTTCAAGACACTGCCAAGGAAGCCAAAGGAAGCCAACGGAAGCAAAAAAAAAGGCATTCACTTCATACAGGAGCTGCGTCTCCTAGACCCTGGCTGGGCCTTCTAAGTTCTTGCCTTCCAAAAGTGATCCATTAATCAGACCCTTTCCTAGCTGGGCACACCTATCGAGGGTTAAAATTCTAGACAACAACACAGAAAGAATGTATTTTGAAACCCCTATGAGGCAGAAGTAAACATCTGGAAGGCTTACACAGCAATCCATTTTTAAAAAAGGAAATCAAAAAGTTTTGCTCTTCACTTTCACTAATGCATATAAAAGAGATCTCTTCCTGTCTACCATCTAAACCCCAACTCTGCAGTTAATCCATCCTACCATCAGATAAACCAGAACTCAAGCAAATGATGAACTCCCCAGCCTTTGGGCCACTCTAGTCCTGGGGGTGGGCGAGGAAGGTGCTCTCAAGCAAACGCCTAGATAGCACAAAGCAGAAAGAATGGCACCAGTTGTCTCCACAAAACTTGGCTCCAACCCACACCACTGCACAGCCTGGGAGGAAAAGGAAATGCTACCAGCTCCTGTCTGTCTCCTGCCTGCCCCCACTCACGGTTCCATCCTCCGAGTGCCTGGCATTTTCTGGGACCCCCTTCTTTGGTGCTTCTCTGCACCCTGCCTTGTTAATTACTCTCTTCTGGTTCTGTCTTGATGTGCCTCCCAGACAACCCATTCCTGGAATGAGTCTCTAGCCTCCCCCAGGAATAGCGCAGCTTGTCAAAGTGGAGACTCTACCATTAGAAAAGGATTTTCTTTCCATAATTGTCTGTCTGCCCTCCTAGGGACATCCGCCTCCTTTTCTAGACATCTCTTGCCTTCTGAAGACTTACAGTGCCTCCCCCCACCCTCTCACATACTCAACCCTAGCATGATGCCTGGTGCCTTAAGCATCATTTGTTATTCATGTGCCACACTAAAAAGGAAACAGTTTCTACTGAAAGTTACTGGTGGATGGCAAACAAAAGCAGACCTGTAAATAAATCACCCTTGTATGATAACTATCTTTTATGATTCACTCTAGGACAGTCTAAGTCCTTCTCATACACTGAATTTCAAAGGTGTCACCAATTTTAAGATGCACTGTTATCTGTGTTCCACTAAAAGGAGATGGTCCCGGTTAAACTAAGACACAATACGACATAATTGATTATGTTACCACCAGGCTTTAAAGGTGTGAAACTGGAAAAAAGAAAAAAAAAAAAAAAAAAAAGAGCACCTTAGAGATGATGAAAGACAGACAGTACTGTCTCACAGAATCCTTACAAGCACCCTAATGGGGTTGGTATTACGACCCTCACCTTACAAAAGGGAAACTGAGGCTCAGTGAGGTGAACTGTCTAGGGTCTCTCGGTGAACAAGTTGTGAAGCCAGAACTCCATTCCTAAACAGAGTTCTTTCTTTCTTTTTTTCTTTTTTTTTTTCTTTTATTTGACAGAGACACAGCAAGAGCAGGAGGAGGCAGGGGGAGTGGGAGAGGGAGAAGCAGGCTGCTGGCTGAGCGGGGCTCATTCCCAGAACCCAGGGATCATGACCTGAGCCAAAGGCTGATGCTCAAGGACTGAGCCACCCAGGCACCCCATCCTAAACAGATTTCTGAATTTCCCTGGCCCAGGCAGGTGGCACCCCCAGGCCTAGGGCAGATCAACCCCAGCTAAGCTGCCCCATCAAAGGCAAATAACCCTTGCTTGGCTGATTGCTAAAATCAGGGTCTTTCTGCAATTGCTCCTTACAGATCTACTTCCAGAAACAACAACAAAAGGAAAACAGGTTTTCCTAGCTCCTTCCTCACAAAACTGGCTGGAAGTGAAGGGGGACCTCGCAGCCAACTTGTTATATATAAAGCACATTTAATGAGCCTTTCAAGCTGCGGGGGTGGGAAAGGCAGGGTTCACTGGAAATCTGATACTTTGGCAGCCAAACGAGAGGGACAAGGCCCTTAGCATCAGCCCCAGGGGGATAAACACCATCTCAAACCTCTTTGTCTGCCAGAAGGAGATACTTCCTGGAGGGGGGGGGGGCAGGAGGCGGCAAAGCTTTTTATGACAAAGCCCACCTAACAACAACCCTCTACCAGAGACCTGGCTGGGGTCTTTGTACAACCCACCTAACCATAAACCCTCTGTCCTTTCCCAAACCTGCTGGGGTCCCTCTACCCGCAAATACCTGTGACGGCCATAAACGCCCTTAAACAGCCCCCGTTTACTGCCCAGCCTGCCTGCTGCTAAATGAGGGCATTTGTTTCAAATTTGCAAATACCGAAAGCAGTGGAAACCTAAGTCCACTCCTAAAATGAAATGTTCTGCATTCCTCCGGGCCTGAAGCACCACGCTTCAAAAGCTGCAAGGGGCCCTGGCTGTTTACTCACTGGTGGGGATGTTGGGAGAAGTATTTCCCTGCTCCCCGAGAAGGTTCCTTTGATCTGGGCTGGGTGGGAAGGGGACAGAGAGGTGCCACCCAGGCTCAGGCCCGGCTGGCCCACGCTTGCTGGACTCCTTTTTGGATCTGCCCGCAGCAGCCTTTGGGGGGCCTGGGAAAGTGAGTCTCACTGTCTTACTGGGAGGCTCAAGGAGAGACAGAACAGGCCAGCTCAGCAGGACCTCTCAGACCAGGTTCAAGAGGCCCTGGAAACAAAAGAAAAGTTAAGAGTTGAAAAAGACACACAAGGCCAGAGAAGCACCCCAGCCCCTTACCCAGAAACGAAGTGGCCCACTCGCCACCCCCTTTCCCTGCACCCCACCAACAAACTCAGGACACTACTTCCAAGCAGGGTGAGATGTTTATTAAATAAAAGCTCTTTGTTTCAAGGAGTCTTCAGAAGTGGGGGGGAGTGGTGGGAGGTGGTGGTAAAGAGAAGACAGAGATCCTCCTCCAGGCCCCCTGGGGCTGTTCCCGGGCTCAGCCACCCCTCCTCCTGCAGGAGGCCCGGACCCCTGCGGTGGAGGAGGAGCCCGGATCACAGGCCAGATCACAGGCCGACCACAAGCACAAAGCTGCTAGCAAGCTGGGCATTTTTTAAATTGGTCAGTTTAACAACTGGGTAATCTGCTAAATTAACCAAATAGATAGAATGGTTTGGTCTTTGTAGCTGGAGCTATAAGACCAACAACAAATCTTCTCCGCCCGCCCACCCACCCCCCTTTCCCAGGGCTGCAAGACAACCATTTTCTTTGTTTGTGATTTGTTTTGTTTTTCGGGTAGCTGGAAATGAACTTGGGATCTCAAACTCGATCCTTGCACATCTCTGTAAGGACCTGCTGACCTGAAGAATCCTTTTCTCTCTCTCTCTCTCTCTCTCTTTTTTTTTTCCCCCTTTTAAACAGATGAGCTATAAGAGAATCAGAACACCAAAGTATCACTTTGTATCCTTCAGCAATGGAACTCAGGTTCCCAAGCTGGAACCTGAGAGCTTTGAAAGCAGAAGAACAAAATTCGGCAGGACAGCCAAGAGGGTTAGCAGCTTCCGCCAAAGGGAGATCTAGCCGGCACCCAAACACGGACGTGTCCCAGAACATCAGAGGTCACTGTCCGAGCAATTCTGAAACCTCTTGGGAATTAAAAGACTTGCCTCCAAAATCAGAAACAGAAGGGAAACCTAGGTCTACCATGTCCCTACCAAGTGTGGGCACACCCATCACCACAACAGTGGTTAGTGGCAGCACCTCTGTTAACCACGGCAGCGACAACTCTCTTTACCACCTACGTGGTCTCCAGCACAGCATCGCTGGGTGTACACCTCCCTGCAGGCACACGGGTCTGGTATGAGGCAGCACCCCTGCAAGCCAGAGCCTGCAACTACCCTCGACCTTCCAGAAGCACCAGGAGGGAGAAACCGAGGCCTTGGCTCAAATCGTGTTCTGGACTTCTAGATTACACAGTTTGACCGTGACTTAAAAACTCTAGGATGGACACAGACCTCTGAACGGGCTACCTAAAACCTTAACCGTGCTGTTTTGTAACGACAAATTCTTAAAAAAGAGGGAGAAAATCTGGCAATCTTGAACACAATGGGGCAAAAGGTCTCTCCATGCGAAGTTACTGAACTGCTCGCTCCTTAGGTAGAAAGAGCGAAGGCTCCTCCACCCTCTAACAGGACTGCCCCTAAACCCACACAGTGGTCGCGTCTGCCAAGCCCACTCCCCAGCATACACCGCACTCCGGGCCCCGTGTGTGTGGCACTTCACAGCCCCTAGACAGACAAGAACACAGAATCAGCTCTCCCACCTACCAGCCCTGCAGTCCTGACAGGATGTTACTCCATACCTCAGGTGCTCTACTTGCCAAATGCCTCCCCTCCCTTCACCTTCCCCCCACCCGGAAACCACCCATCTTCCTCCTGCCTGCCTCTGAGCCACACTACAGGATCAAATGTCAGTGTGAGTGAAAGCGTTCTGTCAACTGCCACTGGGGGTACACTTGTTGGGGTTACAGAGGAGGCCTTCCCAAAGCACCCCCAGCCCCTTCTCCCCACTTGAAGACTCTCTTCTGTTGTTCTTGCTTCTGTGCAAAGGAAGAGGTGATCCTTGCCAAAGCACTAATTCCTTGAGTACTTGAGGAATAACCAGGTAAGTTTCTGTCTTCTTCTTTTTTTTTTTTTTTTAAGATTTTATTTATTCATTTGTCAGAGGGAGAGCGAGCAGCACCACAAGCAGGGGGAGCGGCAGAGGGAGAAGCAAACTCCCCACGGAGCCAGGAGCCCTACTCAGGGCTCTATCTCAGGACCCTGGGATAGGACCTGAGCCAAAGGCAGATGCTTAGTGATTGAGCCACCCAGGCGCCCCATCTGCCTTCTTTGACTCAGATAAAATCTTCTTTTTGGAGGACACTTGGGTGGCTCAGTAGGTTAAGCGTCTGCCTTTGGCTCGGGTCATGGTCCCAGGGTCCTGGGATCAAGTCCCGAGTAGGGCTCCCTGCTCAGTGAGGAGTTTGTTTCTCCCTCTGCCCCTCTCCCCAGCTTCTGCACTCAAGCTCCCTCATGCTCACTCTACTCTCTCAAATGAATAAATAAAATCTAAAACACACACACACACAAACTTCTTCCCCCTCATAAGAATTCTCTCCCAAACCTTTCTAGAATTTACTCGAACTTCTCCATTCCCCCTTGCACCCAAGGAATAAAACCCTAATACCCACATCACCAGTTGATCGAGTCTAAACACATCTATGCCCACGCACTAGACACTCCAGAACAAAATACGGCCCTTAAAGTCCTCTCCCCAAAACTACAGGTGAGGAAAAGGGCCTATAAGATGTGACAGAAACAAAGCTGAAGGTTGTGAATGGCAATACTGGGTCAGTCCCCAAAGGTCACCACATTCAAGGTCTTCCAAGGTCTTAAGTCCTCAGGTTGAGGCCCAAGTGGCAGGTGAGACTTGTCCAATGTCATATGAGCAGTCTGGGGCAAATGTGGGAGCAGGGCCCGTGCCTCCTTCCCAGTGCCTCCAGACGAGGGACACACCCCCCCAAGGTACCCAGAACTAGAGCCCACCAAAACCCATCTTTGCTACTGAAGAGACTCTACCATCACTGCAGCATTTTTCTAAAACAGGAAAGCCTACACACTTTACCTGGGACCACTGGAGGACCCAGGTGTCCAGGGAGAAAGGCAAGCCTAGTACTTTTTAGTGAGATGTGGAAGAAACTCTGAGCAGCCTCGCTTCCCTGAAGTCTCAGCCAGGCTTCCTTATTAATTATTACATAAGGCTTTAGAAGCCTGCATGTGCAAGGCAGTAAAATCCTCCGGTGGGGGGAGGAGCCCAGAAACAGACCAAGATCCCAGCAGCTACAGACATATATACCAAGCAGGTACAGCACTGGGGCCTCAGCCTCTCGGGTTTCTCCTACAGTATGAGATGAACAGCAATGTTCCAGGCCACCACCACAGGAGGCAGGTGAATAGTAGAGAAAATGACTCATCTAAAACATAATATTAGACTAGAGTTCACCAAAATCATCTTGGCCCATCAGCTGAGAAGCAAAGAGCCACTCATTCCAATGGGATGGCCACATATGATTGTATAGGTTGTGCACTACTCAAGATACCCAGCCAAGGTGTTAATACTGAAATATTGCCCTGTGTCCTGATGCAAGGTTGCGTTCACTTGGAGGAAGGGCACCCATTTCTAATTTGCACAAAGGTACTCTATGAGCTAGCTGTTGGGACACCTCAGCCATCCCCCAAACAGACCCATCATTCTCCTCACTGCCTCACCAACGGCACCCCAGAAGGGGCAAAAAGGAGCCAGTGTATCTCCCAGAGCAGAGGCAGTGCATGCTACTGCCCACTCAGGCCTTCTTAACCACCCAGGGAGAGAGCCATCCATCCCTCACTTTGCCACACCTCGGGAACCTCCCTACAGTATTGACAGAAGGTCGCACAAACTACCCAGAGTGACCGGGGAAACCCCACGGCCATCCCATGATCACAGAATCTCCTCCTCCCCTGGATATTCTAAGTCAGCCAAGGCTGCACAAAACACAGCTTACCACCCACTCCCTAGAAGAACATTGGCATGCCCAGGGAGACGGTGGCCCTGAACCAGCAGTGATCACTCTGGGAGAATCTGCTAGGACAGAGGGAGAAGAGTTCTCACCAGGAAATGCAAAGAGCTTGTGCCCACCTTTCCAAGATGTTGTTGGAATACTGAGACCCATTTAGAACATCTGTGCGCTCAAATGAGGAAACCATTTCTAAAGCTGCTAGTCCAAAATAACTCTGGCAAGCTCTTACAAACCATTCTAGAGATTGAGGACTGGAAAGAAAGGCTGATGCCCTAAAAGGAGACAAAGGGTCCGGGTAGCTTCTGGCCAGAGAGGCTACACCCCTGGGTCAACCATCTCCAGGGGGAACACGACCTTGAACTTTCCCCGGGGGTGGACAAGGGAGTGATCAGCGGCACTTGTACCTTGCAGATGAGGAAACTGAGGTTCAAAAGGTTAACTAACCAGCTCAGGGTCATAAGGCTAAGCAGCAATTAAGCCAGGTCCAGGATACAGAAAAGCAGTGTCACGGGACCACAAATGTCTTCTCCTCCTCTATCATGCACTGGTGGGTGTGATGTTAGACAAGAGCCAGCCACGTTTTCAGACTCCTGGTCCAACGCCTTTATGTCATTCTGATCCATCACCACAGCCTACTTCTATGAGCAATTCAATTCTCTCATCCCTCTGAAGCCCTTCCCCTCCCTGTTTGCTCCTATGTCATGAACTTACTGTCCTACACATTCTAGAATGGTCTATTTAGCATTTTACCAAGTGGCGTCTTTTACTACACTTCATTTGATTCCCATCTCTCTGTCGTGTCTCCTTCCTGCCTCCTGCCCCAACTGAGACACTTCCCCCACAGACGACACTCGCGGATGCTTTGAACTGATCCCATCCTAAACCCCTCCAGACCAACACCAACCTTTCTCAACACCACACCTCCACTTTAACGGACACAGCTCTTATGGAAACCCAGTGGTTCTCAAACCTGAACATCAATAAGAATCTCCCGGGAAGCAATTTTGTTTTGTTCTACTTTTCTGGGAAACCATTTTAAAACTCAGTTTCCTTCTGAGCTTGAACTGCGACGGGACTGACTATTCAAAATCTGAGATAGAGGGGTGCCTGGGTGGCTCAGTGGGTTAAAGCCACTGCCTTCAGCTCAGGTCATGATCCCAGGGTCCTGGGATCGAGTCCCGCATCGGGCTCTCTGCTCAGCAGGGAGCCTACTGCCTGGTCTCTCTCTCTCTGCCTGCTGCTCTGCCTGCTTGTGATGTCTGTCTGTCAAATAAATAAATAAAGTCTTAAAAAAAAAAAAATCTGAGATAGAATCTAACAAACGAGAAAGTGAAATACCTTTTCTGCCTACTTCCCTGAGGATTCTGATGGGCAGGTCTGCAAGCCAGGCCCAGACAACTCCAATTTTAAATAGGTCCTCCAGTTACCAGCCTTTCCACAGTATTACCTGATGGTCTTTGGACTACAGATCCACATCTTCCTAACACGTGACTCACAATCCCTACCCCGCAACTCAGGACCTCATTCTTAGAAATTAAAGACCCATCCAAACCAGCAAATGCATATCCTTGCTCACCAGGGTCTCAGCTGGCAGGAGCTTGGGACTGGCAGGACACCCACTCACCTGTGTATCCTTTCCCCAGAGTCTGGTGACCCCAACCTCAGCTGTAAGAGGGGAAAGGCGCCTGCATGGGTCTGGCCTTCCAACAAAGCTTCCTCCCTGCCCCACTGCTACTTGGGCGGCTTTACTGGGAGGGAAACGGCCTAAACACAGAGAAGAGGATGGAAAAAGTGACATACTACAGAGGGTTTCCTCAAACCACGGATTAGCTGTAGCCGCTCCCATGCCAGCTCCCCACGAAGCGCCGGGGGCTCGGCAGGGCACGGTGTGCACTCTGTGGTGAACTCGGAGAACCCCAAGACGGCACTCTCAGCTGGCCACAATGACAAAACTTCCACAGCAGCAGCAGCAGCAGTGTCCGGGACTAGAGGACCAGGCGATTGGGGTTGGGGCTGGGGGGAGGGGGGGGCAGTTGCAGGGCAGAGCAAGAATCCAGGAGGGAGGCAGGCAGGGAGCTCGAAGGCAAGGTGAGCGCTAGCAAGCGTGGCCCTGAGCCTGTAACCCCACCGTGTGTCTCTGCCAAGGGCAGCACCAGGGGCACATGCTACTGAGGTTAGGGACAGTAGAGAAAGTCTCATGAAACAGACCTAGGGCACCCAGCCATGCTCAATGACCCTTTCCTCCATCAAGAAAACACCCAAGACTGAATCCCTGGCCCCAAACTGCTCTTGGCTCAAATATTAGAGTCTGAACCAGCCAACATCCATCCCAGCTGAGTCTCACAGAAGCTCCTCCAGCTTAAACACAAACTCACACACACCCTCGCTCCGAAATATAAAGTCTTCGAAAGATTTAACACCGGTAAAGCCGCTGGAGCCCAGCAGAGACATTATGAGTCAAATGTATTCCTGAAAAGTCCTCTGCTGACCAAATTTCTGCCTCACAAATCCAATTTCTCCACTGCCCTTCATTATTAAACGAGCACAGGCGCCGAGGAAAACCAGAGGCTCCAAGAGGAAGTGAACAAGTCACCAAAGGCTACGTACCTTCTAGAGTCCCAGGTTTTTTTGTTTTTTTAAGATTTTATTTATTTATTTGACAGAGAGAGATCACAAGTAGGCAGAGAGGTAGGCAGAGAGAGAGAGAAGAGGAAGCAGGATCCCTGCCGAGCAGAGAGCCCGAAGTGGGCCTCGATCCCAGGACCCTGAGATCATGACCTGAGCCGAATGCAGAGGCTTAACCCACTGAGCCACCCAGGTGCCCTAGAGTCCCACGTTTAATGGACAAGTTTCCTGACAAAATCTAAATCAAGTTCAACCCAAAGGGAGGTGATTTTTTTTTGACACGGTGAGGCAATTTTTACATGCAGACATCACACAAAAGAGTGTATACATGAATTAAAAGTTAGTTAAGGTAAATCTTCAAATACTGTGCAAGATCTAGGGCCCCTAATTTGAAAGCTCTACCCCTCAAGTTTCTGTATAAGGAGACCAGGATTTCGGGCACCTGGGTGACTCAGATGGTTAAATATCTGCCTTTGGCTCAGGTCATGCTCTCCGGGTCCTGGGATGGAGCCCTGAATCAGGCTTCCCGTTCAGTGGGAGAGCCTGCTTCCCCTGCCCCTCCCTACTGCTCATTCTTTTTCAAATAAATAAAGTCTTTTAAAGAGAGAGAGAGAGAGAGGGAGAGCGCATGTGCCCAGGACTCCTGGAACTCTGAGGTGTAGTCACCTGGGTAGCTTATTCAATGCAAACTAGGTTTCTCCTTGTGCTCCCCGGGAATGTTGATGCCACTTTTCTGTGGACCTTATTTTGAGTGGCCCCTACACAGCTCACCATTTTCGAAGTGTGGCCTTCCAAGACAGGTCAGCTTCCTATGTACATGGGGTTGCCAGGCCCAGAACTCTTGGAGAAGGCCGGACCGGAAGCCCTGCCACATCAAATTCAGAAAACCACCACAATGAACAGGCAGCCCAGAAACAGGGAAGGAAGGTCTGGTCCCTTGATACAGTCACAGTAGAGCAGGCACAAGGAGGAACAACAGGCAGCCCCAACCCAGAGGAGCTAAAAGGGACACAAAAGACCCCTGACAGCAAGGAGGCAAAGGGAATGTTTACCTTTGCCCTTGATTACTCTGCCCAGTGCCCCCAAAATTTCACTCACCTTTTCAATAAACCTAGAGAAGGACCCATCATAAATGATACTGTAAGGAATTACGCAAGAGGGGAGCGCTTTAGTTAAAACTCAAATGGGACAAAAATAGGTTAGTGTCCTAAGAATGACAGAATCCGAAAGTCCTACAGGCATCTTTCTGGCAGGAGACGGGACAGCTTTGGGGAGGAAGTGGGGCTGAGCGAGAGATGGGCCAGGCAACATATACGAAGGACTGGCTGGAGAGGAAAGAAAGGGCTGAGAAACCACGCCTATCTCAGGGGATGGTAAATTGACTCGTTGGGTAGCAATGGAAGGCTCCAGTAGGTGGAAAATATTTCCTGTTAGAGGTGACTGTAAGGCTGGAAACATATGTGGGAAGCCCATCCCAGGAGATGGAAGAACAAGAAAAGGACCCTGTATAGACTTTATTACATTTAATTCTTCGCACAACTCTGGGAAGTCTCTTCACAGAGGAGGCAAACTGGGAGGTCATGAAATTTGCCCAGGGCCACGGGGTCTGTCAAAGGTTGAGTTGTTCTTCTCCACAGCCTGAGCTCTTTCCACCACTCAGCCCTGCTGTGAACGCCAGGACTGTGACTAGATCCTTCAGCAAGCCAAGTACAGAGATTATCCATGCCCTCCCTCGCACCAACGACTGAGGAAACCCACCACTGATAAAGCAACTCCCAGGGGCGCCTGGGTGGCTCAGTGGGTTAAGCCGCTGCCTTCGGCTCAGGTCATGATCTCGGGGTCCTGGGATCGAGTCCCACATCGGGCTCTCTGCTCAGCAGGGGGCCTGCTTCTCTCTCTTTCTCTGCCTGCCTCTCCATCTACTTGTGATTTCTCTCTGTCAAATAAATAAATAAAATCTTAAAAAAAAAAAAAAAAAGCAACTCCCAGGTCTGAATGACAGGCTGCAGAGCCTTGAGGAATCTGCAGGACAGCGTAGCTCTTACTGTGACAAGTCAATCTCCCCAAAGACACAAGAGCCTGGAAGGAAGAACCCAGAGAGGGGGGATGGGAAGAGGAATGGGTAGTGACCACAACCAACCATGCAAACAGCTGGGGCTAAGAATCCCAGATTTCCAAAGTCAAGCCCTCTCTTCCGCCTCCACTGTATTTATGTCCACAGGAATCTCAAAGTTTGGAAAGCTACACAGCTATTTACAGCATAATTATCCAAACTTCAAAATGGTCTAATCCACAAACCAAGCTAGCCTTGGTCCCTCACTCTGGCCTTATTAACAGCAGGTCTCACTAAACTCCAGTTAATTACACAGTTAAACAATGAGATGGAAACATCTACTGTAATCTATTAAAAAATCGTTGCCCCCTGAAGTCATGCTGTCCAGGGATGCGTTGAGTCCCAGATTTCACCAGAAGACAGCAGGCGCCACGGCCTCAGCTGAAATTGCTTATAGCACAGGGACAGGTTCCACACCAGGACAGACTTGGTGGAACTGATTTAAGGCTCTCATTCAAATGTTCCTTTGTTGAACACAAGACATCTCCCCACCCCCAGCAGAGATTGCAGACTTCCAGTCCCAAACCGACAGCCTGCCCTAACCACCCCCCCACATATACAGGACGCCCCCTCTCTCCACTTAAACACCCGTCATCGTCATCGGATTAACATCGATTAATATCAGAGTTGTCTTCTCACAGAAGGAATTTAGGAATTTAGTATTTGTTGACTAACAAGGACCCAGTCTACACCAGAATTTCCCCTTGACTCCAGAGCTCTAGCTCTAAACATCAGCATGAAGATAGCCGTATCAGGCAACCCACTCACTCAAAGCCCAACAGCCACCAATCCAGGAAGCCTGTGAGCTGGGGCTGCTCGTCCATATGGCTGCCCCCACCCCATCCTGGCTGCACAAAAAAACTTTCAGACTTCCTCTGGGAGCAGATGTGGGTCCTGCCACGAGCAAGAACCACCCTACACATCACGAGAAACACAGGGCAGCTCCAGAAACACCTCCTACGATTCCTGGGAACTTGTTCTTACCTCTCCTTTTAAACTAGGGCTGGGGGAGATGTTGATTCCATCACCACCAAAATCCCTCAACAGCTGCTAGCCAGGGAGATGTCAGAAAAGGCAATTCTCTACCCCCACCGGTCCTACAGACACTCTTCCAAGAAAGAGGAAAAGTGATAAGCTAGAACCAGGAGCCCTGAGCAGATTTCTCGAAAAAGGGCTGCTGCCAGGATCATCACCAAAGATTTTGTGTTGTGGTTTTTTTTTTTTTTTTTTTTTTCTTTTTCTTTGGGGAGGGGGGGGGTGTTGCATATTTCCAGTCCAGGCCATTTGTGGTGTGCAGGTAGCTTGGTGCTTTCCTGTAAAGCACTTCAACACCTCAGTGGTGACTCTCAGGTGCGACCAAGCCAGGAAATAAAGGCGGGGGATGGCGGGGGGGCGGGGGGGGGGGGGTGTCGGGTCCTGTCTGCCCCGTAGATACAAACCACACCCTCATCAAAACGCCAAGGCCCTCCAATAAAGCGCAGAATGAACTCTTTTTGCCTTTCTGCCCGCAGAATGAGAGATTTTCCTTCCTCCGTGAGGAGAGACAGGATGGAAATCCAGGAAGGAGCAGAACCAACCCCGTCCGCACCTTTGCAGGCCGGCCATGCCCGATTTTGGCAGCGGCCTTCACACATTAGTCACCACGACAGCCTCGGACTCCCTGCTCCCCAGATTCGACCCGGCTGGGAGTGGGCTCCGGGCTTGGGGCTCCGGGCTCAGGCCCAAGAGCTGGAGGAGACGGGGCGGGCCCTATTTTTTCCTTTCTCCTGTCCGCACTAGCAGGGTCATCAGGGTCCCAGCCTGGCTCGGGAACTTGGAGAAGGGAAGCCGGGAGCGTCTGGCCGGCGTAGGTAACAAAGCTCCGCGCTCGGCGCGGCGCAGGTCGATCCCGCATCCGGCCCCAGGCCGGCTTCCTTCACCTAGGCAGAGACTGCTGGAGGGACTCCGTCCCCCCACCAGCCACCGCATCGCGCTCCCCTAAAGTAGGAACAGAGTCGTTTCCCTCCCGAAAAGAAACTCCCCAGCGGAGCCCGGGAGCCAGCAACTCCCGGCAGTTCCCGAGCAAACTCTCCGCTCCGACAGGGAAAACTCCGTGGCGGGTAGAAACGCGTCCTCGCTAGCGCCAAGGGAGAGGGGCCCGGGCGAATCCAAGGGGGCGAGTCCGCGGGAGCTTCGCCCCCCCGGCGCCGGGACTTCGCGCCTGCCGCCAGCCTCTCCACCACTCCAGGGTGTCTCGCCCGGCCCAGCTGCCCAAAGCCACCTTCTCGTGCCCCCTTTTGCCCGCGGGGCTCCCGCGCTCCCCGAGCCCCGTCCCCGCAGCTCGCCGCGACTCACCGCCCAGCAGCGGCAACAGCAGGACGCTGAGCAGGGGCAGCCGGCGGAGATTGCTCGGGATTCCCGGCGCAGCTGCCATCGCGGCAGGCTCGGGAGGAGGACCCGGTCGGCGCTCGGCGGGCGTTCGAACTGCGCTCCGCGGCGGACCCGGGAGGCCGAGCGCACCGGAGGGCGGGCGCCGCTGCAGCAGCCGCATCCAGAGCCCGAGCCCGAGGCGTCCCGAGCCGGACCCGCGCGCCGCTGGTACCTCCAAGCCCTCGCGCGCCGCCGCCACCGTCGCTGCTGCCGCCGTAGCCGCCGCTGCCAGGCCCCGCCCCGCGACGCCCCCTCCCCGCCGGCCGCCGCGCGGCGCCCCGCCCCTTCGACGCCCCCTCCCCGTCGTGGCGGGGAGGAGCTCGCAGTAGGGGGAGGGGTCTGGAGATGGGTAGGGGACAGAGGGAGGGAGGCCCTGGGGATTGTGGGGACCTGAGCAAGGTAGGGCAGCATAGGCAGTGCCTACCGTCCATTCTGCAGGGACTTGGGGAACCAAAGTGACTTTAGTGGCCCCTGCGGAGGATGGTTCTGGGCCTTCCCGGGGGCTCTGGGCAACTGTTCCCCCCAAATTCTCTGGGTAGAAAGGGGAAAAGGTGGGCTCTGGCTCACGTCTCAACGACCTAAAATCCTGAGGGAGACCTAGAACAGAAGGGTGTCCTTGATGTCCCCCAAGCAAAGTAACCTGGAGTTACTGAAGAACCCCAGGAGAGATACAGCCTGGAGAAGTGAGGGACCGGTGCATGGCTGGGGTCTGGTTTGGCTCTGGACCAATCTGAACCCAAAGGTAGAAACAGACTGGGCTCTGAATGCCTGGCTGAAGGCTGTTAAACTGACAAATTTATCCCAAGTCCATCTCCAGGCAGTCTGGGCTGCAGGGCATGGCCAAGTCTCCAGCTGTGGGGAGGCCCTACGCAGCCCTTGTTCCAGGCACCCCCCCAACCCCCAGCGCCACCACCCCCACATTCTTTCTTTGTTGTGAAAGCAGCAAGGGGTGTAGGAGGCGGGTCAGGAGGAGTCAAGCTTTAGAAGATGGGCCCCAGCTGCTGCTCAGGCCTCCAGGATATGCTGAGAGGGGATGGATAGTGAGTGCCTCATCCCCCTCTGGCTCTGGAGGGCCCCCCAGGCCCGCTTAGACCTCCCTTCCCCCAAGCAGCTGGGAGGAGGAGGGGCAGCCACAGAGGGCCTCACAGGCCGGGAGCAGTGGCGCCAGGACTCCAGGGTCCTGCCACATGGCCACCACATGTCCCTGACAACCCAGTCCATAGCACCTTCTCCTTGGGGTTGAGGGCCTCCTCCCCCATCCCCCAGATGCCTTCCTGCAAGCCCTGCTGCAGAGGATACAAACAGAGGAAGGAAGAGAGGAGAGATCCAAGAATCAACACTTCTCTTGTTGCCCCATCCATCACTGTCCCTTGCCCTTCTGCGAAGGGCCCCAACACAACCCTTGCTCCCTACCCTCTTTGGTCAGGACTCAAGTGGCAAAATGGTTACCTGATTCTTTTATTTAAGAAAAGTGAAATACACGGACCTGAAGTGAGGCAGCAGAGGGAACAAGAGAGGCCAGAGCAAGGCAACTTGGCTGGCCAGCTCCAAACCCTCTGACTGAAAAGCCAGCAGCAGGCTCCATCTCTGAGATGTGTGCCTGCTCCTTAAGCATCTTGGGGGCCTCAGAGCTAGCTACTCTGAAGAACTATGAGGAGAGGGTGTCCTGAGGGTCCTTCCTGAGGGGAATTCCTGAGGAGGGAGCCAAGACCCTAAGGGCAGCAGCAATCTTCTGGTTAACTGCTCTCCCTTCCCTGTCCCACCTTGGGATTGGAAGAGCCAGGAAGCAATAGGGAATGCTGAGAGGGCTGTGGGGGGAGACCCAGCAGACCTGGGGGGGTGGGTTGAATGTCAGCTGCTTGAAGAGAGATCCGTAGTGCTGGCACTGAGGCCCCGGGAGACCTGAAACAGACAACACCATGCCATCAGACCAGGGACCTCGGCTTCCCAAAGACTGTCCCCTGGAGTCTAGCCATTATGTGACTGTGATTGCAGTCTGTCTCTAGAGCTAGGATAGAGCCTGGAACTTGATTCTCAAGCTCTGGGGCTCTGTGTAGTTTTGGCCTTTGCTAGGATGTTCAAGAAGGCCATGATCTAAGGGCACGTGGGTGGTTCAGTCCTTAAGCATCTGCCTTTGGCTTAGGTCATGATCCCAGCATTCTGAGATCCAGCCCCACAGTGAGCTCCCTGCTCAGCGGGAAGCCTGCTTCTCCATCTCCCCTCCCCATGCTTGCGTTCCCTCTCTCTCTGTGTCTCTGTGAAATAAATAAATAAAATCTTAAAAAAAAAAAAAAAGAAGAAGAAGAAGAAGGGATGCCCGGGTGGCTCAATCAGTTAAGCTGCTGCCTTCGGCTCAGGCCATGATCCCAGGGTCCCCAGATTGATTCCCGAATCGGGCTCCTTGCTCCACAGGGAGCCTGCTTCTCTCTCCGTCTCTGCCTGCCACTCTGCCTGCTTGTGTGTGCACTCTCTCTCTCTCTCTCTCTCTCTCTCTGAAAAATAAATAAATAATTTCTTTAAAAATAATAATAAAATTTTAAATTTAAAAAAGAAGGGGCTGGATGGCTCAGTGGGTTGAAGCCTCTGCCTTTGGTTCAGGTCATGATCCCAGGGTCCTGGGATCGAGCCCCACATAGGGCTCTCTGCTCAGCAGGGAGCCTGCTTCCTCCTCTCTCTCTACCTGCCTCTCTGCCTACTTGTGATCTCTGTCTGTCAAATAAATAAATAAAATCTTTTAAAAAAATTTTTTTTAAAAAGAAGAAGAAGAAGAAGAAAGCCATGATCTGGCGGAGAGAGTGCTTGAAAGACCAACATGAATATCAGCCTATATATCCTATACTCTGAACGTGTTGACACAAATGGCCAGTTGCCATTAACATGTCATTACTGCTGTCTCAGATATAGATGACTTAATACTGTTTTTTTTTCTTTTTCCCTTCTCATCTGCCACTGAGTCCCCAAAGCGGAGAATATGGTGGCTGCAGGAGGAAGAACAGTTGGTATCCCCAAATGATTCTTGAATTATCCATAATTCCAAAGTACCAGTTTAGAGAACATCAACTCCTGTTACCTTCCTGATTAATTTATTCACTTCCATCTCTGGCCCAAAACCGTCCCATAGTGGTCACCACCCTAACAAGGTGTCTGCGCGATTCTCTTCTACCCAACTCCAGTTCCCTGGTTGAGTCTTCACCCCAGAAGACTCTCTCCTCTTCCCTAGCTCCCGCAGCACCGGCCCCATGGCTCCCCTTTTTTACTCACCCACCCATATGCTCTTCTCTCACCTGGAGGGGTGCTGCACTGGGTTGATTCAGATAGTTTAAGGAGGCTGCCCGCTTCATGTTGCTGCTGCAGTGCAAAAAGAAAAAACTGAGGCCTCCTTTCTTCCCTGTTAGAGGTCCTAACACTGTGGGCCCCTCGTGCATTGCTGTATGCATCAAATCACAGCCTCCTCACCATCTGACAACCACCCCCCCCCAACACACACACATGCACAATCTCTTAACTTCATCAGTAACCGGCATCTCCTCGGCACCTCTCCCAACCCCTGAGGCACCCATCTTTCCCAAACTCTTTCCACAGGGCCATCCCATCAACCTCCTCCAGGTTCTCTCCAAGACACTTCTCCAGAGATGAAGGGCCAAGAGGAGTTGGAGGCAAGGGTTTACTGATCTGCTTTACCATCTCTCAGTCTCACTGTGTACCTGGAGGGCCGAGGCTCAGTCCCCTGGAGTTTCCTCACCAGGAGTTCGCTGCTTCTACGAAGCACATCCCGGATCTTGCCCAGAGAACCACTCCTCTGCAGGGTCCCACTGCCATCCTGGCAGAGAGGGATGGGGCACAGAAGCTAAGGGGAGCCCATGCAGACAGACTTCCAAGTCTACTGTTCCCATTTATCCTGCACACATCCCACCTCCCCCAAAAGCCTCATGATTGAAATCAAGAGCCCTAGGCATGCCTGGGTGTCTCAGATGGTTGTGTCTGCTTTTGGCTCAGGTCATGATCCCAGTGTCCTGGGATCAAGTCCAGCACTGAGCTCCTTGCTTGTCAGGGAGCCTGCCTCTCCCCCTGCTCATGCTCTCTGACAAGTAAATAAATAAAATTTTAAAAAAGAGAAAGTAAACAAGAGCCTTACCAATGATGGCTTGCCTACCCCCTTGCAAGGGTGGGACAAACTGAACTGGAGTGTGGATTACGTGCTCTCATGTCCTACCTGGGCAGGCCCAGAGCCTCTCCCCATCACACCAGCAGGAGGGAGCCCGAGAGATCAAGGGGTAATAATGAGACTCACCCCTGACCATTCCACGGCCACAGAAGCGTCTTCACCTCCCTCAAACTTCACGCTGCCCCCAGGGCCCTCCTGAGAGGTCCTTCCACTGTCACCTTCCCCAAGCAGCTCAGCCACCTTGGTTTGGCTGATAGGGTCAGTGCCCTGGAAGGAAAAGTCAGGCGCTGGGAATCTGCACTCCTTAACTCCTCAGGCTGGAGCTTTCAGACTTTTTTTTTACCATTAGCCCCAACAGGGGAGACATTTTTCTTTATGACGTCCTAGTACACACATACTGGAAAGTACTCGCGTCTTCTCTTTGCAATGCATTCCTACTTACAGACAGATATCCATTTTCACTATGGTCACACTGAATTGATTTCAAGACCCACTAATGAGGGGCACATGGGTAGCTCAGTCATTAAGCATCTGCCTTTGGCTCAGGTCATGATCCCAGGGTTCCGGGATCAAGCCCCGCATCAGGCTCCCTGCTCAGGGGGGAGCATGCTTCTCCCTCTCCCACTCCCCCTGCTTGTGTTGCCTCTCTCTCTGTCAAATAAATTTTTAAAATCTTTAAAAAAAAAAAAAAGACCCACTAATGAATCATGACCCACAATTTGAGAGACTGACTTCAGGCTCCCCTCAATCTCAACCCCCTCACCCACACCACCCATAACCTTCCTCAGTAACTTCTTCAAACTGTGAAAGGACATGGCTTTCCTTTCAATAGCCCTGTTTAGTGATGTGAATCTTGAACTTGGAGTCCTGACCATAAAGGGCATGGGTAAAAACACACTTAAAAACAACCACGACTGGGGCACCTGGGTGGCTCACTGGGTTAAAGCCTCTGCCTTCCGCTCAGATCATGATCCCAGGGTCCTGGGATCGAGCCCCAAGTCAGGCTCTCTGCTCTGCGGGGAGCCTGCTTCTTCTCCTCTCTCTCTCTGCCTGCCTCTCTGCCTACTTGTGATTTCTTTCTCTCTGTCAAATAAATAAAATCTTAAAAAAAAAAAAAAAAGAAAAGAAAAACCACAACCGCGACTACAAGAGACTCTCACCTCCCTTTCCCTGCTTTCTCCTCGGCCTTTCATTCTTTTGAGACTCTAAAGAAGCCTCGGTGATCCCCCATTCCCTGGACCTACCTTCCAGACCACCTTCCCCTCCTGGTCACTGACCTGTTTCTGGGAGCGTAGGGCACATTCTTCTAGGGTCTCAGCTGCCTCCAGCTTTCCCTGGCGCCTGTACAGAGCTCCGAGGTTTCTCAGAGTAGTGTTCACTGTGGGGCTGTGGGAAGAAAGTGAGGATGGGTTCAGAAGAGAAACAGGAGTGAGAGGGAGCAGAGCCAAGAGAAGGTCAAAGGGCTGAGGGGAAAAGGTCTCAGAGGCCAGGCTCAGGGTTTGGATGGAGGGCACGGGAGGCCAAGCCAGCATCTCACTGGCTGCTCACCTGCTCACTTTGCAGGCCTTGTACCAGCCTCCGTACTCTGTGTAAGGTGTGCCACCCTCTCGGTGTCGGCTCTGCAGAACAGAGGGGGTAAGCCAGAGCTGAAAACACAGAGATGCCTAGGGGCTATGGTGTGGGCTGGGCTAGGGAAGGCACTGGACATCTGGAACTGGTGGTCAGGTGGGAAAGGGTTAAGGAGCTGGACTCATGCAAGGAGGAAGCAAGAGACCCTGGTGGCCTGGGACTCCCCAGGCTGGACACCACACTCACTTTGCTCATTTCCTCCCGCTCCTCTGCATGCATCCAGATGGGCTTGTGGTCATCTAGGAGTGATACACGGATGGGGTGGTAAGGTTAGAGAACAGAGCTAGACAGTAAAGAGGGGAGCCAGGAGACAGAGGCCCATGGAGCTGAACTAAAGTGGTCTGGCTCTGCCTGGGAACCATTAGGGCGTAACCCCTCACCTTTGGTCTGCATTTTTTTAAAGTAGGCTCCACAGGTGGAGCCCAATGTAGAGCTTGAACTCATGACCCTGAGATCAAGACTGGAGACGAGATCAAGAGTCTGACACTCCATGATCCCAGCGTCCTGGGATTGAGTCCCGCACTGGGCTCCTTGCTCCGCAGGGAGCCTGCTTCTCCCTCTGCCACTCTGTCTGCCTGTGCTCACTCTCTCTCTCTTCTCTGACAAATAAATAAATAAAATCTTTAAAAAAAAAAAAAAAAAGAGTCTGACACTCAACTGACTGAGCCACCACCCAGACGCCCCAGGTCTGCATCTCTTCACCACCCTGTAGCTCCCTCCCCAGGCCCACCCCACTCACCATCCACAGACCCAAACTCCTGCACATGCGCACGGGTCAGAATCTCTTTGTAGAGCGTCTCAGCCTCAGCATATTTGCCCTGTTTCAGGTAACAGGAAGCCTGGGGCAGAAAGGCAAAAACACGGGACAGAGACAAGGTCTCAGCAGGGCTCAGGGACTTCCAACTCTTGGTCTCTTTGTGACTTTTCCTAGAGATCCTCCTCAGACTTTCTTTTCTAGCTGCAGGGTCAAGGGTGTTCACTCTGCTCCCAGGAGGCTATGGGACTTCACCTTGCCACTGGAATGAGGCAGAGCCCTCAGCCCCAAAGGCAGCCCCCCAGAGGCACAAAGGTGTCGAGGTCAGCGTACCACAGTAGGGTGCTTTTCCTTCCCCTCCCTCCATGCCCTTCCAGGTTGTTCTTCCCTTCTGCCCTTACCAGGTTGTTCTTGGTCCGGGCTACGTTAGGGTTGTCCGGTCCCAGCTGCCCCTCATAGATAGCCAGGGCCCGCCTGTAATAGCGTTCCACAGCCTCATACTTGCCCTGGTTTTGGCACAACAGGGCCAGGTTGTTCAGTTGCTTTGCCACATCTGGGTGGTCAGTGCCCAGGACCTGGAAGGGAGTAAAGGAGTGAAAGATGGCTACAGCTGTGTGTGTGTAACCCATGTGGGGAGCAAGGGAAGGGAATGACAAGAGAGGGAACAAGGCAAAGAAAGAGGGTTGGGTAAAAACATGAGGGAAGAGGATAGCCTGAAAGAGAGATGGTGGAGGAAGGGTCACAGCATCAGAGAATGAGAGAACACAGGCACCTTTTCTCGAATCTCCAGTGCACGCTGGCAGAGTGGTTCGGCCTCCTTGTACTTGCCTCTTTTGCCATAGAGCACAGCCAGATTGTTGAGTGTAGCAGCCACCTGGGAAGAAAGGCCCGTCCCCCCAGCATCGATGCCTTGAGATCCAGGAGTTCTCCTCCTGCACAACAGGGCCCCACGCTGCAAGACTCCCAAGGGAAGAGGACCGGGGCCAGCCTAACCAGAGGCGAGGGAGGTTCTGAAGGTTCTCTCTGGGGGTGGTATCGCCCTCTAGGGGGATTTGTAGATATTTCTGGAGGTGGGATTTGGTGTGGTTTTTGGTGGCCATGAAGACTGGAGGCACTATCAGCTTTGGAAAGGTAAGGATGGTACAGATGTTCTGTGTGTGTGGGATAACTCTGTTAACTTTGGAGTGTCCGGCCAGACGTCTGAATACCGTGAGCCTTGACCCTTAGCGGGATAGCAAGAGGGGAGCTGTTTTCTCAGCTACATCACCCCTGCCTACCATATAATGCAACATAAGAAATTATGTTCATAATTTTGCAAAATACCTTGTTTGCAAAAATACTTTTTTTCTCATTTTCTCCACTGTGACAATCCATCATTGCTCATTTTCTCATCATATATGAATAAATCTGGCCTGTTGTTACTGAGTCTGACATGGGTTTTTAATCTTGTATCCACCAATTCTCCTGCTGTCATTTTCTTTTTTTTTTCTTTTTTAAAAAATTTTATTTATTTATTTGACAGAGAGAGATCACAAGTAGGCAGAGAGGCAGGCAGAGAGAGAGAAAGGGAAACAGGCCCCCTGCTGAGCAGAGAGCCCGATGCAGGACTCGATCCCAGGACCCTGAGATTATGACCTGAGCCGAATGCAGTGGCTTAACCCACTGAGCCACCCAGGCGCCCCTGTCATTTTCTTTTTAAGTTTACTTATTTTTTTTGTAATCTCCGTGCCCAATGTGGGGCATAGACCCCGATATCAAGAGTCACACGCTCTTCTAAGTCAGCCATGTGCCCCTGCCCTGTCATTTCTTCTTAGTACTTCTTACATCTAGTGTCTTACTGCTGTCAATGTTCTAAATCTAAAGCTGTATTATATCATATTATATGTAAGTTATGTGCTGTATTATGTCTTCTACTGTAGTTGGAGTTAATAGAACTGTTAGCACGTCATGTTTTCATTTCATTATAACACATCCTATGTGTTATTTTATTCTGTTACTTTCCTCATTTTTATATGATAAGGTGACATTCAACATTTTTTGGAATTGTACGTGTAGGTCAGTTACAGTGTCTATGAATCATGCTTCAGGAAAATACTCATTATAAGAAGGACTCATTGTGGGGCGCCTGGGTGGCTCAGTGGGTTAAAGCCTCTGCCTTCAGCTCAGGTCATGATCCCGGGGTCCTGGGATCGAGCCCCGCATCGGGCTCTCTGCTCAGCGGGGAGCCTGCTTCTCCCTCTCTCTCTGCCTACTTGTGATCTGTGTCTGTCATATAAATAAATAAAATCTTTAAAAAAAAAAAAAAAGAAGAAGAAGGACTCATTGTGCCTCAGAGAGCTGAGAACCCCTGGGCTTAGCAAACAGGGCCTGGAAAAAAGAAGCCCTCACAGCTTCTCCCTGAACAGTGAGTGGGCTGAGGGCAGTGGATAAACAAACTAAGAGAAGCCAAAAGAGCAGGAGGTGAGGAGGGCATGGAGTACTGACAGCAGGATGGTCCCGGCCCAGGGTGCTCTCCCGGATGTTGAGGGCATCATTCAACAGGTGGGCAGCTTCCTTATACTTATTCTGGTCCCTGGAAGAGGAGAGAAGTGACAGGGGTTATCCTGAACTATGCCCCCAAGTCATCTCTTTCCTTCCTTCCCTTCAGTATGACTGAGGTACATTTAAGGGTTAGGACCCCCCCGCGAGGAGACAGGAAGCCTAGGGGAGAGCAGTGAGAGTTCACCAACATGCCTCTACGTGGATCCAGAACACTACCATGCAAAGAGGAGACCAGCTATAGGATGCAAGAGATGGAAACAGAGAGGGAAAGAGACCCTCTCAAAGGAGGGAATGGAGAAGAGAAGAGCCTGAGAGGTGACCGGCTCTGAGGTCAAGGGGTGACGTATGAAAAGAACAAGAGTGCTGGTGCAGAGGAAGGCCCCGAGTGGGGTCACTTGGGAGGCCCAGCAGGGAGAAGAGGTACCCTCTGGAGAGGAGGAATGGGAGCCGAAGGTGGATCAAGGTGGGAACCTGGAGGCAGAGCTGGGAGACGAGGCCAGGACTCACCGATACACCAGAGCAAGGATGTTGAGCATGGTTGCGACATCAGGGTGGCCACGGCCAGACGTGCGCTCCAGGTCCTCCAGTGCCTGCTTACAGAGTGGCACGGCTACCTCATAGCGACCCTGGGCTGCGTACTGGATCACCAAGTTGTGCAGGGTCCGCAGCCTTGCTGGGATCTCATATCCACTGTGCTGGGCGCCCTGGCCTCGGGACACTATCCATCCCGAAAAATGAACAGGAGACTTCCTCAGGGCACTTCATCTCCCCTTTGCTATCTGCCCTCTCCACCCCAACCCTGCCTGTGCACACCCCCTGCCACGGCCTCCCACCCCCCAGACCTACCTACCTCTACTGCTATTCCTTCACCCACTCCCTGGTACCTGTGCCCCTCACAACCCCACTTGTTCACCCAATCACTCATTCATTCAACAAACTTTACTCAGTAAGCATGAGCCAGGGGCTGTGTCAGGGATGTGAAAATAAGAAAGACCTGCTTCTTTCCCTCGAGGATTTCATGTTCTTTCACTCCAGGGTCATCACCCCATTTGACTTTGAGCTTCTTACAGGCAAGAACTCTGTCATTCTTAACTCAGTCTCCCTAGTGCCTACCATAGGGCTCAAGACACATTAACTATGTAATAAATATTGGTTAATAATGGGGAGGCTGTGGAAATGGAACCAGAAGCCCAGACTCTACCCTATCTCCAGGGGAAGTGAAGAACATATTTCTGGATGGTGAGCATCCCATATGCAAGGGGGGGCCATATCTGGGACCAGCCCTCTGCTGCCCCTCTTTACCCTCCAACTCCAAAGACAAACTCACAGCCATTGCTGGAGTCTTCTTCCTCCTCATTGGGGAAGAGATCATCCAGGGAATCCTTGGTGGAATCACCCTCCTTCTCCTCCTGAAAGGCAAGAAGCAGCATGGCTAGGCATAGATATCCCCAGCAGCCTCTTCAGGGCCCCTCTAAAGCATGAAATCACTGACAGGTGGCGAAGTCTCTTGTTCGTGTCCCTGCCACTGGGAAGGCTAGCATCTGTCCACCAATCTCAGCCCGCTCTTGTTTGTAAATATCCTTCTTTCACATTGAGAACTTCCTAAGCACCCTCATTCTCTAGCCTCCACACCTCCCCACCCTCCTCAGTTCTTGTAATTATAGCCCAGTGCTGATCCCTGTGTGTTTACACTGATTATATGTCTGTCTTATCTTTCCTGAGGGCAGGGAGTGTGTCTGATCTTATTGACATGTACCCAAAGAGTACCCAAAGCGTCTAGCTCAGCCTTCTCCCCATGATCTGCCACCACTCCCTCTCGACTCAGTGCCCAGCCCTCACTGTCTCACCTACTTCCACATGGGGAAATCTGCTTTGTGCCACAAGCACATCAACCTTGCAGAAACACCTCCAAGCCTCCCACCCAACCTTGTCAATGCGTCCAGCGCAAATCATCACACTTTACCTGGGAGAGATCAGCTCTCCAGCCCTGGAGCCTTATCTATTGACACATTGCCACCCCCAGTCTAGAAAGCTCCTCCTTTCCCCTTCATCATCCATCAAAATCCAGCCCAACTCCTAACCTGTACAATGAAAAAAATCCAACCCAAATCTTACCCCACCCCTGTGTACGACCTCATCTGCAAATCCTTCTCAGGCCATTCCAGTCCCCCCAAATCGATCCTGGAATTCCTCCCATTACTGAACCACTCATCCAGCCCTGAGCATCTGAAGTGTCACATCGTGTCGACGACATTGTGTCATCACACACATGTCCTCATGTGTAAGCGTTGGCCCTGCAGCTCCATTAGGAGCTTGAGAGGACAGGAACTCTCATAGTTCTTTACATCTCCCCCACACACAGACTCTCACACTGCCTATAGCAGAGAGATAAACACCTGACTGTTGAGTGAGGTTTACACTTCATACATCTTGAGAGCAAATTTTAGGAGGGTCTTGCTCTACTGTGCTATGCTTTCCCATGTAGGATTCTGGGCTGGAATTGCCCGGGTGCTTATGTGTCTCCCCCAACCCCAAAACCTCTAACTGGGGAAGCAGGAACTCTGTCTGCCTCAATCACTGCTGCACCCCCCAGCAGAGTGCGCAGCGCCCGACATACACAGCCGTCACGGAACTACGTGCAGACCGAATGAGTTAAGACTGTTTCAGCAGTGCTCCTCTCTGGAGTTGGTGTCAGGACCTGCATTCGGCCAGGTGGGGGCAGGTCGTGCAGCAAGGCCAGTCCCTGCTGCTCATGACCAGTTGCCCCCACGTCTCTGGTGACTCCTAGCTGTCCCCGCAAGACTGGCGACTCCCAGCTACCCCCGTAGTCAGCCTTGCTGGTGCACGCTTACCGCAGTGTGCCCATCCTCATCATACTGGCGCAGCTGGCCCAGGAACTCCAGGTGCTTCTTTTCCTCCTCCAGCTGGGCCACAGCCTGTTCGCTGCGCTGGAGCCGCTGCTGGGTGCCTGCCAGCTCATCCCGGAGCCACTGGTTCTCCTGACACAGCCTCCGTACCTGGGCCCGCAGCTTCTGTTTCTCCGACTCCACTGTGCTCAGGTGGCTGGCCAAAGCCAGCATCACCTAGGTGGGCACATCCCATGAGCGCCTGACTCTGGACTAGAGTGTTCCGGGATTAAGTGGGAGGGGAGCCTACGGGGAGGCAGCAAGACTGGCAGGGGCCAGGAGGCGGGGTTGGGCAGCAAGAGTGCTACCTTCAAAATACACCCTGAGGGGCGCCTGGGTGGCTCAGTGGGTTAAAGCCTCTGCCTTTGGCTCAGGTCATGATTCCAGGGTCCTGGGATCGAGCCCCGCATCGGGCTCTCTGCTCAGCAGGGAGCCTGCTTCCTCCCTCTCTCTCTGCCTGCCTCTGCCTACTGTGATTTCTGTCTGTCAAATAAATAAATAAATAAAATCTTAAAAAAAAAAAAAATACACCCTGAATCCAATTTTTCACAACCTTCAGAGCCACCCCCCTAGGCCAGTTCACCATCACTTCCCACCTAGGTAACTACTACCGCCTCCTCACTGGCCTCTGTTTTGGTCCTTTTTCCTTAGAGTCTGTTCTCAACCCAGCAGCCAGCTAGTCCTTGTAACATGTTAAGTCAGACCACATCACTCCTCTGCTCCACTTTGTAACTTTGGAATACCAAAGTTATTGGTATTCCAATAACTTTCATCTCATTCAAAGTAAAAGCAACATCCTTGTGATGAACCACGAGTTCCACATGATCTGTCCCCTTGGCTCTTAACCCTGCTACACCTTACACTTCATTTTCTCTCTTTCTTTCTCCTTCTTTTTTCTTTTCCTTCATTCTTTCTCTTCCTTCCTTTTAAGATTTTTGATTTTTAAGTAACCCCTCTACTTGATGTGGGGCTCAAACTCACAACCCCAAGATCAAGAGTCTCACACTCCATGACAGAGCCCGCCTGGCACCCTTGCACTTCATTTCCTATTTTGCTTCACCTCACCCGCTCTTACTGCAGCCATACTGGTCCCTCACTGGCCTCACCGGGAATGCTCCAGTTCCGGGCCTTTGTAGGTACTACCCACTCTGCTGTAGATGCTCGTCCCCCATTTATTGTAGGACTCACTCCCTCATCTTCAAATCTTGGCTCAAATGTAAGACTTTTTTTGACCATCATATCTAAAGTTGTATCCTCTTTCTGTACCCACTAGTCACCTTCTGTTTTATTTTTATCCCTTTTCCTTCACAAGTATCACTCTTTGACATACAGAATCCTTTCCTCATTTGTGTATTGTTTGCCTCCTGCAGCTAGAATGCAAGCTCTGAGATGGCAAAGATTTTTGATTATTGCATTCAGTGATATTTCTCCAGTGCCCAGAAGACTTATGCCTGGCACAAAGCAGGGGCTTAATACATATTTACTACATGAATGAATGCAAGCATCTAGGACCAGGCTATCCTAAATGACCCCAAAACTCCAATCGGACAAATGCTCCTCGAAGGGCCACTTGGTATCACTTCCTTCCTCTCACCTGGGCCTCACTCAGTCCCAGCTCAATGTTTTCCATGGAACGTCGCAGCTGCCGGGCCTTCTCATGCACCAGTCCTTCTTCATGGCCTCCCTGCTGCAGACACTCAATGGTATGGGATAGACTCTGCAGGACAGCCTGATGTTCACTGTGTAGGGCCTCCAGCCCTTGGCTCACCAGCCGAGTGCTTCCCAGGATCTCCTCCTGGCTGAGCCGGTGCCCTGCAGGCTCATCCCGCTGCCCCAACACCAGGCCTGACATCTTGGCCAGGGGGACCGTGCCTGGGCTGAGGAGAAACAAAAGAGTTCAGCGGGGGCAAAGATAAGAAAGAGAGGCTCAGCACCTTGATTAAAGGGTGGTAAGAACCCAAGGGAAGGGACAGGAGAGAGTATGGGTGACCTGGTTTAACTGGAGAGAGAGTGACCAGTGGGGAGGGAACCTACGACACTAAACGCAAAGCTAAGGTTGTGGGAAAGAGAGAGGGAGAGGAATTGACTTGAACAAAGAAAGATTATTGAAGGTACAAAAGTGCTGAGATCTAGCAATCGGATTTAGAACTCAGGACAAGAACAGAAAAGTTGTTGGAGGGGCGCCTGGGTGGCTCGTGGGTTAAAGCCGCTACCTTCGGCTCAGGTCATGATCCCAGGGTCCCAGGATCGAGCCCCACGTCGGGCTCTCTGCTCAGCGGGGAACCTTCTTTCCCTACATCTCTCTGCCTACCCCTCTGCCTACTTGTGATCTCTCTCTCTCTCTCTGTCAAATAAATAAAATATTTTTTTAAAGATTTTTTATTTATTTATTTGACACAGAGAGATCACAAGTAGGCAGAGAGACAAGCAGAGAGAGAGAGGAGGAAGCAGGCTCCCCGCCGAGCAGAGAGCCCGATGCGGGACTCGATCCCGGGACCCTGAGATCATGACCTGAGCCGAAGGCAGCAGCTTAACCCACTGAGCTACCCAGGCTCCCAGATAAATAAAATCTTAAAAAAAAAAAGTTGTTGGAAAGAGAGCGTGGGTCAAGAATAGGAAAAGCAATCAGAGGAGAGACAGCACTACAGGAAACATAGAGGTTGTCTGAAACACTGAAAAAGAAACAGGGTTAAAGCAGACAGGAGATACAGGAGATACAGGAGAAACAGTGCAGAGGTTTCAGAAAATAGGAAAGGTACAGGATTCAAAGTTACAGGGAAGAGGGGAAGAAGAAAGGAGCCTTCATTGCAGGACCCGGATGAGAGGGCCCCAGAAAGCTCAAGGTGTTCAGAATGCGTCAGTCTCGGAGCCAAGGCCAGCATCTCCCAACCTAGGAAACTCTGCTTCTTTCCCCACTAGGCCTTCAACCTATACTTCCCCAGATGTCAGGCTCTCTTCCTACTCCCTCCAAAGAGCCTCGTTTCTCACCTTTCCAGTATTCTTACCCGTATCCGGAGCACCACCCTCACCTGTGGCACTCAGGCCAAAGCCCGGAAGAAACTCTTTCAGTAGCCAGGTACTCACAAGGAACTGCCCTGCCCAAAGTCCAGAAGTTCAGCCCTCCCACCCCTTCTCTCACCACTTCACAGCCACCCAGAGGACCTGGCACAGAGCCCTACTCAGGACAAACACCCTCCCTCTCTCTACTTCAGGCCTTCAAAGGCGACCAGCGTCCCTCTTCCTTCAGGAAGCCAACCTCCCATTTCCAGGCCACGGGAAGCTCTTTTCTCCCCAAGAAGGGAATGAGACTTGATCTGAGATCTGCGGCAAGGGGCGTGTCTGAGAAAGGGTGAGGAGGCAGACCTGGTCACTCCTGACCCATTCACTTTCATGGCTTTGTCTCCGTCATGACCACCTACTAACAGGCTCTGAGAGGAGTCACCTTAGGGTGCCTCTCAGACGCCTGATGATGCAGGAAAGAATAGCACGTCTTCTGAGCGGCTGTAGGGTCACAGGGAAACGCGGTCTCCCAGCTTGGGCATGCGATCGAGGATAGTTCCCGGCTGTCGACCTGCCCTGGGGCCCAGGGTGGAGACAGAGTGAGACGGGCGGGGGCGATGGGGGGAGGTGCGGGGGCACCGCCGAGCTCCGCGTCCCGGGCGAGTACCCAGGAGCCAGAGAACGCCGAGGTCAATGAGTCAGTCGGTAGCGCAGGGGGCGGGGCAGGCCGTCTGTCTGTCCTTCTGGACGCCGAGGGGCGGGAAGACTCGCGGGGGGCGGGGTTTTTCGGCTTGTCTGGAGTTGTGTGAGGTCGGCAGGTGGGGCCTTGTCCCTCTGTCCCGGAATGCGGAAAAGAGGTAGTGGGACCTCAACGCTAAGCCCCAAAGTACCCTCAAAGACTCACCCGCAGTCTGTCGCTCTGATTGCCGCCCTTGCCGGTACTGCCCCTTTAAATCCATCATGGCTGCCGCTCGAGGCAATTGTTTTGACGGCTCCGAGGGGCGGAGCCAGCTCCCCAGTCACGCGACCTAAGGGCTGCAGGAGGATTGGCTTTGACCGCGCGCAAGGAGGAAAAGAGGTGTGCATCCACCTTGGTCTCGGGTTCTCTGCCCACCTCCTTACGTCAGGAGAAAGCGACGGCACCGGGATTGGTTAGCGTCATCTAGAGACGCCCGGCGGCCTGGCTCAGGGTCCTGGTGGTGTGCTGAGTCCGGCGGGGCTTGGGTGCCCTCATGGCTCTGAGGGTACTGACTCGCGCTCTGGGCTCCTTGAGCCTGACGCCCCCAGCCGTCGCTGCCCTCGGGCCCAGCCTGCTCCCGGCCGCGCAGGTAATGCACCCTATCTGGAAATGAGGCTGTGTTCGGGCCGCCGGAGAGGGCACCCTGGGATGGGAGGCGGAGGAAGTGAGTCTGATCAGGAATCACGCCCGCCTGGGTCTCAGCCTCAGCTTTCTCTTCTGCAAGTGTTGCTGTCCCACAGGGTCGCTGGTTTCCTCAGACGAGATACTGGAAGTGAAAGTATTTTACAGGTCACTGTACAGGTTTCAGTAATAACCGACATTGAGTCCCAGTCATACGCCAATCATAAGTAATTGACATTTTAAGTAAATCAGCTCCTTTTTTTTAAAGACAACTATCATGACATTTTATTTATTTTTTAAGGTGTTATTTATTTCAGAGAGAGCGAAAGCAATCACAGAGGAAGAGGGATCACAGAGGCAGAGGGAGATGCAGACTCACCACTGCGCGGAGAGCCCAATGCGGGGCTTGATTCCGGGACCGGGATCATGACCTGAGCTGAAGGCAGACATTTAACCAACTGAGTCCTCCAGGCGCCGCCGCCCCCCCCCTTTTTTTTCCCACTTCTTTCAGGTGATGTTATGTACAGTTTCATTGCCAGTATATGCACAACAGTAAGCATAGAACTATAAATACACAATATAATTAACAGTAGAAAACAAAATTGTTACAGGTAAAGCGGAGGGAATATAGAAAAACTATTTCCTGCTGCTCAAAGAGAATTGAAGGGAAAAGCCTATGACAAATCATCCAGTACTCTTGTCCTAAATTCTTTGCATACATTTCTACAGTTTTTTCGATTAAACAAAGAAAGTACAGATAACTCTGTAACAATAGCAAATTGCTTCCCTAATAGCTATTTGCCTTCCAAGTCAAATTCAGTTCATGTTAGGATTTTTTAAAAAGTCAAGATGAGAAATCACTAGTATTCTGGTTCCTGGTGATCTAATTTGCCTTTCACCAAACTGGTAATTTTTTAAAGTTGGCTGCACATGGAAAGAATAGGTGTAGCAAAAGGTGATTTTAAAATTTTGTTAAAATGTAACAGAAAATCACCCTTGAAGTAGTTTTCCAGAAGACACTACAGGCAGCAGCTGAATTATAAGGATTAGCCCTGAAGCCAAGCATAAGTAATTGACATTTTAAATGTCAATTTAGGGGCGCTGGGTGGCTCAGTGGGTTAAAGCCTTTGCCTTCCGCTTAGGTCATGATCCCAGGGTCCTGGGATGGAGCCCCCTCTGCTCAGCAGAGAGCCCGCTTCCTCTTCTCTGTCTGCCTCTTTGCCTACTTGTGATCTCTGTCTACTTGTGATCTCTGTCAAAGAAATAAATAAAATCTTTTTTTTAAATGTCAATTTAACCCCTTTCAATGTCCTTTCAACCCCTATATAAGGTTACCATTACCATTTTACATGAGAAAACTCCTCAGCCGTCCAAGGTCATACACCCCAAGTATTTTTTTTTTAATAATTTCTTTTTTTTTTAAGATTTATTTATTTATTTATTTGACAGACAGAGATCACAAGTAGGCAGAGAGGCAGGCAGAGAGAGAGAGAGGAGGAAGCAGGCTCCCCGCTCAGCAGAGAGCCCGACATGGGGCTTAATCCCTGGAACTTGGGATCATGACCTGAGCCGAAGGCAGAGGCTTTAACCCACTGAGCCACCCAGGCACCCCTAAATAATTTCTTGTTTTGTTTTAAGATTTTTTAATTCGAGGCAGCACACGTGGGAAGGAGCATCAGAGAAAGAGGGAGAAGCTGGCTTCTTGCTCGGCGGAGAGCCCAACATGGGGCTGAATCCCAGGACCCTGAGATCATGACTGAAGCCAAAGGCAGACGCTCAACCGACTGAGTCACCCAGGTGCCCCGTATACCTGGTATTGAAGCTATAAACAGTCTGGCTTCAAAACCTGAGCTGTTGGGATGCTTGGGTGGCTCAGTTGTTTAAGTGTTTGCCTTCAGCTCCCATCATGATCCCAGGGTCCTGAGATCCAAGCCCCATGTTGGGCTCTCTGCTCAGCGGGAAGCCAGCTTCTCCCTCTCACTCTGCCTGCTATTCCCTCTGCTTGTGCTCTTTCTCTCTCTAATAAATAAATAAAATAAAAAAATAAAAAAAAAAAAGCCTGGGCTCTTAACTAACTACTGAAGATGAGTCATTGCTGAGATTAGAGAATGCAGCCCAAAATAACAAGATTAGTAGCCTAAGGTAAAGGTATCCTTCAGTGTCCCTAGGGGGTGATTGGTGAGTCACAGAAAAAAAGTGTAAGTCTTGTTCTTCTGGACCTTTCTGGAGTTTGGCAGATGCATACTTAAAATTCAAAACGAAAGCAACCTCCTCTAAAATGCTGTGAATACAGCAAGGAACAAGACAGAAATGATCCCTCCCCTCCATTCACACCTGGAAAACTCCCAGAAACATAATGCAGAGGAGCACAGGCATTGGTGCTGATGGCATACGAATGTGTGAAAGTTAGCAGCTTTGGAAAAGGAAGTTGTTTAAAGAAGGAAGAGTTACCCAGAGAAGGAGAGTTTTGAGCGAAATTTGGAAGGTGCCCCAAGGAAAGAACATTCCATTGAAGAAATACTTCAGAGGTTAGAGGATCAAATGAGAAGAGGTAATCAACACACATACACCTAGGTAAACTTTCCAGCCTTGTATGTGTGCAAGCAGTGAAGGGTGGAGTTTTTGGATAGTGGGTCTGGGACATTCCTAGAAGGAAGTAGGCTGCTGGGTTTTTACCTTCACCCTTGGTTCTCTGGTGCTTCTCCTTCAGTTACCTTTCAAGTCATAGAGATTTCTGTTTATCTCTAGGTGACAAGGTCTACCCTTCTCCAGCTGCCCTCTTCCTCAGTGTTGCTTCCCGGCCGCCCACTGCTTACCTCCGTGGCCCTTAGTGCGAATATTGTGTCCTGGAAGAGTCGTACCAAGTACACCATTACACCAGTGAAGATGAGGAAGTCTGGGGGCCGAAACCACACAGGTGAGAGCAAGAGCGAGAGGATTTATGCATTAAAGGGGAAAAACATGTTAGGATCCCAGATCTATTTCTTGACAGGCAGAGGAATGTAATTAAAAAGCATTTATTGGACTCCTTCTGCATGTAGTGTGTGTGTAAGAACCAGAGAGTAGAATACAAAGCAACAGAAAGGTATTCTGTGCTCCTAAAGACCATTTAGATAGTTGAAGAAAACCAGATATACACATGAAGTGTACATTCTTCACGTCCTTCAGAAATTTCAACAGCTGAGCACTATTTCCATCATTCTCAGTAAACTTACTGAATTCAGTAATTTGTAGAGATTTTGTCTGGAGGTTTTATATAACTTCAATATCCTATAATTAAGTTTTTACCAAACTCTGTGTAGGTATTTCCCCACCCCCCTTTACCAAGTATTTGCTGTGCAAATACATTATTTTCCACTTGTGTCATAAGGTTAGGCAGTACTGCTTTCTGCACAGGATGGGCCTATTCTTACTGCTGGGAGCTGATTCATCTGACTTGAGTCATGTCTCTGCACTTTCCTGACCACAGGCCGAATCCAAGTGCATGGTATTGGTGGGGGCCACAAGCAGCGTTATCGCATGATTGACTTTCTGCGCTTCCGGCCTGAGCTGGAAACGAAGCCAGGACCATTTGAGGAGAAGGTCATCGTGGTCCGCTATGATCCCTGTAGGCAAGTTTGGGATGTAAGATGATGGTGGTATAGCTGTATGACTGTTCTATGGGTTTTCAGATGTAGGGCTGTCTAGATGGTCTGCTCATATGTCCCTCACCCCAAACAGATCAGCAGACATAGCTCTGGTTGCTGGGGGCAGCCGGAAACGCTGGATCGTTGCCACAGAAAACATGCAGGCTGGAGATGTCATCCTGAACTCTGACCACATAGGCCGAATGGCAGGTGAGAGATGGCTGCCAGATGTGTATGGGCTTGGAGGCTGCAAGGGGTCTGGGGCTGATGAAATTCTGTCTTTTAGTTGCTGCTCGGGAAGGGGACGCACATCCTCTTGGGGCCTTGCCTGTGGGGACCCTTGTCAACAACGTGGAGAGTGAGCCAGGCCGGGGGGCCCAGTATATCCGAGCCGCAGGTATGAGGAAAGAGCTACTTGGGAGTCTTAGGATACCTGAGGCCAAAGGGTACCTGAGGTCCTAATTCTCTGAACCTCTGGGGCCACCTGCGGTCCGCAGGCAGAGAAAAGGAGGGGAAAATCCATGGAAAACGAGGGTGGAGAGGTGCTGGTGTTTTTAACCTCAAACATTGCATGGTTCCTGCTGCGGTGTATCTGCTCCTAAGGGCAAAGAAAGGGCGGGGTATGCAGTATGTCCCCTTATGAATTTGTCCCCACCTCCTCCCTGTGGAGTGTGGCAAAGCTGTTTCTGCCTTCCCCAGGGACGTGTGGTGTGCTGCTACGGAAAGTGAATGGGACGGCCATCATCCAGCTACCCTCCAAGAGGCAGATGCAGGTGTGCGTGGATACAGGTGGGAGGGATCAACAAAGGAGGAATCTTTGGAATGTACCTTTCTGGCCTGGGATAGTTCCCAGGTGTTCCATGTGAGGAACCACCATGAGTTAGGTGTGTCCCTTCCTGCCCTGTGACTAGGCATGCCCTGTCAGGCTGACACTGTAATGAGAGAGGAACAGTGCCTTTTGTTTTCTACCAACCATAGCACCTGCACTCAGGTTCAGTTATGCTGTGGTTTTCTCCTGTCTTCTCCCTTCTTTCAGTGAAAGACTCTCTGCCGAGAGTCACACAGGCAACAAAAACAGGTTCTTCCCCTGTGATGCATTCTTTTCCAACTGCTTTTTTGGTCAGGTTCTGGAAACGTGCATCGCAACAGTAGGCCGGGTATCCAACGTCGATCACAACAAACGTGTCATCGGCAAGGCTGGGCGAAACCGCTGGCTGGGCAAGAGGCCTTCCAGTGGACTATGGCACCGCAAGGGGGGCTGGGCTGGCCGCAAGATTCGGCCACTGCCCCCCATGAAGAGTTACGTGAAGCTGCCCTCCGCAGCTGCCCAAAGCTGATATCCCTGGATTCTAATAAAATCGCCCCCCATTTTTATCTATTACTGTTTTTTTGGGGAGTGAGGATGGTACATACTAGACCGGGGAAGAAACACAGGCGCAAAAAGGGTGGGAGAGGAGAAAGGAAAGGAAAGGACGATATGCGGTGAAGACTGGAGCTGCGCGCCTCCCCCACCCCTCGCATTTCAAGCCGTCCCCCCCACCCCTTGTTTGGAGGAGGGGGTTAGAAATGACCTCCAAGATCTAATCCAGCTCTGACTTCACGAATTGGGGAGAGCACTTCCGGTGGGAGGAGGGAAGACGAAAAGGAAGAGGAAAGGGCGGCGTGGAGGAGGAGGTGCCGCGCCTCGCCGAGGTGGCACCGGCGACTCCGCCCCGGCGCTCTCCCAGGGCCCCCAGCTTTCCGCTAGGCCCGGCGGAAATGAGCGGCCGCTCCGGGCGGGTGTCGGAGTTCCGCAGCTGGGCGGGTGGTGCGGCTGTCTGGGCCGGGTCCCATCTCGCCCTGCCCCGCCCCGCCGGAGCTGCTGCTGACCTGTGCGGGCGGGTGGTGACAGTGGCCGCCCGAAGGTGCTGTTCCCTGCGTGCCACGCCCCCTGCCCGCCCGCCTGTCCTTCAGAGACACGCCCCCTCCCGCCTCTCCGCTTCGACCCCCCTCGGGCCCAAATCTCCGCCAGCATCGCCGCCATCGTCTTCACCGCGTCCCTAGCTCAGCGAA
Organism: Mustela nivalis; assembly: GCF_964662115.1. Taxonomy (NCBI): domain Eukaryota; kingdom Metazoa; phylum Chordata; class Mammalia; order Carnivora; family Mustelidae; genus Mustela; species Mustela nivalis. Next base: position 88,701,318 of record NC_139024.1, on the reverse strand, counting down.
GGACAGGCCGCGCGCCGGGACCCCCATCGACTTCTGAGGTGGCCAGAGCCCCGCCGCGGCCCCTGCCCCTACCCTGGGTTTTCCTCCACACACTCGCCCAGCGGCCGCGTGCCCACCCAATCTCGCGCTCCCCCACCCCAGTTGCAGTGCCTTGGGATTGCACTTGGGATCCAGTGCCTCGTTCATCTGGCCTAGCCCCCTCCCCCGTACCTTGCCGCGACCCCCGGCCCCTCCGGTCCACCTGCCTCCCGCCGCTCACCCACCGGGTCTCCCGCGACCCTGTCCTGCGTGTTGCATCGCCCCCACCGACCTTGCTCCTCTGGCGCCTCCAGTCCTCCATCCTCTCCTCCCAGCCCATCGCGCCTTGCCCTCCCCCCACCCCACTCCACCAACAATTCTCCGGATTTCTTGTGCCTGTTACACACTCCTGCGCTTCAGCCATTGGCATCCCTTCCAGACACATTCTCCAACAACACCCACACCCCACACACACCCCTCTGGGGCAACATGTATCTCCTCAGAGGTGCTGCCTGTCCCAGGGCCTTGGGATTCACTTATAACACCAAGGCCTGCCCCTGCTGCCCACTTCCCACTGCTCCAAACCAACCCACTCCAGGCTGCAGGGTCTTGGACCCTCCTTGCAACCAAATACTGTACTCTTAGAACAAACACCCCAGTGTTCCCTGTGAGGCCTGGCCCCACCCAGCCTGTAGCAGGCAGCTCCTGGGCCCTGCTTTTACCCCAGACAACCGGACAGCTGTGACCACATTTGCTTCTCCAACTCCTGGACGACCTTGATTTTCTCAACTCCCACTCTCATTTTAGCTTGCTGTTCTCTCCTGCTTGTGTGTCTCAGGTGCCGGCATGGTGGGGGAGCTCCGCTACAGGGAATTCAGAGTGCCCCTGGGGCCGGGCTTGCACGCCTATCCAGATGAGCTGATCCGCCAGCGGGTGGGCCATGATGGGCATCCTGAGTACCAGATTCGTTGGCTCATCCTCCGGCGTGGGGATGACGGGGACGGGGGCTCTAGCCAAGTGGACTGCAAGGCCGAACACATCTTGCTGTGGATGTCCAATGACGAGATCTACGCCAACTGCCACAAGATGCTGGGCGAGGATGGCCAGGTCATCGGGCCCTCTCAGGAGATTGCAGGGGAGGCTGGGGCCCTGGACAAGTCTGTGCTGGGGGAAATGGAAACCGATGTGAAGGCTTTGATTCAGAGGGCCCTCCGGCAGCTGGAGGAGTGTGTGGGCACCATCCCTCCTGCTCCTCTGCTTCATACTGTGCACGTACTCAGCGCCTACGCCAGCATCGAGCCTCTGACTGGGGTGTTCAAAGACCCAAGGGTCCTGGACCTGCTCATGCACATGTTGAGTAGTCCTGATTATCAGATCCGCTGGAGTGCGGGCCGGATGATCCAAGCCCTGGCCTCCCATGATGCTGGTGAGGAACAGTGTGGGGGGAAAGGAAGCTAGGTCAGCTCGGGGCCTCACAGGACACTGTGGCAGGAGCCCCTGCCTCATCAGTGCCTGGGAGATTCTGCTGAGGTAGAAGAAAGGAGGTAGGAAGGGAGGTGGGGACATCTCCCTAGGAAGAGGAAAGCTGGCTCTGTCAGGCGGGCATGCAACTCTTCATCTCAGGGTCATGAGTTCAAGCCCCATTTTGGGCATAGAGTTTGCTTTAAAAAAAAATACTAAAAGAAAGAGGAAGGGCAGAATCCTCAAAAACCTCATATTAATTGGATTTCTATGCAAAGGAAGTTATGATATTAGACTACTGTAAGATATGTATCTATACAAAATATGTATATAGAAAAGAAGTTATTTTTCTTTTAAATGTTTTATTTATTTATTTATTTATTTGACACAGAGAGAGAGATCGTGAGAGAGCACAAGCAGGGGGAGTGGCAGGCTGGCAAGCAGAGGGAGAGGGAGAAACAGGCTCCCTGCTGAGCAAGGAGCCTGACCTGGGGCTTGATCCCAGGACCCTGGGATCATGACCTGAGCCGAAGGCAGACACTTAACTGAGTCACCCAGGCGCCCCAGTTATTGTTTTTTTTTAAAGATTTTATTTATTTATTTGACAGAGAAAGACAGCAAGAGAGGGAACACAAGTAGGGGGAGTGGGAGAGAAAAGCAGACTCCCCCTGATCAGGAACCCCAAGGTGGGGCTCGATCCCAGCGCCTGGGTTCATGACCTGAGCCGAAGGCAGATGGCTAACCAGCTGAGCCACCCAGGCACCCCAAGTTGTTGCTTTTGAAGCAAGTCAGATCAGGTCATTCCTAATGTGTGATGACAAAGGGATTGTACTGAGAGAGTAGAGGGTCTAGGAGGGATGCCTGGGAATGGCAGTGTGAGGGAGCTGTTCCTGACGGGGGTGTGGGTTTCAGGGACCCGGACTCAGATTCTTCTATCGCTGAGCCAGCAAGAGGCCATTGAGAAACACCTGGATTTTGACAGCCGCTGTGCTCTGCTGGCTCTGTTCGCACAGGCCACGCTCTCTGAACATCCCATGTCTTTTGAGGGCATTCAGCTGCCACAGGTATTCTGTGGGGAGGTACTGGGGTGGGTGCTATAAACAGGATCGAGGGACCAGGTCTTTGTACTGGTCCTTAAAGGATGGAGTGGAAAGAGGAGCTGAAGCTGGGACAAGGTGGATATAGGCCAAAGGTTTCATCCCACAGGTTCCGGGAAGGCTGCTCTTCTCCCTGGTAAAGCGCTATTTACATGTCACTTCCCTTCTGGACCAGCTGAATGACAGCACTGCAGAACCAGGGGCCCAGAACAGCTCTTCTCCTGAGGAGTTGAGTGGGGAAAGGGATCGACTGGAGCTGGAGTTCAGCATGGCCATGGGCACCTTGATCTCAGAGCTGGTGCAGGCCATGCGCTGGGACTGGGCCTCGAGCAGACAGGGGCCCTTGGCCCGGTCTTCCTGCTCCATCTTCCAGCCCCAGCTGGCGGAGGCTGGCCGGGGGCTGCCACCCACCCGGGCCCAGCCCTCCATTAGGAGGTCAAGGAGGTTCCGCCCTCGCTCTGAGTTTGCAAGTGGCAACACTTATGCCTTGTACGTGCGAGAGACACTGCAGCCTGGGATGCGAGTGCGCATGCTGGATGACTACGAGGAGGTCAGCGCTGGGGACGAGGGCGAATTCCGCCAGAGCAACAACGGCGTGCCCCCTGTGCAGGTAAGAAAGGGTGCATGGGGAACACTGTTGGGGATCTAGCTGGGGGAGCATAACTGGGGCTTCCATGCAGGAGCTCTGGCAGGCCACCTCCGGAGAAAACCCCGTGGGGATTGGAATGGTTAAAGGGGGTCAGCAAGTGAGAGGTGGGCCATTTGGAAGGCTAAGAAAATCGGGATTGGGGAGGCCATGAGGTCAGGAAGATTCACTCCCAGGAAGAAATGGATAGAGCAAGATTTTCCCAAAGGTCAGGGTCAAGGAGAGAGTAGCTGAGGCCAGGAGGCTCCTTGGGGTGGGGGGCATAAGGCATCTAGGATGGGTGGGAGGAGAAACAGCTTATTCCCATGAGAAGGTGGCCTTTATGTACATGTTCGTGTCCTCCATATGCCAGTGTTGTGTTGTTTGGAGATTGTTCCAAACCTGGCCAGGTGGTCAACTAGAGAGCTGTGTGTCATCATTGGGCCACCACCAGCCAGTAAGTGAGCCGTCTCTTTCCCTTCCCTCTCTTTTCTCCCCATCCTCCAGGTGTTGTGGGAGTCGACGGGCCGCACCTACTGGGTACACTGGCACATGCTGGAAATTCTGGGCTTTGAGGAAGACATTGAGGATGTGGTTGAGGCTGAGGACTACCACAGGGCAGTGGTCAGTGGAGCCCTGGGTATAGGTGAGCCGGGAGAGGAAGCAGGGTCAGCACTGAGCCCAGGAGTGGTAGTCTGGCTGGGTAGGCAACAACATCCCTGGGCCCTCGGACTCGTTTCCACAGCTGTGCCCTCCTGGCGGTGGAAACCCATGACAGAGCTCTATGCGGTACCCTACGTGCTGCCTGAGGATGAGGATGCTGAGGAGAGTGAACACCTGTCCCAGGCGGAGTGGTGGGAGCTCCTCTTCTTCATCAAGAAGCTGGACGGCCCCGACCATCAGGAGGTTCTCCAGATTCTGCAGGAGAACCTGGATGGGGAGGTAGAGTCAGCCTGGAGACACCCAGCAGTTGGAGGGTTCATGGCAGGGGCTGGGCTGATAGAGCATTTGGGAGGCTTAGGACGGGGAGCAGGGGTCCGCAGTGTCGGGGGCTGCAGTGGAGGGTATCTAGAATGTTCAAAGGCATTGGCCAGCTGTGTGGGAGGAGGCAGCTGCCAGCCAGGAGAGTTTCAGGGTAGAGAAGGTGTGTGCTGAGATTCCCCACCCCTGTCAAGTACTCCCAGAGCATCTGTGCCGGTCAGGGCTACCGCAGTGAGACCTTCTCCCCAACGACAGGTTCTGGATGACGAGATCCTGGCTGAGCTGGCCGTGCCCATAGAGTTGGCCCAGGACCTGCTCCTGGCTCTGCCACAGCGACTCGATGACAGCGCTCTCAGGGACCTGCTCAACTGCCGTGTCTACAGGAAATATGGGCCCGAGGCTCTGGCAGGGCAGCCAGCTTACCCAACCCTGCTGGAAGCCCAGGCTCAGCCTCAGGAATCAGCAAGTGCAGCCAGAGAGGAAGGTGGGGCGCTGGAATGACTTTGCAGCAGCTCTGCAGGCTGGCCTCTAGGGGGCCTTCCTCCCAGGACAGGTGTCCTCTTGTCTGGAAGAGTTGGCACCCGCATAGAGCAGCTACCTCCAGTGAGCGGGGGAGGATGGAAAGTCAGAACATTGAAAGAGATCTGAAGCCTCATAAACCCCCACACCGAACTTTTTCTGGTGTGGAGAAAGCCAAATTATTGCATGCTTTTAGATAAAGGGAAACGCTCTGCAATTTGCAGACAGGAGGCTCCTTTGCTATTTTAAGAGTATGAAACATAAGATTTGCCACAGAGTAGTCTTATAAAAACAGTTAGAGATGCCCTAAGATCCCCAAACTAATTTTCGGGGGATGCCTGCCCCCCAAAAAACATTTTTAGGAGAAATTAGGAATTATGAATGTGTCTGTCCTTTTCTGATGCTAACCTCACCAACCACAGCCAACTCTTGTGACATCCACCTTCCTGCAGGAAAAGAACCCCCAACACAGTATCCTGACACTCCTCTGCGGCGACTGATGGAGGGCTGCGGTCCGCCTGGAAGGACCTTCCTGGACCTGGAGCACGCCCTCAGCTCAGGGGGGCCCCAGGAGACAGAGATCAAGCCTTTCCTGCTCCAGCTGCAGCGGCAGCCCCAGCCCTTCCTTACACTGATGCGGAGCCTTGCCACCCCGGCAGCCAACAAGCCCCTGCACTTGACCGTTCTGAGGTGAGGGGGTGGGGCGGGGCATGGGACCAAGGGGTCCCTGAGGCTAGCTGCACATCTCTCTCCTCCTGCCTCCCCACCCCCACTCCCCAGAATCCTGATGCAGCTGGTGGACTTCCCCGAGGCGCCGCTGCTCCCCTGGCACGAGGCCATGGACGCCTGCATGGCCTGCCTGCGGTCACCAGACACTGACCGAGAGGTACCCTCACCCTGCTCTGGGGAGATGATGCTGGAGGGAGAGGCCACAAGGCAGCCTCTGAGAGGGCAAACCCCCGGGGCAAGGCTCCAGAGGGCACAGTGGAGCCTCTGTGCTCCTGGTCTGGGATTTGTTTTAAAAATCGAATTCTTTTTTTTTTTTTTTTTTTTTTTTTCCAAATAGGTAGTACATTCATACAGGTTATAAATCAAAATGGAGGAACAAGGTCTACACTGAGAATTCTCATTTCCACCTGTTCTCACTTCCGTCCAGTTTTACCAGTGCCTCTCCCCATGTCCCTTGTTAGTCACCATTCATTTTAACTTATGTGTCCTTCCTATGTGTCCTTATGCAAATATAAATAAGCCCAAGCATATAATCTTATTTGCCATCTTCTTTCTTACACAGAAGGTTATATCTCTGTTACATGAGAAGCCTCAGTGGCTCCTGCTTGGCTAGGCCTGTCGGGGCATGGGGATGAAGGAGGCAGAGGGGACCTCACATCTCAAGGTCCCCCGCCACAGAGAGGTCCTGGGCTTGGAAGGCTTGGCAGTGGGTGTCTGCAATGCACACCTTTGGCGGTTACCCAGATTTTCATTTCAGAGCTTGACTCACTGAGCATCCCTCCCACCCCCTCCCTACCATCAGGTATGGTGCTTAGAGCCTGAGCATCTCAAAATGCAGCCCCAAACCTCGTTTTGGGACAGGGCCTAAAAAGGAACCACCTGGGAAGCTCTCTGCACCTGTTGCCAACGTCCTCAGTCGTCAAGCACCCCAGGATGGAGAGCACCTCTTAGCTTTTTCCTCGTCTGTTTGCATTGGGTTTTCCAAGTCCACCCAGCCCTTGTGTCTCCCTGCTTTCTGCTGTCTGTTTACTGCGATAGCTCCAGCACCTATATACCACAGTGGGTGCATAGGAAATACTCCTGAAGATGCCCTGGGCCTCGTGCCCTTTAGTCTCCAGCCCTGTCCCCACCGCAGGTGCTCCAGGAGCTGATCTTCTTCCTGCACCGCCTGGCCTCCGTGAGCAGGGACTATGCCGTGGTCCTGAATCAGCTGGGAGCCCGAGATGCCATCTCCAAGGCCCTGGAAAAGCACCTGGGAAAACTGGAGCTGGCTCAGGAGCTGCGGGACATGGTGTTCAAGTGTGAGAAGCATGCCCACCTCTACCGGAAACTCACCACCAACATCCTGGGAGGCTGTATCCAGGTCAGGAGGGAGGGCAGGCGGAGGCTTGTGGGTTCACCACGGGGTGAGAACATGAACCCTGAGCAGTGGTGGGGGAGGAGGCAGTGTTCCTGCAGGAAGGGCAGGCAAGGCCAGTGAACCCAAGGGCATTTGTTCTCTGCAACCCCTCCCCCACCTGGTCCTGCTGTACCAGGGTTCTGGAGGAAGTCCCACTGCTGCCAGGTCTTTCCTCCACACACGTTTGCACGTGCTCTCCACGTGTGCTCTTCTCTCCTCCCCGCACCCTTCTTTCTGCTCTTCCGGCTGCAGATGGTGCTGGGCCAGATCGAAGACCACAGACGGACCCACCGACCCATCAACATCCCGTTCTTTGACGTGTTCCTCAGATACCTGTGCCAGGGTCTGTGCTTGTCCCCAGCTTCCACCACCCCCCACCACACCTGTGTCTGTTTTCCCTCCATACCTACCAGGCTGTGACGGCCACCCCTGCCCCCCGCCCCCAGGCTCCAGTGTGGAGGTGAAGGAGGACAAGTGCTGGGAGAAGGTAGAGGTGTCCTCCAACCCTCACCGGGCCAGCAAGCTGACGGACCGCAACCCCAAGACCTACTGGGAGTCCAACGGCAGTGCGGGCTCCCACTACATCACCTTGCACATGCACCGGGGCGTTCTTATCCGGTAACTTGCCCCACAACATACGTGCTTTGTGGTGACTGCCTTGTGTTTGTCTTGGGGGATGCACCACCGCCCCCTTGAGCCCAAACATGACCACAGAGGCCCCTTGGTTGTGTCTGTGAGGCCATGCCTTGTTCTGCTTCTGATGGTTTCCTCGCCCCTGCTCCCAGGCAGCTGACTCTGCTGGTGGCTGGTGAAGACTCGAGCTACATGCCGGCGAGGGTGGTGGTGTTTGGGGGCGACAGCCCCAACTCTCTTAACACAGAACTCAACTCGGTAGGGACCGTCATGCCAGCAATCACCCTTCGCAGGGTCCACCCTCCTGCCCAGACTCATGAACTCCTAAGTTCTTCCCTGTCCGGAGCCCCAGAGAAAGTAGAGTCCTTTCTCCCTGTGCTGTTACGATGGCATCAGGCCCCGAGCTGTGAGGGCGGCGTTGGGACCCCTTGGTCAGGACGCCACACCTGCTGGGCTGAGGGGAGGAAGAGGGAGTTGGAGCAGGCGTGGGTGCTGTCAGCACTGCCATCCACACGCAGGGAGCTGACAGCCCCCTGCACCCCATACCAGGTCAACGTGATGCCGTCCGCCAGCCGGGTGGTCCTCCTGGAGAACCTGAACCGCTTCTGGCCTGTCATCCAGATCCGCATAAAGCGCTGCCAGCAGGTTTGGCGGGGGCCCGGGCTGTGGTCTGGAGCTCCGACGCGCCAGGTTCTGTAGCTGTTCCAGATCTTGAGCCAGAGCTCCAAGCCCTGGCCAGGGCAGCTCCAGGAGGAAGGCACAAAGGTGTGCCTGACCCTGGCACACTCCGAGGGGGACTGGGTTGGCTGAAGACAGGCCTGTGTCCCTTGCAGGGCGGCATTGACACACGCATCCGGGGCTTAGAGGTCCTGGGCCCCAAGCCCACCTTCTGGCCGGTGTTCCGGGAGCAGCTGTGCCGTCACACACGCCTCTTCTACATGGTTCGGGCACAGGCCTGGAGTCAGGATATAGCAGAGGACCGCAGGAGCCTCCTGCACCTGAGTTCTAGGTGTGTGCTAGCGTGTGTGTGTGGCTGAGTGTGCATGAAAGGTAAGAGCGGTACCCTGGGTAGGGCTCTTTGGAGGGCTAATGTGCTTGGGGAGGCATCTGGAGTGTTCTCCAGTTTGGGGAAGGAAAGGAACAATGAAGAGAAGAGATTTTTCTGGTGGGCTGGGGGTGGGGTGTGCCAGTTAACACAGGAGAGCTTCGAAGTACTGGGTAGAGATTGGGTCTGGTTGCTAGGGGCTAGCCGGGCAGTCCTAGGCCATGTGGATGCTGGGGTAACTTATGCCTCAAGCCCCTGACACCTGCCTCCCTCATCCCCACCCTCAGACTCAATGGGGCTCTGCGGCAGGAGCAGAATTTTGCGGATCGCTTCCTCCCTGATGATGAGGCCGCCCAAGCACTGGGCAAGACCTGCTGGGAGGCCCTGGTCAGCCCCCTGGTGCAGAACATCACCTCCCCCGGTAACCACTCTGACCCCTGGCCCCACTAACCAGCCCCTTCTTGCTCTGCCCTAGAGCCACCTGCCTTATCTTCTTGGCCCTTTTGGTACCTGTGTTGGTTTGGTACCCCAGTGCTTCTCTTCTACCAGCCCAGGGCCCATCTCCTTTCCCATGTCTCCCAGGTGCCAGCTGATATCATAAAGATGGGGGGCCTTGCTACCTGACCCTATCCCCACCACCCAGTACCTTCTGTCCAATCCCTCCTTCTTGGTGCTTCTGTCCAGCCCAGCCTCTCCCTTTGCCCTGGAGAGACGGCCTGCCTTGGCTTGTTTTTCCCCACCTCCAGACGAGGATGGCATCAGCCCCCTGGGCTGGCTGCTGGACCAGTACCTGGAGTGTCGGGAGGCTGCCCACAACCCCCAGAGCCGTGCGGCTGCTTTCTCCTCGAGGGTGCGCCGTCTCACCCACTTGCTGGTGCACGTTGAGCCCTGTGAGGCGCCGCCTCCAGCCGTGGCTGCTCCCCGCCCCAGTGAGTACCTGGGATTCAGGTGGGAGCTCAGTGAGAAGCATTTCTTTGTGCCCTCATGCACTCGCACCCTAGAGGCTTCTGTCCCTCCTGCTTTCCCTCCCGCCGCACTCAGACTGTTCATCTTCCCAGTTTGGGTCACCCCCAGCCAGGAGCATCATGGGGAGGAAAGGCCCCAGGGCTCATCCTGGTCTGGGGTCCCCTGAGCTGAGGAGCTGTCCCTGTCTCTTGCCCTTTCCCCTATCTCCACAGAGGGCAGAAACCGAAGCCATGACTGGAGCTCCCTGGCCACCCGGGGGCTCCCCAGCAGCATTGTGAGAAACCTGACCCGCTGCTGGGGTGCAGTGGTGGAGGAGCAGGTATAGGAGGGGAGTTGGGGCGGAGGGCCGGACCAGAGGCTGGCCTGCCCAGCCATCCCCTCACCCAGGGCCACTTCCCTGCAGGTGAACAACTTCCTGACTTCGCACTGGCGGGATGATGACTTTGTGCCGCGCTACTGCGAACACTTTCACAACCTGCAGAAGTCGAGCTCCGAGCTGTTTGGGCCCAGGGCGGCCTTCCTGCTGGCCCTGCACAACGGCTGTGCCGGAGGCTTACTGAAGCTCCCATTCCTCAAAGCCGCCCATGTGAGCCTCTTGTCCTCCCTTCCGCCCCAGGCCCCTCCCTGCAAATGGCCCTGTCCCCCGGCCTCCATTGTTCCTCCTGTTCAGCCAGGAGCAGGGCTTGTACAGACCCCTGTGTTTGAAAATTCAAATGCAAAAGAAACACATAGTGACCTGCAACGTGCGGTCCAGTATTATTACCTTGATAGCTTTTCATTTCTGTTCCTGTGCATGGTTTAACAGTTTACTCACAAGTAGCTAAAATGCTTTATCCTGTTGTCTTTTGACCATTATACAAAGATATTTTTAAGATTTTATTTCTTTGAGAAAGAGAGAGCATGCTTGTGTAAGCTGGGGGAAGGGGAGCCAGAGAGGGAGAAGCAGACTCCCCACTGAGCAAAGAGCCTGAGGCAGGGCTCGATTCCAAGACCCTGAGACCATGACCTGAGCTAAAGGCAGACGCTCAATGACTAAGCTACCCAGGTGGCCCTGATTAATTAATTTTAGAGAGGCAGAATGAGAGAGCAACAGCGAGAGCGAGAGAGAGAGAGAGAGAGAGAGAAAGAGAACAGGGGGAGAGGCAGAGAGTCTTAAGCAGAGGCCATGCTGAGCATGGACGCCGGCCCAGGACACCATCTTCTGACCCTGAGATCATGACCTGAGCTGAAACCAAGTGTCAGACACTCAACTGAGCCACCCAAATGCCTGCCCCCCTCCATTAGATTTTTTAAAAAGATTTTATTTATTTATTTGTCAGAGAGAGAGAGCACACAAGTAGGGGGAACAGCAGGCAGAGGGAGAGGCAGGCTCCCCACTGAGCAGGGAGCCCAACATGGGTTTCCATACTAGGACCTTGGGATCATAACCTGAGCCAAAGGCAGACACTTAACCGACTGAGCCACCCAGGCGCCCTTGACCATTATATTAAAAGCCTTTTTCAGTGTTGCTCCTTGTCCTTATTTTTAATTTTTGTATAAATTCCATCTAAGGGATGTACTAGAATTTCCTCTGCCCTTCCCGCATTCTATAAATATGCAATAAGTGCTTCAGCTGTGTCCAGTGCTGTGGTAAGAGCTGAAGATAGACAAAGTCCCTCTTCTCAGTTTTTAAGGCATAAGGCTGGACAGGTGACGAAGTCAGCCGGGCTGATCGCTGCAGGGCAGGGGGCTGAACAGTAGCTGCTCAAGCTGCCTCCAGCCCTTCTGTCTGATCAGTGACACTGCAGTTTGACCATCCCTGTGTGTGTAAGTCATTTCCTCACATTAAATTATTGGGGTTAGTCTAATTTTTAGACACATTCCATGTGGAAAAAAAAAAAAAAAAACCAAAACACCTCCTTGTTGTCAATTTGCACAACTGGTGACAATTTTATAAAAGAGTTTTGTAGGGGAGCCTGGGTGGCTCAGAGGGTTAAGCCTCTGTCTTAGGCTCAGGTCATGGTCTCAGGATCCTGGGATCAAGGCCCGCATCGGGCTCTCTGCTCTTGAGGGAGCCTGCTTCCTCCTCTCTCTTTGCCTGCCTCTCTGCCTTCTTATGATCTCTCTCTGTCAAATAAATAAATGAAGTCTTTTTAAAAAATTTAAAAGGAGTTTTGTAAAAGCGTTACCCACCTTAGGAAGCAGCTCAGCCGCTCCTGTCCACTTCTCAGACCTTCCCCTGTGCCCCTGCTTGCCTCCTCTGGCTGCCGGTCCATGGTTTCCCTGCACCCTTCTCCCTGCTCAGGTGAGTGAGCAGTTCGCCCGGCACATCGACCAGCGGATCCAGGGCAGCAGGATTGGCGGAGCCCGTGGGATGGAGATGCTGGCGCAGTTGCAGCGCTGCCTGGAGACGGTCCTCATTTTCTCTGGCCTGGAGATAGCCACCACCTTCGAGCATTACTACCAGTGAGCGTGGAGCGGGGTGGGGGGAGCGGATGGTGGGGGTGTCGGGTGGCCTGAGTCCCAGAGCAGGCCGTGGGGCCACCCTAAGGCTCGGCCCACTCTGCGTGTGCTACAGGCACTACATGGCCGACCGTCTCCTCAGCGTGGGCTCGAGCTGGCTGGAGGGGGCCGTGCTGGAGCAGATCGGTCCCTGCTTCCCCAACCGCCTCCCCCAGCAGATGCTGCGCAGCCTGAGCACATCTGAGGAGCTGCAACGCCAGTTCCACGTCTATCAGCTCCAGCGGCTCGATCAGCAGCTCCTGAAGCTGGACGACACCGAAAAGAAGATACAGGTAGGCGCCAGCCCAGGGAGGGAGGCAGGGAACCAAACAGAGGAGGCCTGGCAGCTGTCGGGAACCCTGCATTTCTCCTTCAGGGAGGCCACGAGGCCAGCGACAAGGAGCACAAGGGAGAGAAAGCAGACGGACCTGGGGTTGCAGCGGCCACGGGGGAGGAGGACGAGGAAGAAGAGGAAGATGAGGATCTCTACTATGAGGGGGCAATGCCGGAAGTGTCTGTGCTGGTCCTGTCACCTCGCTGCTGGCCCATTGCCTCCATCCGCCACACGCTCAACCCCAGAACTTGCCTGCCCTCCTACCTCAGGGGCACCGTGAACCAGTACTCCAACTTCTACAGCAAGAGTGAGGAGCCAGGAGGAGGATGGGATTCGGAAAGGAGTCTGGGGTGGGGGTAGGAGTGGGCCCTGGGGTAGGAGCCTCAGTGGAGTGGATTTGAGAACAAAGGGCAGGAGCTCAGGTTTGGAGTGAGGGGTGGGGCTAGCAAGCACCAGGTCCCCAGGCTGTCGCCTTTTCTGTCCTTAAAACAAACACAGGACTCTCTTTAGAGAGTGGGAGGTGGGGAGGATGGGGAGGGGCACCTGAGGCCACCAGAAACGACAGGGTTCTGGCTCCTTGTCAGTCATCATTGCCTGAGTTCTCCGCTGGAGTTGGGTCTGGGCTGGGCAGCAACACAGAAAGGGGAAGAGACTCAGACCCTGCCCTTTGGCAGGGAGGGGGTTCCCAGACTAAGCAGGGAGACCTCATTCCCTCTCTCATGGATATTCCAGTTTGATGAGAGCCCCAGGCCTTCCTCACTTCAGGGCTTTGTCTCCCTAAAAAAAAAAAAAAAATGGGGAACTTCTGGAAGGTACTGATCAAAGCCCCTGGTACAAAGCAAGGCACAGGGTGGGCTCCCAGATACACGAGGCTTACTCGAGGCAGGCACAGCAGAGGCTGAGCTCCGGAAGTTCAGACCAGGAGGCATAGTATCCCTAAACGCTGGGGCACTTGCTCGGCAGATGTGCCTTACCAGAGGCAAGGCTCAACCAGGAGTACCCCCTCACCAGCCCTGACTCCCTCCTCTCCCTGCTCTGTCTCAGGTCAGAGCTACCCGGCCCTGGAGCGGGGCCCGCAGAGGCGGCTGCAGTGGACGTGGCTGGGCCGGGCTGAGCTGCAGTTTGGGGACCAGACCCTGCATGTGTCCACCGTGCAGATGTGGCTGCTGTTGTATCTCAACGACCTGAAGGTGGCCCGCCCCAGCTAGGCAGCCTGGCTCGCTGTACCTTGTCCCTCACCCCTCTTCCCTAAACCTCAACTCCCTGTTCTCCCTCCTTCTCCCTTCTCTGCTCCACTGTTCAGGGAAGCCCTGAATATCTCCTTCGTCTTCTCTAAGGCTATCTCCGTGGAGAGTCTGCTGGCGCTCTCTGGGCTCTCTCTAGACATGCTCGATCAGGCGATTGGGCCTCTTACCTCTTCGAGAGGCCCCCTGGACCTTGAAGAGCAAAAGGATGTCCCAGGAAGTATGTACTTGGGGCAGAGGGGCCTCTGCTCTCAGCCTCCGCATGGGCCTCCTGCTGATGACTAGTGCTCATTTCAGGGGTGCTCAAGATTCGGGATGCCAGTGAGGAGCCCAGGCCAAGGAGGGGCAATGTGTGGCTCATCCCACCTCAGACGTACCTGAAAGCTGAGGATGAAGAGGGTCGGAATCTGGAGAAGAGACGGAACCTTCTGAACTGCCTCATTGTCCGAATCCTCAAGGCGCATGGGGACGAGGGGCTGCACATTGACCAGCTTGTCTGTCGGGTAGGCGGGGATGGGCTAAGGGTGAGGGAGGTTCGGGTGGGGTGCAGCCCGTAGGAGGAGGCTTGTCAACACTTGAAGCATCTGGTTCGCCGTGGAACCTGTAGGTGTCTTGGTCGGGGGGAGGCTAGGGCTCACTGGCCTGAAGCCTGTGCCTGGAGTGGGGGCTTGAGGTGGAGTCAGCTGGGCGTCTCCCACCTGCTGTGTTCCCTTGCCTCTCCTTCCCAGGTCCTGGATGCCTGGCAGAAGGGCCCGTGCCCTCCCAGAGGTTTGGTCAGTAGCCTCGGTAAGGGGTCTGCCTGTGGCAGTACCGATGTCCTCTCCTGTGTCCTGCACCTCCTGGGCAAGGGCACCGTGAGGCGCCATGATGATCGGCCCCACACACTGTCCTATGCGGTCCCTGTGACGGTGATGGAGCCTCACACTGAGTCCCTGAACCCAGGCTCTTCTGGCCCCAACCCGCCCCTCACCTTCCACACCCTGCAGATCCGCTCTCGGGGCGTGCCCTATGCCTCCTGCACTGGCACCCACAGCTTCTCTACCTTCCGGTAGCCCTGGAGATGGGACCAGGGCTTTCCATGGAAATAAAATGCGGGAGTTTGGTTACATGGCCTGTGTGGTGACTGCTAAGGATCTGACAGGGGCAGTGGAGACTCTCCTGGCTGAAGAGGGAGAGGAGCCCTCTGGCTCTGAGGTAGTGTCATCCCACGCCAGGCGTCACGGCTAGGGTGAAGATGGCCGCCTGGGGAGAGCGGTGGAGGGGGTGGGGTAACTTGGTGTCCCCCTCTTGGGAGGGGGAGTAAGTGTCCAGGGATGGACCTGGATGGACCTCCAGCCCTTCTCAGAGTTTATGCTCTGGTAGGCTGGAGACCCAAGGCTCGTGACTTGTGCAGATTGTTAAGCAGGGCTGCATTGTTTTCATTTGTGGAATGGACCAGAATCCCTCTGGGTTCTGACGAGTACCAGGTATGGGAGCATTAGACATGCTGTGAATTCCTCTTTCAGCCA
Organism: Mustela nivalis; assembly: GCF_964662115.1. Taxonomy (NCBI): domain Eukaryota; kingdom Metazoa; phylum Chordata; class Mammalia; order Carnivora; family Mustelidae; genus Mustela; species Mustela nivalis. The sequence goes on along the minus strand of NC_139024.1, from coordinate 88,686,278 downwards.
CCATACCTAGCAGTGAGGGTAATGCACGGTAAGATAAAGGACCCTTGGGCCACTGCGGGCACCCAGGAGACTGAAAATATGTTCCATCTGAAAGCTTTAGGATCTGGGTTAGAAGGAGACCTAGAAGGAATTGTAGCTCCTTTAAGCCCCTCCTTGCTACCCCCTCTCCTGGTCATGCAGAGCTGCACTTGCCAAAACCAGACCCCCACTAGCACCAGAGGCGGGCCACTGTCCCAGCAGCTTCCTGTGTGCTGCTGATGGACTTCTCTGGCCCTGCCCATATGGAGGCAGCGCAGGGTGGGCGAGGGGACCCGGTGCCAGGGGAGGAGCACTGCATCTTGGCAGGGCCCATTACAGGAGTCAGGAAGGAGTGACCCAGGCATCCCGAATCCAAGATTCTTGTAGCCAAGAGATGACAAGGAGAAGGCTACAGAGGAAAAGGGCAGGGGAGGAGAGGGAGCCATGAGGTAAGAGAGGGCCCAGAGGCCAGACACAGGGAACTGGGTGCCACCCAAGACTGAGATTTGGAATAGAATATGTAAGGGAGAAAGGCCAGGGCTTGGGAGAGTCATGATGCCCAGGGCAAGACCACAAAACAGGGCAAACAGGGTAGCCACAGAGGGCCCATGCTTGCTTTACTTTGCAGTTTGGTGGCCCCTGGTGCTGAGGACGGTTCTCAGAGCAGAACAATCTTGTCTGCCCATGTTAGTCCATGACACTGAAGACTGGCAGCAGGCCAGGGCTGCACTGGGCCCCAGGGCACATGGGGCTTGTTAACAGCTGTCACTTGGGTGCCTCTCCAACCTTTATGCCAGACATCATGGCCTAGCTCTTTTATTGGCCCAGGCCATGTCCTTCTTGAGCTAGCTCTCAGAAGCCAGAACTTTTTGCCCTTTTCTGGGTTCTCATGCTCTTTTTGAGCCATCCTTCTCCTTCAGAAACCCAGAGAGGGAGAGGCTCCAGGCTCCAGTAACCAGATCAAAATGCACCACATCCAGGGGACAGGATGGGACTTTCTCTCGCATGGGCCACATGGGCCAAGCTGTAGGCTCAGCCCTTCATTCATCCCATTCAGCCTCCCTGGCCCTCAGGCTTACAGAGTGCCTACCTGTTTATCTGCAATGGTCTCTTGCAAATTTGTATGGGAAGCCTTGGGCCCAACAGCTTGCATGTTTCTGTCCCCAGCCCAGCTCCTATGCTGCCCTCTGTCTTCAGACACACACAGTGGCTGTGGCCTGACTTGTCGAAACCCGGTCCCCTGGGGTGAACAGTCCTGACTGCCCCCACACCAGCACCAGTGAAGACAAGCCTCCTCCCCTGCCCTTAGGACTTGCCATCCATACAGGTCACAGGCTTCCTGTCTGACACAGAAGTTTGCTCCCCTGCCCCCCTTGTAAGACCCTCCTCAGAGCCTCAGTTCTTTATACCCCAGACAGCTGGCTATACATGAGCAATATTGATCCCACTCACACAAGATGTTTCAGAATAAGCAAATCCAGAGACAAAGTGGTTTAGTGGCTGCCTAGAGCTGGGGAGATTGGGAAGAGATGGGGAGGGGCGCTTGGGTGGCTCAGTTGTTAAGCATTTGCTTTCGGCTCAGGTCATGGTCCCACGGTCCTGGGATTGAGACCCCCGCATCGGTGGGGAAGCCTGCTTCTCCCTCTTCCTCTCCCACTCCTTGTGTTCCCTTTCTTGCGGTCTCTCTCCATCAGATAAATATCTTTTAAAAAGAAAAAAATGGGGGGTATCTGCTAGAAGGTATTGGGGTTTCTTCTCAGGGTGTCAAAAATGTTACAAAATTGTGATCGTTGCACAACTCTGTGAATAAACTAAAACTAAAAACCACTGAATTGTACAATTAAAATGGGTAAACTGAATTATGTCTCAATATGTTGCCAACAAAAATTAAAAAAACAAGCAGACCAACTAACCAGAAGCTGAAGCTCCAAGTTCTGATGTCTCCTGTGGGTCCCTGATGAAAGGGAAAAGCAGCATCTGAAGGTCTGGCCGCGGGGGCGACAATCCAGCCCCAGGGGGGACGTGCAGTGTGGTTTGACCACTGTTCATCGGAAGCCCCTTCTCACGCTTGGGAACTCCACACAAATCATGAAAGGAGACAGAACTCACCTCCCACCACATAGGACCAGACACTTGGCTTTCCCAGCTATCTCCTTGTAGTCCTATAACCAAGGCTTAGCTAATCAAATGCCTCTGCCAGGAATTTCTCAGTCAACAGCAAAGCAGGAAGGAAAGCACACTACCTCTGGTGGCAGCTGGGACAGCTTCAGCATACTCTGGTTCCCAGGTAGGATTTAAGGTGCTCTTAATGGCTGACTTACCTGCCAACCACTGTTCCTCTTTTTTTTTTTTTTTTTTTTTAAGATTTTATTTATTTGACAGAGAGACAGGCAGAGAGAGAGGGGGAAGCAGGCTCCCTGCAGAGCAGAGAACCCGATGTGGGGCTCGATCCCAGGACCTTGGGATCACGACCTGAGCTGAAGGCAGAGGCTTAACCCGCTGAGCCACCCAGGTACCCTCCTCTTGTTTTCTAACTTGTGTTTCTGTGAGCCCAAGAGTTCAATAGTCTTTCTGCTTTTATCAGCCAGAATCTGCTCTTTGGCTCTAACAGAGGATTGGCACATGTGACATCAGGGACCCTGTAGCACTGGATCCCTCTGGGCAAGGCAAACTATCCTGGTAGCTTCACTCCTCAGCTTACAGTCACCGGGAGACAAGCACCGTATGTGCATCTCACATTTCAGTCATCAGTTACAGCTTTTCCCCCATTCGAGAAGCATCAAACCTTAGAAGTCCTAGCTTCTAATTCTCTTTCTTTTCCTGATAGCTTTTTAGATATCTTTCAAACATCCTTTAATTTTTTTTTTTTGAAGATTTTATTTATTTGACAGAGATCACAAGTAGGCAAAGAGACAGGCAGAGAGAGAGGGAGGAAGCAGACTCCCTGCTGAGCAGAGAGCCTGATGTGGGGCTCGATCCGAGGACCCTGAGATGGAAGGCAGAGGCTTAACCCATTGAGCCACCCAGGTGCCCCAAACATCCTTTCTTATGATTTATCAATTAAAAAAAAAATCTGCCCAATATGGAGCTCAAGTTCATGACCCTGAGATCAAGAGTCACTTGGTCTACCGACTGAGCCCACCATCAAACCCATTTAGAATTAACTGGGCTTTCTGAGGCTTAGGGTTTATGAATTTCAATGCTACAAAATTCCCAGCATCTTTAAAATATTCCCTCTTCTGGAATTCTGACTGTATGGATCACATTAGTCTATCTCCCAAGTTTTGTTTTCTCCATGTTTTTTCACCTCTTTTCCTCGGTTTCCATTTCTCTACATCCCTGTGTTCCATCTGTGTACCTTCAGATCTACTTCCAGTTCATTCTTCTTTTAGGTATGTCTCATCTGTTGTTTAACCATAAGGTTTCTAACTGCAAATAGGTATACTGTTAATTTTTAAAAGCTTTACTTTTTTATCAAACCAATTTGGTCCTTTTGTTTATTTATTTATTAAAAGATTAAAAAAAATTTATTTGACAAACAGATCACAAGTAGGCAGAGAGGCAGGCAGAGAGGAGGAGGCAGGCTCCCTGCTGAGCAGAGAGCCCGATGTGAGGCTCAATCCCAGGACCCCGGGATCATGACCTGAGCCGAAGGCAGAGGCCTTAACCACTGAGCCACCCAGGTGCCCCCCAATTTGGTCCTTTAAATACGAGCAAGATATTTTGTATTTTGTACTTTTAAAAGTTTACTTATTTTATAGAGAAAGAGAGAAGGGGCAGAGGGAGAGGGAGAGATTCTCCAGCAGACTCCCTGGTGAATGAGGAGCAGGACACAGGGTTCGATCCCACAACCCTGAGATCATGACCTGAGCCAAAAGCAAGAGTTGGACGTTTAACATCCTGAGCCAAATGTTCCTATGTTTTGTATTTCATATTTCTAACAGGTTTTTGCTGGTCTGATTCTGTTGTGTATTTTTTCTAATGACTCTTAGTCATGGTGATTTCTTTCCTTGTGTGGCTTTGTATTTTCACTGAAAGCACACATTTCTTCAAATTTTATCTTAAGAAACTCCCTGAGGTTTGGGTTTAAAATACAAACCTCAATAGAAGATTATACTTGCTTCTGCTAGGTGCCTGGGAGCACTACCAACCTGAGACCACTTCAAACTAAACTATTAGCTTGAGGATTTTCCAGTCTACACAGGTAGTCTGAACTCTAGACCCAAACAGTACTAAGAGCCGGCTGTGGTGGTTACACATTACTGGATAAAACTCTGTGCTCACGCCCTACCTCTCCTTATATCCAAAACCAAAGCTAAGAAGGTGAGTTGTGGGAGTGGTTTGCTCTTCCAATGACTATGTTTTTTGAGGTTTAAGTAGGAGGGATCTCTGGTCTGACTTCCTTCTTTGTGGGAGCCTTCTTTGTTCATAGCCAGCTGCACTAGTGGCCCACTGAAACAATTGTTCTAGGCCACTCACAGACCCCACCAAAAAAGCAGAAAAAAAAGAAGAGTGACAGGAATGTTTATGAATTGGCTCTTAAATAAAGTCCCAGCTCTAGGAACCATCCACAGACTTCATGACCTTCACCAGCCTTAAGATCACTCACTGGCCTGTTCTCTTCTGTACCACAATCATTGGTCTAAAGCAAGGATGGGAGGACATGAGGACACGAGGAACCAGATCCAAACAGAGAAGTGTGGCATAGCACAAGGCTGAGTTGCTCTTCTTGTCCAACCCTGGAGCAGTCCAAGAGCACAGCACAAGGCTGAGTTGCTCTTCGTCTTGTCCAACCCTAGAGCAGTCCAAGAGCCCTCTAGTCGTTGTCTTTGAGCCAACCTAGCTTAAGGGCTAAGATTCTTGCCCTTGGATGGAAAAGAACCAGAACAGGCCAAGCCAAAGTCTGTCCCCACAGATCCATTTCTCACTGGGCTCACAGTGGCAGAGCTCAGGACAGTTCCTTATTACTCTTTGCTCAAGGGGAGATGTCTCCGGTCCTTGCCTGCGTTTCGGCGCCTCTTTCGACTTAAAAAACTCTCTAGCTTCTTGCTGCGTTTCAGCTCCTTGAACTTCTCAGCTAGGACCAACTGGCGCTGCTCAGCTAGAGGACAGGGAGAAAGAAGGCTGGTAAGCAAAGGAGGAGGCACCCTTCCCCTTCCCCAGGTCTATCCTCTCAACCACTATGCTGGCATGCATGACTTGCTGGAGTTCACAGGCGTGTGCAGCACGTGAACTTGTTCTAGGATCCTCTGCTTTATCTATTACACCAACTGTGAGTTCCTTCTCTATGCCTGGCGTAGCATATGGAGGAGAGGCAGGAGAGAGATAAAAGCAACCCTCCTTGCTCGTAATCTATACTTAGGGATACGAGAATAGTTACAAATAACTCCTGCCTACCACCTCTTCTTTCCTCCAACTTCCCATGACATCCTGCCTTCTGGCCTCCTAATAGGGAGCTCACAGACTTCCAACACAGCATGCTGCCTCTATGGCCGCCCAAGCCCATCCTTGCAACCAGCCTGAGATAGCTGTGCTCCACTCACATTTCTTCAGGAAGTATGGCCGCTGGCCCTGCTGGGCCCGAGCCCTCTGCTCCTGCTTCAGGGCCAGGCGCAGCTCCTGTTGCCGCTTGCGTTCCTGCTGTGCCCGTTCTTGCTGCTCCTGAGAAGCAAAGAGGAGGTGGGTGAGATGGGTGGGCAGGAGGACCTGGGAGCCACCCCCCACTGCCTCGAGCTGCTCTCACCGCCCACCTGCAGTCTGAGCCACTCACCATCCTCTGAAGCAGCTGCTGCAGTTTCTCCTGCTCCTGCCCAGAACGGTGCTTCTTCAACTGCTTTTTCACCAGCTCCACAGGGCAAAAGGAACACGATGGTTAGCAGTCTGTACCTGTCAACTGAAATTCTGTGCCAAGCATTATTCTGAGAGGTTCACATATGCTAATGCAAATGACACACTGAGATACGCATTATTATTACCTCTTCTTATGATTAGAAAACTGTGAAGTAAAGGAACCTGCCAATGGTCACACAGCTAGTCAACTAATGAGCCAGGATTTGAAAACAGAAAGGGAAGTTAATCAGTTAAGGAGAAATAAATCTTCCCACCCCTTTGCTCCCTGTTCCCCTCTGCCTGACTCTCTAACCTGTCCCTTAGTTTCCTACCCTTCGGAATCCCCATGAGCCCGTCTCATGTTCCAAACCTCTTTCTCTTTGGCTCGGATGTCATTGAGGAATTCATAGGTTTTGTCAAACACCTCAGGATTATATTCTCCTGAAAGATCGTCAAAGCGGGGATCCCGGGCTACCTTTGAAGAAAACAAGAGTATAAAAGAACTGTTCCTTCTCCCCTGAGACACTTCTTCCTGCTTCTTCCTCACCTTCTTACTGATGGGGACAACTTGACGCAAAAATGGCACCCGGACCTTGGCTGACATTTCCAGAGGCCTATGGAGAAATTAAAGGACAAGTCTAGGGTCTCCAGTCTTTTTTTTTTTTTTTTTAAGATTTTATTTTCTTATTTTTTTATTTTTTGAGAAAGAGACAGAGAAAGAGAGAATGTGTGTGAGGAGGGGGCAGAGGGAGAGGAAAAGGATCTTAAGCAGGCTCTATGACCAGTGTGAGAGCCTGATGCAGGGCTCAATCTCATGACCCTGAGATCATGACCTGGGCCAAAATCAAGAGTTGGGCGCTTAACTGACTGAGCCACCCAGGTGCCCAGATTTTATTTTTTTGTTTAGATTTTATTTAAGTATTTGGGAGAGAGTGAGTGAGAGAGCACAAGCAGGGGAGAGGGAGAAGGAAGCTCCCCACCAAGCAGAGAGCCCAATGTGAGGCTAGATCCCAAGGCAATGGGATCATGACCTGAGCCAAAGGCAGACACTTAACTGACTGAGCCACCCAGGCACGCCCCCTAGATTTTATTTTTAAGTAATCTCCACACCCAATGTGGGGCTCGAACTCACAACCCTGAGATCAAGAGTCACATGCTTGGGGCGCCTGGGTGGCTCAGTGGGTTGGGCCTCTGCCTTTGGCTCAGGTCATGATCCCAGGGGCCTGGGATCGAGTCCCACATGGGGCTCTCTGCTCAGCAGGGAGCCTGCTTCTCCTCATCTCTCTCTCTGTCTCTCTGCCTATTTGTGATCTCTCTCTCTGTCAAATAAATAAATAAAATCTTTAAAAAAAAAAAAAGAGTCACATGCTCTTGGGGAGGTCAAGAGTCACAAGGCTCCCCAGCATTTCCAATTGTGATCAAAGGCCTCCCACCTAAGAATTCAGACACCTACTCAAGGTCCCAGGTATGCTCCACTTCCTTGAGCAGGCCTTGCTCCTCACCTGTGCTTATCTGCAACACATGCATTTTGGACACGTGGTCTAGAACCTTGCTTCTTAGAACTGTTTCCAGCTGCCAACTGTTTGTATGTCTCAGTCCCCACTTGGCTCTGCAATTCCAACAGCTCTTCAAATGACATGTTAGATGTGTCTGTGGAAGGAGAGGTGAGGACATGACTCAGCACAGCCTCTCCCAGCTGCAGAGACCTTATCCCACCCTCTTTCCTTAGGTAGCTAACCGTTTCCAACATCCCCATCAGACCAATCACTACAGGCCCCAAGCAGCACAGATCGTAATGGTGCTACCTCAACACCTAACTTCCCAAACACTCCAGCCACCTGGGGCCTCACCTGGCTAAGAACTCTAAGGCCGGAGGTGGGTCAAGCCACAGTCTCTTCTTTTTCATCTCTTTTGAATCATGCCTCCACAGGCTTCCCCACAGGGTGTGCCTCCCTTGCTCAGTGACCACTGCCAGCGCTTGGCTTCATATTCTCAGCACCTCTTACCTTAGCTAGTGCTCTCATCTTCTAAATGGTCTCCCAACCTCTGTCTCCTCCCAAAGCTAGGTTTTCCAGTTCAGGTTTGACAGGGGCATCTAAAATGCAAAGCTGATCTCATCACTCCCACCTCTTTGCCACACATATACCCTATGGATCACACCAGTCCAGAACTCAAAACTCCTTAATGGGTTCCTCTTGATCAGAGTAAAAGCTACAGGCCTTGTAATAGTTTGAAAGCCCCCCCTGGGATCTCTAATCTCAGGTCCTAGTAATCTCTTTCCCACTCCTCTCCAGTCACTGGTCTAGCAGTTCCTGAGCAAAAAGGTCTACATTCCTGCCTCAGTTCCTCTGCATTTGATATTGCCTCTGCTTGGGAGATTTTTACAAATATATTTAGTGTTTGCTCCCTTAGCTCCTTCAAACTGTTGCTCAAACGTCCCCTACTCAGTGAGACCTTCTCTATCTCCAAAACCTTTATAAACCTTTTTAAAAACTGAGATATATTTCACATATCATAGATTCACCCTTAAAAACACACAGTCCCATGCTCTGTTGCTTTTAACGTTATTATTTATTTATTTATTTATTTAATTTTTTTTGGTCACCCTTTCTAAAAGGTAAGTTCCATGAGAACGGGATTTCTTTTTAAAATTTTAAGTAATTTCTATACCCAATGCGGAGCTTGAACTGACAACTCCAAGATCTTGCTCTACCCATTGAGCCAGCCAGGCGCCCCAGAACAGTTTCTGTTTGCTTTATTCACCGATGTAACTACAGCAGCTAGAACGGCATTTGGAACAGGTCCACAGAGTGGATGTTCACCAAATGTTTTTGAAATTGGTGAAACTGAACTATTGACCCCTCCCCAGCAACCCATGCGTCTCCTGATCGTACTTTTACACACGCGTCTTCTCCCTGCGGAAAACCCGCATCCTCCTTGTCAGAAACTGCCCCGGACCTGCTAACCCAGGAAGCGCCCCCTCACTTCCCAAAGCGTCGGCGGCGATCTCTACAGCGGCTCCTTCAGAGAACTTCGCAGTCTCACGGTGACTGCACCGCCCCCTGGCCTTCTCCCCGCCGCCGGCGCCCCGCTGTCCCTCGGCCCGGCACCGGGCCCTCACCCTTCCGCAGGCCCCCGGCGTCCTCCCCGCCGCCCCGGCCACCGCGAGGAGGCCCGGCGGCCGCCGCCACGCTGGCACGGTCCCTCGGCATCGGCTCGCGGGACACGCCGGCTCCGAAATGGACTACTTCCGCCCCAACGGCTCCCACCCCGCCTCTTCCGGCCTCACCCGGAGGCCGCGTCTGCGCAACTCGTTGGTTGAAAGGGGCGGACCTTCGGGCGGGTGGGCGCCGCTGGAGATAATGTTGCGGTATTTTTGTCGTGTGGCGTTGAACTCCTCGCTCAAAAGGCACAAGGTCTGGGCCTTGGTGGTTTTTGGTTTCCTTTTGCTCCTGGCGGAGAAGCTAGAACCTCAGGACCCTACCCCTTTGCAAGCTTCTGTCATCCACCCCCACCCATCGCACTTCACAAAACAGATCACACTTTTGGAGATTTTTAATTCATTTTTATAAAATCTGAGCTGGCTGGGAGCGTCAGGGAACAGCAACAGCTCAGGGAAGGGTGGGATTATCTGCTGGTCCTCGCCTCCCCAGGTCAGGGAGAAGGAGGTTTCATGGCAACAGTTGCAACTCCTCTCAGTTCCCAATGGATGCTCATGGCTCAAGCGGGGGAGGGGGTGGAAACAAGGGTGGAGGGGAAGCTCCTGAGGCTCAGACACTGCTTGCTTCTCCCTTATCCCCATTTCCTTCGCTTCCCAGCAGAGCCTGGCTGGCCTGGGGCAGAGCAGAGGCCCAGGAGCAGTTGGAAGGAGGTGTATGGGACAGAGCACCAAGGGGAAGGGGCCCTCGGCCCAAGGGGGAAGGGATCTCGCCCTCCCCCCTACAGCTCCCCACTGAGTTCACAGCACAGGAAACACCTCTAGTCCAACAACTCCACGCAGAGGTATACCGAGTCCAGGGTCCAAAGGGGCAGGCAGGTGAGGGATGGGAAGGGGCAGTGAAGACAATAGCAGGCTCAGGAAGGGAGGCGGCAGCAACTTTCTCCTACCCATGGGAGGAGACGATGGGGCGACTGATATTGCTGTTGGTGGTCATGGCATTCAGCTCCCACCTGGAAGGCCAACAATGACAGGCAGAAAGAACAGCTGGGAGAGCCTCCACCCGCAAGGCCAGAATTGCTCAAAGCTATGAACACATCATCAGTCCCTTCAACATCCTAAAGCTCAACCACCCACAGCCACCTACCTTCTTAGGACCTTACTAAGAAGTTCAACAATCGGGCCCCACCCACCACCAAATCCAGTATCACCCACTCCTCCACCTGCAAGTTCATGTAGACTTCCTCTCTATGTTTATATAAGTACGTTTGTGCCCAACACCTGGAAAAAAAATCTGTGTACACAGCTCAGTAAATTTCCCAACCTACCTTTCATCCTCTGCTCAGACCCAACCAGGAATGCCTGTTTTTGCTCTCCACTCCTATCCTTTTTAAGGGCCTGACTCAGCTCTCCTGGGCTTCTAGAAGCCTTCCCCACCCCTCTCACCACATAAAAATCAAATCCCTTCTTCCCCCTTTTTTGACAATTCTATCACTCTACAAAGATGTACCAAGTACCTCCTTATGCCTTGCACACTGTGTCACTTAATGCTGAACACACACCCTCTCAACTTAAACTTATCTGATACAAGGAGAGGGAAGTGTCCAGATGACCCAGAAAAAAACCACAATATACACCAAATAACTTTTGGTGCTTGATTTGGACCTAAGAATGGGATTCAAAGGTAAGTACCTAGGAAGGACCACCCTTAACTCTGTAACTAGTGTGATCCAGAGATTCCTAAACTTGTTGGTACTTTGCAGCTAACTTTGAAGACAATCAAACTTTCTCAGCATGTTAAAAAAAAAAACCAAAAAAAAAAAAAAAAACACACCAAATAGGCTCGGGACTCAAGAAGTGATGCTGCTGAGCTTGGTTTGAAACACCTGATTTTTTCCCCCCTATTATTTACCCACCTGATAATTTTCAATCTCCTTCCCTCTCATTCTCCACAAGTACACTACATCTCCAGCAGAACAGAAACCTCTCTCCCCTCCACACTGAGGCCAAGCTCACCACATCATGCCTGTGCTGCCTGCTCACCCTCAACCAAGCCCTCCTCCCCAACCACTCACTGTACCTGATGTCATGGGGCAAACAGGACTGGTCCAGGTTATACTGAATCACGGCCAGTTTACAAAGAGTCTTCAGACTAGGGCCTTTGAAGAAGTCAGGGAGAGGGAGATGGTCAGAGCCAAGGAAATGGTTCGTTCCTTAATGTCACCACCCAAAGCCAGGGACCTGAAGCAGCAGCACTCTAGGAATACGTGTACTTACTAAAATCCAAAATGTGTAAGTCAGAATGATCTATGAGGTCAAATTCATCTCCCAGACCTTCCTCAGGAGATGGACTGTGGGGATCAAAAAGAAATGAACAAAGGAAGAAAGACTATCTATGAGACCCTGTCGCTCAAATGCCTCCCATGCAGTCACAGACTTGGGCCCTTCCCTGAGGCCTCCCTGCTTTCCTCCTAACCTGGTACCCCCAAAGAGAACAATCTTGTCACCAACGATACAGCAGCACTGGCGCCGGCGGGGACATGGCCCCTTCCCCTTCGGTTCAATCTTCTTCCAGGTAAAGGACACTGAAGAGAAGTTGATATGGAGGTTGAATACCTAACCAGTCCAGATATCCTCTCCACCCCGACTCTCGCAGGATTTCCCCCCTCCCCCATCAATTGCTCCTCATTTTCCCCGTAAAGGCAGTGCTCTGTACCAGGGTTAAACTTCCAGAGGTCATGGAAGTGCCGGTTCAGCCTCGCATTATAGCCACCAAAGATGTACAGCTCCCCATTGTAGCCAACTGGAAGGAGAGAGGAATGTGGAGTGTGAGGACAGAGGGCGGGAAGGGGGACCCCACAGGGACCAACAGACACTCACAGGCTGAGTGGCTCCGACGGCCCTCAGGCAACACCGGAGTTGGGGGACAGTCCAGCCAGGCCTCAGTCCTGGTGTCAAAGACACGGATGCGGTTGCAGTAAATCTCGTTGTTGGAATGGAATGGCCCAAAGCGGTCGGCACGTCCCCCGAAGACATACATGTGACTGCCCAGCATTGTGGCCGAGTGGAAATCCCTCCAGCGTGCAGGGTTGCCCTGGGTAGGAGCAGAGAGATGAGAGGGAGGGGGTCAACATGGAGCCTAGGAGGGGATCTGTTCTCACTGAGCTTCCTATGATTTCTTCAACTAAGGGTAAGGATCTGGGAGAAAAAAGAAAGGGCAGACCTTTGTACAGATAAGGGTCCATGTCATGGTGCTGGTATCCAGCTTGTGAATGTCATTGGAAAAGCAGTCCGCCTGAGTGGGAAGAGAAAGGAAGTGAAGAAAGGAATAAAAGATGGGATCAGTGGTCACTCTCTGACCCTCCACCTGTTCCCCTCAAGACCTTCGAAGAAGTCAAAGCCTATCCCGCCACCCTCAATTTCCCTTTCTCCTTCTCATTCCCACACTAAACCTCTACTTTCCTGCCAGACGTACCAGCTGCTCATAGCCCCCGAAAATGTACATGGTCTTGCCCAGGACACAAGCTGAATGTCCATCCCGGGCTCCAGGAATTGTTCCCGACACTCGGGGTGTGGACCACTTGTGAGTATCTGAAAGAGAGGAGAGGCGCCAGGTAAGCAACCTGACACCTCCTCCTAGACTCTGGGGTGCCCTATTCCCAGATGCCCCAGCCCACTTCCCTGAGGCATCATTTGGCAAAACACAGCCTCCCTGAGACCCATACTCACTGACATCAAAGGCATAAAGCACATTGCAGGCTCCTTCGGTGTCATTCCGCCCGCCCCAAAGGAAGACCATGTCGTCGATGAGGACGGTTGAGTGTCCATACCGCATGTAGGGTACCACAGGAGCCTGCCCACGGATCGCAGGCCTCACTGGGGGCAGCTTTGTCCAACGCAAGGACACTGTGGGCACAGTTCTGCTCAGCCCTGGAAAGCTCCCTCCCAGGCTGTCCACCTTTTCCCAAACCAGATATTCTTTCCCCTGTCCCCTTTGGCCATGGGTACCACCACCAAACCTGATTCAGCGACCCGTTCCCCTCCCTGATGTGGGTACCCAGGGATGGTCCCAGCCTCAGCTTACCTGCATTGAAAATGTGCACATCAATCTGACGCAGTGTTTCATAGTCTTCACCAGAGCAGTAACCCCCGAAGGAGTATACCCGGTGCCCAACAGCCACTGCAGCATGGTTCACCCTGCGGGGCCCGCCCTCCAGGTGCACTGTCCACCGTAACATCCCCTGGGTCACTGGTTACAGCAACATGCCCCCCCGGCACGGCCTGCTGCCTCTGCTACCTGCACACAAGTTAGGGCCACAGGCTCCTCAGGCAGGGCCTTTGTCTGGCTCACCGTGACTCTGCCCAGGACCAGCCCTTCCACTCCAAGTGTCACCCTGATGGCCCTCCCACACCACCCGTCCAAAGCTCAGGTGGCTGGCCCTGGCCCAGGGGAGCAGCAGAGGTCAGGGAGTTTGCCCTGGCCTTGTGTTCTCCAACAGGGAAGGATGGGGCCACTTCCGACCTGATTGACAGCTCAGAATCTGCTGATCAAAGGCTCGGCACGGTCATCCTCATTTACTCATGGAGGCCCCATCGCGTCCCTGACCTGGCACAACCTCCAAGTGCCCCCCAACTCCCCCAACCCCAACCCTCCTTCCCAAGGCAGTGCATTCTCTTGTCTCTCTGGCTCTGCTCTGCTTACTGCCACCTCTCTAAGAATCTCTGCTCTTTAAGGTGGGGAAAGGGATCTCAAAATACTCAGGACTATTAATAGCCCAGCCAACCCCAATCGGTCCACTGAAAGCTGGCACTGGTGCTTCAAAGCAGAAAAGCTTTTAGGCCTTTAGAGTGAAAATAGTCCCCCTATCCAGGACAGGGTGGGATTGATCCAGGGCAGGGACCTCCAGGGATGGTTAGTCCCTCATAGGGAACTCCTGCCAAGCTGAGCTGTTGTCATCAGGGTCATCCAGGGCCCCTCACAGGAACTCCAAGTTCCTTTGACAGCTGTGCCTGGTATCCTGCCAAAACTAGGAACTTAAGCCAGAAAGGTATGTGTCTGCTGGGGACTGAAGGGGTGGGGGAGAAGAGGAGGTGTTTTCCCCTCCTGCTACTTCCCCAACCCTGCTATTGTAAGGATAAACAAGCTATTTTAGCAGCTCTTTTCCCACCTGGATCCCTGAAATGGGGATGGGGTAGGGTTGCATTAGAAAAGAGAAAGGAGGGGCGCCTGGGTGGCTCAGTGGGTTAAGCCGCTGAGGTCACGGGTCCTGGGATTGAGTCCCACATCGGGCTCTCTGCTTAGCAGGGGGCCTGCTTCCCTTCCTCCCTCTGTGATCTCTTCCCTTCCTCTCTCCTACTGTGATCTCTCTCTGTCAAATAAATAAATAAAATCTTTAAAAAAAAAAAAAAAGAAAAGAGAAAGGAGGGGTGCCTGGGTGGCTCAGTCAGTTAAGCATCTGCCTTTGGCTCAGGTCTTGGCTCAGGTCAGGATCTCCAGGTCCTGAGATACCCGGAGATAGAGTCCCACAGCTGGCTCCCTACTGCCTACTCAGCAGGGAGTCTGCTTCTTTCTCTCCCTCTGCCCCTCTCCCAGCTCATGCTCACACACTCTCTCTCATAAATAAATAAAATCTTTTAAAAAGAGAGACAGGAGCGCCTGGGTGGCTCAGTGGGTTAAGCCTCTGCCTTCGGCTCAGGTCATGATCTCGGGGTCCTGGGATCGAGTCCCGCATCGGGCTCTCTGCTCGGAAGGGCGCCTGCTTCCTCCTCTCTCTCTCTGTCTGCCTCTCTGCCTACTTGTGATCTCTGTCAAATAAATAAATAAAATCTTTAAATAAATAAATAAATAAATAAATAAATAAATAAAAAGAGAGACAGAGACAGAAAGGAAACAAATAAAAAATGTCCTTGGGCAGGACAATAAATAGACCCAGGCATGACCTGCCAACCTAGTGATAATGAGTAGACTCTGTCAAACAAATGCTCCTCCAACTGGTATTGCCTTCGCTGGCAGGCACCTGCTGTGTTTGAGTGGATCATCTGCTCCCTGTTCAGGAAGTCCTGGCAGAGGAAAGAGCCTGACAGAACCTCAGACACAGAGAAAGCAAGTAAGGGAGGCCCCTTGAAAGAAAGAGACACAGCTTTCAGCTGGCTTGCCTGCCCCCTCCCGCTTCAACCTCCCTCAACCCCCCATCCCTTGCTTTAAATAGCCAGCCTGCCAAACCTGAAATAGCCCCAGCAGGAAACCACTCTCACTTCATTATTCCTGTCCTCAATCCAACAGATCTTGGATCTGGGCTTTCGGGAGATAGAAGGTTGAAGGTTTTAGGAATTCGAGTCTTTCATTTTCCCTCATAGCTTCTACTTTCCCTTCAGCTATGTCAAGGTAAAGTAAGGAATTCACAGAAGAGAGAAGCAATTCCATCCAAAGATGGACAGAATCGTAGCTTCTTCACAAGGAAAACTCAAACTCATGGAGAAAAGCCCCCACCATCTCAGGGCCTCTTGGATCCTTCATCACTGCTGCATTCTCCAGCTTCTTCCATTCTCTTCACGTACATACCCCCCTCTCTGGTCTCTTGCCATGTTCACTCCCCGTTTCTGGCCCTTCTTGATCTCCTGAGAGCTTTGCAGTTTTCTCCTTTTTCCTTCTCCCACCGCACCAAGCTCCACCCCGACAGCCCTCCATTTTCCCTGAGCCACCAAGGGAGAAAAAGCTAATATTCACTGACCCCTTTCGGCCAGGGATATTCCCACTCTACATGACGCTATCCCTGTCTCCTTCCCGTCATCCCAACCTCTCCTCCCCAGAATACTAGACCCTCCCCCCACTTTTCTTCCATTATCCTCAGCTTCTCCTTCTCCTCATAGCCCAGTGTTTCCTCCAATTCCCTTCAGTGCCTCCGCCAGCCACCAGGTCTCCTCCATCGGTTTCCTCACCATCCTCCCCCAGCCCTTCTTTCCCCATTAACACTCTCCTTTCCCATCATCCCCCTAGTTCCCTCCCCACCCCCACCTCATTACTCTCAGGCCCCTCCCCCACGACTCCAGCTCCAGGAATGGGCGACCCTAGCCCCTCTTAATATTCCTTGTCCCTTAACCCATCCCGGGCTACCTGCCAGGCCGGGCCGGGGCGGGGCCGCGGGTCCTCGCGCTGCCTGCAGTCTAGAACCCGTTGCGCGCCAACCGACACCTCGGTCCCCAACGAGATAAACACTGCCAGCCTCCGTCCTTCCGGCGGGCGGCCGTGTGCGCACGTGCAGTCAGAGCTAGGTTCCTGAAGCCTACCGGGACTTGTAGTCCACGGGTTTCCGGAGGGTCGTGAGGGGCCGAGGAGTAGGCAGGGGCCGAAGGAGATTGTGCGCATGTACGTATATGTGTCAAATCCCGTGGAGGGTCACTGGGTAATGTAGTCCTTTGTTGTCTGGGCTGGGGATGACGAAGGCGGAGCAAGGGGCGTACTCCTCGTCCCCGATCGCGTCAATCATGAGCACGGGGCGGAGCGGGAGGACCAAGCGCCCGAGTACGTCCTGCCCCGCCGGAAGTGAAGGTGCGGGTTCAGCCGCGGGCTCCGAGCGGGTGAGGCGCGCGGAAACACCGGCGCCTAGAATCGGTGGGGGCGGGTGGCGGACGCCGCAGCTGGGGCCATTTGAGGGGAGCCCCTGGGGCCTGAAGGGCGTTTGTCAGGCGGTACAGAAGGGAACCCGTTGGAGAGGGGAGAAGGGGGCGGGTACGCCCTGTCTAGGGGAGCATGTTTGGCGACCCGGAGTTCCCAAGTCGAGGGGGTAGGGGAGGGCAGGGTTCTGGACGGAGTGTCTTTTGGGAGGTGGCGTGTTCGGGCTGTTATTTAAGAATTGGCAGAGCAAGTGGGGTGGGCCTCGGTTCAAGATATGAGTCGATTTAGAAGGTGGAGGGCCCAGGAGAGGGTGGGGTGCAGGAAGCTTGGGAGCGTTTGAATGTTTTGCGGGCCCAGGAGACCTCAAGGAACTGGATGAGGGGCCGACTGTGGACCCAATTTCATCCGATCCCTATCCTCCTGCCTCCCTGTTTTTGCAGCCCCTGCCCGGATGGCAGCAGTAGTTATAGGGGGAGACACCATGGGCCCCGAGCGTATCTTCCCCAACCAGACTGAGGAACTAGGGCCACATCAGGGCCCTACGGAAGGCACTGGGGATTGGAGCAGCGAGGAGCCTGAGGAAGAGCAGGAGGAAACGGGGGCAGGCCCAGCTGGCTACTCCTATCAGCCCCTGAACCAAGAGCCTGAACAAGAGGAGGTGGAGCTGGCACCGGTGGGGGATGGAGAAGATGTAGTTGCTGATATTCAGGATCGGATCCAGGTATGGTGGAGGAGGCCCTGTTCTGGCCAGGTGAAGCTGGGATCCCTGAAGAGCTGGCCCTGAGCTGTCTTCTCTGGCTCTGCAGGCCCTGGGGCTTCATTTGCCAGACCCACCACTAGAGAGCGAGGATGAAGAGGAGGAGGGAGCTACAGGATTGAGCAACCACAGCTCTATTCCCATGGACCCGGGTAAAGAGAACATTTTTTCATTCTATAATACTGATGGAGAAAAGGGACTGGTCAGACCCAGTAAAGGGAAGTCACAGAGGAACACCCTGATTCTAAAATGATAGTTTGTAATCTAAGATTTTACAGACTTCGGAATCCAGGTGAAACGCTATTGTGCTAGACTTGGGTGGTGGGTGGTGGGCAGGCTTGCCTGGAAATAACGAGATAGATTTGGTCGCCCTCCGAGCCCAAGGGTTATGGGTTAATTCAAGAAATGGGGAGCAGAGCTGGTCCCCTAGTTTCTATCCCCTGACTGTTCTCTGTGATTTCAGAACATGTGGAGCTAGTGAAAAGGACGATGGCTGGAGTAAGCCTGCCTGCGCCAGGAGTTCCGGCCTGGGCTCGGGAGATATCAGATGCCCAGTGGGAAGATGTGGTACAGAAGGCCCTCCAAGCCCGGCAGGGGGTCCCAGCCTGGAAGTGACTAGCCTGAGAGCTGCCTTATCCCCTTGCATTCCAGGCCAGAACCAGCACAGGACTGAACACATCCCTGGTTGTAACGTTCATCTCCATCTTTCCCATCTCCCTTTTCACATCAAGGCAAATCAGACTTCTTCTCAGAGACCCACTTTATTCAGTTCTGTACATATGGGGACATCGGCCCAAGCCCAACCCATCTTAGCATGTATCACTCTGTGGAGAATAAAGCACCCTATGTACACAGCCAAAAGCTGCACTCCTGTGCCCCTGGGACCTGGGTCCGGCCCTCCTCAGCCCCTCGCCCTTCCAAGGTGTCCAGCAGGGCAAGTGGGGGCCTGCCCATCATCAGCACCAACCAGGAAATAAACAGGTGCTGAGGGAGCCATGCTCGGGGCACTGTGCCCTGCTGCCTCCTGGCTTTGGGAGCCAACAGCCAGGGAAAACAGTCAGCCCCAGGGTGGTCCCTTCCATGTCTGTGATCCCAGGGCTGCTGCTCATCAAAGAGGGGGCACAGGGTAGGGTGTTGTTCACCCCCTTCTCTTGGTCCGTCTGGGCCCTATATTCATCACCTGTGGTCCACAGCCTATGCTTTTCTCCTTTTGACCTCCCATGTGGTCTTGGTCAGGCAGGGGTTAAAGAAAATAATTCAGCCCCATCAGCCTGCACACTGCTGGGGCTGGGGACCTATTTGTGCCTGTTGGGGGTTGGCTCCCCTCCAGCTACTCCAGGGGCCAATGGGGCCTGACCTAACTTTGGTGAGAGTAATCTCCTGCTGCTCCCTATGTGCTTCAGGGGAGGGAGCGAAGGAAAGACACCTGGAGTTCAAGAGGATGAAGGGAAGGAGAGAGGTGCGTTATGTATTCCTGTGTGTATTTCTCAGAGCAGCCTCAGGTAGCTGTGGGGTTAGGAGCAGGAGGGGGACAGGCATCCCCAAGTTGTCTGAGCGCTGAGGATCTCAGTGCTCAGCCTGTCTGTACTAGCCACAGGGAGGCATGAACACATCTGGGGGAGAAGAGGGACCACTGTGTAAGGGTCCCCGCTTCAAGTGCTGCATCCCCTCCCTAGAGTAGCTAGAGAGGCACTGCCTTGCCCCAAGTCAGCCAGTGGGGAGCAGAGGGTGAAGGGCTAGGGCAGCGTCCCAGGGCTGAGTGGGCTGTGGCCCTGTGGAAAGACGGTGAGGGGGTCAGAGAGCCTCCTGGCTGGCAGTTAGGAATTCTTCCGCCCGCTTGTGTGCCTCCAGCGCCTTGATGGTGTACACGTCCTGGGGCAGCTCTGACTTCCGCCGAAGCAGCACCTTCTCCTTCTTGATGTCCTTGAGCATCTGCATGTGGGTACCGAGACAGTGAAGGATGCTGGTCAATTCCCAAGAGATTCTATGGTTTCCTCCCCTTATTCCTGGGCTCTGCTGCTCCCATCTCTCCCTTCCAGAGCTTTTATTTCTGCTCCCCACTCCCTCTGTGCCTTCCCACCTGCACGGCCTCTGTCTCCACTGTCCTCTTCAGAAGCTGGATGTCCTCTGCCGTGGGGGTCTCTGTCTCCATCGAGTACACAGGAGGCAGTGGTGGAGGCGCTCGAAACATGGGATACTGGGTAAGGAAAGGAGAGGCACAAGCAGGTGCTGAGAGCCACTTCAGAAGTTGGTGGACCTGTGTTCCTCCTCAAACAAACCCTCCCTTGGCCAACCTGGGCCCTGGAGTTCGGAGCAGTGGCAGCAAAGCCTCACCTGGGGATTAAGTCGGGCCAGCTCCTCAATCTTTTGCCACATCTCTTCCCTTTCCTTCATTCGGAACCGGCCCCTAAGGGAGCAAGGACAGGATTGGAGGAGGAGAGTGGGCTTGAGAGAGAACCAGAGGGACCCCAGGGGTGAAGATGGAAGCCCCCAGGTAGAGAGACACTCACTTCTGTTTCTCTGCCTTGTACTGTTGCGTGCAGTCATCGAACAGCTTCTGGTTCATCTCCATAAACAGCTTCAGGGCGTTGTAGATCAGTCCATGGATTGTCCTGCCACCAGGAAGAAGGATCGGGTATAGGTCTTACCAACGCTGAGGGCGGTGCCAGGACCCCAGTCTGCTCTCTCCCAGGAGGAGTCTGCTAAGAGCTTTTGGAGACCTCTGCAGCGTAAACTGCTTTCTCTAGCCAAATCATGTGACTGGACTGGCATTTCAGGGTCTTCTTTTTTTTTTTTTAAACATTTTATTTATTTATTTGACAGACGAGATCATAAGTAGGCAGAGGCAGGCAGAGAGAGAGGAAGGGAAGCAGGCTCCCTGCCAAGCAGAGAGCCCAATGCGGGGCTTGATCCCAGGACCCTGGAATCATGACCTGAGCCGAAGGCAGAGGCTTTAACCCACTGAGCCACCCAGGCACCCCAGCAATTCAGGGTCTTTATAGCTATTGGTCCGCCTGTCCGTCCTTCACCTCACCCCATGCTCCAAGACCTACCTTCTTCCCAATGCTTCCTACCCTCTGGCCTACACTAATGGTCTCCCCGCAGCAGGGTGGACGGTATCGGCACCACAGTGCACTTGTGTTCAGCAGGAAAACCTCTACAACGCTGGATTCAGCACAGGCTACAAAGATCACATGGGCTTCTCAGAGCACGCCATGAGGTCTCCAAAGCCGCCCACTATCTGGCCATAGAAAGGACACGAGCCCTGCTCTGCTGTATGGTATCACAGCCCTCTCACAGAGCTGTCCCCTCCCTGGGCAGGGCCTCAAGGGCCTCAAGCCCCCCCCCCCCCCCGCCGCTCAGTGGCCAGATGAGTCCCGCTGGCTCTTTGGTTCTTCCCCACCCTTACGGGGTCACAAACCAGAGCCCCACCACCCAGCCCTGCCCCAGCCCCGTACTTGTTCCAGTGGCTCTTGGAGTTCCTGTAGAGGGCAGGGAACATGATGGGGAGGACTCGGGCAGCATTGTCACTTATCAGGCTCATGATGTACTCATTGTTCCAGTAATAGAGGGCGCGCTCTGCCACCTGGTGGGGACAGGTGGGACTCAGCGGGGACACGGATAGCTGCTTAAAACCCTCCCCAATTTCTGGGAGGCAGGGAACGGGGATGTCAGTCTCACCTGGAAATGGGGGCTGGAGACACACTTGGCAAGCTGGCGGAAGAGTGGTTCCATCACTTTGCTGAACTCCGAAGGTTCAATGACATCCAGAATCTCCTCTAGCTCATTCAGGAACATGACTTCCTTGGGGCTATGGGTCTTGGGCCAGAACTTGAGAAGTCCTACAATCACCTGTGAGGAGGGCACAGCGATAAAATTCTCCCTCAACACCTGCCTGCCTCTGCCAGAAGTCTTCCAGCCCCCTCCCCCAACTTGGGTGGGCACTGCTTGGGTGGCCTCCCCTAACTGCTCATGTTTCTCTGACCAGGACCTGTTTCCTACGTATACATAGGCTCTACTCTTCCTTCAGAGAGGAAAGCGTGTCACCTCTTGGGTCACATCCCTCTTGAGCCCCTGCTTATGGCATTACTTAATAGGCAGACTGGCAAGTCTAACGGACAAGAGGTGTCCTGGGGCTGGGAAGGGGAATTACCGGCTCCGTGAGACTGCTTTCCTTCTCCAGGAACTGTACCACGCAGTAAGCCAGCTGCAAAAGGTTGAAGCAGGAAGGAGGTGAGGTGCAGGGACCAGGTCTCAGAGAGGTCAGGGACAGAAGCAAGAGCCCAGAATGGAAGAAGAGATGTACCGAGGAATTACCCACCCACTCCTTCTGCCACCCCCATCCCAGCTGGAATATCTTCCCCTCCCTCTCTTTTCTCTGCTGCCAGAGTCAGGAATCATCAGGAGGAAGGCAGCTCACCTGAGGGTGGTAGACACTCAGGGACTTGACCTTGTGAAGGGGAAGCAGGACACGGATGAGGAACATCTTGTGCTCTTCCTTAAGGGGCAAGGCAAAGCCGTTGATGATGCTAGGAGTTATGGGAGGCTTGTTAGGACCAAAGGACCGGGTCAAGTTCAGCGCTCCAATCCCTCCAGCCTCCCATAGGCATGCGTCCCCCCACCCCACCTCTCACCTGCCAAGAATCTCTAGGAGCTCAGCAATTCCGTTGTGATGTTCTGTCTCATAGATGAACCTGAGGGAAGAAAGAAAGGCTCTCCTGATAATCCCTGATGTCCCTCCAGCACTCTGCAGAGTCCTCCTACCTCCCTGCTCCCACCCCCACTTAGCAGGGCTTGCTTTGCTCCTAAGCCTGGCTTCTGGCCTCACCTATAGAAGATGTGGTTGATCTGCCGACGAATATAAGCCCGGAGCCCCAAAAACTTGCCATAGATGCGATGCAAGATGGTCTTGAGGAAGTCCCGCTCTCGAGGATCCTCACTGTCAAACAGGTCCAAGAGCTGGGAGCCGGCAAGGGGAAAGGCAGTTGAGTGAGGCAGGAGCCAGGGAGAGCTAGGGTGACCCGGGGTCCTAGCCAGGGGACAGCTACAGATTCTCTGGATGGGGGGCGTGGGGACAAGTCTCTGGCAAGCAGAGATATAGCTCTCCCCAGGGCAATGTCTGGATAGCACATTTACGTGCCCCACTGCCGGGGAAGAGGTAACTGTTGTTTGTTTCCTTCAGTTATGCTGGAAGCTTCCTGAGAGCAGAGAGGTTTGTTTATCCCTCCCACCACCACCTACCTGTCCCTTTGTACCAGACCCAGCTGAAAGCCCATCTATTCAACATATGGAGATGGAACAGGGCTGCCTCAAGGGGGCGCGGGGCTACAGTTCATGGACTAGAAGGAGGGCAGGAGAGGGACTTCAGCGACTCACAGCAAGGACAAACTTCTGGTCGATATACTTCTTTGCTATGTTTGGCTGGAAATCAGGAGACTCAAGGAAACGTAAGAAGAACTCATACACGAGCTGTTGGGGGCAATGAGCATCCATTTAGGGGGAGTTCCCCAAGGTCTGGGAGATCCCCCCTAGCTGCAGGTCCCCAAACACCCCACCCCCTGTAGCCAGGCCAGACTGCCCCCTCCCTCTGATACCTGCAGGTGCGGCCAGGCGGCTTCCAGGGTGGGCTCATCCTCTTCTGGGTCAAACTCAGCCCCGGTGGGGTTTGATGAAGGTGGCAGCGTCCGGAAGAGGTTCACTGAAAACTGAGCAGTAGGACCCAGGTGAGCGCTCCTGTCGGGTTTCTCCACAGCCACGGTCCCTCCCCACTCACCCCATTGCCCCGTGCCCACCATGGTGACTGCCTCAGGGTAGATGGCCTCAGTGACAACATCGCGGCTATGGGTGATATACTCCACCATCTCGTTGAGTCCTGCCCGCTTCACCTCCTTGAACTTGAGGTCACTGAGCGGATCTGACACAAAGTCAAAGAGGACGCAGCACTGGCGCAGCTTCTGGATAAAGAGCTCCTCCCGCTCCTGGGTGGGCGAATCTGGGGGCGGGGAGGCAAGAGTCACACTTTCTTCCCCAGCCCATCACTGCCCTGTGCTACTCGCCTTACAGGGTTTTCCCCTACCCTGACCTGCCCCCACCGCAACCCAGCCCCGGTGGAACTCCCTCTCATATTCTCTAGAACTTCCATCCCTCCAAAATACCCCAAAAGCCTCCATCTGCCAGTGCCCCCGGGATCCCCTAGGCCTAGTGTACCAGCACCCTTGACCTTTTCCAAGTACCTTTCAGGGCAGGAAGCTTCTGCAACTCCCGGTTTTTGCTGAGATTAAAGCGGGATGAGCTTTGCCGTCGCTCCTTCTTGACAATCTGGGGCCCTCCAGAGTACTTGATTTTGCTGAGCTGCGTCGGGGGTGGCGTGCTGTTGCTGGGACGCTTGTTGGATGATGGGGGCTGGGGCTGTGGCTGTGGCTGTGGCTGCGGCTGGGACTGGGCCTAGTCAAACAAGTGGCTGGTTGGAGTCGGCTCCCCAAGGTATGCCTCCCACCCTGGGCCACTGCCCATTCCACACTCCCAACTCCCCCCTCATCCATCTTTGCCTGTGCAGGCCTGGGCAGCCACATAGCTGTCTCCCTCCCTGGAGCAGCTCCAGTCAGCATCAGAGATAGCTAAGGTCTATTATCCCTAGAAGAGAGGGGTCGAGAAGCCTTGTCTTCCAAAATGACGCCTACTGCCTGGGCATCAAGAGCCTTCAAAATGCTTGTTCTGGGGGCACCTGGGTGGCTCAGTGGGTTAAGCCGCTGCCTTCGGCTCAGGTCATGATCTCAGGGTCCTGGGATTGAGTCCCGCATCGGGCTCTCTGCTCAGCAGGGAGCCTGCTTCCCTTCCTCTCTCTGCCTGCTTCTCTGCCTACTTGTGATCTCTCTCTGTCAAATAAATAAATAAAATCTTAAAAAAAAAAATGCTTGTTCTGGTTCACGAACAGGCAAATCTAATTGATGAACTGATGGTACCAGAAGGCAGAAAAGTGGCTATCTCTCCAGAGGAGGGCTGGCGGGGGTGTGGGCTTAACTAAGAAGGGTCCTGAGGAACATTCTGAATAATGGAAATATTCTCTCTCTTAACTGGATCTGGGAGGTGGGTCTTAGCGGAAACACAGGTAAAAAGTCATTAAGCAGCACATGTGAGATTAGTGTACTTTACTGCTTCACTGAGTCACATTCTTCAGTTCAAGGTTAAAAGAAACACCGCCCCCAATAAAAAAGTTCAAAGAAATTTATTCTTATGTCTCAGTAGTTTTAACTATGAAAAATATAGCTTAAGAAAAATCCTACAGGGGTGCCTAGGTGGCTCAGTTGGATGAGCGTCTGGCTTTTGGTTTCAGCTCAGGTCGCCGTCTCAGGGTCCTGGGATGGAGCACTCAGTCAGGAGTCAGCTTGAGATTCTCTCCCTCCGCCCCCCATCCCACAAGCACATATGTACACTCTCTCTCGAAAATAAATAAGTAAAACTTAAAAAAAAAAAAAGAGGGGTGCCTGGGTAGCTCAGTCAGTTAAGCATCTGCCTTTGGTTCAGGTCATGATTGCAGGACCCTGGGATCAAGTCCTGCACCAGGCTCCCTCCTCAGCGGGGAGCCTGTTTTTCCCTCTGCCTGATGCTCCCCTTCTTACCCTCTATCTCTCTGACAATAACAAAATCTTTAAAAAAAAAAAAGAAAAATCTTACATATGAAAGAAGGCTTTTGTGTACTTTCTTTACAGTGCTATTTATAAAAGCAGATAAATAAATGGATGGATGGATGGAAGGAAAATCATGGAGTTAAAATTATGTCTATAAAAACTATGTACTAAATGTAATCATACATGGTTCAGCTGTGGAAAACATTTACATAGTCATAGTAATTTGCCCCAAATTGGTGATAAGTATTTTGGGAGCATGGGAAATGTCTGTATTGGAGATATAAGATGCTGAGGCCTTAATTTTCCATAGTAGAAAGTCAAGAGATAATATCTAACACTAGAAAATTAAAGAGGGGCGCTTGGGTGGCTCGGTGGGTTAAGCCTCTGCCTTCAGCTCAGGTCATGATCTCAGGGTCCTGGGATGGAGCCGCGTATAAGTCTCTCTGCTCAGCAGGGAACCTGCTTCCCCCCACTCCCTCTGCCTGCTGCTCTGCCGACTTCTCTGTCAAATAAATAAGTAAAATCTTAAAAAAAAAAAAAAAAAGAAAAGAAAAGAAAAATTAAAGAACAAAAAGCAGTAAAAGAATCTTATTTGGAAGCACAGAAGTCAATTTCCAAGGAAAGGGGAGTTCAAAGGGGTCTCCAGAGAGCAATAGGAGAGCGGGGGGCTAGGCAGGCGCTGCTCTGTTCATTACAAGGCCAAGGGTACTACCTGACTTTCCTGACAATGTACATGTTGTCATGTTGATAAAAACTTTAAGATAAAACGAAGCTGAAAACTATGTAATGACAGAAAATTGCTTCCTATGCTAAGGTAAATAAGGATAATGCAAAACTGTACAAGCAGAATGAGCTCACCCACATTGTACCACATGCACAAAACCAAAACCCAGCGCAGAAAGAAAAAACAAGAGCAAGTCCGCCACGGTGTTCATGACTATCTCCCATTGTGGCACAATGATACAGGACTTTTCGTCTTTCCTAAATGTTCTGCCGGCTGACCCTTTTATATAATTGGAGAAAAACTGCTGATTTTTTAAGGCTGTCTCTCTACTTCCTCCCAGACACAGGTGTGGGAGCCCCACAAAGCCCATCTTCAGACGGCTACACACAGGTGTGTGGCTGTCCGCCCCCACGTCCTGCCAGGTAACCACCTGCGGGGAGAGGGCAGAGGCGAAGCCACAGGACAACTTGCCCCCAGAGACTGCAACAGGACCAGAGGACCGAGGCCATGCCCAGCTGGGTACCCACAGGAGAAGCTGTGACCTTCTGTCCTCATACCTGCCATCCCCACTGGCCCTCCAGTCTCCTCCCCAAACTCTGACTTCCTACCACAGGAATGGGAGAATGCGAAATCCTCTGGGGTAGGGGGAAGGGGAGGAGGACAGAAATGCTATGCTTTGCAGGCTCTGAATTTTTTTATAGAAACAATTATGTCAAGCTTGTGACCTATCTGGGGATCAGAGGAGAAGAGAGACGCACTGGATCCAGCCTGGGGCAGGCCTGTGGGTCCAGGGTAGCTCATTACCTTTTTGGCCATCTGGCCTTCTCCTCCACCTGAAACGACTGCTCCACACACTAACCTGACTAGGGAAGTGCAAGGAAATGGGGCAAGAGCAGCCGCCATACTTGTCTTCTGCTGTGACCAGCGTGCGGCCAGCATGATTTGGGGCAGACTGTGCAAGGCGCCCTGGCGTCTGGGGTCTCTCTTCTGGCATATGGCGGATAGGTCATACCTCAGTGAGGGATAGGGGGGAGAGGCAGAAGGGTGGGAGACCATAGCCTGGTGTGTGTCAGACACATCCCTGCTTCCGGCCTTAATTTCCCTGTTGTAGGAACAACCAAACCCTTATCTGTGGAGCTTAGTGGTTGAGAATACAGACTCATGCTAAGACTGCCTGGGTTCGACTCCTGCTCTGTCATTTATTAGCCCAGTAACTTCCAGAAAGTCACACAGTCTGCCTGCCTCAGTCTCCTCATCTGTAAAGTGGGGATGACAATAGTACCTACCTCATAAGGTTGTAATAAGGATTTAAGGGAACATTATATGACTCACAGTTTTTATTAGAAGTGTCTTCTACGATTATCACGATTAATTATTTCCCATCCCTGGATTTTAGGAACGCAACCTGGAAATTCCTCAAACTAGCACACCTCAAAAGTTCCTATGGGACTTTTGTCTTCCCTGGTCTAAAATGGGGGAAACCAAGTGCACCTGGGTGGTTCAGTCAGTTAAGCATCTGACTCCTGATTTCGGCTCATGATCTCAGGGTTGTGAGATTGAGCCCCGTGTTGAGCTCCATGCTGGGCTTGGAACCTACTTAAGATTCTCTCTCTCCCTCTGCCCCTCCCTGCCTTTTCTCTCCCTCTCTAAAAAAAATAAATACCATGGGGGCACCCAAGAAAGCATTTCATCTTTCAAGACACATTTAAGTTCCACCCTCTTCCAAAAAGCCTTCTCAACTCCAACCCTGCAGTGTCCAGTACCTTGCCCTTGACCTCTTGACACTACTTGTCTGTTTCACTGGTTCTGGGATCATCCCTGGTGATGTCTCTTGCTTGGTGTGTTCACATGTCCAACTAGGTAAGTTCCCTGAAAGCCAGGACCCTGGTTTGCACTCCTCTGCGTCCCCTCAGCACTGGCACCTAATAGTCACTCCATGAAGGTCTGGACGGTTGACTGACAGGGGGCCAAGCCCAGACCTTTCCTGTCCCAAGTTGGGACCTATCAGAAAAGAACACTGCGTGGTGTCAGGAGCAGAGGAGAAGGGAAGAACATTAGTGATACCAGGACCAAGGGCTCAGAAGAACAAAATTCTAAGGAAGAACATATTTCTCTCTGTCCTCCCAGATTAAGACAGACCCCCAGCACCTCCATAAGCCTCACGCAGAGGAGAGGTCCAGGGAAAGGAGGCACTGGACCCAGAAAGGGAGAAGCAAAGCCTCAATTTCCTCTGTTAACAGAGAAATGAACTAATCTCCAAGTAAGGTTAAGAGAACAGAGGGCTGCATGGCTAAAAATCAAAGTTTAAAAAAAAAACAGGAAAAAAAAACAGGTCGATGCCTAAGGTCTCTTCCCTACTAGGATTACATCACTGAAGGTGGGGAAGGCCTGAGAGTAGCTGAGCTCAGCCTGCCCCACTACAGCCCATCCCACCGGGCCACCCTGGTTTTGTAAGGATCCTTGGCTCCCAGGCCCCAGACACAAAAGGCATCTGACAGACAGCTGGTCCAGCCAGCAGCACCGGGCTGCCAAACGCCAGTGAGGCATTCCTGGTCTTTTCACTTTTCCCTGGGAAACATACTTGTCAGAAGGGATGTAAGGGGCTGTGCCAGCGACCCACTTCATGTTCAACTCTTGCTCCTAAAAGCTTCAGTTTTTTTTTTTAACATGTTTTTTAAAGATTTTATTTTTTAGTAATCTCTATACCTAACCATGGAGCTTGAACTTACAACCCCAAGATTAAGAGCAGCAGGCTTTCCTGACGGAGCCAGCCAGGCGCCTAGTAAAAGCTTCAGTTTGTTTTTTTTTTAAGATTTTATTTATTTATTTGAGAGAGAGAGAGAGTACACTAGAGGGGGAGGAGCAGAGGGACAGGAACAAGCAGACTCTGTGCTGAGCTCAGAGCCTGAGGTGGGGCTCGATCCCATGACCCTGAGATCATGCCCTGAGCCAAAATCCGGAGTCAGACACCTAGCTGGCTGAGCCACTCAGGTGCCCCAAAGCTTCAGCTTTTGACTCTTCTACTGACCCGGGCTGGAGGTGGGAAGCAGGTGAGTCCCCTGGAGAACCTTCTGTAACCCTCCCATCATGGGTGGACACTGACCAGAGGCAAGCCAGCCAACCCACTCCCCACCCCTTACTGGTTCTGCCTGGTCCCTTCTGAGACTATGTCATGGCCAACTCCTCTGCCTGAGCTCGCTCTCCTCCCACCTCCAAGAAGCATTCCCAGATTCAGGCCTCCAGCAGTCAAGTGGGACTTCAGATTTAGGCACCAAGCTCACTTTTAATAAGAGACTGCCACTAAACTTGCCCACTCTGAACCAATCCCAGTCCAAACTGATCTTAACACAGCCACCATTAATAACCAAACTCAAATATTTAAACCTGAAGCAGGAGACAGAAATACAAATTAAGCACTACAGAAAGTATTATGGCATGGGGCGTCTAGGTGGCTCGGTCATGGTTAAGCGTCTGCCTTCGGCTCAGGTCATGATCCCAGGGTTCTGGGATTGAGCCCCAGTTCAGGCTCCCTGCTCCACAGAAAGTCTGCTTCTCCCTTTCTCTATCAAATAAGTCAATAAAATCTTCAAAAAGAAAAAAGAAAAAGAAAAAGAAAGAAAGTAAGAAAGAAAAACGCAAAGATTAACATCACTGCTTTTGCTTAACAAATTAACTAGTCAAATAAAGATCATTTTCGTGTAAAAGCCCCAAGACCGCAGGGGCATTCTCTCCTCTCCAGAGCTCCATCTAGCTGTGCTTCATTATTTTCTCCCTTCATTTATTGACTAAAGTCATGCTAAGCCTTAGAGATTAAAAGGTGGCCCCTGTCCTCAGAGAGCTCACAGTCCAGTGGGCGAGACCAACACGCCAGCAGCTCTCAGGGGAATGAAAAAGCAGAGAGGGCCACCATGGATCTGGGAACACAGGCTCTGGCTGAACAATTAGCGAAGACACTCCTGCAGGCGTGACTTCTGACCAGGCAAAGAAAAGAGCACAGGAAAATAAAGTCGTCCACGCCAGCGGAATCTCATCAGTAAGGGCCCAGAGTTATAAAAGGGCTTGTATTGGAGGATGGGAAGTCCAGTGGGGCTGAGAAACCAGGAGGGGAGCAGGAAGAATGGGGTGGGACCAGTTCACAGGGGTCCAGAGTGTGAATCTGAACTGTAACCCCTAAGCAGTGAGATACCAAGAGAGCTTTTTTTTTTTTTTTTAAGATTTTATTTATTTATTTGACAGAGAGCACATGCACACAAGCAGGGGGAGCGGCAGCAGAGGGAGAAGGAGAAGCAGGCTCCCCACTGAGCAGGGAGCCTGATTCGGGATTCAACTCCAGGGTCCTGGGACCATGACCTGAGCCTAAGGCACACACTTAACCGATGGAACCATGCAGGCGCCCCAACAGAGCCTTTTAAATTCAGGATTGATAAGATAAAAAAATGTTTTTAGGGTAACAACTCTGGGTACCGGGAGGACAGGCTGAAGTGGGTAAGATTGGGATAGTGTCTTCCTCCCTCTGTCCCCACTCCCAGAACTCAGGATGGAGCACAGGATATAAAAGGGTCCAGGGCAGTGAGCTGTTCTCTCCATAGACCAGGAAGGACTACTGCCTGCAGCAGTGGGTCAAACGGGAGCCTGACCCCATCTCTCAAGCTCCTTTCCACTCTAAGACTCTTCAATAACCTCAGAACCAGCGTATCATGTCAGTAAGAACCTGGGAGAATTGGCTCCTGGGCCACACCACACCAGATTGCATTCTAGCTCAACTGTTTACTGGCTGAGTTAACCTCACTAAGCCTCAGTTCCATCTGTGAAATGGGATGATGATGATAATGGAATGACCTCAGGGGAGTGTTGTCTAGATTAAGTGAGATTAAAAGATTAAATGCCAGGCGCCTGGGTGGCTCAGTGGGTTAGCTGGGGTCATGACCCCGGGGTCCTGGGATCAAGCCCCGAATCGGGCTCTCTGTTCGGCAGGGAGCCTGCTTCCTCCTCTCTCTCTCTTTGCCTGCCTCTCTGCCTGCTTGTGATCTCTGTCTGTCAAATAAATAAAAAAATTAAAAAAAAAATAAATAAAGTAAAAGATTAAATGCAAGCAAAGGTCTGAGGACAGAGCCTGGGAAATTGAACAGTGTGAGTCCTCAAATTCAAGTCAACCCAACACCTGTGACCACGACCTTATTTGGAAACAGGGTCTTCGCAGACATAATCAAGTTGGGGTGGGCCTTAAGTCCCATACAGCTGGTGTCCTCATAAGAAGAGGGCAATGCAGGGGCGCCTGGATGGCTCAATCAGTTGAGCCTCCAACTCTTGATTTCGGCTCAGGTCATGCTCTCAGGGTCCTGGGATCAAGCCTGGTGTTGGACTTGCGGCTCAGAGGCGAGTCTGCTTATCTCCCTTTCCCTCTGCCACTCCCCCTGATTGCATGTTCTCTCCCTCACAAATAAATAAATAAATCTTTAAAAAAAAAAAAAAGAAGAAGAAGAAGGAGGAGGAGGAAAGATGAACAGAGAGACATAGAAAAACAGGGAAGAACCCTATGTGAAGACTGAGGAGGAGATTGGAATGATCTATCCACAAGCCAAGGATTGTTGAAAACCACCACAAGCTAGGGAAAGAGGCATGGGAGAGACTCTTCCCTGGAACCTCAGAAGGACACGGACTGTTGACATGTCAATTTCAGATTTCTGGCCTCCAGAACCATGAGAGGATCAATCTCTGTCATTTTTTTTTTTTTTAAGATTTTGTTTATTTATTTGACAGAGATCACAAGTAGGCAGAGAGGCAGGCAGAGAGAGTTGGGGAAGCACGCTCCCCGCCAAGCAGAGA
Organism: Mustela nivalis; assembly: GCF_964662115.1. Taxonomy (NCBI): domain Eukaryota; kingdom Metazoa; phylum Chordata; class Mammalia; order Carnivora; family Mustelidae; genus Mustela; species Mustela nivalis. Next base: position 88,654,724 of record NC_139024.1, on the reverse strand, counting down.
GCCTGATGTGGGATCGTAACCTGAGCCAAAGGTAGAGGCTTAACCCACTGAGCCACCTAGGCGCCCCAATCTCTGTTATTTTAAGCCATCTCATCTATAGGCATGTGTAATGGCTGCCCTGGGACCCTGACACACAAGTAACTACTCAATAAAATAAATGGTGGCTGCTATCATTATTAGGATCAGTTGAAAGGCTCTGGCAAATGCATGACCCAGGGTAAAAGCGCCCCAAACTCTGCACTAGAAAAAGCAAGGGAAGGACTGTGCCAAACGGCTTTGGAGGACCTGCCTGGCAGCCCAGCCCCCAACCCTTCCACCATCCCTCTGCCCAGGGCCCCATGGGGACAAGCCTGGAAAATCATGCACAGTTCCCGCCGCTGTCTCCTACAGGGGAGCCCTAGGCAACGTTTCACAGAACAGAGCCCAAGGTGAACTCAGCACTCTCCTCTTTCAGAAAGGCCTCGCTCATATCGACCCCACTGCCTTTAACCCATGTTTCCAGAAAGGCAGTGGAGAGAAATCCCCACAGTTGGTCTCAGCATCTTTCTTAGCCTATTTGAGCTTTCATTTTCCTACCTATGAAAGGAGACGGTTAGACTCTAAGGTCGCCTCCAGCACATTTCTGAAGTTGACTGGTTTGCTTATTGGTCACTAATGCATTCAAATACAGGTACTTCTGGTGTGCCAGGCCCTTCAGCATGGGAGGGGAACCTCACAGAGCTCAAGCTGACACAAGGGTTCAAACTGAAGAATAACGAATTTACATCAAATTGTTTAACTACAGCTGTGGTTCAGTTGCTGCCCTGACCACGTCCTGTCGGGGAGGGATAGGGAGGTGGTCAAGGAAGGCGGCTTTTAGGACAAGACATCCAGTCTACCTAGTAACCAAACAAGTGGGAGTTAGTTAGGCAAGAGATGAGAACTGCCCTCTAACTATTCCTTTCTGTCCCTTTAAATCCTGTCTCTAAGTCCCTCTTGCTGCTTTGAATGTCGGTTGCCAGCTCCCAGCCACCTTCCCTGTGGGTCCCACAGATGTCACCATTCCTAAAGGGGAGACTGAGCCCAGAGGAGTGTTGCCCAGGAGCGCGGACTGATTATTTATTAAGAACCAAGTGCATGAGGACACCTGGCTGGGTCAGTCAGTAGAAGCATGTGATGCCTGATCTTGAGGTCATGAGTTCAAGCCCCACATTAGGTGTAGAGATTACTTCTTTTTCTTTCTTTCTTTTTTTTTTTTTTAAGATTTTATTTATGTATCTGACAGAGAGAGAGCAACGTGCGTGCACAAGCAGAGGGAGTGGCAGGCAGAGGGAGGAGCAGGCACCCTGCTGAGCAAGGAGCCCAATGTGGGACTCAATCCCAGGACCCTGAGATCATGAGCTGAGCCGAAGGCAGATGCTTTACTGACTGAGCCACCCAGGCATCTCTAGAGGTTACTTTAAAAAAAAGTTAATAGGGGCACCTGGGTGGCTCAGTGGGTTAAAGCCTCTGCCTTCTGCTCAGGTCATGATCTCAGAATCCTGGGATCGAGCCCCGCATCAGGCTCTCTGCTCAGCGGGGAGCCTGCTTCCATCTCTCTCTCTCTCTACCTGCTTCTCTGCCTGCTTGTGATCTCTGTCAAATAAATAAAATCTTTTAATTAAAAAAAAAAAAGTTAATAAATATAAATAAAAACACCCCCGACCTCCAAAAAAAGAACCAATGCATGAGCATAGAGGTACGTGGAAAAAGCAATGCACCAGCTCCAGCACACCCAGCTCCTCCCCTCAGAGTCCACAGTCTCGTGGAGAGAAACACATGTTGGACAAATAGTTACAACATCAAGTGATAAGGCCTATCCTAGAGACACGCTCAGATTACTGCATAAGTGCAGAGGAAGGAGGAATTCATATTTTGTGGTCCCCACCTCCCTTGTTTGTAAAATGGGAAAAACCTACCCTGCTTCTTCTGATGACTTGAGACCTAAAATGACGGTCAGCAGTGTGAAAAGTGCTTGGATCTCTTTAGAGGTGATAGGGACCAGAAGTACCCAGAAAAAGCCAAAACCAGGGTTAACCCCAAACACTTGTTAATCGATGTATTCTTCCCAAAAAACTCACAAGCTGTGCCCATAACTGGTGAGCTATTTCCTGTTGTCCTCCAACCCTCTGAACAGTTCAGAACAGGACAGAAGAAGCAGAGAAAGCAAGGATCACCAATTTCTGAGTAACACAGGTACTTGCTCAACGTGTCCCTGGGCCTGGCCACCATCTTGAGCATCTCACTTTGCACACTCCTGAACTTTCCTGGACATACTCTGGACTTAAGTCTCTCCACCCTCCAGTGCTCTTTCGGCTTGCCATTTATGGCTTTACAGCCCTAGATTGCCAAGCTGTGCTGACCTCTGCTCATGTCCATCCTTTAGCAGCTCCTCTACAATCAGAACCAAGGGCAGTGGGCCCAGCCCTGTCTGCAGTGTGGGGACACCAGCCTTTCCCCACCCCCTTGCCCTACCCTGAGCCTTGCTGAAGCCACTCGTCCCCCACTGAGCACCCGCATACTTTTTCCCCTTCTCCCCAGCCCCTGATACCCTTAGCTTGCTGCCTAAGGAGAAGGGAATTCTCATCACTCACAGTTGGTAGACAGAGAAACGACCTGCATGGGAGCTGATGGGGAGTCTGAAGTCCCGCAGACTCTCTCTGCTCTACACCAGCCACAGGGGAAGGCTTCCCAAGGGCAGCTACCTGGCTGGGCTGTCCAAGTCCCTCCCAGGCTGCGGAAATCCTGTCCCTTCTGCTGGGATAACTCCCAGCCCCCTGGGATCCCTCACCCACTGGGCATCAAGCACATGGAGCTGGTGCCTGCCCCGTAACTAGGGCCCTATCCGTGATCATTACCTCGTCGGTGCTCTCGCCTCCACCATCCTTGCTTGAGCTGCTGGGCTTGGCCGTGCCTTTGGCAAGCTTGGGGGGCTCCTGAAGGGGGAAGATGGAGGTAGTCAGCAGGTGCAAGGGGGAGAGAGTGGCCTCATCTGGACCCCTTAAGTCTGTGCTGTAATTATCTTCTGTCCAACTGAACCAATCAATCAATTGGAATCACGGAGCATGTACCCTGTACCCAGGCCAGGGGAGGAGGGCTGGGGATACACAGAGCGAGAGTCAGTCCCTCCACACAGTCTGGAATCTGATCAGGAAGACATTGTTAAGACAGGATAATTAAGCAAGATAGTGTTCTGTCACCTCGCATGGCTGGTGTAGGAGTTGGGGTCTGGGAGGGCCTCTGTCTAGGAAGAACCAGGGTGAGGGGCTTGAAGGAGAAGCACCATAGAACAAGATACTCAGCCTAGCTTCTGGCTATATTGGGAAGGAGGAGCCAAGGCTCTCTTGCTGGAGGGGAGGGAAACACCACTCCCCCCCCCCCCACCCAAGGCCATCTGCAAAGACCTGGAAGCCTTTTTTGGGGAAATTACAAATCACACCCAGACTAGAGGGTGCTACTGGCCCAATCAGGTATAGGAACTATCCCAAGAACTCCCCGGTAGACAAGCACAGAGACAGGGACGGGGGTAAAACCCTGACCTGCCACAAAGACGAGCGCTAGTCTGAAGTCTCCCTCGGGAACTGGGCCGCTGGCTCAGAGCTCTGGCCTGCCCAGCCTCTCTTCCTATGCTTCAGGCCAAAAAAAGCAACTGCACAGGGACAGGATGGGGAAAATGTGAAAAAGACTTGGGGATTTAGGTCTGATTGCAAGCTCAACACAAATCATCCAAGTGCCAGGGCTGTACCCCCTGACCTTCCATCCAATTAACAGACAGAGTGTGGAGTGCTTGGCATGGGGGAGGAGGGAGAGCAGGAAAGGGCCCCTGTCCTTGGCACTTCATGGGACTGTTTGGCCAGATCTGGTTCACTCGTGAGCATCAGACTGAGAGGGACAACGACAAATCCTAGGTTTTCTTCTGGCGAAATACAACCCATACTGGGAGTGGGTTCAAAAGCCTATCCTGAGAGCAACAGCTGCAAGGCTGGGATGGCTCAAAATGGGAGGAGTCCCTGGCAGTGGGTAAGCAAAGAAGGGGTTTTATGAATAAATGAAGAGCTGCATGCGAACTAAAGCAGCGATTTGTTCTATGTGGGTCCGGGAGCCCAAGAGCCATGGGATGAAGTGGCAGCAAGACAGGCTAAGGTTCTGAACGAGAAAGAATTTTCTCCTAGAGCAGCAGCACAGAAACTGGCTGCCTCATGGGGCTGCAAGCTCCCGGGTCCCGAGAGCCTTCCAGCAAAGAAGCATTCCTGACTCCTCTAAACCATGGGCAGAAGAGATGGGAGCCCTAAATGCAGACTCGGTCAGAGGAAGTCACTTCCAGCTCCGAGATTCTGCCGCTCGAAGGCACCTGAGCCCCTTCAGTGACAAATGTTAAGTCATAGGGACTATGGGGGCACAGGGATTTCTGCGAGAACAGAGCTCTGTGTGGGCTGGAGGAGGGGGCAGGGAGGAAGAGAGCCCTTCCCAGGTGTGGAGCAGCTCTACATGTCACAGGGCGCTCCTCCTTGGGGCTAAGCACCCTCTCCCCTGCCCACCGACCAGGCTGGGCACACTGACTCCTCGCCAAGGGGCCAGGGAGTATGGCTCAGAGCATGGGGTGTGGTGTAACAGGACGAGGGGGTGCAGGCACAAGTCACTGAGGTGCCCGCACGTTCCCCAGACATGGGCCACGTGGACAAAGCTGACCCATCTTTGCATGGGTTTCATCTCTCTGCTCCATCGCAAGCTCCTTCTCCTTTTAGCACCCCTCCACCAGCCTGACTGCTCAAACCTATCAGGGAGTGCTCCTAAGAGAGATCCCAGCTGCCTGCCTGCGTGGGTGAGTGTGGGGGCATGGGGAAGCCACGCCCACCACCCGTGCTCCCTGGCTCCTGCAGAACAGGGAGAGTGTGCACACGGCGGAGCACCCCAGTGCACCCCAGAGCACCCTACAACAGTCCAGTGTCAAATGCCACCTGCATGGTGGTTCGGACCCCACACTCTGTTTCGGGCCCAAATCTTACTAGCTCTATAATCGTAAGCAGGTGATCCAGGGTCTCTGAGCCTCAGTCCTCAGCTTTTAGTGACAGCAATCAAATGATCTAATCCCCTGTAGCAGTGTCCATGAGGCATGTGAATATCCCAATGTTAACCAATGGTATGACTATTATCAAAAGCCAGAAGGTAGAAAGGAGCAGGGGCACACGGCCTAGGAACCTAAGAGGTACGTTCCCAGATCAGAACCTGAGGGAAGAGAAGGGAAGCAAATCACCTCGAGGGATTGACTCGGTACCCATCTACTGAGTGCCTACTGTGTGCAAGGAAGCTGGCCAGCCAAAATGGAGCTTAGTTATTTTATCTCAAGGGGGAAGAAAAGATTTCTTCACAATTAATTCTAGTCCACAGGAACACAGAAAGACCACAAGGGACCTATCAAGTGTTCTGCAAACCCAGGGGAGGAGGGAGAGCTCCCTCCTAACTGAGGGCTCAGTTAGGGCTCAGTCAGGAAAGGCTTCAGGGAGGAGGCCGTGAAGGATGACCAAGACTGGGCCCAGCAGAGATGAAGAACGAGGAAAGGGGATGGACCCAAACTATAGATCCCCACCCACCCCTCCTCTCTGTTCCCACCCCATCTAGGCAAACCTCAGTCACACTGTCCCTCCACCCCCTCCGGACTTGTTAACACTGAAGGAGGCCAAATGCAATGGGAAATCAAGAACAGAAAGTTAAACCTTAAAGGGAATCAAAGATGCCTGGCTTTGTGCACCCCAATTCCGCCAATACTCTTTCCCAGCCAAGTACTATGGTCAAATATCTATGGTCCTAGCAAGTCTAAGAATCTTCTCAATCGTCTAGTAGAAGGCTTTTTGTAGATGGGACAGTATCTGTTCCAACAAGACTAAAAATTAAAGATGGGTGGGGACCTCACCAGCATCCTCTGAATTCCACACCCCTCCACACTCCTTGTCCGAGCCCCTTAGCCTCAGGTGCGGCTGTGTGTCATTCACAGCTCCACTGCCCAAACCACCTCAGCAGGCCCACTCCCCAAGGACACAGGGCCTAAGTGCAGCACACCAACCTGCCAAGCTCAGGACCCCAGAAGCTTCAGTGCCTAGTACACCATCACCAGCCCTCCATTCAGAACCTCTGTCCCTTGAGGTTATGGGGACAACCCAGAATCACACTTGCCTGCCAAATCTCTGAAAGCCCTAAGATAAAGAGTTGAACTGATAAGGTCAGGGACGGCAACCCAGCAACCCAGCCCACTGGCGGGCAAATGAAAGCAAGACACCTCTGGGGTCATAAAGTGGCTGAGCAGAGCACCAGACCAGAGCCAGCCCCCACCACGAGGGGCCAACCCCAGGAGAGGAGAAGCTGGGGGAGGCTGGAACTGGTATCCTAGCATCCTCTGTGTGAGTCTGTACCTCAAAGGAACCACACCTCTGAGTCAGACCTCAGCAACAGCAGGAAATAGAAGGTAGAGAAAGGCAGGGATGAAGAACAGGCGAAGGCAGTATGGAGGTAGAAGAGGAAGCTAAAGAAGGCAACATCAAGAAACAGTCTGTATCAGGACACCATGAGGAAGTCAAGGGTGTCCAGGGGCGGCTATCTGGCCTTTGGGGTAAGAAGGAAAACTAATCCAATAGTAAGGGCAGATTCCCGATTTGAGGGTACTGTAGCCCAGGAAGGCAGGAATCCACCACTGGTGCAAAATTGGAAAAATGCAAAGGTTATCCTAAGATCAGGAATAAAAGGAGGAGCTTGCTCAGAGTAGGAAGGGTAACTGACTTAGGATGAACCTGCAAGTCGGTTGATGCCTGATAGGGAGGCTTTGGTACAAAGGAGGCCTTTAAATCAAGAGACCTCCTATTGCAGCTGGGCCTCCAAGCAGTCTGTGTGACCTTGGCCAAGTCCCTTCCCTTATCGGGACCTCAGTCTCCTCATCTGTATCACTAAGGATTGCACTGAATGCACTCAGAGGTCCCTTCCAGCATTGACGTTCTGAGGTTCCATCAACAGAAGGAAGGGCTCAGTCTGGCTTACAAGTTTGTGTGTGAAGGAAGAACTAGAGGGAGGGGCCTAGGCCAGATTTGGTGGAGGAGAGAGAAAGCAGAGCGGTTCTAGGTCAAGGAGCTTCGCGGGGAGGGAGAAGGGGCTGTAGGGGACGGTGGAGAAGGCCGGCCCAGGCCCAGGCCCAGGCATGTAAGAAGAGAAGGGGCTGCGCGCAATGGGGGGCGGGGGGGAGGGAGGTGGGCTGGAGGGAGGTGCAGTCTCAGATGAGGGGCTGTCCCAAACGGGTAAACGGGTGGGGAGTGGGGGGGAGAGGGGCGCTGGTGGAGAAAAAGCAGGGGAGTGACCTGGGAGTGGGGCAGATCTGGAGGGAGGTGGTTACCCAGGGCCGGGGGTAGGGGAAGGGAGGAATGGATGGAGGTGTACGCGGGGGACTCCATCCCAGGCAAGGTGAGGAAGGCTTCCCAGCTGCGGCACAGGCTGGGGGTGCGGCCAGCAGCGGGGGTGGAGAGCTAGCCCCGGGAGTCCTGCGGGGGCCGGACGGGAGGGTCAGTCTGGGGCTGTCCCGGGCCTGGCTCGGCCTCTCCCAGAGCTCCGCGCAGGCCCCGAGGCGGAGGCGCGAGGAAAAGGGCCACACTCACCTTCTCCTTCTTCAGTTTATAGGGCATCTCGGCCCGTCCGGACCCAGCCCGGCTCCTGCGGCCCCGCTCCGGCTCCGGCTTTGCTCGGCCGCACTCGGCCCGCTCGGCGTCTCTTCGCCACCGCCTGCGCGCTGCGCCCGGGTCGAGCGGTGATTGCGCCTCCAATTGGCCCGAACTCTTACAAACCTGCCTGACAACCAGGCGCCGCCTCCTCGGATTGGTTACTGGGGCCAAGCAGCTTCCTTTTTTTCTCATTGGAAAGGAAGAGTACAAACCGCCAGGGTTCGTCTCCCAGAATTGGTTGAAGCGGGAGGTCCCGCCCTAAAGTGGGTCGAGCTTAACAAAGGAGGCGGGGATAAGGGGAAGCCCTAGCATAGCACCCAGTGCCGCACTCCCGCGTCTGGTGTGTGTCGGCCTCGGCCATTCTTCGCAGCCCGGTCCCTTCCAAAGTGGCTTTTACTCTTTCCCTGCTCTGCTCCTTCGCTCAGTCCGAATGGAAGGAAAGAAGCCGTAAAATGAAGGGTACCTTTCTTCATCAGGATTACTTAGCACTAATTGCATATGCAAAATTGGTGGAGAGAGCTTCCGATTGTCCTCCAGGGAATCCGTTTCCTAGACGGGACTTGCAGAGAATGAAAGGAGAAGGCTGGCTCGCGGCGACCTTGGTGAAATTAAATGAAAATTCTGGGTTTGTTACAATTTTGGAAAGCGGGTCCCCGTTCCTATTGTCAAGTGTCCTGTGATTGGGGAATCAACTAGACTGGAATACTTGGGAATACAGTGGAAAAGCTATCACGGTGTTGAGTGTCTTAGGATAGACATCCCTTACTTCCACCTTGCCCAAGCCAATGTCCTAATGAATGAGTATTTCCTGCCTTTAGGGGGTTTACTGACTGAAGTTCACAGACTTGTATGAACAGATGCTTAAGATACAATGTAATAATTACACAAATCTAGAAGTGGCTGGAGGAATATATTTCAGAAAGTCAACTCCAGGGGCACCTGGTAGTTCAGTCAATTAAGCTTCTGCCTTTGGTTCAGGTCAAGATCCCAGTGTCCTAAAAAAAAAAAAAAAAAAAAAAAAAAAGATCCCAGTGTCCTGGGATGGAGCCCAGCCTCTGGCTGGCTCCCTGCTCAGCCGGGAGCCTGCTTCTCCCTCTGCCTCTGCCCTTCCCCTAACTGGTTCTCAAGGGCAACACATGCTCTCAAATAAATAATTAAAATTAAAAAAAAAAAAAAAAGTCAAGGGGTGCCTCGGTGGCTCAGTCTGCCTTTGGTTCAGGTCATGATCCCAGGATCCTAGCTGGGCCCCGTGCTCAGTGGAGAGCCTGCCTCTCCCTCTGCCTGCTGTTCCCCCTGCTTGTGTTCTCTCTTTGACAAATAAATTAAATCTTAAAAAAAAAAAAAAAAATCTAAGCCTGGGGCGGGGGTGTGGCATTTGGGTGGCTCAGTTGAGCGTCTGACACTTGGTTTCAACTCAGGTCATGATCTCAGGGATGGGAGCCCCGGGCCGGGGTCCATAATCAGCATGGCCTCTGCTTAAGACTCTCTCCCTCTTCCCCTGTTCTTTCTTTCTCTCTCTTTCTCTCTCACTCTTATTTTGCTCTCTCATTCTGTCTCTCTACAATAAATAAATCAGGGGCACCTGGGTAGCTTGGTCATTGAGCATCTGACTTCTGCTCAGGTCACGATCCTAGGGTCTTGGGATTGAGCCTGCATCCGGCTCCCTGCTGGGCGGGAAGCCCGATTCTCCCTGTCCCACTCCCCCTGCTCATGTCCCCTCTCTCGCTGTGTCTCTCTGTGTCAAATAAATAAATAAAATCCTTTAGAAAATAAAATAAAATAAATTAAATTAAATAAAGGATAAAGGGGCACTTTGGTGGCTCAGATGGTTAAGCATCTGCCTTCAGCTCTCCAGGCCATGCTGTCCAGGTCCTGGGATCAAGTCCCACATCAGGCTCCCAGCTCAGCAGGGAGTCTGCTTCTCCCTCTCCCTTTGCCTCTCCCCCTGCTCATGCAAAAAGTCGACTCCATTAGACTATTGACTATATGAAGAAACTGGAGAAGGCTCAAGAAAAAGCCTGTGACCCCTGTACAGCAGTGTTATAAGACAAAGGCCATGGCAGGGAGAAGACAAGACAGAATTGGGAAATATGTAGAATCAACAGGATCTGGTGATTCACTGGACTGTGCAGAAGATGGTAAGGGAAAGGGAGGAGTTGAAGATGACTTCTGGAGCCATCAGAGGTGTAGGTGGAAAACCGGTGTTGCAATGGCAAAGGAAGTAAAAGAGGATTGGTCAATAGTGACACATTCCAAGGAATGACTGAGTAAGATAATGATCAAACAACACTACCTTGATTCTGTAGTTGTAGATGATCTTTGAGGGAAAGTGTTTTTTTTTTTTTTTTTTTTAAGACTTTATTTGACAGACAGAGATCACAAGTAGGTAGAGCAGGGCACCTGGGTGGCTCAGTCGTTAAGTGTCTGCCTTCGGTTCAGGTCAAGATCCTGGGGTTCTGGGATCGAGTCCCATGTCAGGCTCCTTGCTCAGTGGGGAGCCTGCTTCTCCCTCTCCAGCTCCTTCTGCTTGTGTTCCCTCTTTCCCTATCTCTTTCTGTCAAATAAATAAATAAAAATCTTTAAAAAAAACAACAACAACAAACAAGTAGGCAGAGCAGCAGGCAGAGGGAGAGGGGGAAGCAGGCTCCCCGCTGAGCAGAGAGCCCGATGCGGGGGCCCAATCCTAGGACCCTGGGATCATGACCTGAGCCGAAGGCAGAGGCTTTAACCCACTGAGCCACCCAGGAGCCCCGAGGGAAAGTTTTATAGAAATGGAAGGAAGGTTATAATGAGTTGATGAGTGAGTGAGAGGTAAGGAAGTAAAGGCAACAAACGTAGGTTCCTATCTTATGGAAATATTTTGGCCCCACTGATTAATGAGAATTTCAAAGTAACAAAGCAGACTGCATGCCAACCATTATTTGCTGGGGGAAAAGCCTGGGAAGAAAGGATATTTGGGGCACCTGGGTGGCTCAGTGGGTTAAAGCCTCCACCTTCGGCTCAGGTCATGATCCCAGGGTCCTGGGATCGAGGCCCACATTGGGCTCTCTGCTCAGCTGGGAGCCTGCTTCCTCCTCTCTCTCTGCCTGTTTCTCTGCCTACTTGTGATCTCCGTCTGTCAAATAAATAAATAAAATCTTAAAAAAAAAAAAAAAGAAAGGATATTTGTAGGGGTGCCTGGGTGGCTCAGTTGGTTAAGCCAGTGCCTTTGCTCAGGTCATGATCCCAGAGTCCTGGAGTCAGGTCCTGCCTTGGGGCAGCTCTGCAGGGAGTCTGCTTCTCCCTCTGACCTTCTCCTCTCTCATTCTCTCTCTCAAATAAATAAAATCTTAAAAAAAAAAAAAAAAGAAGAAGAAGAAGAAGAAGAAAGAAAGGATATTTGTGGATGGGTATTTGTGTCTATATGGCTGCTGAACCAGACAGGAGACCAGATTTATTTACCCATTCCTAAGCTCTCAAGGAGCACTGTAGTCCTGAGGCCCAGAACTTGCCTATGTAAAGCAGGCATATCCTTTTTGGACTCACCCCACCATCCTCCCAGTCCTTGGTCCCTGTGGGAAGCAAGGGACAGAGCCACATTATACAGTTCAGAGCTACCAAATGGGAACTTTCACCCATATGAATTCAGGTCTCTAGTACATTCTTACATGCTCTTTTAAAGATGTAGAACTAGAGGAGGAGCATGGCTGACTCAGTCAGTGGAACATGTGACTCTTGATCTCGGGTTGTGAGTTCCAGGCCCATGTTGAGCACAGAGATTACTTAAAAAAAAAGAAAAATGAAAAAAAGTGGAGGGCTTCCTGGGTTGCTCAGTTGGTTAAATGTCCAGCTCTTGATTTTGGCTCAGTTCAGGTAATAATCTGAGGGTTATAAGATGGAGCCACACACTGGGATCCAAGCTCAGTATGGAGTCTGCTTAATAGATTGTCTCTCTCTGCTTCTGTCCCCACCTCAAGCATGCCTGCTCTCTCTCCCTCTCTCTCAAACAAAACAAAACAAGACAAAATAAAACAAAAGTGGAATTAGGCAATTTGAAATTTAAGACTAGAATCACCTCCAGGAACTATAATCAGACTTTTAAAAAAATATTTTCTTGGAGGGCTGGGTCGGCATCCGAATCTTGATTTCAACTCAGGTCTTGATCTCTGGGTCATGAGTTCAAGCCCTAGTGTGAAGCCCACTTAACAAATAAAAAATAGGGGCACCTGGGTGGCTCAGTGGGTTAAAGCCTCTGCCTTCAGCTCAGGTCATGATCCCAGGGTCCTGGAATGGAGTCCTGCATTGGGCTCTCTGCTCAGCGGGGAGCCTGCTTCCTCTTCTCTCTCTGCCTGCCTCTCTGCCTACTTGTGATCTCTGTCAAATAAATAAATAAAATCTTTTTTTAAAAAAATAATAAATAAAAAATAGGGATCCCTGGGTGGCTCAGCCAGTTAAAGATCTGCCTTAGGCTCAGCTCATGATCCCAGGGTCCTGGGATTGAGCCTCATATTATGCTCCCTGCTCAGCCGAAAGCCTGCTTCTCCCTCTACCTCTGCCACACCCCTGCTTGTACTCACTTGCTCACTCCCTCCGTCAAATAAACACAACCTTAAAAAAAAAAAAAAAAAAAAAAACATAAAAATACCTTCTTGTCTCACTAGGAATAGAAATACCTTCTAACATGTAAATCTAATATTCAACTCTCAGATTTTCAGGAAATGTTCAGGAATTCATGATGTACAAAGTAGAAGACTGCCTCAAGTTGTTCAGCTGTGAAGGAAGGGAGAAAGTTAGGCAGTGGTTGAAGAATGCAAGGTCCAGGAAGAATAGATTACCATAAAAAAATTGACTAACTCCAAGAGAAAAAACAATTTTTTTGTTAATTACTGGAGGTGTGGCCTGTCGGTGTCCAAGTGCCTTGTCCAGAGCCGTGGAATTGGAGACAAGGATGGAATCTAAGTAACAGCAAAGCTGGGAAGCAAGCTGTTGATTCCCTCTCATGACTGAAGCCTTGGACCCCTTTCTTCTGCCTGCTCTACTGCCCCCACCACCACATCGCCCCTCACCCCGCAGGATAGAAACAGGACGTGGGTCTCCAGTCTGCAAGGATTGGTGGGGCGGGGAGAGCAACTGGTTTTGGATGAAAAAGCGAAGCTGCTTTGTCTTCACTTCAAGCTTGGTGGGAGTAGAACGAATAGGACAAGAAACAGGACAAGAAACACTAGGACGTGGGTTTTGTGTAGCATGTGCTGGAACAGGTGAGGCAGTACCAAATACTCCAGGGCTCCATGAATCACAGGTAGTAAGTAATCCAGCCTTCAGCCACTACCTAGCCATAAGCACGGCTGAGGCAATTTTATCCTACCACTCCCTCCTGCAACCTTCCCCACAACCACCAAGCCTCAGTGCCTACAGTTCCACCGTGGAAACTATCGGAGTTCCACGGAGGACTGGACTCCTTCCTAAACACTCCACCCGTAGCTCCCAGCCCTGGGCCAAGCTGGTCCTGGGCACGCCGACGGTTCGTTTATCATTCAATTAACTGTTAAGTGCAAGGCAGGGCAGTGGGGAGGACGTTACTCCCTTAGCAGGCGCGGAAGGCAAATTCCTGAAAACACCGTCTCAAAATGTTGACTACTCCGCGGCAGTGAACGCGTTACCGCCACGGAGAAAGCCACCCCTCAATCCCAGCGGCGGCTCACCCTCCAGGAGTAAGCCGGCCAGGAAACCCCCCCCGCCCCGCCCACTGTCCTAGCACCGCCCTCGACGGAAGCGGAAACGGCGGGCGGCGGTCTGGCTCCGGAAGCCGCTCTCCTTCCCCTTCCTCGTTGGTCTCCTGTCACCATGGCGCTGGCAGTCTTGCGGGTCTTGGAGCCCTTCCCGACCGAGGCACCCCCGTTGGCGGTGCTGCTGCCCCCCGGGGGCCCGTGGCCTGAGGCGGGGTTGGGCCTGGTGCTAGCCCTGCGGCCCGCAGAGGAGAGCCCCGCAGGGCCGGCGCTGTTAGTGACGGCCCTGGAGGGGCCGGGCGCGGAGACCGAGGAGCAGGGTCCAGGGCCCCCGCAGCTACTGGTTAGCCGCGCGCTGCTGCGGCTCCTGGCTCTGGGCTCCGGGGCGTGGGTGCGGGCGCGGCCTGTGCGGCGGCCTCCGGCGCTAGGCTGGGCGCTGCTTGGCACCTCGCCGGGGCCCGGACTGGGACCGCGAGTCGGGCCGCTGCTGGTGCGGCGCGGAGAGGCCCTGCCAGTGCCCGGACCGCGGGTGCTGGAGACACGGCCGGCGTTGCAAGGGCTGCTGGGCCCAGGGACGCGACTAGCTGTGACTGAGCTCCGTGGGCGAGCCAAACTGGGTCAGGAGGCTAGGGACAGCAGCCGGCCCCCACCCCCACCCGTGGTGTCCTCCTTCGCGGTTAACCGCACAGTCCGGAGACTGCGGGGAGTTCTGGGAGGGATTGGAGATTCGCTCGGAGTAAGCCGGAGCTGTCTCCGTAGCCTGGGCCTCTTCCAGGGCGAATGGGTATGGGTGACCCGGGCGGGAGAATCTTCTAACACTTCCCAGCCACATTTGGCCAGGGTTCAGGTCCTAGAGCCTCGCTGGGACCTCTCTGAAAGGCTGGGACCCGGCTCTGGACAGCCGGGAGAGCCCCTCGCAGACGGACTGGCCCTCGTGCCTGCCACTCTGGCTTTTAATCTCGGCTGTGATCTCCTGGAAGTGGGAGAGCTCAGAATTCAGGTAGGATACAGGACTGAGGTTAGGAATGCTTCCACTCCTTATTCCCTCTTCCTTATCTAAACTAAATTGGAAGAAGAGAGCTGTAGAGTTTAGATCACTTACTTCTTAGACCTTAATGTCTCTTAGTCTTATTTATCTCTGTAATCAAAATATAATCCTCCATGGTGTAGTGGCACATGGGAAGGGCTTTCATCTATTCAGATGAAAGGAAAGAGTCATCCTCAAGTTACCAGGTGTATACAGTATATTAATCTGCTTAATCAGTTGTCTGTTGAATTGGTTACAGTGTATCCAGGATTGTACTGAGTAATATAGAGGATGATACCTCATTTCTTTTGCTCATGCTTATTCTTGTCTTCAAATTCCTTCCTTTTCTGCTAGCCTCATCTGTTAAAGTCCTACCATCCTTTCCTTCAAAGCCCATCGAAAGACACCACCTTCTTCTCAAAGCCTTACGTGATCTTACCGTATATTTAACATGACTTCTTTCTCCTATAGCGTTTTGTACCTTTCTTAGGGCATTTATTTTCTGTCCCTTTATGATTGATTATGTACTCTGTCTAATACTCAGTTATATATTGTAAATTCCTCGGAGGGGAGTGCTCGATATTCTCTTTAGTGCCTGGTATTTGGTTTTAATATTTTAGTATACCCAAGAGAAATTTTCTTTCTGCCTTTAAGGAGATTACTTCAAGAAGATCATTGTATTTGGGGGGACAAATAGTTTACTGCTTAATTAGGCACCTAGATGTATGGTTTAAACCTATACTGTCCAATATGGAAGCTGCTAGCCACAGTGTGGCTTTTTAAATTAATTAAAACTAAATAAAATGTAAAACTCGGTTCTTCGGTTGCTTCAGTTACGTGTCAAATACTCAATAGCACATGTAGGTAACATTTCTATCACTGTAGAAACTTCTGTTAGATAATGCTGGCATAGCCAATTAGTGCTCTAAGATGTCAAGAAGGATATATGATATGCATGAATGGGAGTCAGGTGTGGGTTTCCCTTTGAATGGTGGAGAAACTGGAGTCCTCAGACTGAGGACAGCTCACTGAGGTTCATCTCATTCAGCTGAACCAATCCCTTCAGCTTCAGTGAGACCATATCCTTTTTCCACAGCCTGAATTCAGTGACCCCACTAATGTCCAATTAATATCAATTCCAGTTGCTCCCTGGTGTCACTCAAAAGGACTTGTGGAAATTAAATGTCTATCATTTTCCTGGCTCAGGGTCAACTTAAAGGTATTGCAGAAAGGTTATTCGTACTGGGGAGCTTTATGGAACTAGAGTCAGAAATCTCTTCCTGGTGGTGCCCATGAGAAGGACAGGTTTCTGTTTCTAGGGAAGATACAGGAATTCAGTTTGGCTACCTTAGGCCTCCCGTCCCACAGGCCCTGTGGCTGGAGGATGCAAAGAGAAATGTTGGCTGCTACAGTTAAGGTGGGGCAGAGCCTGACTCCTTGGAAGAAGGTTGTAAGGTGGTGGTTATTTCTCTGATAGAGGTACTTGGAAGGCTCCAGAACCCCTGAAGACAATGGAAGCTGTTCACTGCTGTCTGGGCCTCTGTTTGCCAAAGAGTTACACATCGAAATTGTGTCCTCTCCACATTACAGCACCAACGGAAATTATGACCGTGTTCTTTACCGGCACTTTCAGACACCCAGGTTAGCTGCTTACCCCCTGTCAGGAGGATAGCATCTCACCCTTGCTCTTCTTTTTTTTTTTTTAAGATTTTATTTATTTATTTGACAGAGAGAAATCACAAGTAGGCAGAGAGGCAGGCAGAGAGAGAGAGAGGAGGAAGCAGGCTCCCTGCTGAACAGAGAGCCCGATGCGGGACTCGATCCCAGGACCCTGAGATCATGACCTGAGCCGAAGGCAGCGGCTTAACCACTGAGCCACCCAGGCGCCCCCACCCTTGCTCTTCTATCCCATGCCTTAGAATCCGGTCCCACAGAGCCTCTGACTTTATAAAGCCACATTTTTTGGCAATACTGTGGCTAGATGCCTCTTTGTGTGGCAGGTGGTCAGTAGAAGAGAAATTGGTACCAGAAGGTGAATCTGGACATTTTAAACTGAGAAACCTCTTTGATTTGAGAGGGCCTGCAAAGAGCCAGGATCCTGCTCTGCCCTCACTGCTGAGTCCCCCTTTCTAGCCTCTCTGCCATTCCCCCCAGCTCATTCTACGTCAGACCTGGTGTCCGGACAACTGCTTGGGATCTCTGAGTGGGCGGTAGGCCCCTATGGTCTGCGGGTTGGGAGTAGACATGTGCGGATGCGTCGGCCCATGTTCTTGACCCTCATTGTGAGCTGACCAGGGCCACTGCTGTGTTGCAGGGCAGTCCAGGAAGGGGATGTTCTGTGTGTGCCAACAGTTGGGCAAGTAGAGATCCTGGAAGGAAGCCCAGAGAAACTGCCCAGGTACGCACCTGCCTCTTATCCTACAGCTGGGATTCCTAACCTGGGTGCAAGAGTTCTATGATCACCTCCCCACATGTGAAATAATTTTGTATATAAGAAACCTTTGTTGTCATGTACATTTTAAAAAAGATTGTATTCATTTACTTGGGAGAGAGAACACGAGCACTGGGGGGAGGGGGGAGAGGGAGAAGCAGACTTCCCCACTGAGCAAGGAGCCTGATTTGGGGCTCTACCCCAGGACCCTGGGATCATAAGCTGAACTGAAGGCAGGCACTTAACTCACTGAGCTCCCCCAAGTACCCCTGTCATGTACATTTTTCTAGAGAAAAGGTACATGCTTTCTTCAGGTTCTTAAATAGACACAGGACTGAAAAAAGATTAAGAACCACTGCTACCTTCGGGAGGTATTTATCCTCAAATAATTGGGTGGTCATAGGTAAAGGAAAGCATTAAGAAGTTTAAGGACCTAGACCAACATGAGATTCCTTGCTTTTCATTCACAACCGCAGGGTCATTTGGGCCAGGTTTCGGGCCACGCCTCCCATATACTCAACATAAGGAGACCTGGGCTTTGATTTCTGCCCTAATTAATGGTGTGTGCACATGCAGCTTTTCAATTCCATCTCCCAAAATAAGGGAGAGACAGATTGATGCTGTCATTGAAAGGCTGACTCTTTCTCCTTATTCTCAATAAGGAGCGAGAAATTAAGTATAAGTGACCCAACCACCCAAAACAAGGAATCCAACCTTTCTCCCCCTGTAGATACTGATCACAGAGGTTCCATGTAAAATGGAAGGCAAGGAATTCAGAGATTGCTTTGGTTTTCTGTGAAGCAGGAGAATGCGTAGCCTGATACCCCAAGACTGATTTTTCTGTAGCCATGTACTAGAAGGAGAACACAACAGGGGATTTCAATGAGGTGGTGCCAGCCAGCCAGAAGGAACTGAGGTGTACGAGTTGGCATGCCCAAGGTCTCTGGCCTAGTAGCCTGGGTCCTCTGCCGGGAGAGATGCCTTGTGTGGAGTGCCTGATTCATTCTTGGTCAACATTCAGAGCTCGGTTTATTCAGAGCTGTGGTACCCACACGAGGGCCTGATAGTGCCCTTTGTGACCCCATTTAATGCTCATGGCACCTCTTTGAGCTTTCCCAAATCTAATCTACAACTGGGGCCTGGTAGAAAATGCCAGGCTGATGTGTATTAGTTACTTCCCGTTTGTGCCTCCCATCTTAAATATAGCCAATATCTACGAGCTAGCTTTCTGTAGGAATATTACAGAAGGCCCACCCTTTGTACTTCAAAGGAAAGCAGACACTGGGCCCTTCTGAGACAGACCAGCAAGCCTGTTCTGTTCCTGGGTCTCTGCTATTCCAGCCCTGTAGAGACCTGCCTCCCTCCTCTGGGTGCTGAGCCCACAGTTCTTCCCACTGAGCAGGTCCTGGAAAGCAGGATTAGGGTGGGCAGGTGGGCCCAAAGACAGACAGAGAAGGGTGCTTTAGCCCTCCTCCCCCAAACCTGGTAAGGGAAGCCTTTGCTGGGGAGTCCTGTGATCCCTGGACTGGAATTCCAGTGGTGGTGCTGTGGTCTCTGCAAGCTCTTCCATGGTTCTGCTCCCCCAGAACAAGCCAGCAGGATCCAGCTCCACTGTCTTGAGAACACAACCCAGCGTTCCCCAGTACCCAGATATGTTCAAGAGGTCTGGTCCTTGTACTTACCGAGATGGTCCTGCTGTCCATGGAAGGGGAGACATCCCCCTAGCCTTCCACAGTGTTGTTCCTCCTTGGATTCCACTGCTCACCATATGCACTGTGACTCAGGGTTGAGATGCCAGGTTCTAGAACTACCCACTGTTCATTAATACTGAATAACAGGAAAACACTGGCTTCCCTATGTTCCACTTTTTATCACGATATCTGCCTACCCTAATAACTGCCAGAGTTCATAGTACTGATCTAGTATGCTTCTCCCCTCCACCTGGAGTTATTCCCATACACCTCACTTGCTGCCAGAGTAAGCAGCTTTATGAATGAGACAATGTGAACAAAATAATTTGCATGGACTGGAGCTTAAAGAGGCCCAAGTTAGAGTCTGGGCCAAGTCATTGCCTTTCCCCCTAGGATTAAAGAGGGGAATCATTCATCGTTTCTTTTCTGGAAGATTGGGCTAGTACTATCTGCTCCCCACTGCACCCTTCTTAGGCTGAGTGGCCCCAACTCACTCTGAGACTAGCCAGTGAATGCACAGCCCTGGTTATGGCTGAGAGGAGCTTTCAAAATTACAGATGCCTGAGCCCTGCCCAGACCTATTGACGCAAAGTCAAGGTGAGGCTGGGGCCTGCCTGGCTGGCTTAGTCAGTAGAGCATGCAACTCTTGAGCTCAGGGTCATAAGTTCAAGCCCCACACTGGGCATTGAGACTACTTTTTTAAAAATTGTGATCTCATTCATAAATTTAAAGTGTACCGCTCAGTAGCTTTTACTATATTCATAAGATTTTGCAACCAACACCAGTATCTAATTCCAGAACATTTTCATCCCCCCAAGCCCCTTCCCATTAGCAGACCCTACCTACTCCCTCCTTCCCACAGCCCCAGCAAATACCAGTCTGCCAATAGAATCATACAATATGTAGGAGATGTTGATGTTCCCAAATTTCACAGGTAATTCTAATGTGCAGCCAAAATGGAAAATCATTAGATGTCTTTAATAAGGAATCTGCAATTCGATTTTGTGGATTACCGGATAAGCCAAGGGCCCCTTCCTGCTGAGGTTTTGGAAGGCTTTGTATGAATTGGCAGGGGGAAGACTGTGTTCTGAAGCCTTTGAAAATGGTCAGATGAGGGGCACCTGGGTGGTTCAGTGGGTTAAAGCCTCTGCCTTCGGCTGAGGTCATGATCCCAGGGTCTGGGATCGAGCCCCATGTCGGGCTCTCTGCTCTGCGGAGAGAGCCTGCCTCTGCCTGCCTCCCTGCCTACTTGTGATCTCTCTCTATCTCTGTCAAATAAATAAATCTTAAAAAAAAAAAAAAAAAGGTCACATGATCATTTGCTCAGTGCAGCTGTGGCTTCTCCCACTGGAACTGTAGGGGGGGCCATTTACCTGGAGAAACACCCCAAGGCTCTCTGATGGTTGTCATGAGGGATACGGCGGGCAGCTCTCACTCCTGCCCTCAAAATGCGCAGGAGCCTGCCAGGGAGATAAGAAGGACCACTACTTGCTCTCCCTTACCTTCCCCACCACCACCCCCTGCTGGGTCTGGGGGCAGTTGTTTGTGCTGCTCTTGAGTTTGTCCCTGCGGTCCACCTCTGCGCTGGAGACAGCCACCTTGTCCTTTTGGGAGGGACGTATGTGGGCTCTGGATCTGCAGTTCATTGGGCTTCTTTTCTGCAGGTGGCGGGAAATGTTTTTTAAAGTGAAGAAAACTGTCGGCGAAGCTCCAGATGGGCCGACCGGGGCCTACTTGGCGGACACGGCTCATACCTCCTTGTACCTGGTGAGGCCCTGGGGATGGGACTAGACCTGGGAAAAGGGACAGAAACAGCTTCCAGACACTAAAGCTTCCTCCCACCTTGCACAGGTGGGTTCTACCCTGAGCCCTGTTCCCAGTCTCACTTCAGGAGAATCCACTCCCTGGAACAGCCTGTCACCTCCAGGCCTGGAAACTTTGGTGACTGAGCTTTGTGCTGCCCTGAAGCCTCGCCTCCAGCCGGGGTGAGTGAGGCTGCGACCCCAGGGTATGAGAGAAGCCTGCTCGGGACATCTCTGGAGGGGCAGTGGGCTGGACAAGCAGTCCCTAATGTGCTGGCCAGCATAAGGTTGGTGGTCCTCCCTCAGACCAGTATGCCCAGGCCGCTAGCCCACGTCCTTTCTGTAGGCAAATTCCTAGGCTCTTTCCTGGGGGTAACCTCTACCCTCCTGGGTTGGCTTTGGAAGCAGAATCTCCACCAGGGATAGCTGTCTTGGAGATCGCCCTTCCCCACGGGGAGCCCACTAGCCACGCTGGCCTTCACCAAAGGACACAGCTCCTCATACCACTGGCCTATGTGTAGACACAGACCCTGCCCTCCCTCCTCTCAATATAGTCCAGACCAGACATAGTAGTCAAGGCTTTACTGAAGGCAGCGATGACAAAAGGGAACGGTCCTGGCTGCTGGGTACGCTCCCTGCCCCTGCCAGAGCCCCACAGGTGGCATGGGAACTACAGCCTCACCACTGGGCAGCAGCCCTGGAGGAGGAAGGGGCCTACAAGGAAGGGAGTGCCTGCTTTCTCGATCCAGGGGTCCCTCTGTTACTGAGGGCTCTCAATTTGAGCAGAATAGAAAAGACAAGTGTCTGTTCTCTGGTTGCAGAGGTGCTCTGTTGACAGGAACCAGCAGTGTCCTTCTCCGGGGCCCCCCGGGCAGTGGGAAAACCACAGCTGTCACTGCAGCCTGTAGCCGCCTCGGGCTCCACCTGCTGAAGGTGAGGGTACCTGGAGAGTTGAACCCCAAGTACACCTCCTGGCCCGGAGTTTCCCTCTCCCCTTCCCCTTCTGGCCACCAGCCTGGCCCCAGGACCTGAGCAGGTCAGACATATTCCCATGATTCTCCGCTACTGAAAGATACTTTCAAAAAGGAAGGGGTTTGAAGATTGTGACGGGCGGTCCAGGGACTGAGGTCAGGGTAAAGAAGAGGTACCACTTGGCCAGTGTTACTGCTCCCCTGTCTCCGCCCTCTAAAAAAAGATCTTCCGCCTCTTCTTGTGGCTCCTGTCCCTGCCCTTTCTGCGTCCATCACGCCTGCCCTTTGTCCCCAGGTGCCCTGCTCTAGCCTCTGCGCCGACAGCAGTGGGGCTGTGGAGACAAAGCTGCAGGCCGCCTTCTCCCGGGCCCGGCGCTGCCGGCCTGCGGTTCTGTTGCTGACAGCTGTGGACCTCCTGGGCCGGGACCGTGACGGGCTAGGGGAGGACACCCGTGTGGTGGCCACGCTGCGTCGCCTCCTCCTCGATGAGGATCCCCTCACCAGGTATTGTGCAGAGCTGGGACTGTAAAGGGCGAGGCCCGGCCCTCCCACCTCTCTTCAGCCTGTTGTCTTCTCTTCCTCAGTGGCTTCTCAGACCTCTCGCCCATTTGTCTGTCCTCCTGGCAGTCTGAGGGGCTTGGGGTATCCAGAGGGAGGGGGATGATGCGGTCCCTAGTATTTCGTGGGGAGCACCACGTTAGAGGAAAAGCACAGCATCTCCCCTCAGTGAGCTCCCTGTGTGAGGGGGGTGGTCACAGGTCTCTCTCAGGTGTGCCCATGGAGCCCCTGCAGGAAGCTTTGGGGTGCTCAGCTCCCTCTCACACCCACCTCCTCCCTGCCCAGCACCCACCCCAGCACTCACCAGCACCCACCCACCTCCCTGCCCCACTGCACCAGCCTCACCACAAGACAGCCCTCAGGGGCCACCAGCCACGCTCTGGCCCTCAGCGCCGGCTCTGTGTCTGCAGCCGCCCGCCCCTGCTGGTCGTGGCTACCACGAGCCAGGCCCAGGACCTGCCTGCCGATGTGCAGACGGCGTTTCCTCACGAGCTGGAGGTGCCCGTGTTGTCAGAGGGGCAGCGGCTCAGTGTCCTGCGGGCCCTCACCGCCCACCTTCCCCTGGGCCAAGAGGTGAACCTGACGCAGCTGGCACGGCGGTGTGCAGTGAGTACCCTGAAGAGGCACGCACCCCCGCCCCCCAGTCCCGCTGCCCTGCCCCTGCAGGCTTCAGCAGCCCGGGGCCTCTGTTCCTGCTGGGGGGCCAGCTTCTGAGGGTTCCTTCCTGCTGTGCCCAGCTCCCGTGCCCTCTCCTGTGCTTCCCCAGGGCTTCGTGGTAGGGGATCTCTATGCCCTTTTGACCCACAGCAGCCGGGCAGCCTGCTCCAGGATCAAGAACTCGGGGTGAGAAAACTGGGAGGGAAAGGAGGCAAGAGGAAATATGGAGGAGGAGGGTGGGAGTTGGGGAAGGGGGAGGAGGACCATGTTGGGGAGGATGCTTCTGGTCAGCTCCTCCAGAGGTCCTCCTGGGTTTCTCTTTGCAGCTCGGCAGGTGGCTTGACTGAGGAGGACGAGGGGGAGCTGTGTGCTGCTGGCTTTCCTCTCCTGGCTGAGGATTTCGGGCAGGCCCTAGAGCAGCTGCAGACAGCTCATTCCCAGGCCATAGGAGCCCCCAAGGTAGAGACTCCAGGTCCTCGGAGGTAGGACAGGAGTTCTCTCCACTACCCTGCCCCCAACCACATACTTTCCATCTCCTAGATTCCCTCGGTGTCCTGGCATGATGTGGGCGGGCTGCAGGAGGTGAAAAAGGAGATTCTGGAGACCATTCAGCTCCCTCTAGAGCACCCCGAGCTGCTGAGCCTGGGCCTCAGGCGCTCGGGCCTTCTGCTCCATGGTCCGCCTGGCACGGGCAAGACCCTCCTGGCCAAGGCAGTAGCCACCGAATGCTGCCTTACCTTCCTCAGGTGGCGAGGGGGGTGTGGAAGGGGTGGTGGGTGGACTGGGAGCTTCCAGAGGCTGGGGAGCCTGAGGGAGGCTGGCTGGGAGGTTAGTTGTGTGCTTACGCATCTGATGAATCTCATCCTCTCCCTCAGCGTGAAGGGGCCTGAGCTCATCAACATGTATGTGGGTCAGAGTGAGGAGAATGTGCGAGAAGGTGAGCAAGGAGGGGCCAGGCTTCTAGCTCTTCCCAAACCCTAATGGCCCTTGTGCCTCCCTGACCCTCCAGTGGCTCCTAGTCTTTGCACCGCCTCATGGTCCTTTCTACAAGAGGACCTGCCCAGAGTGGCCTAGCACCTAGAGTGATGGAATTGTCACTCCTGGCTCCCCTCCTCCATCGCCTGACTTCAGACCCCCCTGAGCTACCCCCTCCTTTGAGTCCCTTTCTCTCCTCAGTGTTTGCCAGGGCCAGGGCCGCAGCTCCATGCATTATCTTTTTCGATGAGCTGGACTCCCTAGCCCCGAGCCGGGGGCGAAGCGGAGACTCTGGAGGTGTGATGGACAGGTGGGGGTCTCAGCCAGATTGGAGTCTGGGGTCTAAGGCGGAGGGACGGGAGACAGGTTGTGGCAGTCTTTATAGAGCCCAGAGCTTGCCAGCCATTCCAGTTCCCAAATAGTGAAACAGAGAAAAGGGGGCCGTGGGGTTGGGGGGGGGAACACTGAGATCAGGGGGCATGCATGGAAGGGTACACAGGACCCAGCTGTGTCGGTGGCCCCTCGGGGAAGGCCTGGCGAGGAGGGGCCCCACAGGCAGGGCAGAGGCTAGGGAAGGGCCAAGGACACTCTGGCTCCATGTCCTCACTTGCAGGGTGGTGTCTCAGCTCTTGGCCGAGCTGGATGGTCTTCACAGCACTCAGGATGTGTTTGTGATTGGAGCCACCAACAGACCAGACCTCCTGGACCCTGCCCTTCTGCGGCCCGGCAGGTACACACCCTGAACCGCTCACCTCAACTATGCCCACCTGGGCCTGGCCCCTGAGCCCCAGCCTGTGCCCCCTCCACCCTGGTGCTGGGCTCTCTGACACTCATGCCTGCCCGTTTCCCTACAGATTTGACAAGCTGGTGTTCGTGGGAGTGAGTGAGGACCGTGCCTCCCAGCTCCGTGTTCTAAGTGCCATCACACGCAAGTATGCCCCGTTAGCGGGAGACTCTGAGGAGCCTTGGGCCTTGGGATGGTTAGGGAATAAAGGCAATGTGCAGAATAAGCTGGTCCAGGATGCCTTTTGACAGACTCAACCATTTCTTTCAGATTCAAGCTAGAACCTTCCGTGAGCTTGGTGAATGTGCTGGATCACTGCCCTCCCCAGCTGACGGGGGCAGACCTCTACTCCCTCTGCTCTGATGCCATGACAGCTGCCCTCAAACGCAGGGTCCGGGACCTGGAAGAAGGTGAGCCATTTGCCAGCCCCAGAGGCAGACCAAAAAGCTAATGGGATCCAGGCCTGCTCCTGGATTTCAGAGGAGGGACTACTGACATCTGGGGGCTCTGGGCAAGAAGGGGCCCACCCCAAGGCTCTGTCCTCCTCCGACCCAGACCACAGGCTATTTCCCCCTCGTCTCCCCCCACCAGGGCTGGAGGCCGGGAGCTCGGCACTGCTCCTCACCATGGAGGACCTGCTGCAGGCCGCCGCCCGGCTGCAACCGTCAGTCAGCGAGCAGGAACTGCTCAGGTACAAGCGCAGCCAGCGCAAGTTTGCGGCCTGTTAGGAGCCTCCTGCCGTCTGGCCCCCCCGCCCGCGAGGGCCGAAGGTGCTAGGTAACCCCGCAGACTCTGGAGAGAGCAAAGGGCTCCTTCTCCGCCTGCTGCTGTCGCACCCAAAGGCTGCCTACCTCCAGGCAGACGCCCTCGGAGCCGGAGCCGAGCAGCCCCACAAGCGCTCAAAGGGCATCATCCCTGCCTACGGGTTTGTCCTTCCATGCCAGCTCCAGCTCCAGGACTAAAGACACCCTGCTCAGGAGGAGGAGCTTGGGCCTGGATGTAGCGCAGGGGTTGGGCCCCAGAGGGAGCCCAGTCTTGGCTGAAAATAAAGTCTATGCTGCCCCCTGCTGGTTGTGGTCTGAACGGCTGGCGCCGAAGAGCTTGTGGAAGGAGTGAGGCCAAGGGAGGGCACCTCCGGGAGCTGGAGCCTTCTGACCCAAACACAAGGCATGCAGAAAACGAAAAAGGCACAGGCTGTATTGCTCACGCTTCCATTTGCCCAAATCCCTACACCTACAGCAGCAGTCTGCCCCTCCCCACACCCCAGGATCTGTGCTGGGGGCTGCCCTCGGTATGGGACCCCTGGTCCCCACCTCCCCAGCCAGATCGGGCAGGGCCTGGGCAGAGGGTTGTAGGAGCTGAGGCCACGCTCAGAGCTCAGTCCGTCCTCTTGAGCACGTGGATGAAATAGCAAGGAATGTAGGCCTGGCCCGGCTTGTAAGGCTTGAAGTCACCCAGGACGCTGTGCTGGCACTTGCCCCCGAAGGCTGCTCGGAGCAACTCCGTGAAGGAAGCCAAACAGTGTGGGTAGTAGGAGAGCCGGAACTTACTGCAACAGAGCCCCCAGGCAGCCGTGAAGACTGGCAGCCTCAGCAACGCCCCCTCCAACCCCCCAGCAAGCCCAGGGGCTACCTCAAGCCAGGGGAACCATCCTGGCCAGCCCCTGGCACCTGCACTGTATAGTCCAGGGTCACCATGTGGGCCTTGTTGTTCACAGTCAGCACGGACGTTGTGATGTCCTTGGTCAGGTCACTCTGTAGGTGGCGGGACAGGCTACATTAGCCTCTGCAACCACTGGGGGACCTGGACCCCAGGATGCCATCCCCTCCTTCTGGGCCTCCCACCCTCGGGGACCCCCACCTTATAGTAGATGTTCTTTCCTGGGGGTGCACAGCCTGTGCTTAGGATGTGGTCGTAGTTGCGATGGTCAATGACCAGCAGGCCTCCAGAACGCACCATGCTCGCGATGTTCTTCAGCGCCAGCCGGTGCTCGCTCTGGTCTCCTGGAGCTCAGGATGGGGACAGAGAGGCTGCGTCTGCCGAGAGCCCTGGGGTCCAGTCTCCCTCCCATCTTCCTCCTCCTCCCTGGGGATACGGATGCCAAGGCAGAGCAGAGCGGAACAGAAAACAGTCTGCTCGGACAGAAGAGCAGGCACCCAGAGGGTCTGTGGAAAGAGGCAGAGCTCAAAGCAGGGGCCAGGATCCAGGCCACACCCCCTCTCACCTTTGCAGTCTGGCAGGTGGGCAAAACTGTTTCCAAGGCAGATGACCGCATCAAAGCCACCCCCTGGTGGCTGGGGCACATCTTTGTCCAAGGTCATCCAGTTGGCTTCTTCAATGACTGGGACCAGGAAGGGGAAGAGGGATCAGGATGGCCCCATGGCCCCAGCAGTACCCACCTACACCAAGTGCAGCCGTCAGTTTCCCCTTCAAGATACAAGGGGATTCCCTATCCAGTTAGGGGAATGGGGTCATTATGGAAATGGAGGGTGAAGGGGAGGAGGAGTCAAAGGTGGAGGAAGCTGTGATTGGGAAGAATGGCTCTGCGCTTCCCGGTTTTTATCTGGGAGAAAGGAGAAGACCCTACAAACTTCACTAAAACTAGCCCCTCGTTACCAAATACCTCATTCCGGTGCCTGAGCCTCCCTTTCCCGGGAAATGAAAGTAATTTTGCTGTCGCCTTAAGGAAATCAAGCACTCCAGCCACAGGAGCTAAAGGAGCCCGGGGCAGAAAGTACTGTACCCTGGGGTGCTGGGCAGGGAGGGCCCGACTGGACCTGCGTACCCCACTTGTCGAAAGCCGGCTCATGCCTCCGGTTCCAGCGCTCTTTAAGCGCATACTTCAGCATCTTGTCACTGGCATCTACACTGGTCACGCTGAAGCCCTCTTCCACCAGCATGATGGAGTCCACCCTGGGCAGGGCCGGAGGGGAAAGGCAGAGAGGGGCAGTCAGGGGGCCTAGGAAGGCAAGGAGGAGACCCTATGCTGGACACTTCCATCTCCTCCACTCATCTTCTTCCATGTCTCCCCAGGCCCTCTCCACCTACCTCGAATGAGGTTCCTCACATCCGTGTTATCACCAGGTAGCGACTTTCCCGTTTTGTTTTTTTAGCACCCATTCAGAGCCAGGCACCCTATCAGTGTGCACTAATCCTCCTGGCAACCCTGGTAACTGGTGTTAGCCCCACTGGAGAGATGGGGCAAACTGAGGACCCGTGCCTGGGGAGGTAGTACAGCCTGGGGGTTTGGAGCATAGGCCAGACCTGGACCCACCCAGGTCTGAATCTCCTCTCTACTAGGTAGAGGGCCTTCACTCCTCTGAGGCAGGTTTCTGACCACTGTAAATGGGACAGCATTCCCTAGCTCATGAGGCTTTGTGAGGACCTTAAACGCGGACCTGTGGACAGCTCCTGGCACAGCGCGTGGCACAGGCAAATATTGAACGAATGTTAACTGTTAACACTGCCCAAGGCCATACCTGGGGAGCCATGCCAGAGCCAGCACCCGTGAGAGCTTCCGCTGGTCTAGCTCCAAAGCCCGGCCGCCGCGTCGCCGCGAGGTGCCCCGCAGTCCCCACCCTGAGTCCCACCCTGCGGTGCCCACACCCCCCTCGCACCCTGGGTGCCCTCCGCCCCGCCTCCGGCCCGCTCTACCCCGCCGCCCGTCCCCGTCCAGCTGCGGGTCGCCGGAGGAGGCGGCCGGACGAGCCTGGCCGAGGTCCCCCCGCCCGCCCCTCGTCGCCCCCCGCCCCGGCTCACCCGGTCCCGCAGGCCACGTCGAGCACCCGCTGGCAGCCGTGCTGCCGCAGCAGCCCGAGTAGCCAGGCCTTGTACTCGGCCGTGCGGCTGCGGGTGTCCCCGATGTAGAGCTGCCACACGCGCGCCGCCTCTCCGTCCGCGTACTGGTCCGGGAGCCCTTCGGCCGCCACCCCCAGGGAGCGGGTGCGGTACACGCTGTCCACCATCCTGCCGCGCGCCTGGCCCGGCGCCGCTCCGCGTTTATATAGTCCGGCCCTGCCCGAGGCCGGCCGCCCCACCTGCCCAATGGCAGGTGAGCGTGGGGACACGCCCCTGCTGGGCTTGCCGCCCCGGGGAGGGCACCACCCGGCGAGGCGAACCAGCCCTTCTCGCCTGCGGGAAGATCCCGTCCCCCATGCGACCCCTTGGCGGGAAAGGGCCTGCCCAGCCCCACCCCCTTTAAGCCGGGCCTCTGGAGCACTCGGGAGGGGCCAGCAGAGGGGGCAGCGGTGAGATCGCCCACTCCACCGCCACCTAAATTGGGTAGAGAGGAAAAAAAACTTGCCAGTCCACACCGAGTTCAGCGCCTCGGATTGGACCGACCCCGGCGAAGGAAGGTATTAGCATATCAGCTAGGAAAGGGAGGAATAGGAAGTATCTGGGGGTAATGCTAGTCCGGCCACCCAAGTCCAGGAGCAGTTCTGGCCCAGCGGGTCGTGGCCCACCTGGAGGCAGGTGCTCATCTACGGTGGAGGTAACGCTTAAGCTTTCCCATGAGTCGGCTAAGGCGGGGTCGGTCCTTTCCTCCCAATTCTTCACTGACTGGCACCCTTCTAAGCACAATTTGCTGTTTGAGGCCCCTGTTCGAAACCCAGCATTACCACAAAAAAAAAAAAAAAAAAAAAAAAAAGAAAGAAAGCAAAGAATAAGAAGTAAACATAAAAAAAAGATTTTTTTCTTAAAGATTTTATTTTTAAGTAATCTCTGCACCAAACATGGGGGTCAAAGTCACAATTCTGAGATCAAGAGTAGCCTGCTTTACTGTGACTGAGCCAGCCAGGTGCCCATAAAAGTCTGTTATTTTTAAAAAAATTTAGACGGGGGGGAGAGGGAGAGGGAGAATCTCTAGGAGGTTCCGTGCCCAATGCAAAGCTGGACACTGGCTCCATCTCCCCAGCCAAAATCAGGAGTCCGGCACTTAACCAACTGAGCCACCCAGGCACCCCTAAAAGTTTTGAAATTTTGTTATGTTTTAAGATTTTATCTATTCACTTATTTTAGAGAGCAAGAGCCAGCCAGAGTGCAGGGAGGGGCGGTGGGTGGAGAACAAGAGAAGGCGGAGGGCTGAGCAGACTCGCACTGGATAGAAAGCCCCACCTTCCGCTTGGCTTGTAAGGACCCTGAGATCAAGAGTTGGGCCACTGAGGGTCGCCTGGGAGGCTCAGGCACGGAGCCTGCTTTTCTCTCTGCCTCTGCCTGCTTGTGCGAGCTCTCTCTCTCTCTCTGACAAATAATAAAATCTTAAAAAAAAAAAAAAAAAAAAAAAAAAAAAAAGAGCTCGCCGCTGAACAACTGAGCCAGCCAGGCGCCCCTAGAAGTTTTAATTTTGTAAACACTATCTGCTTTCGATAGAGGTACCCACAGGGTGGGAAGTCCAGGGTTAGGGGTGGAAAAGCTTGGTGCCCTTGCTGTTACAGCGCTCGCTGTCACTTCATAAATTGGCCGTTGGACTTGATTGGTGCACATCTACCCATCTCCGCAAAGCAGATCTCTTTCTAGGACAAGACCCTAAACTCAGGTGGATTCAGCAATATGATGCCCCCCAGTGAAGCCCAAGACAGCAAGAACAGCCTTCCCCACTATCTTTGTTGGGCTTTAGAAAGAGCTAGGTATGGAATTTAGAATGAAGGAGACTCCCCTATGCTCACCCTTTCATTATCTATAGAATTTGGGAGCTAGAGGAACCCCAAAGATTATATAATCATTCTTTTAAAAAAAGATTTATTTATTTGACAAAGAGAGAGAGATCACAAATAGGCAGAGAGGCAGGCAGAGAGAGAGGGAAGCAGGCTCCCTGCTGAGCAGAGAGCCAGATGCAGGCTTCATCCCAATGACCTGTTCTGAAGGCAAAGGCTTCAACCCACTGAGCCACCCAGGCACCCCTGTAGAACATTTTTTTGTGATTGGTTTGCAGCCTTTAGAGGCTAAAGGCCATACTCTCCATTCTGATAAGAAATTGTATTTAAATACTCATCTTTTATTTAAATATTGATGCTTACAATTTTTAAGAAACATATAATTTTACCCACACAGCCATAATATTTTTTATTTTTTATAAAGATTTTTAAAAATTTTTATTTGACAGAGAGACACAGCAAGAGAGGGAACACGGCAGGGGGAGGGAGAGAGAGGGAGAAGCAGGCTTCCCACCAAGCAGAGAGCCCAATGAAGACCCCAGGACCCTGGGATCATGACCTGAGCTGAAGACAGATGCTTAACGACTGAGCCACCCAGGCGCCCTATAGTACAATTTTTTAAAACAATATGAATACTAGTGGTAAATTTGGATTAAAAAAAAAAAAAAAAGGTTTTGAGTAGCTTGTAAGTATACTTTCCAACTTTTTTCTTAAAGATTTTATTTTATTTTTTAATTTTATTTATTTTTTGTTTGTTTTTTACGATTTTATTTATTTGACAGAGAGAGACACACAGAGATAGAAAACACAAGCAGGGGGAGTGGGAGAGGGAGAAGTAGGCTTCCTATGGAGCAGGGAGCCTGAAGTGCGCTCAATCCCAGGACCCTGGGATCATGACCTGAGCCAAGGCAGATGCTTAACAATGACTGAGCCACCCAGGCACCACATCCATTTGAAAGAAAAGATTTTTGTTCTAAAGTTAATAATGATTTGCTTTCTCATCCAGAGGCATTAAAAAATATGTCAACATCGTAAGACACATGACATTTCATGTACCTTTTTTCTTTCTTAACTTTTAACCATCAAAAGCATGTTTTCTTCTCCTGACCTTAAATTATCAGGCCTTATTATCATGCTTTCAATGACTACATCGAGTAGATGTCACTTGTTTAATCATTCCCCAAATCCTGAACATTTAAAATTTTTCAAGAGAGTGAACACTTGGATAATTACAATCAATTTTCCAAATGGAATTTTTCCATTAATACTGTTACCCAAAACAAATGTTTGTTTCCACTCTTCTCTACATGAAGATGTTATTTCTTGATATTTTACAAGGTAGAAAATTTTATCTAAGTGTTGTAATCTTTAATTGCCACCAAAACAGACCAAATAATTGCAGTCCTGCACCCCTAAATTGTCATGTCCCCACCCCGTGCACGGATGCATACTGCAACTGCCTCTTGTTCTGTTAGTTCAGCGAATTTTAGAGAAACTAAATGTGAGGCATTGGGCTGTGGAAGAGACAATCACAGACTCTAAATCAATTTGTAGTCTGACTTAACTGAAAATAAGAATAGAGGGGTTTTTTAAAATTAATTATTTGACAGACAGAGATCACAAGTAGGCAAAGAGGCAGGCAGAGAGAGAGGAGGAAGCAGGCTCCCCACTGAGCAGAGAGCCCGATGCAGGGCTCCATGCAGGGCTCAATTCCAGGACCCTGGGATCATGACCTGAGCTGAAGGCAGAGGCTTTAACCCACTGAGCCACCCAGGTGCCCCCCAAATAGAGGGTATTTTTAAAATGCAGTGCTTCCCTGGATTAGTTGAGAAGAGTAAATTCTTCATCCCCAAATGTGTGATGTTTTCCAAAAAACCTTAGCTTGGGACTATGGCTGGAGCTGGACCAACTCCCAGGCTATTCCAACTTGAGGACACATTAAAATCCTAGAATTGTGAAGTATGTACATACGGTAACTACAAGTGAAGGGCATCCTGTTTTTGTTTAGATTCAGACGAGGTAGAAATTTTTCAGAGGATGGATGCCAGTTTCTAAACTCCAGTCCAAAGGAACCTCTTGTCTGCTATGTCTCCCCAGACTGCACACTGGGATGCTGGGGGAGGGGAGGGGAGGGAAGCCACCCACCCACAAGGACTCTGCTAACAGATAGATCATGGTGGATTCCTCTTCGGACTTTTTAATATATCATATAAGACCTAATTTGCTTTAATAAAGTCCTGTTAAGTGAGTGTAAAATTGATCCCTACATTGGTGGACTGCCACACTAATGAAAGGTCACTCCTTTACCATTAAACTTAGTGCACCTGCAAGAATTCCACCAATGTTTCAGAAGAGAGGTTTTCTTTGACCATTTCATGCTTTGTTATAAGCAATTTAAAGGTGTGCTAAAGTCCAATAAGACCTCTTCAGTATAAACCAATCTGCTCACTGAGCTCTTCTTCAAATGACACACTATTTGAGCCCTGGTAACAGGCTAAGCAAGCATTGCTTATTGAAACAGCTGACTTAGCACATGCCATCCTGTCTTGATGCGATGAATGGTAAAATACCAAGACCACTTTGGAGAGTAATTCCTAACAAAATAAAAATTTGACTTTTTGAGTGTTTTGTTTATTTGTTTTTAAAGTTGGCTCCATGCCCAGCATGGAGCCCAACATGGGGCTTGAACTCATGACCCTGAGATCAAGACCTGAGCTGAGATAAAGAGTCAGAGGCTTAACCAACTGAGCCACCTGGGTGCCCCTTGTCTTTTTTGTTTCTCTCTCTCTTTTTTTTTTAAAATATATTATTTATTTATTTATTTGACAGACAGAGAGGGGGGTGGGAAGCAGGCTCCCTGCTGAGCAGAGAGCCCGATACGGGGCTCGATCCCAGGACCCTGGGATCATGACCTGAGCCGAAGGCAGAGGTTTTAAACCACTGAGCCACCCAGGCGCCCCTGTTTCTCTCCTTTTTGAACAGAGAAACTTTTACATGTTTATATGTATTTAGGGGTGGTGGTGGTGATAGGTGTTGCCATCTCTGGAATTGGTAATGGGCTCAGCCTGCTTCTCTCCCTTCTTGATGTGCAACAACACCTCCTTATAAAGAATCACAATCATTTTCACACAAGTTTAAGTTCTGTTGGCTGGGACAACCTTAATAGATGGAGAATACAATTTTAAAGAATGAATAAGTTAGGGTTCCTCTTCAAAAAACTAAACAGGAGCCAGCCCTTGAGGGGCCCCTGGCAGGCTCAGTCAGCAGAGCAGGTGACTCTTGACCTTGGGGTTGTAAGTTTGAGCTCCACATTGGGTGCAGAGATTACTTAAAAAAAAAAAAAAAAAAAAAAAGCCAGCCCTTGAGAGCAGCATGAGGGTCAAGCTGGCTTTCAGTTATACACAACTGTAAACTCTGAAAAGGGAGAAAGGTTTGAAAGTTACCTTCCTTGGGCTCAGGTCATGATCCCGGGGTTCTGGGATTGAACCCCACTTTGGGCTCCCCGCTCAGCAGGAAGCCTGCTTTTCCCTCTCACTCCCCCTGCCGTGTTCCTTCTCTCACTATGTCTGTCAAATAAATAAAATCTTAAAAAAAGAAAAAAAAAGAAAGTTATCTCCCTCCTACTTCTCCACATTGAACTCTTAAGACTGTAGCTGCCTGCCTTGTAGAAGAGAGCCATGTAAGGGGGTTTAGCGCCCAAGCCAGCCCATAGCGTAGGGTGCTATGGCACTGTGGCTCTCTCCCAGGACACCAAAGCCAGTCCACCAGGGGCTCATAACCTGCTTGGGCCACTTACAGAATGTGACCTTAGGGAAGTTACTTAACCTTTCTGTGCTTCATTCATTCAGCAGCTACTTACTAAGAAGCTACTCTGTGCCAGGTACTAGACTAAGTGCTGGGGATAGACCAGTGAACAAAACAGACAAAAGTCCCCGTTCTTTCTGTGGTGGGAGAGGTGTCTGTGGGGAGGGGGCACTGATAATCATGTTTTTCAGGAGCTGGGTGGTGGGGACTCAGGCATTCAGTTTGTAAAAAACCAGTGAGCTGTATACTTAGGTATACTTTCCTGTATGTGCTTTACCTCAGTAGTTTCTAGGAATCCCTGGGCTTCAGGCCATAGCTATGGTAAATCAGTATGTAAAGCACAGAAAGCTGGGCTCCTCGCAGGGTCCACACTGAAACCACCTGCTGTTATTGCCACAAAACTCCTTAGAAAAAAATGGGCCATCAGGGGACGCTCAAGAGGGATTCAGCAGTTTCAGCTGCTAGGCACAGCCCACGGAGCCTTTTTCTCAACCAGTTAGGAGAGGGCTATGCATGTCACACACACACACACACACAAAACAGGCTTTAAGACCAAAAAAAAAAAAAAAAAAAAAGGAGGAGGGGTACCTGGGTGGCTCAGTTGGTTAAGCATCTGTCTTCAGCTCAGGTCATGATCCGAGTCTTGGGACCAAGCCTCACATCAGGCTCCCTGCTTGGTGGGGAGTCTGCTTCTCCCTCTCCCACTCCCCTGGCTTGTGTTCCCTCTCCAAATAAATAAAATCTTTAAAAAAATAGAAGAGGCATTTTGCTCTTACTTGTGAACTCAGGGGCTGCAGGGCCACTGGGGACATGTGGCCAGCTGTGCGCTGCACAGATTCCGGATCTGAGGGGCTGTCATTCCTATTGCAAATAGCATGGGTTTGCCAATTTATTATGTTCTGGCGGCCAAGTGTCTTATCCTAAGATTTATATTAAATACATGACTTTCTAACAGATGAAGTCAAAGGTATGAAGAGCACTGTCTTCTAACTCACAAAAAAGATACCGCGTGGGAATAACATCCAGAAACTGGGAAATAGAGGAAACCGCTTTCTAGAAATTGCCCTTTAAAATAAATACAGAGGAAGGCCTGGGTGGCTCAGTCGGTTAAGCTTCCCACTCAGATCATGATCTCAGGGCTGCAGGATTGAGCCCCTCGTTGGGCTCCACACCCGGAGAGGGGCCTGCTCAAGATTCTCTCTTTCCCTCTCAAAATAAACTAAAAAATAAATAAAATGAACACAAAGTACCTGGGCAGCTGGCCCTGAAACTTCACTCCCAGAAACCGGCTTTCTAGTTGGTTCATCAGCCTTTGCGGTTCTGGATGATGGAAGTTTCTGCCACAGACTGATCCTCTCTGAATTCTGACTGGCTGTGCCTCTGAGAACAAGACCCTGACATTGACTTCATGGAGGTCCTGCTGCCCGCTCTTTGCACAACACCCTGTGTGGGTGGGCTCCAGCTGGCCTCCTCTTAACAGCTTTGTTAGATAAGCAGGTCCCTAAGCCACCAAGTATGAGATGGGCCCAGACATCTGTCTAAGAGGCATTCCATGTGACACTCATGTTCAGGTGAGTTTAAGAAATCCTGTTCTAACAGGATTTCCAATAAGGGGACTAAAATCTAGTTAACCTGAGCTCAGCCAGACCCCTCCCTCACTTCATGGAGAGACAGGGTGTGGGAGAGCAGGAGGCAGGAGGCAGGTTTGGAAAGGTCTGGATGTGTGGTGGGGAGAGGAAAAGAAAAACCTGGGGAGCTGGATCTCGCCTCTGGCTCTTCGAGGCT
The DNA here is from genome assembly GCF_964662115.1 of Mustela nivalis. Taxonomy (NCBI): domain Eukaryota; kingdom Metazoa; phylum Chordata; class Mammalia; order Carnivora; family Mustelidae; genus Mustela; species Mustela nivalis. The sequence continues at coordinate 88,619,165 of NC_139024.1, read as the reverse complement.
GGGCCAGGGAGGCGGTTGCCTGCTGGGGTAGGTGGGTGGAAAGCTAGTGCGTGTGCAACACGTCCGGCCCTTTGGGGGGTAGGGAGAGGAAGGTGCTATCCACAGCAGCCACAGGTCAAAGAGCAAAGCAGTCACAGCACCATCTGCCCTCTGCTCTGGGACCGGGCCTGGATTGGGCCACTAGGCCTACACCCCAGCAAAGGGACAGGTCTTTGTCCTATCCTACTTTAGAGATCAGTGAAGCTCTGGATCTGGACATAAGCCAGGCACTCAAGTGCAGTGTGTTAGAGACAGAACAGGGGTATCAGAGACTAGCCACAAAATCCTACAGTCCAGGGGGCTACAAACAGTTTCCCAGCCCAGAGCTCCAGTTCCTGAGCTCTAGTCCCGAGTCCAGGGCAGGAACTGAGTCTCTGACTGGAATCTCACTAAGATGGGTGGGGGCAGGGGGGCTAAACTCTAGAGGAATCATCCTCCAGGGACGTTTCCAAAGCCTCACCAACCAGAGGAAAACAGCTCCCAGTTTGCTCCACCCTCTCTGGCCCTGGCTGTCCCACCTCACAGGAGAAGGCCTGAGCCCAAACTACGAGAGCTCCCTTCACCCCCAGTTATTTCAGACCCTGGAGCATTTCCCTGGAGTCGGGGTCTGTGCCACCCCACTAGGCCCAGGCCAGAAACATGAAGGGGTCTGCGGGGGTGATCCCTGGGGGCCAGGTGGGGGCATGGTGCTGGCAGGACCTCCTGCTACTGTCTCCTTCTAAGAAGCCATAGCTCCTTCCTCCTTTACTTTGGGAAGAGGTTTACTGGTAGGGGTGGAGTTGTGGCTAAGAAGCCAAACCAGTTTAATGTGGGTCACACTGCCAGTACCAGGTGGCAGCCATGGGGTAGTGGAAACACAACGGACCCAGAGGCTGAATCCTGAGTCTGAGTTCCCCAGGTACACTTAACAGCAGGACTTCGGGCGTGTCACGGGCCTCAGTTTTGCCTTCTACCAAATGAGGCTAATGGCACCCATCCCACAGGAATTGTACGGGTTCACATTAAAGCCCGACGGGGGGGGGGGGGGGAGCGTGTACAGTTGTCATTACCACTGTTATTGAGCACCCTGATCCCTGCCCTCGGGGCAGAATGGGGAGGTGCCTGGGCCTCCTGCAACTTCTCCCTGAGGCCAGCCTTCCTATTCCTCCCCGCTCCCAGAGAACATGCTGGAACCTGCACTGGGGGACTGGAGTGTCTTCCCCTCCGGGTGCAACAATTAGAAAGAGCGGAGTGCTAAGTTGTGGTCATCAGGGAACAAGGTTCAAGATCAACAGGTAGAGCAGATGGAGATGGGAAGGAGGGCGGGATCTGGTGGGGTCATCAGTAAACAGTTTACACAACAAATGGGAAGGCCTTCCAGGAGAGAGGAGAGGATGGAAGGCAGCCAGGTGCCCAGGGCACAAGTGAGGCCCCTCCTGGCCTGGGGAGCTCAGGGAGTCCAAGGCAGCTCAGTGGGCAGCTGAGGGGCAGTCCAAAGCCTTGTGCTGGGCCACGTCTCCAAACAACCTGGGCCCTCCCTGCACTTGCTGTTCCCCAGAGCAGACAGACCAGCCTCAGTGATGGGAGGATGGGAGCTGCCTCTTTGTCCTCGGCCCCCCACGGCTGGAAGGTAAGGGGCAAGAAAGAGCAACAAGGGCTCCGGGCCTCTCTGAGGAGCTGGAGGGGACTCAAAAATTGGAACAAAAAAGGCCAAAAGGTTTTTACTCTGTGAGCCCTGGGGAGGGCCGGGCAGAGTGCCAGGTGTCCACAGGAGGGGTCAGCAGGGGTGGGGCGGCCTGTAGTCTTGCTTCCCCATCGGGGAGAAGGAAGGTGACGTGAAGGCTGGGGTGCCCTCCCATGGACCCCACACCTGCCCCTCCGGAGTTCACACCGGAGTCCCCCACAGGCAGGAAGTGGAAGGGCCTGCCCGAAGCTGGGGTCAGGAGAGCCGCTTGGTAGAGGGAGGAGGCGAGTTCTTCCCTGACCCTGTCTTTCCTGGTGGCAAGCCGCCAGGCAGGGCCTGGAACAGGACAGCTGTCCGCCAGCCAGAGCGGGGTCCCGGATTCCTCAGGTTCCAGATCAGGGGTCTCGGTTCAGGGGGCACTGGGTTAGGCTCAAAGCTCATCCGGGGGGCTGTGTGTGAGAGGGGACGCCTTCTGGATGCCCTCATCCTCATCGGGGCTGGGGTCTTCCTCCAGGCCACCTAGCTCCTTCCTCTGTTTGCTGCCGCCGCCCGATGCCTTGACCCTGCTGCTCTTCTTTTTAGACTTCTTCCCTCCCAGGGCGGCTGTGTCCCCCTTCTTGCCGGACCACTGCTCTGCCAGGCAACCTGGGGTGAAGAGAAACACCCGCGATGGATTGGTTTGCTGGGAGCAGAGCACTGACGGATGGCGGGGATGAGGGTGGGAGCAGGGACGCAGAACTGACACCCCGCGGAGAGTCCCTGTCGCCTGCCTCACTGAGGCCCCGGAGGGGTATTGGCATCCCCTTCCTGTGGTTCTGCACCTGCTTTCAGTACCTCTTATTCCACCCTGTCCCCTCAAGCTCCCCAAGGGCAGAGCTGCGAGGATGCCTTCTATTTCTTATTTCTCTTCAATCCTCATACCCACCTCCCCTGAGGGGGAGCGAGCGGTAAAACGGAGGGCACAGAGCCCTGCCCTCTCCCGCCGTCACACTCACTGGTGTCCTTGCCCTTCAGCACGTGATTGGCGCAGAGGAACTGAGTCAGGTCTTCCTCCTGATGGTTCCTGTACCAGTCCTCGATCACCTCCTCAAACTCTTCCACCAGCACGTCACACTACGAATCACAACACGGTGCATTGGCAAAGCCCCAGCACTGACTCGCTCCCTGGGGAGCTCAGCTGAGTCTCACAAACCACCACAGGCCAGGCAGATGGCTGTGATTCCCCGAGAAAACTGAAGCTGGAGAGATGAGACGACTTGACCAAAGCCCCCCAACCCTCGCCCTCAACTCTTGGTGGCCTTCTTCAGCCACAGACTTGGTCCCCACGCTCCCCTGTGAGGCAGGGCAGCCTCTGAAGGCTGAGAGGCCCGTACCTGCTTCTTGAGGTCAGCCACCTCTGCAGAGGTCTCATTCCACAGCTCGTAGGGGATATCCATCACCACCTTGACCCCTTTGTGGACCAGGTTGTGCAGGGTCTCAAAGGTCTCAGACATGCCCTGGAAGAGGCAGCGGGTCTGAGTGGCTTAGAGTGTTCTCCACCCCCGACCCTCCTCTCTGGGTAGTGCTGGAAGCCCGACCAGCCAGCTGAGTCAGGGCCCTCCAAGGCTTCTCATACTTGACTTCACTTTCCTCTCCCCTCTTTCAGGCCTGCCCCCCACAACCCCTACACACCTACACACTCACATACACACTCACATACACACACACACACACACACCATGGCTCCCCACACCTTAACCTTCCAAAAAGGACTGCTGTTTGCCTTCAGGCTCTTTGAATGGCTACTCCTTTTCCAGGAATTAAGTGTGTCCTGGCTCTTTCCCCTCACTTTGCCCAGGAACACTCCCTCATGTCTACACCCACTGCCTACTCCGCTTCTTCCTGGGGCTTGTGTCTTTCCTGGGCCGGAAGGGGGCAGGTGAGGCAGTGAGGACACCTAGTTCTGGAAAAATACTTCTGCCAGCTACCTAGGTCTTCTCCCCAGAGACTCCATCTATACACTGTCCATTTCCTCTTTCTTTCCAGAGGCGATGCATGCAAATACAAGCAAATCCACATACAAATATATCGTCCTCTCTTGCCCCCACCTCTTATACAAGTGGCAGTAGGTGTCAGCCACACTATTCTGTCCTTTGCCTTTTTTACTGACTAACAGACCTTGGAGACAATATGAATTCAACTCATAAAGAGCTGACCTCATTCTTTGTTTTGTCCACCGAATGGCCGTATCAATTTATTTAGCCACCAGTGAATGAGTGGGGTGTTTCTAACTTTATTGCTATAGACAACAGTTTTAAACATTTTTATATCAAAGCAAAACACAGATTTATTACTAAATAAGAGTACAAAATTCGTACAAATTTTATTTTATTTTTAAAATATTTTATTTATTTACTTGTCAGAGAGACAGAATGAGCAAGGGGAGTGGCAAGCAGAGGCAGAGGGAGAAGCAAACTCCCAGCTGAGCAAGAAGCCTGATGTGGACTCAATCCCAGGACTCTGGGATTATGACCTGGGCCTAAGGTAGACACTTAACTGACTGAGCCACCCAGGTGCCCCTTTATTTTATATTTTATTTTTTAAAGAGGCTCCACTCCCAGCATGGAGCCCACTGCAGGGCTTGAGCTCACAACCCTGAGATCAAGACCTGAGCTGAGATCAAGAGTCAGATGCTTGGGTGGCAGTCAGTTGGGCGTCCTCCTCTTGGTCTTGGCTCGGGTCACATCAGGGTTGTGAGATCAAGCTTGGCATGGACCCCTGCGCATCAGGCTCTGTACTCAGCAGAGTCTGCTTGAGACTTTCTCCCTGTCCTTCCCTCCAGTGCACACATGCACTTGTGCTTTCTCTCTCTCAAATGAATAAATCTCAAAAAAAAAAAAAAATTAAAAATTAAAAAAAGGAGTCAGCCACTTAACCAGCTGAGCTACCCCGGTGCCCCTAAATCTTAAAGATAAAGTCTCTAAGATTTCTGCTGCTTAAGACTATCCCTCTAGGTTCCCCAGGGATTTCTAACTAAAAGACTCCACGAGAAGGGTACTTAGGTGGAGAAGTATGCGAGACAAGTCTCTTACCATATGGGCCTGGCACTGAAAATGTTGAAGCAAAGAACTGTGGGCCTTGCGGTAAGAAGCTCATTCTTCAGGGACAGAGGCATTTGTGCACAGAGTAAGTGCATTAAATGTCACACAGGAACCCTGACAGAGGTCCAGGTGAGTGCCCTGTGGGCCTAAAGGGATAAGGTGATCACTGCCGCCCTCAACCCTGCTGTGTCTTCTGACATCTCCTCTAAACCCCATAGCACTGCAGTCTGAGTTCTCCCTGAGTCAGTGGTCAGCCTCCACAGGAGGGGGGGGGGGGACATTTCAGATGGGGTGGGCGAGGGAGGGCCCAGTTCACTGGGATCTGGGTGGCTCAGTCGTTGGGCATCTGCCTTCGGCTCAGGTCATGATCCCGGGACCTTGAGATCGAGCCCCGCGTCGGGCTCTCTGCCTGGCAGGAGGCCTGCTTCTCCTTCTCCTGACCCCCCCTGCTTGTGTTCCCTCTCTCGCTCTCTTTCTGTCAAATAAATAAATAAAATCTAAAAAAAAAAAAAAAAGTACCTATTGCCACTGGAAAGTCAGAGCACTCAAGAGGCGAGAAATGCAAGTAGCAATCGGTAAAGATCGGGTCAAGGCCAAGGACGGAAGCTCCCTAACCAGGATCTTCAAGTCACAACCACAACAACAGACCACTTAGATACATGCAGGCCTTGCCCTGTGGGGAAGGACAAGCACAAATCCAACCTTGGCAAAGCGGTTGCTGCCGGTCCTCTCCTTGTGCAGGCTGTAGTCCAGGAGCCTCTTACAGATGGTCTCAGTGACTTCGATTAAGCGTAAGTCCCTGCAGAGACAGGAGCACAAGAGGGACTGAGCTCCTTTCCCAGCCCCAGCGGATTAGCGTTCCGTCCCTCCAGCCCTGCTACCCCAACACCTGCGCATCTCACCAAAGGGAAGTCAGAGCTGGAAGGAAGATAGGTCATCTGGTCTGGGGGCTCTGAAATGCTGGAACACAGACCAGAGAGACAAAATGTAACAGCTCTATGGGAAGGCATCCTTTATAAAGCAAAGTGATTCAATATTTAGATGTTTTTCTAAGGCAAAATGTATTAAATTTTGATGTCAAAATATTTTATTTTGAAAGGATGATCATGGCTGATGGAAGGTTTTTTGGGGGCTTATTTTTAATATTTATTTCTGGTAAAATTAAAAGTGGGTAATCCTATGTTATTAATTTTTTTTTAAAATTGCATTGGCCCATGAAATCCAAGAGTCTGGGATGAGATAAGGTCGAACCACCTTGCTTTGACAGAGTCTTTGACAAGTCTGAGGCTCAGTGGAAGGAAGGGATTTATGAAGATCCCACAATTAGTTGGGGTAAAACCAGTGGGCAAACTCAGGTGTTGATGAGAACTGCCTCCCTTTGGTGGGTTTGCCTGGCTGGGAGGGAGAGGGAATTCCACGTGACCGAAACCTTTAGGAACAAAAGAGTCCAGGCCAGTGGGTAACCCCCTTCACTTACGACTTGGTGTATTTGACGCCGGAAGCCTTCCGATCCAGGATGCCATAGCCTGTGTCGATCACTTCCTTGGTCTTTCCTGTCTCCTCAAAAGCAGACTTCAGCTCCACGGCGACATATTTACACACTGGGGGCGGGAGACACAGGACAGCCCACTGAGCCTATGTGAGTCTGACAGGAAGGAGCCAGCTCCCAGCCAGATATGCCATGGTGGGTGCCTCTCCAGACGGGGTCAACACTCAGGGCAGGGAAGGAGTTAGCCCCAGACCACCACGTGGAGGTCACTGGGTGACACTCGGCTCCAAGATTCGCTGCTCCCTGTCCAGTCCTGGCCCTTATCCTACTGACTCCATTTCTCCCAGTTGCTTCTTGCCCCCCCACCCCCTCTAATCATTTTAAATTTTCAAACATATAAAAAAGCTGAATGAGTATGAGTAATTATACACCTTCCACTCATTTCAACAGTTTGTTCATGATCTGCCACAATCTCTCTCCAGTATAAGAAATAAAATAACAGAATAATACAGTAATATAGCTCAACAGCATATACACTGTTTTTGCTAAACCATTCTGAAAGTAAGTTGCAGACAACATGACCTTTCACCCCTCAAAATGCCCTCACGCATCTCTGGAGAACAAGGATTTTCTTCTACCAACCATAAAAACATACTGATCCTCGGAAAATGAACAATAATTCCAATATCGCCTAATACTCAGTCCGTATTTAAATTTCCCCCATTGTCCCCAAATGTGCGGTCTGCCTGTTTTATGACTTGATTTCATATGCTGTTCTGGCTCCACCACTCTGAGCCTACCAAGGTCATCTGCTCCATCCCCTCCAAAGGCCTTGCTCCCACCAACTCTGTTACATTCATCCTCTCATTTCCTCTTACTCTTCCTCGGTTACTAAGCAACCCCTGTGTGCCAGGCACTGTCTGGGGATTCGCAGCTGAAAAGAGTTTCCTCCCTGCTACATACAGTCCAATGGAGTGATCGCCGTGCGTAAGGAGTATTGCCGCTGAACATGAGATTTGCCCAAGGCCATGGGAGAGCGCTTCATGCCTTCTATGGGCTTTTCTACCCATTCTCCCAGCCTCACTTTTATTATTATTATTTTTTAAAGATTTTATTTATTTGAGAGAGAGTGAGAGACAGAGAGAAAAAGCATGAGCAGGGGTAGTTAGGTAGGGAGGGGCAGAGAATCTCAAGTAGACTGAGCCCAGAGCCTGATGTGAGGCTCAAACTCCGAGTTCAGGGCTCAATCTCATGACCCTGAGATCAGGACCTGAGCTGAAACCAAGAGTTGGCTGCTTAACCAAGTGAGCCACCCAGTGCCCTACAACCTTACTTTAATTTTTAAAAAAAGATTTTTATTGGGGCACCTGGGTGGCTCAGTGGGTTAAAGCCTCTGCCGTCAGCTCGGGTCATGATCCCAGGGTCCTGGGATCAAGCCCCGCATCAGGCTCTCTGCTCTGCACACAGCCTGCTTCCTCCTCTCTCGCTGCCTGCCTCTCTGCCTACTTGGGATCTCTCTATGTCAAATGAATAAATAAAATCTTTTAAATAAATAAATAAATAAATAAAAATTTTTATTTTATTCTCAATGGCTCTCTCAAATAAATAAATAAATAAAATCTTTAAAAATAAATAAATAAATAAAGCCTCTTCCTTCTGCAAAGCTCTTCTGGGCCCTCCCCCGACCTGTTCTGATTTCATCTGGGTCTCTACAGGATCCATGTTCTAAGAGCTCTTGGTCACTTTGTGTCTCCCCAACTATAAGGGTACACAAAGTAAGTATTGGACTTTTTCTATATTCCTCTAGTCTGGGACTCTGTGTTAGATACTTAAATATTGCAAAGAGACTGTGTTTGTGGTGGAGCAGCTTCTGATGCCTCTGAACAAATATGATCTGTAGACTAAATGCCACTAGTATTGTTATAATGCTGACAGCAGAATTTGATAGAAGACCAATTTACCATCAAAACCCCCCACCCCCGAAACCAAAAACCAAAAACCAAACCATCCCCTGAAGGCTTGCTTGGTAAAATTTTATAACATACACATTTAATATATGGCTTGGAGAACTTGGAACACATGAAAAATTCCATGTGATCTCAGAGTCTGCCACGAATTGAGGCGGCTCACCTCCCTGGCTCTCTAGCCAGGAACACCTGTCCCCCTCCCCCTCTCTGTTCTGCACTCTGGGTAAGCTCATCATTTTTCTGGCTTTTGCCCCCTTCTCCCACGCCCTCAGTGTGTAGGATTCCAGGCCCTGGGGAGCTGGAACCTCCTTTCTCTCTTGTGCCCATCAACCACAACCCTGCTTCTCAACTCATCCAAACCTTACCTCTTCAAGACTCCCTCTGGGGATCCCACCCAGAACTAGACTTGGAGGAGACTCATGGCACAGACCCCAGACTCTCATGGATACCCACCTACTCTTTTTTCCAAGCAGGTCCTCCTTCCTCTGTGCCAAGGCCTATTTTACTCAGGCTTTGGAGCCAGGAGGCAGGCTTTGTGGACCAGACACAGTCAGCATTTAGTAATAAAGGTGCAACAATGATAAATAAGAGCAAATACACTATTAAGAAGAGCCTAACAGTTTGCCAAGCCATCCTGTAACTGAAAATTCCTTTAAAACTAATCTTTATTGGGATGTCTGGGTGGCTCAGTCAGTTAAGCGTCTGTCTTCAGCTCAGGTCATGATCCCAGCATCCTGGGATGGAGTCCCCAGTCAGCTCCCTGCTCAACAGGGAGCCTGCTTCTACCTCTGCCTCTCTCCCTCTCCCCTGCAACCTGCTTGTGCCCTTTCTCTCTGACAAATAAATAAATAAAATCTTTTAAAAAATAAAAGAAATTATTCTTTACCTATTACCTACAAAATGAGGCTCGACTAGAATGATCTCTAAGATGTTTGCCAGCTCTATGCTTCTGAGTCTGTGAATGCCTCCTAAGGGAAAGAAATGTGAGGTTCTCAGGCTATGAGAATAGAAAACAAAGAGAGGAAGTGAAACCCCCAAACCATACCATATAGGTTAGGACTAGAGCAAGAGTGAAAGGAAAGCATCCCAACTCTCTGCCTTCCTATTTATGGAAGAGAGGGACAAGGTACAGGCTAGAACCCACACTGGGAGCCCTCCCAGTGAAGTCGGCTCATTTCATCTTTCATTTCTCAAATGAAAGGATTATGTGTCCCAATCCACCCCATCCCTACTTCCCAGTGCTTAGGGAACATCTGGCCTGCTGTACGCTCTGAATTGGGATGAAACAGTTTTATAGCCAACTTTCAGAGGGGTCTGGGGTTATGGAGATGGCAAGGAAGGAGTGGCTATGAAGGTCTGCCTAGAAAAAAGAAATGGTGTGCCGGTAGGGGAGGTGCGGGGATGGGGGGGGGCACGGGGGGCGGGGAGAAAAGGTAGCCCATTCATAGTCCTGCATCACTGGCATGGGTGCTGGTGGTATTTTTCTCTCTCTGAAGTTCTATGCCTCCATCCCTGTATCTTTGGGATACACTTTCTCCTGATTCCTAAAATCCTCCTCCCTCACCAAATTCTCCCAGGCTAGATCTACTCTTATCCCAAAGTGGCCCTATTTTTCTCCCCATAGGCCTCAGACCCTTCTCCTTCCTCCACACCCACCCGCAGCCCCCACGTGTTTGTCTTTATTTCAAAAATATTCCCTGGATGCCCACCAGGCACTGTGTTAATAAATATCTGAGACAAGGTCCCTGTCCTCGAGGAGCTTAACGCTAGTGGTGGAGTCTATCAATTATACAGATAGCTTGTGGTGAGGGCCCTTCCTAAGGACAGTCATACGGACATTTTCAGTTCCTCAAACTTGTCCTTTGCTTCTTAGCCTGTAGGCCTCTGTATCTGCGGTTTCCTGAGAGACTCCCTCTTTTCATGTCTCTTCGCCCAGCTAACTCCTAATTACTGTTTGGTCCTCCTGTACGAATTCCTGACTTCCCTTTCCACACAGCCTCCCTCCCACCCCCCACACCCCTGTAGGCTAGATTAGATGCCTGGATCGTAACTGCTTGTTCTGCACCGGCTTGAGAGCTCCAGGTGACCCGAGACCTGATCTCTTGCCCCGCCCCCCGCGTCCCCAGCGTCCAGCACAGTGCCAGGCACACAGTAGCTTCAGTAAATGAAGAGGATCCTCCTGCTCAGGGAGCCAAGGCCCTTCCATCCCCCCACCCGACTCCGCACGCCCCGCCTCTCTGGCGGGATTCTCCCCGGGGGCCCCGCCCCCTCACCTTCGCATTTGCTGGGAAGTCGAACCCAGTCGGTCTCCTCGGCGTGCGCGGAGCTGGGGCCCAGCTCCGGGGCCGGCAGTAGCAGCAGCAGCAACAGTAGCAGGGAGAGAAGCAGAAGACAGCGGGGCCCGGGCCGGGGCGCGAGCTCAGGCAACGGCTCCATGGTCCAGCCGGACCCGACCCCAGCGGACCCGGCTGCGCTTCCTCCCGCGGCGCGCGCTGGGCAGCTTCCCGCAGCCGCTTCCGGGACTGCACACGTGCCTCGGCGTAACCAGGGCAACAGAGAGCCCCCCGCCCCCACCCGCGGCTGCCTCCGGCCACCTCGGCCCGCCCCCAGAGCCCAGGAAGGCCCGCGGACTACGCAGCCAATGGGCTTTCCGGGGCTTGCCCTGCAGCGAATGGGAGGGCGATCTTTTTTCAGTCTTGACCAATGAGAGAGCTCATGGTGTCCTCAGTGACCTATGGCAGCATCTTTCCCCACCCACTAACGGATGTTCTGGGAGGGCCTGGAGGACTACGACGCGGAGGCGGGAAGTAGCGGTCTGGCCCTTGAATGGGAGGTCCGACTCTTGGATCGTGGTAGAGGTGCGGAAGGCAGTCTTTTCGGCCTTCTCCGCCTCCTTGCACGTCACTTCACTCCCGGGGTCGTAATGCAGCAAATGCTTATTAAGCACCTGTTTTTAAATTTTGTTATTATTATCGTTGTTGTTATTGTTGTAATTGCTAATCTCTAGTAGGCGCTGCGGGTGAGACCTTGGCTACGCAAACAGTCCCCAGTCTTCAAACTGTCTTAGTGCCAAGTGATCCTAGATTGATCCCCTGAGAGCTAGAACAAGTCGCCTCCTTTCTGAGCCTCAGTTTCTTTTTCCCTCCTTCCTGCCTTCCTCCGCAAAACAAGGATTTGGCTAATTACGATTGTATTTCCCTTCCATCTCCCCAGCAATAACAGGGTGCCTGACACGAGGAGATGCTCGGTGGGGCCCCATCTGCTGTATCATCAAGAGGAGGACTTTCTGGGTCTTTGGGGCTGCTTGGACTGCCCCTGAGCTGTTAGAGCATAGTTTGCTATCACCACCTTGGGGGAAAGAAGACTAAGGTAGAACCACTGGTCCAGCCAACTGTCCGGTGCTGCCCAGGAGGCACCTAGGTTCAGGTGAAAGCTCCCAAGATTCCTGGGAGTTGTTACTGGAGAAAGAAACCCCTGGAAAGCCTGGATCTCCTGCCAGTGCTGGAGAAACAGGCCACACACTATACTGTGGGGGCCTTATATATTTTCAGCGCAAGAGCCCTTTTCAGGAAACAAAACAAGGGCGTTTGTGTGGCTCAGTCTTTAAGCCTCTGCCTTCAGCTTAGGTCATGATCTGGGAATCCTGGGATCAAGCCCTCCATCAGGCTCCCTGCTCAGTGGAGAGCCTGCTTGTCCCTCTCCCACTCCCCCTGCTTGTATTCCCTCTCTTGCTGTCTCTCTATCTCTCTGTCAAGTAACTAAATAAAAATCTTTTTAAAAAGGAAGAAAGAAACAGGGTGCCTGGGTGGCTCAGTTGGTTAAGCAACTGCCTTTGGGTCAGGTCATGATCCCGGAGTCCTGGAATGGAGTCTTGCATCGGGCTCCCAGCTCCTCGAGGAGTCTGCTTCTCCCTCTGACCTTCTCCCCTCTCATGCTCTCTCTTACTTGCTCTCTCTCTCAAATAAATAAATAAAGTCTTAAAAAAACAAAACAAAACAAAACAAAACAAAATTTCTTTAGTGCCTGACTCAGGCCTGATGCTCAATGAATATTTGTTAAATGAATAATGACCCTTAATTGATTAATAAGGTGTAAGTTTGGAATTAACATCCATGCTCTTGGCATTGTACATGATCTTGCTACCCTGGGATCCTGGCCCTGTTCTTTTCTGTCAAGTCTGTACAAAACTTCATGTGGGGCCCAGCACCCCACCTTCCTGACTTCCTGGGCATCTCGCCCTGACCTCTCACAGAGGCTGGGCCAGGTTGAGGAGACAGAGTGGAGGCCTTTTCTGCCTGGCTGTGGGAAGAGACAGAGGTAGGAAAGCTCCTCCCCAAACCGTCCTCCCCAAACCCCGGCATCACTCTGCAGTTCTAGAGTCTCACCCTCAGGAAGCCCTCTTCCTCAAGGGAAACTTCCCAGATTTCTGGCTCTTCAAAATTTGCCAGATTCCCTCCTCCCAGGGCAGACATGAATTCAGATGTTTCGTTTGTGTCATTTACGTTCTCCTTTAATTGTTTTCAGTTCTCTGCCCCTCAAATGTCTCAATACCTGTGGCACACCACCCTCCTCCCTGAGAAGGCCTCAGTCTGGGACAGGAGACAGAGCCCTGCCCCGGAAACTTCCATCTGCAGGAGAAGGCAGGTCACAAACAAATACTGCAAGCCTTAAGGAAGGAATTTCGGGGAGGCTCATGAGCACCGGGCCCAAGCTTGATGGGTAGAGAGCGTCCCCTCCTTCCAGCCTGGGCTCTAGGGGGGCTCCTGGCCAGAACGGCGGGGCTGCGGCGTCAGCGGGGCGGGTACGGTGAGCCCTGGGCCGGTGGCCCCTCCAGCACAGCCACCAATCCAGGCGGCGGGGGCTGAGGGCCCGCCCGCGGGCGGAGGCTGCGGGAGACCACCGGGCGCCTGCCGGCAGGTGGGGGGCGCGGGGAGCCCGGGGTCCCCCAGCGCGGAAGGTGGGGCGCGGAGGCGGCTACAGGTCAGGAGCACGTCCAACAGCAGCAGCTTGAAGAGTAGCAGCCGCAGCGCCCCCAGCCGCAGGGCCTGGCCCCGCGTCCCTGCGGGACGGAGACGAGCGGTTAGGGCCAGAGGCCGGCTTCAGCCCCAGCCCCACCCGCCCGAGAAAGTTCTCCAGGGAGCAGGGGCCTTGTCCTCCGCTCCTGCCACTCCTCCTCCCCGCCGTTCCCCAAAGCCTGGGAAAGTCCTCCTTGGTGTCTAGACTCAGCTCTAATTGGAAATAGTAACACATTCCTTCCTAGCCTTCATTTTATTTTATTCTCCCAAAACCAGGGGGATGCAGGTCAAGCAGGGATTAGCATCTGACGCAGAGAGGAACTGGACCCCTATTCTCTATGAGCGGAAGTAGAACTGGACTCAGTACTCGGTCTGGTGGGTGGTCTGGTCTCTCAGGGCTCTGACGCTGACACCATCTATCTGGGCTGCCCGGAGAGAGCTTCACAGAGCCCTCTGTTAGCTGGTGGCTAGGAATTAGTCTGGGGTCATAGGATCCACCCCCATCTACCCGTAGATAGACTGAAGCCCAGGCTTGTCAGTGCCCCAACCCAGCAAGGCAGCCTCTTCAGGAGCCACCCACCACGCCGCCCCCCGACCCCAACACGAGTGGGACCGTCATGCCAGACCCACACAGGCTGAAGATCCTGGTCCCCAGTACTCACCCCTTAGACTCTCCCAGAGGCAGGTCCTGGCTGAGGAAGCCTCTCCTGGCAGCCAAGAGGAAGAGAATGAGTCTTTTGGGATGGGCTCTGCCATCCACCCAAGTTCTGTGCCCCAGGCCTGGCAGGTGGCAGCCACGCATGGCAAGTTGCATAAATGGACAAATGAACAAGCACCAGGAAAGCTGAGCCCATTTGCTACAATGTCTCTCAGGGACTCAAATCTTTCTCTGTCCCCACTGTCCACTATTCTGTGTTCCCTCCCCCAGCCCCTCCCCAAGGAAGCTGAGGTCTCTCAGCACTTTTAGACGAGGACTTGGATTCTTAGCAGCCTCCTTTGAAAGGCAGGGCATTTATTCAACAAACATTCCCATTTGGAAGATGCCAAAACTACCATAATCCAAAAGCAGGAAGCCAGTCATCTAGTAATAATAACAGCTGGCTTTGGACACGTCCCTTAAACATCTCTGGCCTGTAAAATTGGGAAAATAATATGGTTTTCTTCATGAATATGAGGTGTTTCCAACAGTGCCTGGCACAGTGTAGTCAATAAGTAGATGGTAGCATTGTGTTATTTGATTGTCATTTGGTTCTGCTAGGTCAGGTGTCATAGATAGGGTGATATAGATATTAACCTTAGCTACATAAATCTAGATATCAACCCAAGGTAATAGGAGGGAGGCAGTGTAATTAACTCTTGGAGGTCATGCCTCAGAACCTGGATTTGAAGGAGATACTTGAGGCCTGGATATTTGAAGGAGTTGCAAACCCAAGACTCAGGGCCCTGAGGCCACCCTGCTCCGAACCCAGGCATCGCCTCATTTGGAGAGTTGGCACAGGGACACCCACCATGCCCCCGTGGGATCCTGACCTGTCTCCCAGCATATCCTGTTTCCAGAGTGTGTGGGAGGGGTAGGGAGCATCCACAGGGGCCCCAGCTCCGTCCCCACCTGACAGCTGTAGGGGCCGTGTGCTCTGGCTGCGGTCGCCAGCCTCAGGCCCTGTGTGGCAGACCAAGTTTTCCCAGGCTGCCAGCTCCTCGGAGGGCAGAGAGAGCTGAGCCAAGCTAGTCCAGGTGCCGTCAGCCTCTGGGGAAGGGCCGTAGGTGAAAGCATCCAGGGAGCTGCCATTGCCAGCTGAGAACCAGATGGGGCCCCCAAAGCCTGGGGGTGCAACATCGAGGACCAGGCAGACCACCAGTGTCTGCTGCTTCCCGTCCACCAGCAGCGTGATCGGCGGGGCCAGAGAGGGGAATGGTGTGCCCCCCACACCTGCAAGAGAGCATGCACCTGTGGTGGGCCGGTCTGTCCCTGCCAGCTTCCCATAATAGGCTTCTATCCTTCCATCTGGGTTTGCTTTCCATCATCCATCTCCTTCCATCCACTCAGCCATTCCTCTCTCCTTGCATTCGCCCATCTGTTCATTCATCCTTCCCCCAGCAACCATCCTTCCTACATCTACTATTTTTTTTTTTTTGAGATTTTATTTATTTATTTGACACAGAGATCACAAGTAGGCAGAGAGACAGGCAGAGGGAAGGGGAGAGTAGGCTCCTTGCTGAGCAGAGAGCCTGATGCAGGGCTCCATCCCAGGGCCCTGGGATCATGACCTGAGCCGAAGGCAAGAGGCTTAACCCACTGAGCCACCCAGGCACCCCACACCTACTCTTTCTACCTTCTATCTGTGTGTCTGTCCATGCTTCCAGGCATCCATCCATCCCTCACCCATCTATCCTATCTCAACCTATCTGTGCCAGGAACTGGGGATGTAACACTGATGAAGACATTGGCCCTGCCCTCAAGGAATGCAGTCCCAGGGGAAAGATAGCAGATGCAGCAACAAATTCTTACAATACCTGGTCGTGCCAGCCTCAGGAGGGTGGTTACCACTGGTGGGGAAGGGAAGGAAACAAGATCTGGAAAGAGATTAAAGAGGGTTTTGAATGTAACTTTTTGTTTCTTTTATCTGATTCAAATATGGCAAAATGTAAACCATTTGTTAATCTGAATGGGATATGCATAAGTGTTTATTTAATCATTGTCAGTTCTTTTCTGTGGGTCTGTTCTTTTTTTTTTAAGATTTTATTTTTATGTAATCTTTACACTCAATATGGGGCTCCAACTCACAACCCAGAGACCAAGAGTCCCATGCTGTACTGACTGAGCCAGCCAGGTGCCCCTAAAGTATTTTTTAAAGACCTTTGTTCAGATATACTTTATGTACTATACAATTCACCCATTTTTTTTTTTGAAGATTTTATTTATTTATTTGAGATAGAGAGTGAGAGTGAGAGAGAGAGCACAAGTTGGAGGGGACAGGCAGAGGGAGAGAGAGACACAGGCTCTCCACTGAGCAAGGGAGCCTGATGTGGGACTCTATCCCAGGACTCTGGGATTATGACCTGAGCCAATGGCAGATGCCCAACCAACTGAGCCACCCAGGCACCCTACAATTCACCCATTTCCAGTGTATGTCTTTATTATTTAAGTTTATAGTTTAAAGTTTATGGTTTATAAACCTTATAAACTATAGTTTATAGTTTAAAAAAAATTTTTTTTAAAGGGCGGGGTGCCTGGGTGGCTCAGTCATTAGTTGTCTGCCTTTGACTTGGGTCATGATCCCAGGATCCTGGGATCGAGCCCCATATGGGGCTCCCTGCTCGGCAAGGAGTCTGCTTTTACCTCTCTTCTCTGCTTGTGCTCTCTCTTGCTAGCTGTTTCTCTCTCTCAAAGAAGTAAATAAAATCTTTAAAAAAAAAAAAGAAAGAAAGAAAGAAAAGAATAAAAGAATAAGGAATTACCCCAGGATGCAGGAAAGGACACCGGAGGATCTTGTGGGGAGGTCAGAGAAGGGTGCTCAGGAAAGATTTCTTGAAGGTCAAAGAACAGATCTAGAAGCATGTGGACAGTAAGCAGCCTACTCAGGATTTGAACTCGAGTCTCTGACTCCTACTCCCGTAGACCACCCCACTTGGAAGGATGACTAAGATTTTGCTACATGACACAGTGCATCAAGCCTGGGACATGGCCTCAGGCAGAGTTGGGTGGACTCCCAACTTGTCTGCTTAATTTACTGAATCTTAATTGCTGCATCCATATAATGAGGTTAATAACACCAGCCCAGTAAAATTGTTGTGAAGAAAAAAGATCATGAATGTCAAACACCTTGGCAGAGAAGTATTAGTATTATTATCAATGCTGATATAATAAGACATGACAAACAAAGGGGACAGAGAAAGCTAAGAGTGAGCTCCAGGACCCTCGAGCTCCTGAGCCTCTTCACTTATACAGATGCTTTCCCCAGGTTGAGTTTAGCATGTGCTTCCTCCACGAAGCTGCCCGGGATTGCTTCTCCTCACCCTAGCTGCCTCCTTCTCAGAGCTCGGACCTCTTGCCATGGGCTCTTCCTGCTCCACGTGGATGTGGTTTATCTCCCTAGCAAGGGAGAGCTTGTGAAAATACTGGGGGCCAGCTTTAGATCAAAGATGACCTTCCCCCACTACATACATGCAAACACGTGCATGTTTCTAGATGAAGTTGGAATTCTCGCCTCTAAACACAAGTCCTTTGACCCCATCCTCGATCTTTGAAGGACTGAGGGTAATACCCTTGAGAAGTCACTGGGGCCTTGCAACCTCCCCTGAGAGCCTACTGAGAAGGGGGAGCAGGGAGTGAACATGAGACATTTTGAGCCCTGTGGGAATAGAGCAATCTGAGGGCAGGAGCCCGGGACAGGAAGGACAGGAGATGACCTTACAACATTGCCCTGTCTCAGCCCAGGCTACCCCATCTCCATCCTCCCTGGACGTCTATCCAGCTTGCTGTCATGTCTCTACACCTCCAAGAGGCGACTGCCCAACCAGGGACTCCAACACAGTAGACTCCAGGGATCAGACTCGGGGCCCCAGGGTGAGGCAGCTGGAAGGCAGAAGATGATGGGGAAGGAAATGGTAGGCTTATGATGAGACGCTCGCCTACCCAGGGAGTACCAGAGCTGGGGAGGGGGGCTTGGGCCAACTAATGGGGCACAGAGAGGGAGGCAGGGAGGGGGCTCACCTGTGGGCAGGGCTGGACATCCGAGGGCCAGGAGAAGCAGCAGCCAGGTCCTGGCCATGGCCCTCCTGAGAGGAGGCAGGGCCCAGCTGCAGACTTGAGGTGTGGGCTGTGGGAGGAGGCGCCCGCAAGACTGTCTCCCAGGCAGCAGGCCCAGCTGTTCCACCACGAGCCAGAGCCGTTTCCCGGTGAGGAGCCCCTCCTGCCTCCACCCTGGCCCTCAAACCCGGTCTTTTCTCAGGGGCCCAGTAACTCAGGGTGCCCCTCCCACACCCTACTCCCTCCTGGTTGAAGAGCACAGCACGGTCTGCAAAGCCCTTTCCCAGTCACTGGCTCAGCCACCTATGGGATACTGGGCACCAGGCAGCACCCTGAGCCTTCCATTCAGCTCGCCACTCCACCCACCCAGCAGCTGTGAGCTCCGTCGCACATGAGGCAACTGGGGCTCAGAGACATGGAATGACCTGCTCGAGGCCAACAGATGGCAGGGGGCAGACTGGCCTTACTATAGCCCCAAAGCCCAACACACTCATTTCCATGTTATTACAACACCTCATACCCACACCCACCCATACCCACCCATTTAAAAACAGAATTTCTCAGAGCAGTTTCAGGTTCACATCGAAATTTAGGGGAAGTTTTGGAGATCTTCCATATATTCCATGCCCCCTCCCTTGAACCCCTTTTTAAAAATAAACTCTTGGGGCACCTGGGTGGCTCAGTGGGTTAAAGCCTCTGCTTTCGGCTCAGGTCATGATCCCAGGGTCCTGGGTTCAAGCCCCGCATCAGGCTCTCTGCTCAGGAGGCAGCCTGCTTCCCCTCCTCTCTCTCTGCCTGCCTCTCTGCCTACTTGTGATCTCTGTCAAATAAATAAATAAAATCTTAAAAAAAAATAAAAATAAACTCTTGGGAGGCCTCCTAGTATCATGAAGAAATATTAAAAATAGGGGCACCTGGGTGGCTCAGCTCTTAAGCCTCTGCCTTCAGCTCAGGTCATGATCCCAGGGTCCTGGGATTGAGTCCCACATCAGGCTCCCTCCTTCTCCCTCTGTCGGTGGCTCCCCCTGCTTATGATCTTGCTCTCGCTCTCTCTCTGTCATATAAATAAATAAAATTTTAAAAACTTTTTTTCAGTTGTGGTAAAATACACATAACATAAAATTTATCATTCTCACCATTTTTAAGTATACAGTTTAGTGGTAGGAAGTACATTCACAGTGTTGTGAGAACATCACCACAGCCCATCTCTAGAATTATTTTCATCTTGCAGAACTAAAACTCTGTCCCCATTAGACACTAACTCTCCATTCTGTCTCCCCTCAATCCCATGGCAACCACCACTTTGTTTTCTGTCTTTGTGAATTTGACTACCTCAGTAAAGTGGAATCATAGAGAATTTGCTTTTTTGTGCCTGGCTTGTTTCACACAACATGATGTCATCAACCGTGTTGTGGAAAGTGTCAGAATATCCTTCCTTTTTTAGGGTCAAATAATATTCCATTGTATTTATGTACTGATGTAGGAAAAGACATTAGAATTCAAACCTGACGGCCAAGAAAGAATTCTTGAAGATGTCTTTGGTGAAAAGCTGATTTTTTTATAGATAGTTTTTTTTTTTTAAAGATTTTATTTATTATTTGACAGAGAGAGATAGAGATCACAAGTAGACGGAGAGGCAGGCGGCTGGGGGCGGGGGTTGGGGGTGGGAAGCAGGCTCCCTGCTGAGCAGAAAGCCTGATGTGGGGCTTGATTCCAGGACCCTGAGACCATGACCTGAACCGAAGGCAGTGGTTTAACCCACTGAACCAGCTAGGTGCCCCGTTTTAGTAAAAATTTAAAAACATAAAGAGGCTTACCTCAGGGCGCCTGGGTGGCTCAGTGGGTTAAAGCCTCTGCCTTAGGCTCAGGTCATGATCCCAGAGTCCTGGGATCGAGCCCCGCATCGGGCTCTCTGCTCCACAGGGAGCCTGCTTCCTCCCCTCTCTCTCTCTGCCTGCCTTAAAGCACGGAACAGGACTCGTGGGCAGAAAGAGCTGCACCAGGGTCATGAGGAGTGGCCCATTATATACTCCCAAGTTGGGAGGGGGTTAGGGATAGTGTAAATCTCTAAGGAATTTGGAAGCAAGGTTTCCAGGACCTTGAGGGGGCTGGCTGCTGTTGGGAAAAGGTAATTTATTACCATCTAATAAAACCTTAGTCACAAGACCCTTCAGATATATATCGGTGGGCCATATATGCTTGGGGATGATTGCCAACAGGTATCTTGGAGGATTTAGAGATAAAGGAAATTTCTAAAGGAGTTTTTATATGTTAAAGTAGATTTACAGGATCCTGGGGGTGGATGGTGGGGCTAGGATTGCCTTTTGCCTTTAGGAAAGTGTCAACACCAGAGGCAGTTGAGTCCCTGGAGGAACGTCAGTCACTCTACCTGTTTCAAGGACTTCTCAATGGGCTGTAGGTAGTAAGGAAATTTAATAATTTCTCTTTTGCCTTTGTTCCCCACATGCTATACCACACTTGGCTTCTTATCCATTATCTCTCGATGGACATCTTTCAATAGTTGCTTCCATGTTTTAGCTATTGCCAATAACGCTATTGTGAACAGGGGTGTACAAATATCTCTTCAAGACCCTGCTTTCAATTCTTTTTGTATGTATACCCCAAAGTAGAATTAGATCACATGGAAACTTTGTTTTTAATTTTGGGAGGGAACTGTCATACTGTTTTCCAGTTATAGTCCGACAACAATATACAAGAGTTGTAATTTCTCGACATCCTTGCCAACACTTGTGATTTTTTTTCCATAGTGGCCATCCCAGTAAGTGTCAAGCGTTATCTCAGTGCGACTTCATTCTGCATTTCCCTAGTGATGACTGATGCTGAGCATCTAGGGCTCCCTGATACACATCTGTTATACCAATTTATATTCTATCTCAGTGTATGAAAGGCCAGGGAGTCCCCACCAGCATTTGACATTCTTTAAAAAAAAAAAAAAAAAAATCCTAATTTAATCAGTTAGAAAATGTTATCAGTTCTCTGATTACAGCATTCTTTTCTCATTTCCTTGTTTCCTTCATTGTATTGCTTATTGCCCTCTTGCAGTCCTGGTGTTTTACTAATTCTGTAAGGGCTTTCACATAGCGATCATACCAATCCTTGTGCGTTGCACGTGCGGAAGCCATTCCTAACTCATTGGTTACTTATATTTTCTTCTTATTATTTTTAAATTTATTTGACAGACAGAGATCACAAGTAGGCAGACAGGCAGGCAGAGAGAGGGGAGTGGGAGAAGCAGGCTCCCTGCCGAGAGCGGGATGCGGGCCTCTATCCCATGACTCTGGGATCATGACCTGAGCAGAAGGCAGAGGCTTCAACCCACTGAACCAACAAGGCGCCCCCACTGGTTACTTTTAATTTCCCTTTTTTTCTTAATTGATGTGTTTTGTTTTTGTTTTTGTTTTTGTTTTTTCTTGTATGAACCAATGCATCCATCTTTCCTAATGGGAATTACCACATCCCTTTTAAATCGAGAAAAGTCCTTCCCCCTCTAGAGATACATTCTACCAAGTCTTTTTGTGCGTGTGAAGTTTAATCCCCAGACCCCCACCACCATTTAACTCTATCAGAGATTAATTTTGGTGTAGGGTAGAAGATATGCATCTAAATTCCATTCCCCCTCCCCAAAGAGCTAATCGATGATCTCAGGGTTATTAATTGAATACGCCTTCCTGTCCCTATTATTTGTGAAACATTCACTACGTTAGTATCTTTTATGTTGGCCGGTTAAGTTTTCCTGGCTCCCCGACTTCTTTATTCTGGTGCCAGCCTCTTCCCGCGGGTTGCTTTAATAGCGTGGGGACTGCACCCTCGGACGTGAGGAGGGAGCCCCGGCCGCGCTGGCCCGGCTCCCCGCGCTCCCGCCCCCTTCCCTCTGCGCGGCCTGGAGGCCTGAGACGCCGCGTGTTCCCAGGCGCTGCCCGCGCGCAGGTGCGCTGGGTCCGCGCGGGCTCCCGCCGGGAGGGGGCGGGGGAGGCAGGTGTCCCTAACGATTCTCGCGCCCTGCAGCCCCGGGAGGTGCTGGCCCGGGCTCCGTTACCACATTACAGATGGGGAAGGAATCCTCTGGCCTCTTTAGGGTTTTAAGAGCTTCCCAGCGATGGGGAGGATGGGGAGGCATTAGACCCCGGTGCCAGCAGCCGCCACTGCCCGCTTAGCTACCCTCCCACTTAATCGCTTTCCCCTGCTTCCCGCCACAGGCCGGCTTGCAAGCCTTCCTTGCCCGATCTCTCATAGGTCTGCTCCTTCCAGGAGCCCCAAGAATCTCTCTCTGAGGCCACAGTCTTGCTGACCCGAAAGATGCCCTTACTCAGGGCGGTGAGGTTGCCCCAATAATCCGGCCTTGAATCTCAAAGCTAAAATCCTTCTCTGAGCTCCTCACTCCGGATTAAACCTGCGGTTTGCTGACCCGCTGCTAAGAGCCAGGTCCTGTTCGCAGACCTCTCCGTTTGATCCTCACAAACACCCTACCAGGTGTTGGAATCCGTGGTCACAGCTGGGGAAACTGAGACAGAAAAACGAAGTCACATAGCGGAGATTGTTACGCAGCAAAGCGCGGGAGCTGGGAGCTAACGGCCGGGACGGACGTGTTTACAGGTCTCTCTCCAGAATTCTTTTTAGGAGATTGTCCAATCGGAGTACCCATCCGAACGCCTGATGCACAACGGATTAGCCCTGTCTCCCCTTTTTTTGTCAAATAGAAAATCAGGGGCCCTTTTAGACTGAGATGAACCACATAAGACCTGAAAAAGAAAATTAAGGCGATGCCTGGGTGGCTCCGCAGGTCTTGATCCCTGAGTCCTGGGATTGAGTCCCACATCTGGCTCCCTGCTCAGTGGGGAGCCTGCTTCTCCCTCTGCCTGCCTCTCCCCCTGCTTGTGCTCGCTCTCTCTCTCTGACAAATGAAGAAATAAAATCATTTTTTAAGAAAGGAAAGTTAAGGAAAAGTAGCAGTGCTTATTGGAAAAAGACCACCAATATGACCAAGCGATTACTGATTGTGAATCTGACCCATCCAATCAGAAGATTGCAACCAGTATGTGTGTGGGTGCTGAAGTAGCAAGGAGAAGTCTCTTCCAGTTAACACTGAGAGGAGCACCTATTTTCACTGATCGGGAAAAAAAAAAATCCCACTATGATAGTTATAGTACGGAATAAAAATCACCTAAATGTTCAGTAACAAGGGAGTAGCTAAGGGTGCCTGGGTGGCTCATTCGGTTAAGTGTCATGTCCACTCGGGTCATGATACCAGGATCCTGGGATTGAGCCCCACATCCGGGCTCCCACACTCAGCCTGGAGTCGGCTTCCCCCTCTCTCTCTGCCCCTTCCCGGGCCCATGCTTTCTCTCTCTCCCCTATATCAAATACATAAATACAAATCTAAAGCAAAACAAAAACAAAAACACCCAAGGAAGTAGCTAAGTAAACTAAGGTGTTTCTGTATGATCAAATATTATGCAGGTCTTAAAATATCCTTCTCATTTATTGGTGTCTGTTTTATTCCAGGAATTGGGGCTGGAGATAATAAGACAAAAAGAGATGCTCCCAGCAGTCAAGGAAGACAAGCTCACAAACAGATCAGGGACTTGGAGCATAGCAGACACCATGACTGAAGTGTGTGTGTGTGTGTGTGTGTGTGTATAACAGTAGAGAGTGGGGTTCTTGGAGAGGGAGATCATCCTTCTGGAGTTGGTGTGAGCATTAGGAAAAGTTATTTAGAAGCTGACACTTGAGCCAAGTCTTGATTCTTTCTGAAGGGTTTATGATGACATGGGAAAATGTTTCAATTATGATGCTCATTTAAAGAGGATTAAAAGATGCATATATAGTATGATCTAATGTTCACGGAGCCACCACCAGATTTGGCTTGCATAACACCAAGTTTAATTTATATGAGAAAGAATTTAGAGTGTTTTATCTTATATAAACTGTTGTTATTTGGGGTTTTCCGATGCTCACTGCCAAAGCCAATCCTAACTAAAATACATATTATAGGGACACCTGGGTGGCTCAGTCAGTTACGCATCTGCCTTCGAACCCAGCATCAGGCACCCCACTTGGTGTGGAGACTGCTTCTCCCTCTCTCTCTGCCCTCCCCCCCAACTCATTTTTTCTCTCTCAAATAAATAAATAAAATATTGAAAAAAAAAAAAGGACTATAAATAAAGGTATGGGTAGGGGTTGGGGGAATCACTGGAGCTGTAACAGCACTCTCCAGCTAATAACGGCGGGGTACTGGCACCCGAGGTCTGAAGAGGGGAGGAAGGGGTGTGGTTACTGGAACCCAGAGCTGGAGAGAGGAGAGAGCTGTGTGCAGAGGGTACCTGGCAGTAGATGGGACCTTCAGTTGATGGACATAGTCGGTGTGGATCCAGCAGCTAGGGAAGTGGGAGAATAAATTCCCTGACTTGGGCATCCTCTCATCTTCTGACCCCCAGCTGTTGCCCCCTTTGGATGAATCCAAGTGGAGGGTGTAGGAGTCCTTTGGTGCAGTTCGGCTTCTCAGAGCACACGCCTGGTGTGTGGGAGGGGTGTGGTGGGGGCAGTTCTGAAGGGCCTCAGGGAAGCACCTTTTATTTTTTTTCGTTTTAAGATCTTATTTATTTATTTGACAGAGAGAGATCACAAGTAGGCAGAGAGGCAGGCAGAGAGAGAGGGGGAAGCAGGCTCCCCGCTAAGCAGAGAGCCCTATGTGGGGCTTGATCCTAGGACCCTGAGATCATGATCTGAGCCAAAGGCAGAGGCTTAACCCACTAAGCCACCCAGCCGCCCCAGGGAAGCACCTCTTATCTTTTGTCCAGATGAAAGAAATCCATGCCCCTAGCACACAGGACACACAGTGTCCCATGTACTATAATATCAGTGAGGGAGAATGTCAATTTGACCATGCTCCTACTGAAACCTAAAATGTTACCTACCACAAGGGTTCTTTACCTAAGTTAGCAGGGGACACCTGGGGGTTATGCAGCCTAAGTTCAACTCACACTTGCCTACTTTCACTCCCATTCACACATTTCACACATTCTCCTTATCCTTTGCCAGCACCAGATTCTTTCCCTGGTGGGTTGCTTCCTATGGGGTCTGAGTCCTTAGATGGTCTTGACTTTGTTAGGTTGCTGAATTGTCCTGTTAAGCTGGACTCCTGTTGGAGGACTAAGAAGAGATACCTTGGTGAATCCCCTGGACTCCAAACCGAGCCCCATCTCAGATGCAGGAGCAGCCTACTTTTGTTTAGTAATTTGGTCTAGTCAACCAAGACATTCCAGAGGTGCCTTTCTCTGCGTATTGGATCAGAATAGCCAGGCGCCATCTCAGCTTCCAAGTCATCAGTACTATGATTACTGTATGGTAGAAGTGTTTCTCCCTTGGGTACTGGGATCACCAAGCTCCCTGAGTCCATTCCATTACTGGAATGGGTAGCAAAAAATTTCTTTCAGTAGTTGGTAGCCTTGAGGAATAATCGCGAGGCACCTCCCACTGCCCTTATGTCTTGGCTCTATATGACCACGCATGGTTGTGGTGAGAAGAATACGCTGCAACCAGTAGGACAGCCCTTGCCTCTGGCAGGTGCAGTTTCTCAGTTAGGTTCTTTTTTTTTTTTTTTTAAGATTTTATTTATTTATTTGACAGACAGAGATCACAAGTAGGCAGAGAGGCAGGCAGAGAGAGAGAGGGGGAAGCAGGCTCCCTGCTGAGCAGAGAGCCTGATGTGGGGCTCGATCCCAGGACCCTGGGATCATGACCTGAGCTGAAGACAGAGGCTTTAACCCACTGAGCCATCCAGGCGTCCCTCTCAGTTATGTTCTAGATGAACCTTCAGCAGGTCCATCCACCATCCTATCTTGCCAGCTGCTTTTGGGTCATGCGGCACATGGGAAGACCAGTGAATTCCTTGGGAGTGAGCTCATTTATTCATTTTTTGGCAGTGAAATGTGTGCCCCAGTTGGAGGTGATGTTAAGTGGAATGCCACGGTGATGGGTAAGGTATTCATTCTGTCCATCAGAATGCCTGCTGCTGGCAGAATGGTGGTGCTGACAGCAGCATTGGAGGCAGAGAAGGTGAATTCATACCTGGAATATGTGTCTGTTCCCATGAGGGTAAAGCATAGCCCTTCCATGCTAAGAGGGTCCAGTTGGATCTGTCCCCAACCTGGTGAAAGTTGTGGCCAATCAGGGACCCAGCATTGGGCTGTAAGTCAGATGGGCCCTCAAGAGAGTGAGAGACAGAGAGCCCAAGCAGGGGAGGGGGCAGGAGAGGAAGAAGCAGACTCCCCATAGAGTAAGGAGAGCCCAAGGTGGGGCTTGATCCCAGGACCCTGGGATCATGACCTGAGCCAAAGGCCGCTGCTTAACCGACTGAGCCACCCAGGTGCCCCTCCCATGTCTTTACAGGAGGTATTATAGCTACCTTGCTTTTGTCTGTTAAACATCACCACCTGGCCTTTATGTTACCAGGATACTATTATTCCCACTGAGATCGTAGACTATAATTCCATGGATTCATCCAGCACCCCAGCAGCACCTCCAGCCGACAGAGGACAGCCATCAGAGTAAGTCAAGGAGACAGGTAGCTCTCACCAATGCATTTCCTCTTCATTTTCTTTCTTTTTTTTTTTTTTTAAAGATTTATTTATTTAACAGAGAGAAATCACAAGTAGACAGAGAGGCAGCCAGAGAGAGAGAGAGAGGGAAGCAGGCTCCCTGCTGAGCAGAGAGCCCGATGCGGGACTCGATCCCAGGACCCTGAGATCATGACCTGAGCCGAAGGCAGAGGCTTAATCCACTGAGCCACCCAGGCGCCCTATTTTCTTTCTTTTTTTAAAGTAAACTTTACACCCAACCTGGGGCTCAAACTCTTGACTCTGAGGACAAGAGTTGTCTCCTCTACTGACTGAGACAGCCAGGAGCCCCTCACTATTTTTTTTTAAGATTTTATTTACATATTTGACAGACAGAGAGAGAGAGAACACGCACAAGCAGGCAGAGCAGCAGGCAGAGGGAGAGGCAGAGGAAGGTTCCCCGCTGAGCAGGGAGCCCAACTCAGGGCTCAAACCCAGGACCCTGGAATCATGACCTGAGCCGAAGGTAGGTCCTTAACCAACAGAGCCAGCCAGGTGCCCCCCACCAAAGCATTTCTTAATGCTTTGGAGAAGGAAGGGTTTTCTAGACCCCATTAAAATATGTGCTGAGGGGTGGCTAACCAGGTTGCACATAATAAATCCAATCTAGCATTCCCACCTTCCTGAAATTTTGGATTCCTTCCTCTACAGTATGCCAGAGAGATTCTGGCATTTCAAGTTTCCTAACTGTAGGCTACCATTAAGTCCAGGCTTTAATTAACCAACCTCATAGACGATTGATGCCTCTCCCGGGTGCTCGAGCCAACACATTAAATCCCAAACCCTGGATGAGCATCCATGGTGTTGTGTTTGGCCAAATGGAGCCTTACATTCCACCCTCCTGGGTCTATTTCCCTTAGAACTTATTCCCACGCACACGGCTCTGGACCCTGCCAAGGGAGTTTAACAAGGTCTGTAATTCTTTCTGTCTGGGCGTTCTGCTTTCAGCGTGGGCCTCATGCTTCTCTGCCCAGGCTATTCTGGGATCTAATTTGAGAAGAGCCAGGGAAAATTGGAGGTGGAAAGAGTCCTGAAGCTGATGTCCGGGGAAAGAGAGGCACTACATGTCTGCCCAGACGTCCGCATCTCCTCTCAGAGACCCACGCCTTCCCCCTCAGTGCCCTTGTGTCAGCACACTCCTGTGCTAACACTTCATTAGCACTGCCCCTTGGAAACCCTTACGAGGACATTCTGGTGCCAGTCCTCAGCCATATGAACCAGAGCCATCTCTCCACCTCAACGACGCAGTACTTTCCTCTTGACCCCTGCCACCCCCAAGGAGAATTTGGGTAATGTCCATAGTCCTTATGCAGTGGATTACTGGGTGCATTGCTCCCTCAGCAAGGAGGCTTGCCCTGTACTCTCCGAATTTATGATCAGTCTGGTCTCAGTATTCTGCCTGAGGCTGTTCCTGGAGCCAATTCTATTACTGGTGAGTATAGACAGGAAGCAGAGGGCACATGCATATAGGGAAATTTGAGGAGGATTTAATAAAGGGACTATTTATAGAGGTATGGCACAGTAAAGGGAAATCCCAAGTGACAATGCAGTACTGGAACTGGTAACAGGCCTGAAGGGGTGAGGAAAGGGAGCAGTGGCAGGGTCCCCAAACCAGAGAGCTGGTGGAGAGACCTTGAAGCCAGCGGGAATCCCGGAGGGAGGGAAACTGAGGAATAAACACCCTGACCTTCTTTCTTCCACTGGGGCCCCCACTGGCCAGACCCCAAAGCCAGAGGTTAAGGGAGCCCATTGCAGTGTCTATGGATGTCAGTGTGCAGAAGCTGGGTGGATAAGGGTGGAGAGAGGACATGGAGGGACCACAGAAGAGAGTCCGCAGTCACCCATCTGATCAGAATTTGTGAGCATCCCAAGACATTTATGACACTGACATTTATGAAGCATCCAGGCCAGTAATTTACAGAATGTCTTTCACTTTGCTTGGTCTGTTCATTTCCTCAAGACTAGATTCAGAGGTGCCTGGGTGGCTCAGTGGGTTAAAGCCTCTGCCTTCAGCTCAGGTCATGATCTCAGGGTCTTGGGATCAGGCCCCACATCTGGCACTCTCCTCAGTGGGGAGCCTGCTTCTCTCTCTCTCTCTGCCTGCCTCTGCCTACTTGTGATCTCTCTGTCAAATAAATAAAATCTTTTTTTTTATTATTAAAAAATTTTATTTATTTATTTGACAGACAGAGATCACAAGTAGGCAGAGAGGCAGGCAGAGAGAGAGAGAGAGAGAAGCAGGCTTCCTGCGGAGCAGAGAGCCCGATGCGGGGCTCGATCCCAGGACCCTGAGATCACGACCCGAGCCGAAGGCAGCAGCCCAAACCACTGAGCCACCCAGGCGCCCCTCAAATAAATAAAATCTTAAAAAAAGACTAGATTCAGAGTGAACCTTTCGGGCAGGAATACTGAAGAAATAGAGTGTTCCTATCTCCATAGCGTCCTCCTCAGTGAGACGCAGGGCACCAGTTCCTTCTGTTAATAGTAATTAGACTTCCATTACATGGTGAAGGCAGTGTGTGCCAGATCAAGCCAACTTTCAATAAACTTTGAAACTTGAGAATTATGGACACTGGCTTTGCCAGCAGTCAGAGGGACTGCAGCACAGGTGGCTCGCCTTCATCTTTTCTCATCCTCTTTGGGAACACCCGGAATAGAGTCTCCTTGGCAGGAAATGGGGAGAGAGTGGCAAGGCTCTGTGGTACTGTCACTTACTCCCAGTTCTGAGGCCTCTGGCAATCTCTCCACAGCTGTTTTTCGTGTAGAGCTGCAGAGTCCAGCTCGGAGATGTTCCGCTTGCTATGAGTCTCTACATGTGCCTGGTGTCTCTACATGTGTCCCTGGAGGTTTGTGAAGACAGGTTTGTACTGAGGGTGTCTGACTGGCTCAGTTGGTGAAGCATGCGACTTTTGATCTTGGGGGGTCGTGAGTTCCAGCCCCAAGAGATGATTTGTTAAAAAAACTTTCTTTTAAAGGTTCTATTTATTAGAGAGATAGAAAGAGAGAACACAAGCAGGAGGAGCAGCAGGCAGAGGGAGACGCAGGCTCCCTGCTGAGCAAGGAGCCTGATGCCGGGCTCAATCCTAGGACCCTGGGATCATGACCTGAGCCGAAGGCAGCACCACCCAGCAGCGCCCCAAAACATTACTTTAAAAAGAAATAAGGAGCGTCGGGTAAGCCTCTGCTTCCAGCTTCAGCTCAGGTCATGATCCCAGTCACTGGATGGAGCCCCGTATGGGGCTCCCTGCTCAGCCGGGAGTCTGCGTCTCCCTTTCCCGCTGCCCCTCCTCCTACTCGTGCTCTTCTCTGGCTAGCTCACTCTCTCAAATCAATTAGTCAATCAATCAATCAATCTTTAAAAAGAAAGAAGAAGAAGAAGAAAAAGAAAGAAGAAGGAAGAAGAAGGAAGAAGAAGGAAGAAGAAGAAGAAGAAGGAGAAGAAGGAGAAGAAGGAGAAGAAGAAGAAGGAGAAGAAGGAGAAGAAAAGAATACGACGACCAGAGGTTTATACTTAGTTCCTATGCATGTGTGTCAAATTGGGTCTTTTTGCCTGAATCAGCGTGTCCGCACGTAAGCCCGTTCTGTGCAAGCCTTCGAGTTCCTTCTAAAGGACTGCACTTTGCAGGCTCTGGTGTGAGCTGTTTTCCGTGTGTGTGAAGCGTTTCTGCGTGGAGCTGGTGTGTGTGTGTGTGTGTGTGTGTGTGAAGGGTTTCTCCGTGGAGCTGGTGTGTGTGTGTGTGTGAAGGGTTTCTCCGTGGAGCTGGTGTGTGTGTGTGTGGAGCTGGTGTGTGTGTGTGTGTGTGGTTTCTCCGTGGAGCTGGTGTGTGTGTGTGTGTGTGTGTGTGTGTGTGTGTGTGTGTGGAGCTGGTGTATGTGTGTGTGCGTGGAGCGTGTGTGTGTGTGG
The DNA here is from genome assembly GCF_964662115.1 of Mustela nivalis. Classification (NCBI taxonomy): domain Eukaryota; kingdom Metazoa; phylum Chordata; class Mammalia; order Carnivora; family Mustelidae; genus Mustela; species Mustela nivalis. The sequence continues at coordinate 88,588,622 of NC_139024.1, read as the reverse complement.
TTTCTCCGTGGAGCTGGTGTGTGTGTGTCTAAAAGAAGCGCTCTGTGTGGAGCCGGTCGCGGTCTCAAGCGCTCCCCCTTCCTGGGCCGACTTGGTATGGTCTACGCACCCCCTCCATTTCCTCCGACGGTGGTTGCACCCACCCCACCCGGAAGCGCACTCGAGTCGGACTGAGCGGCCGGGCATGGAGCCGGGCGGTCGGAGCTGCTCGGGCCCCAGCCCGGCGCCGGAGGATGCAGCCCCCGCCTCGGTGAGCCTGGCGCAGCTCCTGCAGCTGGTTCAGCAGGGCCGGGAGCTCCCGGGCGTGGAGAAGCGCCACATCGCGGCGACCCACGGCGAACCCACGTCGTCCCGGCTCCCGCGGAGGCCCAAGCCATGGGAGGCCGCGGGATCGGCCAGGGCCCCTGCGCCGCCCACCCTCGGATCCCGGTAGAGGAACCGCGTGGAGGGGCCCTGCTCGGCTGAGGCAGTAACTGCGTCTTCCTGATGGCACAAAGTGGGTTCCTGCGGCTCGAGGTCCTTCGTCTCCTAGACCTGGAGGGCGTGACTGTGTCCTGCATCACCTGACCGCGGATACCGGCCACGGTTATTCGTCTTTTCTGCATTTGTCCCAACCGGTCTTAGCTGGACTTTAGCCTCCTGGGAGCGTCCTTACAGTTGACTTTTGTATCCGTATTTCTGGACCATCGTCCTCATTAAAAAAAAAAGTTTTTCAAATCCCGTTTCAGACCTTGTATTTGGCAAATCTCATCCTTTACTGAGATGCATAGATGTGTTTTCATTTTTAAACTGCCACTTTTTAAACACACTGAGGGTCTGGCTCAGGGGAAACAAATTCTGTTAGTGACGTAGGAGAGTGTCAGTGTTTTACTTCCAGGTCAGCTTATTCTGGCGGCTGTGGAAGTGGATTTGGGATCAACGTGGTGTTGATTCCAGCCATTCTCCAGATCAGCGGCTAGCAATGCAAGATTTGATGATTACACTTGGCCCCAGAAGTAATTCAAAGACACATTAAACCAGTAAAATCCCAAAGCATTAAAAAAGACGATCAAAAGGGGCGCCTGGGTGGCTCAGTGGGTTAAGACTCTGCCTTCAGCTCAGGTCATGATCCCAGGATCCTGGGATGGAGCCCCGAATCGGTGCTCTGCTCAGCGGGGAGCCTGTTTCCTCCTCTTTCTAAGCCTGTCTCTCTGCCTACTTGTGATCTCTATCAAAAAAATAAAATAGAAAAGAAAAAAAGCCGATCAAAAACAAAATCTCTGGCAACTAGTTGGATCAGGCTTGAAGTTTATAATAGAAAAACTCTTACAACCACTTTCTTAAGTCTGTCTCTATTTTTTAAAAAAGATTTTATTTATTTATTAGACAGAGATCACAAGTAGGCAGAGAGGAGGAAGCAGGCTCCCTGCTGAGCATGCAGGGCTCATGACCAGAGCTGAAGGCAGAGGCCTTAACCCACTGAGCCACCCAGGCGCCCCAAGTTTGTCTCTTTTAAAGAGGCACGTGGCTCACTGCCCCTACTGCTTCCTGAAACAGATCTATTTTCCACATACATATGGTAAGTGCGGACAGGAATATACGCTGACAGCCATGAACAAGTCACATACGAAATCTACGTATCATACAAAAGGACTCGTTTTCCTCAGAAATGACAGTTCCACAACTTGTTTAGGAAATGGTATATCACAGTACACGATACAGCAGGGCATTAATTTTTATAACATCTATTTCCATAAAATTCTAAGTTAAGAAGTATTCTTTTGCTTAATCCTTTGAATTGCACCGAGGCACACACATTAGATAGTCTGATTCTGCAGGCAAGATGAAAACATTATTCCTGTATTTAGTATAAAACAGATCTGTGACAGAAACCCTGCGCTTCCACACTCACAAATGCTCTTTTCCCATGGCTTTCTGATACATCATTTTAAAGTAATTTGATTTCATAATGCTTTAAAGTTTAACATCTATTCTTGGCAGGTTAACTCTTGAGCCAACCAACCTAATTAATTACCTCATAACCTGGCACATTTTAAGGCATTGTTCTCATTCTAACTCAACCTCACAGCTATGTTTGAGGGCCCCATGAGCCAAAAGTGCAGCAAAGCTGATCTTAAGGGACCAGGGCACACAACGGTTAAGCATGTTTCCAAGTCTTGACCTATAGCCGGCACAGCCTCACCAACTACTCAGATGGCAATTGAGGCAACAAAGTGACAGAAGCAGAGGAAGGCCCACATAGAAGGGAGACACAGATGATAAACACAAGCACAATCAGATCCCCCTTTTAGGTCTCAGTCCCTGGGAGTCTCGGTATTGGCCTACGGCATCGTCACCAGTGGGATAGACAGCAATACCTTTGCAGTCTAGAATATGCAAGGAGAGAGTCCAATGAAGCCTAAATAACATCCATGCCAAAGAAAATCTCATCCTGAAGCCCAGCAGAAATAAATGGTGGGCATTTCCCTAAGGCAGATGGCATGGGGGCTCAGAAATCTACCACTGTGTTGCTAATAGGAAAACACCCAATTGGCTCCAAGGGAGAAAGCTCTCTTGGTAAGCCTTGGTCTTCCACAGGATATGGGACCAGAGGAGACTAACAAGGTCAGGGCCCAGGTGACCGATGTAGGTAGTGCAGGAATTCTTCATGTAACATGCATGGGTCCCTAAGAAGAGTCTATGAACACAGAAACTTCCAAGCAAAAATTTGAATATATGTATTTTCCTGGGAAAAGGGTCTTTTCACAGACCCAAGAATAGATTAAGAATCAGAGCTAAAGAAAAGGACTAAGTCAATCGCGGGCTAGGCTAAGGAAGCCACCAGATACACCTCAGGGCCATCCAAGTCTGAGACCTTGCAAAGTTGTCACTGAAAAGCGAGAACAGGGATTCACAGCAGAGACAACTGAGCACTGTTTTTGTGCTCTTCTTTGTAGTTATATTTCAAGTTCCTTTCAAAACAAGGCCCTAGAAACCCCCGGGTTCAAGTACGTCCCTGAGCTTGGTCCACTGCTGTCTTGTATTCATGCCTGGGTATTTGTTCATCAACTTTAAACCCCAGGATAGAAGATGTGACACGGCAGAACTTTCCCTTCCGTGGCAGGAGTCTTTTGCTGACGTCAGAGGTGGTGGGGGCAGGCAATGTGGAAAACACACTGGAACTTTCCCTTGGAACTGGGCTGTGATGACAAATGCCTGCTAGATCATCATCATTTTTTCCCTGACCCTCCCTCTAGTTTCTCAAGATATAACAGAAAATAATCTTCTTTGAAGATACTGGTAACAATTCTAAGAGACAAAACGCGCCACCGACGTGCCGTGCATTCAGATATGCTGAGGAAGAAAAACACAAGTTCGTTAATAGAAGTTTAATGAAAGGTGGCACCACATATTAGTAATAAGCAATTTCAAAAAGTTAAGATACTTTCAACAAAATAGATGGGTTAGATCTTCCCATCCTTTTTGAAATTGGTTTTTATTCTCTCCCCATTTCTAGGCCAAATGACTATAGCAATACAGCATTTTCTAGCCTGTAACTGCTGGAATCCACATAGCCCCATTTCTTACCCAGGAATTCACTGCCCCAAGCACATTTCTATCCGTTAGACTTGTAGCTACCCATCTCCTCTCTCCCCACAACGCCAGTCACTTTCAGATACTGGTAAATGCAAAAAGGATTTTTAACTGGCAAAGCATGGCCCATCTAAAGTCAGCCCAAGGGCAGTTTCCAGACTCACCTGGGTTTAATTCAACTGTCGAATGAGTTGATTGATGCGTTCACCTCGATAGCCAGGTAAGCCCACCTCCTTCAGGAAGCCCACTCTATTCTTGGTAGTGTGACGGGCCACTGAGAGATGGAAAGGACGCAAGAATGCAGAGATCTCCTGGAAATTCTTCCCCGGAAAGGCAATTTCATGAATGAGGTCTTCCAGGCAAATAACACCATACTTCCCTGGGAAACATAAGGGTAGAGATTCCTTCGCTCAACATTTGGCTCATTATAAACCATGAGGCTCTTACATGGCAGATATGGGCACTCTGGTGGTTTCTTGGGACTCCAAGAAGAATACGACCTAGATCTGACATCAAGACCACCAGAAATCCTTGCTTTCTACCCCTACTGACCCCTAAGTGCAACACTCACCCAGGTGCTCCTCAATCACTGTATTATCCGTCAAAGGGATGGTTTTATTCTTGACCTTGGCTTGTCCACGTTTCAAGATGAGTTCCCGGACAGACTTCAGATTTGGAAACCTATGTGAGACCGAATGAGGTACAGCCTCATCAGGCCCCTGCACACGGTGTGGCACTGGCCCCTCAGTCCTGCAGCCTGGCTGAGATTCTCCCACCACCCCTTCTTCCTACCAAGATATCTCCTGCAAGCACAATGCAGCTGGGGTGCTTGAAGTACACAAGTGAAGAGGGCAGAAAACCAGAGTGGCCCTGACTGAGTAATTAGAAATTAAAATATACGGATATAAACATTCACCATGCAAAAAAATTTTTACTTTCCCAGGTAAGAATAAAACAAGTGCTGGCTTACAGTTCAGGACTCTGGCCTCAGATGACCCTGTACCCAAGATGGGGGCAGAGTTTGAAATTAAATCCCGGCCTCTCCCAGGTTTTCATTTCATTTGAAGGAACACAACTTTTACACAAGCACGGCCCTTAGCTTGCTTCAAGACTCCAAGAGTTAATTTCTCTTCTACCCCCGACTCAGCCCTAGGCTGCAAGTGAATGTGCCTAGAGGGGTACTGTTCATGGTGCGTCAGCAGCAGCACGGGTAGCTCTTGATATACCTGCCCCGTGTTCCAAAGTTTCACGGCCAGCAGCTGATTTCTGGTAACCGTGGTCACAACAGAATGTTTCTTTGAAATAGCAGTGAGCTCCTAGGCTTGGAGAACAGCACTCTGGGTATCCTAATGTTCTCCTCATGCTCAAATACAATTTAGTATGAATACACACACAAACACACACACCCCTTACTCACCCCCAGGCCACATAAGGTTCCACTATACGCAGCATTTTTATGGTCTGGGGGGTTACTCTGAAAAAGACACCACTGAAAATCTTCTTCAGGCGAAGCCTTGCAATGGTCCTCTGCACCAGTGAACTCACCCCATTAATCCTGAAATGCAGAGCACAGGGAGTGAGTTTTATCCAGTTTATGTCAGTCCAGCAAGCACCTACAAAATGTTTGCCACTACAGGGGATCCAGAGAGCAGGACACAGACTGCGTCTTATAGGTCACGCCAGGAGCTGGCAGGCATATAGAGAGATCACTCTCACATGATGTGGAACAACGCCTGAAGGCTACAGGAACACAGAGATGGGCCCTGATTCTGTGTGTGTAGGGCTGTGCATGTCAAACCAAAGAAGATGACTTGCTTCTGTGGGCAGTAAAGCCATGACAGATTCTAGGTAAAGGAGATACACTCCACTTTCTTTTTGACTATCACTGAGAAGAGCATACTGGACAGATCTGAAAGTGTGACACCAGAGGCAGGGAAACCCAGTAGTTTCCCAGACGTGGTAGTCTAAGAAGAGATTCTGGGAAGCGGTAGGGAAGGTTAGTAACGGCTCAAAAATATTTAAAGCCCACAGGTTTCTGGTTTGGGTGACTGGGTATGGGAAATAGAAAAAGGTAGCTATACATGCAGGTAGACTGAGAAAAGTACAACTAATAAGGAAAAAGCTTTAAGAACTCTCTCCAGAACTAAATATGCTTCTCTACTTGACCTCAGTTCAGTTCCTAGAAAGACTCCTTGCAAGGCACCTGGGTTGCTCAGCTGGTTAAGTGTCAGCCTTCCACTCAGGTCATGACCCAGAGTCCTGGGATTGAGCCCCACGGCAGGCTCTCTGCTCAGCAGGAAGCCTCTTTCTTCCTCTTCCTCTGCCCCTCCCCTCTCCTCAGGCTCTCTGTCAAATAAATTAAATCTTAAAAAAAAAAAATACTTTATTTATTTGACAGAGTGAGTACAAGCAGGGGGAGCAGCAGGAGGAGAGAGAAGCAGCTCCCCATTGAGCAAGGAGTCCGATGTGGGGCTTGATCCCAGGACCCCGGGATCATGACCTGAGCAGAAGGCAGAAGCTTAACCAACTGAGCCACCCAGGCGCCCCTCAAATAAATAAAATCTTTTTTTTTTTTTTTTTAAAGATTCTAACCATTTATTTGACACAGAGAGACTCGGAGAGAGAAGAACACAAGCAGGGGGAGTGGGAGAGGGAGAAGCAGGCTTCCAGCTGAGCAGGGAGCCTGACTTGGGGCTCCATCCCAGGACCCTGGTATCACAACCCAAGCCAAGGGCAGATGCCTAATGACTGAGCCACCCAGGTGCCCCTCAAATAAATAAACTCTTAAAAAAAAAGAAAAGAATGGTCCCCAATTCAGAACTTTCTATGCCTAGAAAGTCCTCCCCCAGGTCTCAGCTTCAAGATCCTGCTTTAAAGTGTCTTAAACCAGTAAGGGCCTGGCAGCAGTCAACCCTCCTAGCACTGGGTATATTTTCATGCCTATCTGCCTAAGGTCAGTCTCATTAACCTTACAGATGAAAACTCTGTTGTGTTCAACCCTGAATTCCCAGCACAACTTGCCTTAGTGGCTTAAAGCCTACTGTGCTCATCTCCCTAGAAAAGGGTCTAAAGCTGAACCAACACTCTTCTTCAGCCTATGGTATCTGTCAAGTTCCCCACCTTTGGATGCGTACAACAAAGGCCAAGGAATGTTTATCTGGCACTTCCAGGCCACGAGGTTTCACTTCTAGTCGTCTGAGGCGCACCCTGTCACGCTGCTGCCGCCAGGAATCATGTAAGAACCATTCCAGTCGCTTAAACTTGAGCTGTTTTCCTTTCTTCTGCTACAGAGAAGGCAGACCATTGTCACCATTTTGTATGTCCATTTTTTTACTTCTATAAAAGTAATTCATTAGTCAGTATCAATTGAGTGTGTTTCCCACTGTGTTCCTTAAACAGAAGCACATCTTCCATGTAAGGGAAAAATGAGACACCCAAGAGAAGGTGGAGTTACAAAAACTCATAAAGTACTAGGAAGCGCCTCCAATGAATAAACACGTTAGTTTACATGCCGTTAGCCAATGTTTACCAACCCATGTTTATAGAATCTAACACTGGGTTAAGCTTCATGAAGTACAGAATAAACATGAGCCCCTTTCATTGCCCTGACTCCAAAATATGTAATTTCCAAAAATGTTGAACAAACAGCAAAAGTTGTCTGCCCTATCTGAAAAAAATACATTTTCTTCCAGGTATAAAAGCACGTTTGGTCTTTCGAATCACTTAGTATGAGCCTAAATAGTACAATGTCTATTCCATTTTTTCCTTAACAAACTCTACTCCAGTATTTTACCTGCAAAAAGTGTTTTATAAATACCTGTTAAAGTAAGACATGAACCATATACCTCTTAGAATCTATGCGGAAAGGACTGTCCATACCAAATCTAGTTCAAACACTGCAGACACAACTCACCAAATACACATTCTAATTCCCTTCTCTTGGTTCCCCATCATTACCTCTTTCTTGTCCAAAAGTGCCTGCTTTGCTTGAGTGGCTTTAAGGGCCTGATAAGCCTTCCTCTTTTTCAGGAGATTTTCTGGAACCAATGGGATCTTTTTTCTTTGCCTGATACGGAAAATTGCAATCAGCGGTAATGTTTAAAAAATAAATGTTAATGGATTTCTAAACCATTTCTTGGTCTTCGAGCAACACCACGCTCTTCAAATTCCTTTAGACAGACTTCGCTGAAACCTGTGGTTTCTGACTCCAGTCCTCAAAACGGACCCCTTAACATTCACTCTTTCCTAAAGCTGTAAAAAGTCATGGACCCCTTGGCTACTAACCCCCCCGTTTGCCTCCAAGGAGCTTTTACTGCCACAGCCTTTTAAATCACACTAGGAGCTACGTGATTCCCGTAAAACCCCGTGGGGTTGGGACCGCTGCAGTTCCATCAGCAGGGGTAACACTTAAGCCAGGCTGAATGAACCCAAGCCCGGCACTCTTCAGTCCGCAGCCAGAAACTCAATCCTCTCCGCTCGAGGTAACCCAAACTTCACGGAGTCTCCCTCCGTCTCATCGTCAGCCCGAACCCTACGGCTCCTTCCTCCTCATCCCACCCTCTGTAATCTGGAGTCTTTTCTAATCTTTCCCTTCAGTCCACAAGTATCCTTATTTTCCGCCGCTACGGAATAAACACTGTGGATGGTACCAGATGCTTAAGACCCCACTAGAGAAATTCAAAGCCCAAACACTCACTCTTGCTCCGCCATGTTTCCGAAGCTGCGACGACTGCTCATGCGCAGCCCCACCACGTAGGGGAAGAGAGGCCCGCTCTATAGTTACTTGACCATAGAGACCTGTCTTCCTGCTCCCGGTGTACCATCCCGGCGGCCGCTGCCCGGCGCCCTGCGAGCGGCCGTGAACCGCTGAGGTCTCGCTAACACAGGTTTCTGCTAAATGTTGCACCAAACGTTCTTCGCACTGCTTCCAAGCCCTTTAGGGTCATCCTCCAATCGCGCCCTGTTCCTTGACGCTGTATTCGTTTGATGCCGCCGGCGGAGCTCAAAAACGAAGCCGCTTCCCTCGCTTGCACCTACGACTTCCGGGGTGGAGGGCGCGCCGCTCCTCCGGGTTTCCCTTCGGCCGCGCGAGTCCGGGAGGGAGGACCGCCTGGCGTGGTTGGCCCTTGTTGGGTAAAGAGAGCTGGAGCCGAGACTTTGGCTCTTATGTGTGGGTGGAGGTGTTTGTGGAGGACTTCGGGTGGGAGAGAATGCAGCTTCGATTCCATCGGCCTGGCGCGGTCGGTGCGTCCCGGAGCACTGGTCCCAGCGGACCTTGATTTGCTTTACCCCTAAAATGGACCTGCCTAATAGCGTTAGGAGGATGATGTGAAATACTCGATATAAAGCGCTTAGCACTATGTCTGACTGTAAGCAGGCAACACTATATTAGTTAGTAATGCTGGGTCGAAAACTAGAAATTCTTCCCGCCATCTCACAATCTTCCCTGCTATGGCTCTCACCACGGGATTTGCTGCCTTCTTTCCTGGTCTTCATAAAACAGTGAAAACCCTCCAGCGCAGCGCTGTCTCCAGCACTAACATGCATAGTAATCCCCTGAGGGTCTTGTGAAAATGCAGATTTTCATTCAGTGGGAGGTTGAGAGGTTGATACTCTTGTTTTTTAAGCGTGCTTCAAATGATCCCAAGCTTCAGATCTTGACCTGAACCAAAGGCAGATGCTTAAGAGCTGAGCCACCCAGGTGCCCCTATTTTTAATATTTCTTCATGATACTAGGAGGGCAGGGGCCATAACTGCCTCGCTCGTGGCAGTAGCTAAAGGTTTAGCGGAGGCTTCTCAATTTTGGCACTACCAGCTTTTTGGGCTAGATGATTCTTTATTATGTGGGGGCTCTCTGTGCCTTGTGGGGATGTTTAGCAGCATCCCAGGCTTCGACCAACTACATGCCAGTAGCACTCCCATCCCAGATACGACAAAAATGTCTCCAGGCATTGGATGTCTAGCCTAGTATGTATCCCAATGTCATCACTTGACAATGGGCACTTACAGGCATCACCATGGACTTTATCCTATACTGTTCCACTTACCCTAATTAGATGGAGTGCTCTGAAGGCAGGGAACTTACCTCATGCTTTTTGTCTTCTACAACTCCTGTCACAATAGTGGGCACTTAAAGGGGCTTTTTTAAATAAGCTCAAAGCATCATATTGGTATGCGCTATGTAACTAGTCCAACCAGAACGATAGTGCCATATACAGAGCTCATTACCTATGAATCAACGTCAAAGGACAACACAGTCTTTGGAGTCCAAGACTGATATGAGGCTCCTCACTCAGCGTTTCACGTGTGTCTTACTTTGTAAAAAGGCAAAAGCAAGGATCATCTAAGTGTAAAACATTTATTAGATAGTAAACAAGGAACAAAAATAAGTCACTATTTTGTAACTGTATCTATGTACAGATAAGAGGTAAGTTCTGCGGTACTGAAAGTATTAAGAAGAGGAGGAATTTCAGGGCAATTAACAATACTGGCGGAAAGAGACTTGGAGGCCATGATTCAGGAAAGGTTACGAATGCCAGCAGATGGTGCTAGAAGCGTACTTATTCCCAGTGCCTAAGCCATTGTTCCACAAAGATCCAGAGGAAAAGATGTCTTCAACCCCAAATTATTCACTAACTGAAAGCATGTTGTTTACTGAGCATTGACCATATGCTCCAGCACTAGGCAAGATATAAGACCTTTTATTTCAAAGTGAGGATAGGAGTAAGAATGAAGAATAATGGGCCTCAAGAATCATCTTTTTTTTTTTTTTTTTTTAAATGAGTTTAGTTTAGAGAGAGAGAAAGTTTAGAGAAAGAGAAAGAGTGTGTGTGCAAGAGCAGAGGGAGGAGCAGAGGAAGAGGGACTAGAAGACTCTGCATTGAGGGCGGGGCCCCACACGGGGCGCGATCCCACAGCCCTGCGATCATGACCTGAACTGAAATCAAGAGTTAGATGCTCAACCAAGTGTGCCATCCAAGTGCCCCTCTTTTTAAAATTATTATTATTTTTTAAAGATTTTGCTTATTTTTGAGAGAAGGAGAGAGAGTTGGGGGGAGGGATTAGGGTGGGGGCAGAGAATCTCAATCAGACTCCCCTGCTGAGCGCAGAGCCTCCACACAGGCTTGATCTCACTATCCTGAGATCCTGACCTGACTTGAGCCAAAACCAAGAGTCAGATGCTTAACCGACTGAGCCACCCAGGTGCCTCAAGAATCTTATCCTTTTTAGCATATTGTCTTAGGCCTTTTTTCTTGACTGCTGTAGTTGTCTATTACAAGGGAATGGTTAAATAAATTATGAAAGACTGCAATATATGCAATGAGGCAGGTTTTCATGTCCTGAAATCTTAGTGGTATTTTTTATTTTTTGGCCTGCTGATCTCCATGTCCATTTCCTAACAGTATCCTATTTCTCTTGTGTACTGGTCTCTCCTTCATCGCGTACTTTGTCCGAGTGGAGTGGGGTATCAACTCTAAATGTTTGTCCTCCGAGTATATAAGCTGAAGGGATCTCTGGAAGATCTTTCCAACTCCTCCAATCTGTCCAGTGAGAGGGGGATAAGATGGTATCAACTTCTCTAGGTTGGGGGGCACCTTGGTGGCTCAGTTAGTTTAAAGTCTGACTTGTCAGACTCCTGGTTTTGGCTCAGGTCATGATCTCAGGGTCATGAGATTGAGCCCCATGGCTGGCTCCACACTTATGAGGAAGCCTGCTGGAGATTCTCTCCCTCTCCTTGTGCTGCTCCCCCTGTTCAAGCTCGCTCTCCCTCCCTCTCTCAAATGAATAACTAAATCTTGTTGGTTTTTTTATTTTAATATTTTATTATCTGACAGAGAGATACAACGGGAGAGGGAACATAAGCAGGGGCAGTGGGAGAGGGAGATGTGGGGCTCAGTCCCAGGACCTTGGGATCATGACCTGTGCTGAAGGCAGACGCTTAACAACTGAGCCACCCAGGTGCCCCAATAAATAAATTTTAAGAAACAAAAAACTTCTCCCCTCTGGGTTTTGAATCTTGAGCAGGGTGACGATGGGAGAAACATTGGAGGTTTGGGGTAAAACTTTTAAGAATTTTACCTGCGAAGACCTGCAGCTTCCTTCTTTCTCAAGATTAGTGGTTCTTCAATTTTCCCTTCAATCCTTGTCTTTCCTATAAAACTCCATTATGCTGGTTAACCAAGTGGATCAGTTTCCGCTTCTTGCAACCAGGCTATAATAACTCTCAGATACTTGGTTACATTTGAAAAAGCAAGATACAGAATAGGGTGTAAGAGAGTGGCTCCTGCTTGTTTTGTGTTTTTTTATTTTTGGCTATAGATGTATTTATATGTAACAATTTTGGAAGTATATACAAAAAAGTATTGATGGGGGTTATTTTTAGGAAATGGGAGTGGGGCCTGAAATAGGAAGACTTAGATTTTGTGCTATGTTTTTTATTTATCCTATTTGTATTTGTTTAAGAGAAAAATGGTTAAGCCTCTGCCTTCAACTAAGGTCATGATCTCAGGGTCCTGGGATGGAGCTCCGTACCTGGCTCCCTGCTTGGCGGGGAGCCTGCTTCTCCCTCTCCCTCTGCTTGTGCTTTCCTGCTCTCACTCTCTCTCAAATAAGAAAATTAAAAAAAAAAAGAAAGAAAGAAAGAAAAAAAAAACTGTCTAGGTAATTACATTTTTGTGATTTGCCTGTTTGATTTTTTTTTTTTTTTTTTTTTTTTTTTTATTTGCCTGTTTTAGAAACCTCTTGACTATTTTTTAAAGACTCCGTTCAGGACATTTTGTGGCTCTCTGGCTTGGCTCCAGGGTTCCTTTCCTAGCATATTCCACAACAGGTTATTTCTGTATTGTCTGCACTTTGGGATTATTTGGAATTGTTTAGGAGATCCTGGAACAGTGCCTTCTCAGGCAAAACCGCCACACTCACTGCACCCAAAAGGGGGCTCCATCTGCAATTTCCAACATCGTCCCCAAACCTCTTTCTTGGATAATGAACCTTGAAGTTGACTTCGTTTTGCTTCAAGTTTTCCTTGTTGCTTCCTCAGAGAGTGACATGGGGTTACCAGGAATCAGGTGGGAAAGAGATTAGTGTGAGAGCAGCCAGATGAGCCTAGAGTTGGGGAGGACCTGACTCAACATCATGCTGATGAAAGACAAGCATGAGGGGGCCGAAGTAAGAAGGAAAAAGGAGAGAGCCTGTGAAGGGCAGCATGCTTCTGAGGGTCCAGGACAGACCCAGGAAAGCTAGAGTAGGAAGCAGATAACATGCAGGAGGTATGACCAAGAGCAAAACAGAAAAACTCAAACCTCCCCTGAATTATTTCAGGAATAATGGTGCTTAGCTTCTCCCACCTTTCCCACTTCTTCAGTAACCTCATTTTACACCTTAAGGAGTGCAGGGCCGGGACGAAGCTTCCTAGTTTGTTGGCAAGGGAGTAGAGGCTGAGAGAAACTTAACATGAAGATCTCTAATTATGTGTTAGACAAGGTCCTAGAACCCATTTCTAGGTTCAGCTGCCAAAGGTACTTTCTGCCCTTTGCACTGTTTCTTACCCTGTTGCACTGCTTTCCTGGGTCTTCACAGAAGTGGTTTTTTTTCCCTGAGGATCTTCTTGCCTTTGCAAGTGTGTTCAAAAGCCAGGCTCTAGCGCATGCCCATCGGAAATACAGATTAGGGGGGCACCTGGGTGGCTCAATGGGCTAAAGCCTCTGCTTTGGGCTCGGTCATGATCCCAGGGTCCTGGGATCAAGCCCCGCATCAGGATCTCTGCTCGGTGGGGAAACTGCTTCCCTTCCTCTCTCTCTGCCTGCCTCTCCACCTACTTGTGATCTCTGTCTGCCAAATAAATAAAAATCTTAAAAAAAAAAAAAACAAAAGGAAATGTAGATTAGGGCTTGAAGGCCTTTTAAGGGCAGCAACATAGACACAGGCTACCCATATTACAGAAAGCACTTAAGACTACAAAGGTGCTCCTACCATTTGTGTAAACCAGATTTCCCCACATATTTAACCCTATATTTACAAAATGCCTTTACCTTTATTCCTGCACCAAGTATGAGACATTTTTCTCAAATGTAACTGAGGATATACCGAGAAGGACGTTGGAATATAGGCAGCAACTCTACCAAAGTGGTTGGCTGGGAAGAATTTTAGCCTTAGTTTCTTGTCTCCTGAACTCCACTCAATTCCCCAATATAATGCAATTATTTGTGTGCTTTTTTCCTCTCTAGACTGTGAGCTCCTTGAAAGTAGGTGTCAGACCTGAATTATTCATGTATCCCCAGTACCTGGCACGGTGCCTGTCAACTGCTCAAGCTTTGTACGGTGGCTGATGCTCTCCACCTGCCGCTGGATACCCAGGAGCCCTCACTCTGTCTTGGAGAACAGCCACAAGGGTGAAGCAGAGTCGGAGCCTGAGGCTAGCCACTGGAGGTCAGCGCTCCCAGAGTCCTGTCTGAGTGATGCTGTTTCAGCGTCCCCAGACTGTGGTTTCTTTCTCTTCTCTTTGCCCCCCAAATAACCCACTGGCCTCCTTCCTGGGACACAGCCCCCCCCCCCCCCCCCGCCCATACACAGGACTGAGGGGTTTAACCATCTGTAAAGGAGATGCCTGGTCTTTCTCTGGGCACGTCCCTGGCGAATAGAGGCTGATCTTAATCAAGCAGCCAGGCCATCCTGCCTGCTTCATTCATGAGGCACTCCCATTGCCAGTGGCCCAAAGAGGGGTAAGGAATGTCATGTTGGGCACACATTTGTCATTTGTTCTTAGCAAGAGAATCTCAACACCAGGGCAACACTGCAAAAGACATTTAGGGATCCATCCACTGATGTAACTATTCTAGCAGTAAGGATTCTGACTGCTCTTAGTTCTAGGAGAACAACTTCCTGTTTATATATTGGTTACAGAATCTGGATTTCCTAACTGCTACTGCTTTACCAGTGTGTGTGTATGTGTGAGGGGGGCACAATTAAACCATAACGAATGTAAGCGTAAATCCTAGGCCCCAAAGAAAAACCCGAGGAGTCTTCTACATTTATCCCCAGAAATACATTTCACCCTATGGTAGTTTCTCTAACAATTTGGGCGGAGTCCCCACTTGTGAGGGCAAGAATTCAGAAGGGCCTCAGGGGGCTGATTTTGCACACAAGTTTACAGAGGTATTTCTCAATGGATCCAATGTGTGAATCCAGACAGAAACATGTTAATTCTGGCATAAATCTTGTGTAAAATAGTTTTCTGTCCCTATCCCTCAGCCTTCTTGTCCTTAACTGAAGCAAAAGAAATATGACTGAAGAAACCTCCTGAAGATTGAGGCTCATTCATGTAACTTCTCAAATGACTCTATTTTTCCTTCCTCAGTTAAGGACTCATGTGACAAAAGCAGGGAGGGAGGCCAGATATGTACATGACTAACCTTCCTCACTGACCAACCCTGTTGGATCTGAAACTGTTTGGAAAGGCCGATCAATTACACTCCTATCCCCTCACTAGTTAGGCTCCTGTTTGGGAACGATAAATCTATTTCAATTGAACTCCCACTGAACACTTACCCTTTTCTTCTGGGGAAAGAGCCATTCCTATTTGCAAAATCAAGACAATCACAGTTGCACATTTTCCCAAATCTTTGGCTGTATTGCAATGGTTGTTTCATTTCGTAATCTCCAACTAAACATTTCCTAACCATGGATTAACAATATAGTTACTGACTGGTTTCTTTTAACAGTATTTATCCAACATAACAAAATAAACTGCAATTTGTTATACTTTTTTTTACAAAACATTTTATAAATATTTTTACAAAATGTATACAAAGCAATTTCAAGTGAGACATACTATACAAATGAAGGTATTTAAGCAAATAAAGCCCACACCACACTGACAGTGAGTGACGCGTCCTCTATAAGTCAAGTCAGTCTGTAAGGCCTCCCTAATCTAACAAAATCTACTAAATTCTTCAGAGCTAAAATAGTTCTTTTTCGTAATTGCCAGTTTAAAATTTGCTTTATCTTTAGGCAGTACTTAAGGACACAGAAAATCAAATGCTTAATAACAAATGCACACTTTTCCACAACAACAACAGAAAAGAAAAAAAAAAAAAGAAAATGATTTTTGTTACTGAGTACAAGTAGTTCTAAAACTTAACCTTGACTAATGAACCTGAACAACTGAAAGTTGGCCGTCCGAGGCGGAGCTCCCTTACCCTTCGCCAGAGGGGGCTCGACATGCGAGTTATGACCCATGTGCGCATAACCTAATCACAGGATAAAATACATTTTCGTAATCTTCATTTGTCATTATCTAGAATCTTTCCTCCATAGAAAGTAAACTTACATACAAGGACACAAAAATTTACAAGTTTCATTTTGGTGAATTAGGCTCTCCGTTTGCTAGACCAATGTTAGGGCTTGAAAGACCCTCTGAGATGGTATTTAGAAAGGCAGGGGTTGGGGTAGGAGGGGAGGATAGGGAAGAAGAGGAGGTGACAAATGTACATGAAGTTTATCTTTTCTCTTAAGAATTCCACTGATTGGCAGTAATTAATGTAACCCATTAGTTGCCTACATGACGGCTTCCAGGTAGAGAGTTCCACAATGAGAAGAATTTGATTAGGAAGGACCATCCTTAAGTCTTGCTAGGAATGAGGGGAGCATGAGTCCTAAGAGAAGAAGAGCCTACGAAATCATGGGGTTCAGGGCAGAGTGTTATCCCAGGGCTGCCCAAACAGAAAGTTCCAACTGGCAATACCAACTTATCCTTCTAATATGTTACAATACAGGAAAAAGGGGAAATCTGCAACTTGGACATTGGCACAAATAAGGAAAAAATGGGAACCCTAAAATGGCCCAGATTTTCCAAGTTCTATTGGCTGGGGTGGCGGTGGGGGGACAAGGACAAGGTACTTTGCTTTTATGAAGACTGGCTGTCTGAGGGGGCTCCTTCGAGGGCAATGCGGGGGACAGAGAGGGACAGGGAGAGTCTGGGTCTTCTGCTGCCATGTTTTCCAATAATCAGAAGCCTTCCTTTCCATTGCAGGCCAATCTGGAGAAGAAGCGCCCAACATGATGACAATGGGGGTCATCCCCGTTCTGGCAACACCAGAAACAGATGCTGGCACCGTGCGAGAGTGGAGACCAACGGGTGCACCTCTAAAGCCAGAGAGATCAACAGAATAAATGAGAGAGTGCATGCACATGGGAGGAAGAGTGGGTGTGTCCACACTGTCACCAGAGTGAGCTCTAGATCTGAACAGCTCCGGTACCCGCATGCACGCGTGGGGTAGGGTGCGTATGAAATACCGTTATGTCGCCTTCCCAACAATGGGAGAGACTGGCTGGTTACAGTGACGCTGAGGATGAAGGGAACAGCAGAGATGGGATGGGATGACTGGGGACAAGAACACAAGGAAGGAAAACGGGAAAAGCTCCCTGAAAAGAAATATAAATAAAGCAGTAAGTCATGTTCACTAATATGAACACGGGTCGCACACAGACCATGACAGGGCATGTCCTTTGGCTCTCAAGTGGGAATCCCGTGTCTCAGATCTTTTCTTTCAGTGGGGGGGCTGGCTGGTTACTTTGGTTTGTCTGTGTTTTGGTAATGATTGCTGCCGGGGGACGGGGAGTGACTACTGTTCTCAGACAAGAAGCAAAAACAAGGCCAAAGTCCCCTTAAAGTTTAAACTGAAAAATTACAACACAGTTTTCGAATGAAAGTGCTTTGGACGCTTGGCTGTTGGTGGGAGAGGGGGGTGGAGAGGTTAAATGAAAGGAAACCCAGCAACAAACAAAAACATACAGCATATGTTGACTATATCCAATTAGAAAATGCAAAACGCTTGTTTTTTTTTCTCAATAGTTCACATATATATGCTTTTACATATATACATATTATATTCCTCAAGGCTCTATCCCGGCCTCCCCTGTACACTGTGCCACTTAACTGGTTTCCGTTTTCCTTTATTTAGCCTGGTGAAATGATCTCAAGTCATGCTGTTGCAACTAAGAACAGAGCATTCCCTAGATGAAACTCAACACGCATCGGCTGAAAAGCATGAGGCTTTGCTCTGGGAGCGTCAGAAAAGCACTTGAACGATGAGCAAGGAAGCCCTGCAACGTGCCCTGCTGGTGTGCTACTGGCTGCTTCTTGGGGAGGGTGGGGGGGTGCTGCGGCGTCCCCGGCAGAGCAGCCGGCAACTCACCGCTCAGGGATGGCTGAGGGGGCACGAGCCGGTGGTCCACCCTCCCGACGACGATGACAACAGACCCCAAACGGCAACATTTGGAGATGCGGTGGGATATTCTTTAAAAAGTAGCTTCTATCAGTCCTGTTTGATTTTCTTTAATAATAAGTCTGTTCTTTTCAAATGACTTATGATTGTCAGAATTTTACCCAGGGCCAAGTGTACTGTGATCTCAGCGAGTTAACGGTGTTTTGTTTCGTTTTAAATTAAAACACGTAAACAAACACAGAAATGACTATTAATAAGCACTTTCGTAACACTTGAAATGTGTCGGGCCTATCAGACTGCTCTCTAACAAGGATTCGTTTCGCGAAGGGATCTCCCTGTAACCACGACGAGTATTGCTCTGAAACAAAGAATGGGATCGAGATCAGAAAGAACCACCTGTGATGAAAGATCAAGCAGGCTGGAGACAGGAGACCGCTTCCATTTGCTTTTGCCAGGAAAGAACGTGACTTGTCCGGGGCTGGGGTCTCGGGGCGGGTAGGGAAGGGCTGTGGCTATTAACACTCCAGGATACTATTTACAGCTGCTTCTAAAATGGAGTCAGTTTCTACAATGCCTTCACTGTGGTCCGGGATGAACTTTTCCAGGCAGTTTTCCTGCGAAGCCATTGGAGAAAAGTTGGGGAAATCTAACTCAACCGAGCCGCTAACCGCGGGGTCACTCTGGGGCTGCCGCCCAGCCTTTTTGAGTTCCAAGATGTTCTTAAATGTTGTTTCTAAACTCTTAGTGAGCTGCAGATCTGGCTGGGGCTCGCCCGACCCTTTCATGATGTCTGTGTGTAAAACTTCATTCTTTGGAGAATTCCTCAGAGTTTTGTCCTGGAAGGAATTGTTACACGTCATCTCCAAGTGAGAATCTGCTAGGATACTGGAGAGTTTGCTCTCAGTTCCATGATCCGCTCGGGATGAGGTTTTCCGGGGCCCTTCGGGGCCGGGAGAGCACTCGCTGGCCTTCAGGGATTCTCTCCGGCTGCCTTTCTCCTCGGACGCACTCCGGTACTGAGCTAAGCCCGCCTTATCAAATTTCAGTGCCCTGCCGAGGCATTCAGTTTTTTTAGAAATGTTTCCTTCTGCGGAGACCACAATGTGATTAGGCACTAGATGAAATTGGTCATGATTCGTTGGTTCTGCCAGGCCTGGTTTAGCTCGGTCTCGGCCCTGGGCCTTGGCGGTCAGGTGTAGAGAGCTGGCGGCTTTGCTGCCATGCTGGTCACTCCGGCCAAACTGGGTCTCGGGAGCAGCTTTATCAAGTTTGAAGGAACAACAGAAATCAGCCTGAAAACCCTCTGGAAATGGGAACAAAAAGAACACTGAGTGAACTCTGCAGGAAGGACTCTACAACAGACCCCCACAGTGGGTCAGGTGCAAACCCAGTCCAGCCCAGTGAGCCAGTCCCTCATGTCCAGGAACATGCAGGGGCACAACACTTGAAGGGGCTTCCTGGACAGTAGCCCGGGCTTCCAGACAAAAGCTTAACCTCTTTGACCAGGAAGATGCGTGGTGACAAATGGGAAAACCAGATGAGCCAAAAGCTCCGCTTTGTCTTAATTTCTTAGTGTTCTCTTTCTTGTTTTTTTTTTTTTTTTTTTTTAAGTTTATTTACTTATTTATTTAAATAAGCGCTACATCCCACCTGGGACTTGAACCTACAACCTTGCCATCAAGAGTTGCATGCTCTACCGATTGAGCCAGCCAGGTGGCCCTCTTAGTGTTATCTTTTTTTTTTTTTTAAAGATTTTATTTATTTATTTGACAGAGAAATCACAAATAGACGGAGAGGCAGGCAGAGAGAGAGAGAGAGAGGGAAGCAGGCTCCCTGCTGAGCAGAGAACCCGACGTGGGACTCGATCCCAGGACCCTGAGATCATGACCTGAGCCGAAGGCAGCGGCTTAACCCACTGAGCCACCCAGGCGCCCCTCTTAGTGTTATCTTTAGCTAGTTTTTTTATTTTTATTATTTTTATTTTTTATTTTTTTAAAGATTTTATTTATTTTATTTGACAGAGAGAGAGATCACAAGTAGGCAGAGAGGCAGGCAGAGACAGAGGGGGAAGCAGGCTCCCTGCTGAGCAGAGGGCCCGATGCGGGGCTCGATCCCAGGACACTGAAATCATGACCTGAGCCGAAGGCAGCGACTTAATCCACTGAGCCACCCAGGCGCCCCTCTTTAGCTAGTTTTTATTATTATTATTTTTTTCTTTAATTAATGGCTGCTCTGAAACAGTCTGAAAACAGAAATTCGATGCTAGTAGAGCTGGGTTTCTCCTTTGGAGCAGAGGGCTCTGGAATGAG
Source organism: Mustela nivalis (assembly GCF_964662115.1). Taxonomy (NCBI): domain Eukaryota; kingdom Metazoa; phylum Chordata; class Mammalia; order Carnivora; family Mustelidae; genus Mustela; species Mustela nivalis. The sequence continues at coordinate 88,568,515 of NC_139024.1, read as the reverse complement.
GCTTTAGGTCAGGGGTGGGAGTGGACACACTGCTTGTCTTTGAGTGATGGCACTTGGGTCCCTGCGGACACATGTGAGAGGACCAGGCATTATAAAGCTGCACTTTGCCAGAAGCACAGAACAGACAGTCGACACACATCCAGAATGGTATGTGCTTGGAAGGACAATGGCATGTGTAGTAAGCGGGTCTATGAATGAGCCCTGCTCTGTGCCAGGCTTGAGGAGCCCAGGGTGGCAAGAGAAATGTTAGGATTGGGGAGGTTGAGGGCACAGAGGCAACCGGCTGTTACAGAAGGGCAGAAGAGGTATAAGAGGGCTATGGTGACACCTGTAAAACCGAAATTTGAATTTCTTCACTAAATCACAAAATGTGAGATGTAGGAAACACAGCCTTGACACCTAAAAAGAAGACTCCATCCAACAAACACCGGCTGTGTGGACACAACACACAGGGGGATGAAGCCCATCCAGGTCCTCGGGATGCTCGTGTCTGGGGCGCTGTGACAAAGCAGGAGGGTTTATCTGTAAGTCCAATTCATTGTAAGGCAAGAGGAGACTGCAGGTTCTAGGATAGAGGGACAGAAATATATCCTACATTGTTCCCTTTCTTTTTGGAAAGATCTGAGGATTCTCATAGTTGCATGGCATTTCTTTCAGACCTTTCCTTTAGGCTGAGTGTAAGGATCATTTATTCTTTTGAGAGATTTCATGAGCAGAGTCTTGATATCCAAGAATCAAGTTATAGTAACGGAAATACAGTCACTAAAAAATAATAGTCTAACAGTAGGGGGATGGTTTATTTTATTTATCTTTTTACAACATTAATTTATTTATTTGTCAGACAGGGGGAGACGGAGAGAGACCATGAGCAGGCAAAGGGAGAAGCAGGCTCCCCGCTGAGCAAGGAGGCCGATGCAGGACTCCATCGTGACCTGAGCCCAAGGCAGAATCTAACTGACCCAGCCACCCACACGTCCCTAGGGGAATGGTTTAGCTAAATTCTTAAATTAATGTATTAAAAACTGATTAACTATTATTTTGAAGACTCTAGCAAGTGATAAGAACTTCAGATGTGTTAAATGGAAGAAAATTAGAATAACAAAATAATATCTAGCATATGATTGTAACTATATGTAAAGGATGTATGCAAATGAGAACCAAAACTGGAAGAAAACTGGGAGAAATAAGAACTTTTTGTTTATAGGATGGTGCAAGTATGGGTAAAATTTATCCTCCATGAATAGTTATAATGTTATTTGATTTTAAAAAATATTAGAGGCCAGAAAAAAGGAGGAATTTTTTAAAAAAGTGTTCTTTTGTTTTTAAATATGTATTTGTCAGAAAGAGAGAGAACACAAGCAGGGGGAATGGCAGGCAGAGGGAAAAGCAGGCTCCCCTACTGAGCATGGAGCCCAGTGTGCAACTCAATCCCAGGACCCTAGGATCATGACCTGAGCTAAAGACAGACGCTTAACCAACTGAGCCACTCAGGCATCCCAAGGAGGATTTTTTGGGAAAAGGTATGTATGTATGTATGTATGTATTTATTTGAGAGAGAGAACATGAGAGCACGGAGAGGGTCAGAGGGAGAAGTTGACTGCCCGCTGAGCAGGGAGCCCCATGTGGGACTCGATCCCAAAACCCAGGGATCATGATCTGAGTGGAAGGCAGACGATTAACTGACTGAGCCACCCAGGGGTCCATATTTTTATTTTTTAGAAGATTTTATTTATTTATTTGAGAGAGAGAGAGAGAGAGCACAAGTGGGGGGAGGGACATTGGAAGAAGGAGGGAGAAGCAGACTCTCTGCTAAGCAGGGAGCTCTGTCTACATGGGGTTCAATCTGAGTCAACCAAGCCCCCCAGGAGGATTAGTTTTATTTTATTTTTATTTTTTAATTTTAATTTATCCCAGGATTCCGGGATCATGACCTGAGCTGAAGGCAGTCGCTTAGCCATATGAGCCATTCAGGGACACTTAATTAATTAATTAATTAATTAATTTTTAAAAGATTTTATTTATTTATTTGACAGACAGAGATCACAAGTAGGCAGAGAGGCAGGCAGAGAGAGAGAGGAGGAAGCAGGCTCCCTGCTGAAGCAGCCTGATGTGGAACTCGATCCCAGGACCCCAGGATCATGACCTGAGCCGAAGGCAGAGGCTTTAACCCACTGAGCCACCCAGGCGCCCCCCCTTAATTTATTTTTAAAATATTTATTGAGAGAGAGAGGAAGAGAGTACACAGAGGGAGAGGGAGAGAGAGAGAAGACTCCCCACTGGGCAGGAAGCCCGATGTGGGACTTGATCTGAGAACCCCGAGATCAGGACCCAAGCTGAAGGCAGAGGCTCAACCAGGTGCCCTAAGGATTCATTTTTCAAAGGCAGAACGTGTTGGGGCATGCTGAGCATGGAGCCTGCCTAGGATTCTTTTTCCTCCACCCACTACCTCACGCTTGCTCTCTCTCTTTCTCAAACAAAAAAGAAGAAAAAAAAGCACAAAACAAACAAACCAAAAGCCAGCCCATGCGAAAAGGACACTTAGATCCTCCTCTGTCCCCTCGAGAGCAGGAAATAATCTCCCACATGCAGAGTGCTCTCCCTGTACCAGCAGATAGAGAGACATCCTTATTATCAGAAACAGGGAATTCAGGGCCCAGAAGGTATAGAAACAGCCCATTTTACTTTTCACTAATTTACTATTCCAGCCCAAATTCTGTTTAGAATTCCTTACTAACTGAAGCTCCCAGAGTAATGTCTTCTTTATCCTGTCAATTCCTCACAGATTTATTGTCTGTTTGTCTAAAAAGTATACAAACTGCCTGCCTTGGTCTTTCTTTGGGGTTCAATTTCATTACTGGGTCTCTGTACCTGTGTAATAAAACTTTTCTTCTCTCCTGTTAATATGTTTCATGTAAATTTAACTCCTCCAGCTAGAAAAACCTTGGCCAGAGGAGAATTTCTTCCTGTCCTTTGGTGCAATCAGTGGGAAACTGGCAGGGGAAGAGAAAGGTATTAAACGGAGCATCTTAATTTATGAGCTCGCAGGCAGGGCCCCTAACAAAGCCTTGCACAGGGTAAGACAACTCGATAATTTGCTGAGGCTTACATGCTTCTGGGAAGGCTTCTAATTTAATTTAGTTCTCAAGAACTAGAGAAAGGGGGCGCCTGGGTGGCTCAGTGGGTTGAGCCTCTGTCTTCGGCTCAGGTCATGATCTCAGGGTCCTGGGATAGGTGGCATCAGGCTCTCTGCTCAGATGTTAAAAGGCATCTGAAATGAATCTGGTCATTTCAGATGCCTTTTAACAAAGTACACCCATCCCACTGCGTCTTTGAAACTAACGAAGCAACCAGACATAAAGATTTGGTGTCTACGTTCTACTCACGTCCCATTTAGCTCCATTCATCCTTGTCACGTAAAGATGCATTTTTTGAAATTGTAATTTTTGGGAAAAGGTTATTTACGTTTATAATGGGGAAAAACAATCACACAATGAACGTGGAATCCCAGCGTGGGTTTTCTAGACTACAGACCCCACTGCTCACTCTGGGTTGTTTCTTCCCAGGATTCATTCTGTACTTTCAAGTTTCCCGCCCAGCGGCGGTTCAGAAAGACTCCCCACGGCCGGCAGCCCGGAACCCCGGCAGCACCTCCCTTCCATTTTTCTCTGACATTTCTTACCAGGATCTACAAGTGCCAGACGCTTGTCTCGGGACAGAGAAGCTCTCTCCTCTTGGTTGAACATTCTGTCGATCATCACCATCTCAGCAGAGGGATTGATCCGCTGAAAACAAGACAATCTGGTCATTTCAGATGCCTTTTAACAAAGTACACCCATCCCACTGCGTCTCTGAAACTAACGAAGCAACCAGACATAAAGATTTGGTGTCTACGTTCTACTCACGTCCCATTTAGCTCCATTTATCCTTGTCACGTAAAGATGCATTTTTTGAAATTGTAATTTTTGGGAAAAGGTGATTTACACGGATTTCTCGAGAGGGTATGAAAACTAGGCCTGCCTCCCTTGCTTCCCCCGCATCTCTCTGCAGGTGCCCACACCGAGCAGTTTAATAGGCTCTGCACAAAGTGGTTTGATGCGCACAAAGGCACTGACTTTCTTCTCTGTATCTGTATCTAATCTGACGTATCTTATTTCCCCTCTGCTTAATAATATGTTAGAGATCTTTTCATGAGGATGACATTTTTCTTGATATTCTACTATGATTTCAATGTGTTTTTTAGAAGACTTTCCTTAAAATTATTTTTTGCTGTGCAGAAATGAAGCTGAAATTATATTTGTGAGTCTTATTTAACATGAAAATTCATAGCAGATATAAGATAACTTGACCAAGTAAGTGGTCCTTTCCTAAAAAATGGTAAGAGTTAAGTCTTTTTAATATCTCAGCATTTTTTTTCCTGAAATGGTTATCAATATAAGAACAACTATTTCAAAGTTTGGAGGCAAAATTTAAAGTAAATATAAATTATACATATATATAAGTAAACACACACACACATTTATACTGTATCATGTAAGTACATAATGTAATTCAACTAAGCTCCCAAGGTATATCTCAAAGCTGATCTTAAATTGGAAACTGCCTGTAAGAGGTCAGTTTATAGGTGAAAGCCTGTATGATTTCAGATTTGGTTCTAAAATCTCAGAAGAATAGGGGGCACCTCTGTGGCTCAGTGGGTTAAAGCCCTTGCCTTCGGCTCAGGTCATGATCCCAGGGTCCTGGGTCTGAGCCCTGCATCGGGCTCTCTGCTCAGCGGGGAGCCTGCTTTCTTTCCTCTCTCTGCCTGCCTCTCTGCCTACTTGTGATCTCTGTCTGTCAAATAAATAAATAAAATCTTAAAAAAAAAAATAAAATCTCAGAATAGGTTTGGTCTTTCAATCATTTCCTGAGGCATCTTCTTTCTCTAACTGGTGTTTTAAAACTAAGTTTAGTTTCTCTTTGGGATGATGAAAACTTTCTGAATTTGACTAGTGGCTGATGGCTGCAAAACCTTACGAACATACTAAACACCATCAAGCTGCATATTTTTATGAGACTGATGCGCTGCCTACTGCGCTAAGGAGGCACCTAAGCTGCATATTTTCAGATCGTGCATGAACTTTATGGTATGTTAATGATCACTCAGTTAAAAACAAGATAAAGCTAATTTCCACATCTGTCATCCCCTGGGCTTTTCAGATGTTCTTCTGAACAATGTTCCCCACATCTCTGGGCTGGTGAGAGGGAGCTGACAGCATCAGAGTGTGCATGGGGGCTGGGGGCCTCAGATGGTCCTAGTCTGTTCCCTAGCTCTGCTAACTGCTCTGCAAACCCAGTAGCTGCAGGATGTTTGGCAAATTACTTAACCAAAGCCCTGGTTTGCTCATTTAGAACCAGGAGAACCACAGCACTCATCAGGTGTGGGCAATCATGACAAGTGCAGCGAATGCCAAGTTCGCTTGGCAGGAGGACCAATCAGGTGGAAGGTTTTCTACAGTCTTCAGTATCTGTGCCTTTGAGATTATGTTGGGAGAATGTAATTCCCTGAAGTTTTTTCCTCTCTGAATTACTAGCTGTGACCTGTGGGGTCTTAAAAAAACAAATACACTTGGTAGCATGAATTTTACCATGGCATCTTCTAGAAGCAGGCATCTGTATTTGTTAAGCATAGCTTGGGTCCTTTTTAGGAGCTGAGTGGCAACTGTTTCAAATTCATTGTCGACTTTAAAAAAAGAGAGAGAGAGAGAAAATGGTAAGAGAGTGCAATCACTCACTAGGTCTTTTCTTTCTCAGGACTGAAATGCATTACTCTTCCATTACTCAAACATGTCTTGCCTGTGACAGTCTTCTCTTCTTAGGTTAGCTTTCCTTGATTAAACGTGCTTCTGCACTTTCCCTCACTGTCCACTGTTAGGTGACTGGGGAACTCATCAAAATACTACCTTATTTTAACTTTAATTAGGAGGCCAAAACTAGAATACTTCTAACATGACCAATAAAAGAAAACCATAAAGCACAGACATGCAATAAATATCAATGAATAGAGAAGATCTGTTAGTCTAGATGGGCAAACCTCCACTTCCTTCCAGTGCTATGAGAAACGGAAACAGCTGAACAAGGAAATTAGGACTTGTTTTTTTAGGACTGGTTTTATGTAAGGACATAAACTAGTTCATGATATCTTGCAGGTCTCAGTGCTGTGGCTCTGTCCTTTTCCTGCCGGTCTCCAAAGGTTTCCCATTTTCTAGTCACTCTGTGTCTTCACATCCCTGTGTCATGCTGGATCTGGACCCTATTCTCCAGATGCAGGGGACTGACTGGGACTAATCTGCGCTCAGATCAGAGACCGCAGCCAGGTAAGCAAGGCTGGTGGCCGCTGCAGGCGGGGTGAAAGCAGCGGAGGGCAGCATCTGCAGCTGGCCGTCCAAACAACACTTTGGGTTCAGTGCCCCCTGAATTGGTCAATAAAATACTCTGACCTTTGGGTATCCCCTCACCGAATATTGAGAAGAGTAAGTCACAACCCTAAACAGGGACCACAGAAATGGAGTAAACTGGGAACAAGTTAGGTCTACAATGAAAGACACGAACATGACCACCATCCGGGAGCCACAGGGCTTTCGCTCTTCTGTGGGGCATCTGTACGATGGTGTCTGGTGTCACAGGGGTGCTCTGGGGTGACAGCCTGTTTACCTTTCTTCAAGTCTTCCTCTGTGGGCATGGAGCCCTGGCACACGTGGTAGGACAGGAGCCTCTGTACCGCATCTCTTAGCGATCGGAACTGACTTTTGTCGGGTGTCACAGCGTGGGCTTGGTCCCTCTGTAACTGCTGGAGAATGCTTTAAAAGAGGAATTGCCAATGTCAGTGGAGATCTGTGGCAGGAAATCTAGTCATGATGGCTATTTGCATGCAAAGAAAGTCAGACCTACAGGAGTGTTATTATTCATAGGATGGTGGTTCTGTGTTTTCTTCAGTGTCATACTTTGTACACCATGTTGGGAGTACAGTTTGGTTGAATTGTCTCCACAGGGGACTCACACTATGACCTTGGCTTCAAAAACATGGTGTTCCGACCAACCCCTCATGTGGGGGTGCTCACACGGATCTTGGCAATGCCTGACCGTTGGCCAGCTAAGCTTATGCTAATATTTCTGTTCCAAACACAGGAATTTATCAAACCACGCTTCTCCGCAGAGACCCTCTGGCCAATCAAAGGGTAATGTGGTATGCTAAAGACAAGAGAACTATTCTCCTTCAGAACAAACGAGCAGACAGTAGACTCAAACTATAATTGGTACACAGCTGACCCTGTAACAACATGAGGGGGCTGGGGGCACTGACTCCTGGCATAATCAGATATCAGTATATTACCTGACTTTTCCAGAAGTTTACTAAGAGTCTCCTGTTGACTGGAAGGCTTACTGATTACACAGATGACTAATATATACTTTGTACAGTACATTTATTATTCTTACAAAAAAAGAAGCTAAGGAAAACACTATTACAGTGCTATGCTCTATTTATCGGAGAGCATCTGCAAATAAGCAGACCTGCAGAGTTCAAATCCATGTTGTTCAAGGGTCACTGTACTTATGGGTCCTAATAGAAGCAAACTGTATCATTATTATTATATTATTATTATCATATATATAATATATAATAATATTGTAATAAATATTATTAAAGTTATTTTCAAAGTATATTTTTTAAAATACTACATATATTATTATAACCTGACTTCTCTTGTATAGTGATTAAACATTAGGAACCTAGAGAAATGTTCAAAATGAGTCATTTCCAAGGGTCACTCACAAAGCTCCTTTAGTTAGCTGTTTTGCAGCAGGCCGCTTTTGTCCTCCTGAGTGACTATCCACCTGAAGACAAAACACATCTCTTAGTACTCCCTTCTGTAGAAAAAATACGCAGAATACCATTATACATAAAGGACATGACGTTGTGAATATTTTCTTTTCTTTTCTTTTTTTTTTAAAGATTTTATTTATTTATTTGACAGACAGAGATCACAAGTTGGCAGAGACGCAGGCAGAGAGGGAGGAGGAGCAGGCTCCCTGCTGAGCAGGGAGCCCAATGTGGGGCTCGATCCCAGGACCCTGAGATCATGACATGAGCCGAAGGCAGAGGCTTTAACCCACTGAGCCACCCAGGCACCCCATGAATATTTTCAACTCCATATCAAGAGCATAGTCTAAAAATGCAGAAGTGCCCTGCTAAAAAATAAAACAAGCAAAGCCATAGACCTATATAGCAAAGTCACACTGTGTCAAGATCACGGGAGGCTGTGCTGTGCGATAGGTTACTTGGAAGGACGCAGCTTGTACTTAAATCCTGAATCTCCAACTCTGTAAACATATTATTAAACTTTTGGAGAAGTCTATTTTGTGGGTGCCAACTCCATGAACATCTGAAAATTCAGTTGCTGTTCCAGTCTAGGTGTGTGATCTAGTAGGGCATCTCTTTCTGTCTTTCTTTTTTCCTTTAAGTAATCTCTACACCCAACATGGGGCTCAAACTCACAATCCTGAGATCAAGAGTCGCATGCTCCACTGACCGAGATAGCCAGGGGCCCACAGTAGCACTTGTTACATCAATGTTAAGGAAACAAACATGACTTATGTCAGAGCCTGAGAACTGAACCGGATCCTTCATGGAGTCTTCTAGGCGGGCCCACACTATACCAAGTTTCATTAAACCATTAATTGGGGTTTGACGGAGAAGAATCTAAGGGCTCAGTAAACTGAAAACAAGATTTTTTTCCTTTCTTTTTAGATCAGTTGTTGGGTTAGAACACTATAGGGCCTGGCTATATCATCACATTCCTGGTTGCTATAGCAGGAAAAAAACCTCTCCGTATAGGGGCACCTGGGTGACTCAGTGGGTTGAGTGTCTGACTTCACCCCAGTCATGATCTTGGGGTCCTGGATGGAGCCCTGCATTGGGCTCCACGCTCAATGGGGAGTCGGGGAGTCTGGCTGTCCCTCTACCCTTCCTCCTGCCACCCTGCTGTACACTTGCTCTCTCTCTCTCTCAAATAAATAGATAAAGTCTTAAAAAAAAAAAATCTCTCAGATAACCAAGATGAACAGATCCAGGGATGCCTGGGTGGCTCAGTCAGTTAAGCAGCTAACTCCTGCTTTCCACTCTTAGGTCATGATCTCATGGTCTTGAGATTGAGCCCCACGCAGGGATCAGTGCTCAGTGGGAAGTCTGCTTGAGATTCTTTTAATCTGCCACCCACCCCTCTGCTTGCATGTGTGTGCTCTCTTGCTGTCTCTCAAATAAATTAAAAAAAAAAAAAAAAAAAAAGAGGAACAGATTCACTTTCACCATGACAATGAGTGATGATTCAACAGTAAACAATATTTTTTCTTGAGTATCTACTATGTACTGGCTGCTAGTATATCGTTAATTCATGAGGAAATGACAGTATTGTAATTTGAGAAACAGAATAGGCACATTAATCCCGTAAACAGTAACATAACATGGCCTGGCCTGCAGGGAAGGTCTTCAGTGAGCACACTTTAACGCGCAGACGCCGGCAGGCAGCAACTACCAAGCTGAAGATGACAGGACTACATTTTCTCTCGGTCATGCTCAACATTAAGAAGTAGCTACGCAAACTGTCTTCTACCTGCACGGCCGGCTGGCTGGGAGATGATCCAACTACTTTTTCCTGCTGTGGCTGCGTGGTTCCTAAGGACCCAGGCATGACTTTGCTTCCAGAATCCTGCCCTATTAGAATGAACATAAGACAACAGAAGCAGTTAATTAAGCCTCTTATACAACGCATAGAGCCCAGGTATGTGGATTACTGACCATTCTGAAAGGGATTTCTATATTTCCTGCTCTGAGGAAGGGGAGCAAGAAGTACATTTATCTATAAAAGCTCTAGAGGCAGAAGTCAGGATTCGTAAAGCCTATTTAGGGAGTAAATAGAAACAAATACATAAGTAAAAGGTAATAAATAAAAGCCGTCCAATGCAACAGTTTCAAATTATTCAAGGTCTGAGGACTAGGCCTCAAACCAGTAATCTGTCAACAACACCGAACCCCCCAGACGCTCACAAATTAATGAATGAAGGCCCAAATAGGGGGCTGGCTAGGGGCGTTCCTGCTTTTGTCCTTTCTAGTGTTTAATGAGCAGTGTAGACATTCGAAGCTTTAGAAGAAATGGAAGACAGAGTGCACACTATTTTTAGTCTTGTGGGGGATGCCAAAAAATAGATAAATAAAGTGACGTGAGGATAGTTACAAAGTCACCTGTGCCATATAGTACTAAAAAATAGATTTTATTGTTTCTGAGCAGCACATTTTTTCCCATATAATTTAGTGTGTCATAATTAATCAGAAGTGCTTTTTCTTTCTTTCTTTCTTAGTAGTATATAAAATGAAGGTACAGACACAACAGGGTCTGTTATTTGGGTGGAAAGGGCACAGGAGACATGGTCAGAGTGGGGATGAAGTGGAATGAGAAAGGTTGCAGGCTGGATGAGGGATGGCAGAAGATGTCCTCTGGGTTTGGGGAGAGAGGGGACAGTGGAGAGGAGCTTAAGATAAAGGCTCCTGACCTGGCAGCGTGGTGTTCAGGAGGCCAGGAATCTGTGCCTGCCTCAGGCCATCCGTGGTCTTGGAAGCAGCAATGGGGGAAGTCTGATTCAAACCTTTTTTCTGAGCCTGGGAAAAATATGGCCAAAAGAAGAAGTTAATTTCATGACTAAAAGCCTTAGCAGATTGCCCAAAACAACAACCAAGCCTGTTAATGCCTACCTGGCATCACCTTCAGGTTAGACTACAAAGCGAAACCAGAATTTTACTCTACTTTCCTATCACTCGGGGAGGATTGCAAAGAGCACCCTTTAAGAATCTGTGGGCGTGTTGAATTTTCTGGACGCCATTCACAGGGATGCTGAGTGGACACCAAGCTGTCTTCCTGCTCCTGGAACTGCTGTGTTCGTGATGCCCAGATGCAAAGGCTGAGCCAGAAACAGTTTCTACCCCTAACAGTTTCTATCCCCAGAAATTTTCTATCACACCTGCGAGGATTATGAGCCCGACTATCAGATCCTATGTAGGGTCTACACAGACTCTGAGCACCTGGTCAGGGCCCAAGTGCCAACCCCAAAGCTACTGTCAGCACTCACTGTTTGCTGTGTAGATGATCTAAAGCATGTGTCACCCCTGCCACCGGTATGTCTCTCGCTCACGTCATGTCAACATCAGGTGTAACTAGGAAATGTAATGTCAACTGAATGTTAGCCTGAGGAAAATATTATTAGAAAAATTAATCTGATGTTTTAAGGGGTATGTGCATCTTTTCTATAAATAGAAAAGATGAATTGTATGATGTTTAAGGACTGGTAAGTTCCTTTTAGCTCTAAAAAAATCTGTTATCGATTTATTTTTATTTATTTATTTTTTAAAGATTTTATTTATTTGACAGAGATAGAGAGAAAGAGAACAAGCAGGGGGAGTGGCAGGCAGAGGTTGAAGCAGGCTGAGCAGGGAGCCTGATGTGGGGCTCGATCCCAGGACCCTGGGACTAAAAGGCAGATTCTTAACTAACTGAGCCACCCAGCCGCCCCTGTTACCTATTTAAAGAAAGATGAAAGGGGTGTCTGAGTGGCTCAGTCTGTTAAGCTTTGCCATCCATTTAGTCATGATCCCGGAGTCCTGTGTTTGTGGTGGTGGGGGGGGCAGTGTTCCTGCTCAGTGGGGGGTCAGCTTCTCCCTCTCCTTCTGCCCCTCCCCAATGCACCTGCTCTCTCTTTCCAATAAATAAATAAATAAATAAATAAATAAATAAATAAATAAATCTTTTATAAAAAGTAAGATGATAAAGGGCTTTTATTTATTTATTTTTTAAAGATTTTATTTATTCACTTGAGAGAGAGAGAGAGAGAGAGAGCACGTGCCTGAAAGGGGAGAGAGTCAGAAGGAGAAGCAGACTCCCTGCTAAGCAGGGATCCCCCAAAGTAGGACTTAATCCCAGGACTCCAGGATCATGACCTGAGCCGAAGGCAGTCACTTAACCAACTGAGCCACCCAGGTGCCCAATAAAGGGCTTTTAAATTTCTCTCAATTTTTAACCTTCTTTATCATTACCACTTCATAGTGCAGCAAATTTTCAGAGTTTCTTCTCTAGTTTTGTATTTTGTATACTATCAGCAGATTTAGAGTTTAGTTCAACCACCCCATGGGGGACCTAAACTATGACCTTGGCCTGATTAATATGTTTCCACCAACTATTCATTTGAGACCTTGGCAACACCTGACCATTGGCCAAGTAAGCTCATGTTAACATTTTTATTCTAAACAATTATTTGAAACAGTTAATTATTTGGTTCCCCTTTCTAGTATAAGACTGGAGAAGGAGGGGCGCCTGGGTGGCTCAGTCAGTTAAGCATCTGCCTTCAGCTCAGGTCATGATCTCTGGGTGCTGGGATTGAGCCCCACATCAGGCTCCCCGGGGGCCTATTTCTTCCTCTCTCTGCCTCTCCCCCTGCTTGTGCTCTCTCTCTCTTGGCCATTCTCTCTTAAAAAAATAAACAAAAATCTTAAAAATATATATATTCTTGGTTAACTGTATGCTGATGTTTTACGTATTTTTTCTAAATGTGTTCTCCTTCACAACACAGACAAGTAAAGGAGGAAAAAAAAACCTAGAACAATCTCATGTCAAAGCCTGAAAATTCACCATCAAATGGAGGGTATGAGGCACTGTTGTGTCTAAAAACAAGGACAACTTCTGAAGGGGCCACCTCTCGTCTGAGCACAGCTGGGAGTGTTTTATGGTCCCCTTGCCTACCTGTATGGGGCTAAGCACTGGCATCAGCGTGTTTTCATGCTCTCACCACCTGTGTTCCTCACTATACCCCTTCCCTTGGGGCAACTGCAGAGGGAGGGGAGGGTAGGGTTGGGGGGGGTGGTAGAAGGATCAGGATGCGGGGGGGGGGGGTACCTGTCCAGGTCCCTGCAGAGGAATCACTTCAATTCAGCTGCTCTGTATGTTTGGAAAGCCCAACTGCCTTGGGACTGCTGTCTCTAGCAGTTCACTGTTGCTCCCAGCCTGCTTATTCTCAGGGCAGGGCTTTTGTCTGTTTGGCTCCCTGCTGTATTCCCAGCACCTGACACGGCCGGCACCACATTGAGCGCACAGTAAATAGTTGTGAAATAAACTGAGTGCAGTGGAAGTCTGCGGGGAACGGGGGTCTGTCCTTCCCCGCTGGTCCAACGACCCCCATGCCCCAGGAGCCAGCAACTTTTTCCCATTCCCCAAAACTTCATGTTGCCTGCAGCTGACAATCTTTTCCAGAAATTTATCATTCTATTGTTTTCGCTGAACTCCTAGAGAAGACTTGATCTTTAAATACATTTTCTTAAAAAAAAAAAGTATACATACATACGTGTGTGTGTGTGTGTGTGTGTGTGTGTACATACATATATATTTATTTAAGGGCGCCTGGCAGCTCAGTTGGTTAAGGGTCTGCCTTCGGCTCCGGTCATGGTCCCAGGGCCCTGGGATCGAGTACCGTATTGGGTTCCCTGCTCAGCAGGTAGCCTGCTTCTCCCTCTCCCTCTGCCTGCTGCTCTCCCTGCTTGTGCTCTCTTGTCAAATAAATAAATAAAATCTCTCTCTCTCTCTCTCTCTATATATATATATATAGGCTCTAAGAACTCTGTTAATATCAGTATTCATCTTAATTCTTTAGATCTATGGATTATCTTGATACCATGTAAACATACAGAAAACCCCTAACAAATCAAAATATTTAATGTGTCAATCTCCCCTTCTGTGGTACACTTTGAAAGAAGGTAAGATTCATCCAACAACAGGCATTTATGGAACGAGGGAGATGCCTGGGGTCTGCCTGGCCACACTCTCATCTGGGAATTGCCCCTCTGCCACAGAAATGGGCTGGAGCCAGCAAGGCTGGAGAGCCACAAAGGTGTGTAACCCGCCACAGGCACTAAGAGCTAAACTTCAGGAAGGGAAGGAGCACTTTCTCTCCCGTCTTAAAGTGCTAGGCCTGGGGTGCCTGTGGGTGCTCAGTGGGTTAAGCGTGTGACTACCAATTTCTGCTCAGGTCATAATCTCAGGGTCACTGGGCTCCGAGCGCAGCAGGGAGTCTGCTGAGATTCTCTCTCTCCCACTCCCTCTGTCCCTCACACCCCCAATAAATAAATAAATAATCAATCACTCAATCAATCAAAGTGCCAAGCCTGCCAGTGGAGCAGTTTATCTACCTAGAGGGAGACTTTTTCTTAATTTGAAGAAAGGCCTTAGCTAGAGCAGCAGAGGCCCTGTACGGCTGCTTCCTCATGTCACCCATGCCCCTGCTCCTCTGACCCTAATGCACCGTCACCCAGACTCCCCTGGGAATTCAGAGTGGTAGTGGGCGGTGGACACCCAAGAGCAGCGGTTCTCAAATGCAGGTTTACAGACCAGTTGCATCAAGGTCACCTGGGGAGCTTGTAAACACCAAGTCTCTGGGTTCCATCCACAAGAGTCAGGAATCCGATATGGGACTTAAGAATTTACTATTATTCTAAAATGCTCTCTAGTTGATTCTGATGCATTGTTAAGTTTTGGGAAACCACTGCATTTGCCAATTTCTGTTAAATGCTTGGATAATAATGTAAAGCTGGACCAGAGTAGCCGTTCTGGTGGAGCAGAAGAGAGAGAGAGAGAATGATGAAGACAGACAGAAGACCGTGCTATCTTGAATAGGCTGAGATAGCAGAGAGCCTGATTGCTGACCTCTAAGGACATACATGATACCTCCTGGACATTCTCCCTGTTTGCTAAACATCATAGGGTGCGTTTCTGAGAGCTGCCACCCAAAGTACCTGGTCAGCTCCTTTGCCCATTTTCCACAGAACGCTATCTCATTATCTTCAAACCTGTAAGCCAGGTGAGAGCTTGTTCAACTATCTCCCACCACAGCTACAACCTTCCCCGAATCCCCATTCGACCTTTCCTTGCTCCTCCTGCTACAAGGGCAGACGCATCCCTCCTCTTTTCTAGAAAGAATCCCACCAGTGATCTGGAATTCGTGTCCATCTCCTTGCCATCACTGCTGAAGAAAGCTCAAGCCTCTTCCATGTCTTCAAAAAGACTTATTCCCTTGACCCTGCCCTTCCCGTGGCTCTGTTACCTTCATCTTTCTGAATGTTGTCTCTGCTCATTACCACACATCCCACTCTCCCCTTGCTCTCCTTCAGTCTGGCTCCTGCACCTACCACTTCAGGGAAACGAGTCTCCCCAAGATTGACAGCTGCCACCTTGTTGATCAATCCGTCAGAAAGAAGCATTCTGACCCTCACCAACTCTGGCTTCACACTGGCACTTGGTTCTGCAGACCTCTGCCCTCCCACCCATAAAACCCTCTTTCCTTAGCTTCCCGAATGCTGAACCTGATCGGTTCCTCCTCTCTCGAACCTTCTGAGTCTCACTTGCGGACTTTTCTTTCTGTGTCCATCCCCTAAATATTGAGGTGCTTCGGGGTTCTCTTCTGGTCACTTTTTTTCTTTTTCTTTTTAATATTTTTTATTTATTTGACAGACAGAGATCATCAGTAGGCAGAGAGGCAGAGAGAGAGAGGAGGAAGCAGGCTCCCAGCTGAGCAGAAAGCCCGATGTGGGACTTGATCCCAGGACCCTGAGATCATGACCTGAGCCGAAGGCAGAGGCTTAACCCCCTGAGCCACCCAGGTGCTCCTGGCCACTTTTTTCCTTTACTCACACACTTTCCCTGATCCATTTCATCCGTTTCTACCACTTGAGTTACAATTTATATGCTGCTCAGTCCCTCTGAGTCCACATTTTGGTCCTATGCTTCGGTGTCTGTAGCTGTTTATCATACAGTTTGGTTGTCCCACGGGTTGTGAGACTTGACGAAAGTATCCTAAACTAAACTCCCAACTTCCCTTCAAACCATAATTTCTTTTCAGGTTCTCTAGCTCAGTGGAGCTGGTGTCACAGTCAAGCGTCTGTGTATCATCCTTTTTTCTCCACTATAGCCAAATTGCAAGTTCTATCTAACCTAATGGTCTCAAATCCATGTCATTTCCCCATCTCTCGCGGCTCGGGTAGGGGTTCAGCATTTCACGCTTCGATTATGACACCGGCTCCTTAACATGACATACAAGGTCCTGCGTGATTTGGTCCTTGCTCACCTTTCCCACCTAAATCTTAACACCTCACATGAACCTGTTTTTCTGACCCCTCAGTATCATGGTCTCTTCTCTCACTAGCCTTTGCAAGGCTGTTCCTACTGCTGGAAAATTCTTCCCTCAGGCCCTTAATACCTGGGTAACTAACTCTCCTTTCCCTTAGCAGACCTCAGCCAGGAACCACTGGGTCAAGGGAACCTTCCCCAACCATGCCATCTGGGTGAGAGGCTTCTTTTCTAAGCCTGGAACTCTGGATTACTTCCAGCAGAGCATCAAACATTGTGCATTGCGGCTGTCAGTTTATCTGTCTGCCTCCTGCCCTGCAACAGACTGCTGTCTCCCTGACACTTGGCCCAGGGCTGGCCATGGCAGGTACTGAGGTACTGGGGAAGGAAGGATGGATGGAGGGATGGAGAGAGGGAGGAAAGAAGGAAGGAAACCACACTGTTGGTGGTTGTGCCTCCCAGTGAACAGTATGAACAAAAAGTGCAGAGAAGGTTGGGGCGCCTGGGTGGCTCAGCGGGTTAAAGCCTCTGCCTTCAGCTCAGGTCATGATCTCAGGGTCCTGGGATCGAGTCCTGCATCGGGCTCTCTGCTCAGTGGGGGGCCTGCTTCCCCCTCTCTCTCTGCCTGCCTCTCTGCCTACTTGTGATCTCTGTCTGTCAAATAAATAAATAAAATCTTAAAAACAACAATAACAACAACAGTGCAGAGAAGGTATCTGGGGTAACTGGAAAAAGCTTCATTCGTTTAGGGACTTTGGGGGCTGCCTGGAGGATGGGAAGCATTTCTACCTGCTATAAAAGGAAGTTGAATGAATACCAGTGTCAGTAACTGAGGTGGAGCTCACAGTGAGTCTGGCCTCATCAGGGAGGCGGGGAGAAGGGGTCAGCCTGGGCAGATGGAGGCTTTCCAACCAGAGCAGTGTAACTGTCAGCCAGGGGTTTGTACTTTCTCCTGCAGCCATGGGGATTCTCATGATCTGGTTCGGGTCATCAAACAAATGTTTTAGGAAGATTAATGTGGTAGAAATCTGCCTTCAGAAAGAGGCCGAAGGCAAATCAATCACTCAGATAATTGCAACATTTGTTGATGTGTTAGGGTCTGAATGGGCCTCAGAAATCATCTAGCCCAGTGCTTCTCTATTCTGGTTGCTCTTTAGAATCCCTTGGGGAGCTTTTGAAAAATGCTGATGCTTAGAGCCCTTTCATCAGGCCATTTAAAAATCAGAATTTATGGAGGAGAGGCCCAGGCACCCATATTTTTAAAAACTTCCCAGGTGGTTCAATTGCATAGTTGGGGTTCCTCATTGAGAGAGAAATTAGGGTTCAGAGAGTTTAAGACACAAACTTAACCAAACCAGTCCCTGGCAGAGCGGGACCTACAAGCAAACTCTGATTCCTCACCCAGCTCCTGTTTTTCCCATTACACTGCAGTCCCTCTTAAAGCCTAGCTCAGGGTAAGGATGCAGAAAAGGAGGGAAATAGGAAAAAGTACATACACCATAGCCGACTAGCAGGTAAAAGTTTGCTTTTCCAAGCAATGTGGCCATGCTCTGAACCTCCATCTCCTTGACAGTCAATTGGACCTTGAGAGCTTGTTTGGAGGTTCTAGCAGGGGAGCGCAGCTACTCGTATACCCTTGACCGAAGAACGGTCCTCTCCTCTATCGGGGAAGGTCGTCCTCTTCGACCGAGCGCGCAGCTTCGGGAGGGACGCACATGGAGCGGTGAGGGAGGAAGGGGACACCCGCCTAGCCAGCCAGATCAGCCGAATCAACCCTGGCGATCAATGGGGTGACAGATGTCGCAGCCAGATCGCCCTCACATCCTTGACAGTCAATTGGAAACAGTCACTTCTTGTAGTTCCAAGGTAAGGATTAGTAGTAACACGGAGAGCCCCTGGCACTATACCAACTGTTAATAATATGATCATTACTTTTATTTTTATTGGCAAGAACAAGTGTGAGACATTCAAAGACAAATCAGTAGGTTTTTTTTTTTTTTTTTTTGAATCAGTAGGATTTAATAACTTATTAAAAGTACAGAAGGAGTGGGGTGCCTGGGTGGCTCAGTGTGTTAAAGCCTCTGCCTTCAGCTCAGGTCGTGATCCCGGGGTCCTGGGATGGTGCCCCTGGGATCGCATGGGGTTCTCTGCTCAGCGGGGAGCCTGCTTCCTACTCTTTCTCTGCCTGCCTCTCTGCCTGCTTGTGATCTCTGTCAAATAAATAAATAAAATCTTAAAAAAAAAAAAAGGTACAGAAGGAGAAAAACAAATACCACCTAGATTTTGCAGTCTGGGTGTCTGAAGATCTGGTGGCCCCTGGCTCTGTTGTACAGTTATCAGGCTGAGCTAGAGGGAGGAAGGGGAGTCGGGAGGAGCAGGGATGGGCTGGAGACCAGCTGTGATCACTCTGGCGACACACGAAGCATGGTGAGTGCTGCTCTCAAGGGATTTATGGTCGCCTAAATCTTCTAGTGATCTAAGGAGATCTGGACTTAAAATAATTTAATTTTGCTTAATAGGCTAAACTCTTATAAATTGCCTGCTTTAATCGCTGACTGAATATTAATCTATTTACAAGAAAGCTTAAATCCTGTAAATTATGCTCTGCATTAAGGGATTTCAGTTCACAGGGCTCTCTGGAGGAATGGCTGATTCTAGGTCTGAGGCAAGATAATCAGAAGACACTCTCACAGGGTCTTGGGCCACAAAGTGCTCAGAGTAGACCAGGCCGCGTCAAAAGTATAGAAGCCAGCTTCAGCAGGCCTCCACTGACCACATTTAGGACATTTTATTTATTTTTATTTTTAATTTTTTTTCATTTAGGACATTTTAGGTGTAAGGTCCTATTCAGCCAGAGCAGCCCCACCCCGATTGAACTGCCATTTTGCTGTAAAGCTTCAATTGACCTCGCCCCCCCCCCCCCAGGGGAACTTATTTAAAAGCAAGTCCGGGAAACCAGTCCCAGGTAACAAAGTTCAAATACAAGGGTGGGTCAGGCCAGGTGGAGGTATTCAATCAGTGGGGGGGCGCATACTGTCTCCTAGCTACCAAGGAATATGGGCCCCACCCTTTGAGAGCCTTTGGCACCAATCCTAACCAAGGTGTGATAGGCTGGTTCAAATGTCTACTAGGGTAAATTGTAATTCAACTGGTCACCTAGCATCACTGTGGGGTTTCCTGTGTGTGTTACAATCTCATTGGCCACCTGTATGTGGCCAGGTCCAACCACATGGACTTTCCAGACTATAAAAGTTAGTCTGGAAAGCAGGGAGTGGTCATCCTCTCTGTAGCAGCAGCCCCCAACCGGTCGGTTTGATGGTCGGTCTGATTCCTGATGCTTGGCATGAAATAAAGCTTTGCTTGACCTTCGCTTTGTATCAGTCTTGCTCCTTTAATCACGGACCCATTATTGGGGTACTCAACATTAGGCATTAAAAAAAAAAATAGTGAAAGCAACAGACGGCAACATCAACTACAAAATGAATACATGACCTTTTAGAGATCCCAAATATCTAAATATCACAGATGAACTTCCATGTCTGGCTTAGCCTCAAAATATACTGGGCAGAGGGAGAGCGAGGGTTAGCTGGTATGGATGGGATAAGCACAGCCATGAGTCGGTAAGCACTGAAGCTGACAGCCCCAAAGAGAGAGAGAGAGGGAGAAGAAGAAAAAGCTCTTCTTTATGGAACAGTCCCAGCCAAAAACTCTATAGATAGGATAATACAGTTAGAAAATCGCCATTTTGCAACCACCAATGTAATATTCAGGAGAGGCTCACTGATGGAGTCTCGAATCACCAGAGAGATGGGAGAATAGATGTGAGAGACAGGGGAACGGGAGAGTCACATGGTCCCAAAGCACTCTCCTAGAGGTCATGTCTGCTTTACAAAGGGAAAAAGGTACCTTTGAGGACCTGGAGGAGAAACCTGACCTTAACCAAGTGATCACACCCAGAATCACCAATAACAGCCCCAGCCAACACTTTGTGTCTAGCCACAATTGTTTAGCTTGCCTCTGCCCATGAGGACACAATCAGACAACTCCACACTAAGGCCAATCTACAGGACAAATGATCTGGATTGCTCCTGGAGCCTAGAGAGGTGACATATGAAATCAGTGCTCTTTGACTGGATTCTAGAGTGAAACATTGTTGTAAAGGCCATTATTGGGTCAACTGGAAGAAATCTGATACAATTTTACTGTAGTAATGTTAACTTTTCTGGTGGGCGGGTATGATCGTGACACTATGGCTGTGCTGAAGAAAATCCTTGTTCATATGAAATAGCTGGTGAAATATTTAGGGCAAGGGGTCAAGACATTTGTAACCGACTTTTGAGATGGTTCAGAGAAAAAAGTGTGTGTATGTGTGTGTGTGTGTGTAGAGAGAGAGGGAGAGAAGGAGACACACAGTTAAAGAAAATGTTGCAAAACAACTATGGGTAAATCTAGGTGAATGGGTTCACTGTACTCTTCCAATTTTCTGTGGGTTTGGGAAGTTGTCACAATACAAAAGGTGGGGTGGGGCCTTACATTCATTCTGTAAGAGGCTGGTTACATTGGTCGCCTGCGGAGAACTGGGTGGCTGGGGGACAGAAGCAGGGAAATTTTCACCATTATATATTCCTTTTTGTACCTTTTGAATTTTTTTTTTAAAGATTTTATTTATTTATTTGACAGAGAGAAATCACAAGTAGGCAGAGAGGCAGACAGAGAGAGAGGAGGAAGCAGACTCCCTGCTGAGCAGAGAGCCCAATGTGGGGCTCGATCACAGGACCCTGGGATCATGACCTGAGCCGAAGGCAGAGGCTTTAACCCGCTGAGCCACCCAGGCACCCCTACACCTGATACCTTAATTGTTCCAGAAAACCTACAGCAATAACACGCTTGACATAATACAACTGACCTAGTTCCCAGTACCTTTTGCCATTGAAAGTCACAAAAAATTACTTTGGAGCTGTCAGTGGAGGCTTCTTGTTACCTCTAGACACTGAAACTTTTGGGAATCAGAGAGATGTTTCTCCTTAATCAAGCCATTACTTATATAGAAAATATAAAAGAGAAAGAAATCATGCCATGGCTGATTTCTATATAATTAATTGTAACAACAAACATAAAGCAGATCAATACATACTGATATAAAATAATCCTCAATTTATGTAATTAAGTAAAAACATCCATGGTATATTGCAGAGGTAAGTAGGTCTATTGTGGTATCTTTCACTGTATATGCAGAGGACATCTCTGGAAGAATATAAAGAACCTAGAAATGGTGGGAGCCTCCGGGAGGGAAACATGCGGACTGGCAGGAAGACTTGCTTTTCTTTTCTTCTTTTTTTTTCTTTTAAGATTTTATTTATTTATTTGACAGAGAGAGAGAATGAGAGCACAAGCAGGGGGAGCAGCAGGCAGAGAGAGAGAGAGAGAGAAGTGGGCTCTTGGCCAAGCAAGGAGCCTGACACAGGACTCGATCCCAGGACCCTGGGATCATGACCTGAGCTGAAGGCAGCTGCTTAACCAACTGAGCCATCCAGGCATCCCAAGATTTGCTTTTCTCCGTAAACTATTTTGGAACTATTTTAAGTTTTCACCAACTGCGTATTTTACTGATTAAAAAAAAAAATATATATATATATATATATGTTTTGATAAATACTGTCCAGTTCACGTCTTCTATGTGGGGCAAGTTTTTAAATCTTGAAGAAAATGAGAATAATCTGTAATTCTACTATACAGAGAACTGCTATTAATGTTATATTGCATTTCTTTTTAATGAAATTTCTGGGTGTTTTGTAAGCAAAAATGTTTTCTGTTTTCTAATTCAACATACTGTCTTGCTCCATTATTTTTCTAAAAGTGAAAACATATTGTTTATTAAATGTGGGCTCCAGAGCGTGGCTCAGTTGGTTAAGCAACCGCCTTCTACTCAGGTCATGATCCTGGAGTCCGGGGATCGAGTCCCGCATTGGCTTCCCAGCTCCACGGGGAGTCTGCTTCTCCCTCTGACCTTCTCCCCTCTCATTCTCTCTCACTCACTCTCTCTCTCAAATAAATAAATAAAATCTTAAAAAAATAAAATAAAAAAAGTAGGCTTCACACCCAGTGTGGAGCCCAATGTGGAGCTTGAACTCTTGACCACCAAGATCAAGACCTGAGCTGAGACCAAGAGTCAGTCACTCAACTAAATGAGCTACCCAGGCACCCCTACATTCATTTTTTTAAGTAAGCTCTATGCTTGAATCCACAACCTGAGATCAAGAGTCCTATGCTCTACTGAACGAGCCAGTCAGGTATCCCTCCTAATTATACCTTTAAAAGCACATTTTAAATATTTCAAATTTAAACATACACTTAAAGTATTTTGTAAGCCTTTCCCAAATCTTTAAGTTATTTTTTAAAGATTTATTTATTTATTTTAGAGAGAGTGCACAAGCAGGAGGCACAGGGAGAGGGAGTCTCAAGCAGACTCCACACTGATGCAGAGCCCAATGCAGGGCTCAATCTCATGACTCTGATATCACAAGAGCCAAAACCAAGAGGTGGAGGCTCAACTGACCAAGTTATTTTTTTTTTTTTTAAAGATTTTATTTATTTATTTGACAGAGAGAAGTCACAAGTAGGCAGAGAGGCAGGCAGAGAGAGAGAGGCAGAAGCAGGCTCCCTGCTGAGCAGAGAGCCCGATGCGGGACTCGATCCCAGGACCCTGAGATCATGACCTGAGCCGAAGGCAGCGGCATAACCACTGAGCCACCCAGGCGCCCCAAGTTATTTTTTTAAAACATTTTATTTACTTACTTTTATATAAAAAGATATTGTTTTATTTACTTTTTAAGTAGGTGCCATGCCCAGTGTGAAGCCCAACAGGAGGCTTGAATTCACGACCCTGAGATTAAAACCTGAGCTGAGACTGAGTTGGACACTTAACCGACTGATCCACCCAGGTGCCCCAAGATTTTACTTTTTTAAAAAGTAATCCAGGGCACCTGGGTGACTCAGTCAGTTAAGCATCTGCCTTTGGCTCAGGTCATGATCCCAGGGTTCTGGGATTGAGTCCTATATCAGGCTCCCTGCCTCTCCCCTACCTACCTGTGCTCTCCCTCTCAAATAAATAAATAAATAAATAAATAAATAAATAAATAAAATATTTAAGAAAAATAATCTCTATGCCCAATGTGGGGGTCGAACCTACAACCCCAAGATCAAGGGTCACATGCTCCACTGATTAAGATAGCCAGGCACCCTTCAAAAACATTTTAAATAGCTGCAGAGCATTCATCACAGCCCGTGATTTTAGTATTAGACATCTGGGCTTTTGTTTTTTAATTTTTATTATTTTTTTAAATTAAAAAATATATGTTTTTTATTTGTCAGAGAGAGAGAGTGCACAAGCAGGGGAAGAGGCAGGAAGAGGAAGCAGCAGGCTCCCCGCTGAGCAGGGAACCCAATGTGGGACTTGATCCCAGAACCCTGGGATCATGACCTGAGCCGAAGGCAGATGCTTTACTGACTGAGCCATCCAGGGGTCCCCAGACATTTGGGTTTTTAAAAAACTTTTTGGCAACTAAAGTGTAGAAGAGTATCTATAGCTCTCTATACTTTGCATAAGAAAGGAAGGTAAGTAAGAAAACATACACGTATCTGCTCATTTGTGTGAAAATAAACGTAGGATAAATCAACTAGAGAGGAATGAGATCGGGGACAACAGAGGTGGCTGAGCACTGGCAGGGAAGGATGGAAGGGTGGGAGAAGGGTGCAGTGAGGTGCTCCAGGTACACCCTCTGCAGAGCCCTGACTTTTGGAACCATACTAATGGGTCGTACTTTCAAAGGAAATTAAGTAGGTAAAATCAACAAGGACATCAGGGAAAGACTCCATAATGAAATATGAACAGAAACAAGCAGAACTAGATTTCCAATGACTAGCATAACTACTCGAAGGGAGGGGGAAGCACTAGGCCATGCAACCGTCAAATGCAGTAGTTTGAAAGATTCATTTATTTAGGGGCACCTGGGTGGCTCAGCCAGTTAAGCACCTGCTTTCAGCTCAAGTCATGATCTCAGGGTCCCTGGGATCAAGTCTCACATCCGGCTCCTTACTCAGCGGGGAGCCTACTTCTCCCTCTGCCTACAGCTCCCCCTCCGTATACGCGCGCTCTCTCTGTCTGACAAATAAGTAAATAAAATCTACGCATAAAAAAGATTTATTTATTTTAGAGAGAGTGCACATGTGTTGGGGGGAGGGGTTGAGGGAAGGGGAGAGAGACTCTTAAGCAGACTCCAGCTCAACACAGAGCCTAATGTGGGTCTGAGTGCATAACCCTGAGATCACAACCTGAACTGACACCAAGAGTCAGATGCTTAACCAACTGAGCCACCCAGGTACCCCATGAACACAGCATTTTAACTACAGACCTTTAGGCTAAAGACAGAATGGTAAACCACACTGATGTCCATTAGTAGGTTTGTTTTTCATGGCGGTGTGGATTAGCATTTCTGAAACTCTTTTCTGGGATTCCAGGATTGAGCAATTTAGTAAATATATTGTGCAGCTGCCTTTCTCAGTGTTAGAAGAGAGGAAACATGAAAGATGTTTGGAAATGGAAAAGAAGGAGACTTAAATAATGAACACAGCGGTCCTGGATTAGAATCCAAAGTATCAATATAAACTCAGTGTTTTTATTTATTTGTTTACTGAGAGGAGCAGGAAGGGGAGAGGGAGAGAGAGACTCTTAAGCAAGCTCCATGCCCAGCGTTGATCCCAACATGGGGCTCCAGCTCATGACCCCGCGATCACAACCCGAGCCAAAATCAAGAGTGGGATACTTAACTAACTCAACCATCCAGGCACCCCTGAACTTACTGTTTTTAATACAGATTGATCTATAAATAGCTACAGATGTTGCATGTGTGTAAAGATATACAGGTCAGTCACAATGAACATGTAGTGTGCTAAATACTGTTTCTAAATACTGTTCTAAACAGTATTGGTTTCTAAATAGTTCTCCACTAGAAGGAATAAGGCTCCTTTTTTTTTAAACAAAAAAAAGATTTTATTTATTTGACAGAGATCACAAGCAGGCAGCGAGGCAAGCAGAGAGAGAAAGGGAAGCAGGCTCCCCGCTGAGCAGAGACCACCCCCCTCCACATTGCAGGGCTCGATCCCAAGACCCTGAGATCATGACCTGAGCCGAAGGCAGAGGCTTAACCCAATGAGCCACCCAGGCTCCCCAGGAATAAGGCTCCTCAAAGAAATGGCTTTTCCAGGGCAGAGGTGGGAAAGTAAAAAATGAATATGGAACATTTTGTTTTGCTTGAAATTAAAGAAAGTGCTCAAGACATGATGGAAACATGTCAGAAGGACAAGTAGCCAATCTGGAGGAGTAGCCAATGGCCATCAAAATAGCAAGCATCAAGATAAGTGACTATAACAATTTATAACTCATTGAATAAAATAAGAATGTATGAGGGGTGCCTGGGTGGCTCAGTCAATTAAATGTCTGCCTTCAGCTCGGGTCCTGATCTCCCTGCTCAGTGGGGAGTCTGCTTCTCCTTCTCCCTCTACTCCTTACCCCTGCTTGTATTCTTTCTCTCTCTCTCTCTCTCTCTCTCAAATAAATAAATAAATAAATAAACTCTTAAAAAAAAAAAAAGAATTTGTGAATCCATACTGATATAAACAAACACATAAGTAAAAAGGGAAAAAGAAAAGCTTTCTTAGATATAATGCCAACAATTAATGTAGAACAAATGATGGAATTAGACAATCTCAATTTGATGGCTATCACGGTAATAGCTAATTTTGTAAGGAAGGATTTGGTCAGGAATTATCAATGGAATCTTAATGCAGTGTGTGCAAGTTAGATGAGCAACTGGACACCTGCAGAGTGCTGAAGTATCCCCTTGAAGAAACTTACTAAGAAGCATCAGACACCATCCAAAGCACGTGCTCAAAGTTTACACCACTGGTAATGGGACAAGTCCATATTGTGAGGACATATCACTTCTGTGGCAATGCTACCACAAATGTATGACTTGAATCTAATCATGAGGAAATGGCATAGAAACCTGAATTGAGGGACATTCTACAAAGTAAATGGCTTGTACTCTTCAAAAATATCAAGGTCAGAGGCGCCTGGCTGGCTCACTGGGTTAAAGCCTCTGCCTTCGGCTCAGGTCATGATCTCTGGGTCCTGGGATCGAGCCTTGCATTGGGCTCTCTGCTCAGCAGGAAGCCTGCTTCCCCAGCTCTCTCTGCCTGCCTCTCTGCCTACTTGTGATCTCTCTCTCTGTCAAATAAATAAATAAAACCTTTAAAAAAATATCAAGGTCATAAAAGACAAAGAAAGATAGAGAACCTGTTCTAGATTTAAAGGCATGACAACAAAATTAGGCAGTGATCCTGCATCATAAACACAAAACAATGTAATTTTTCCCCCTTTTGCTGAAAGGGACATTCTTGGGAAAATCGACCAAATCTGGAAAAGGACTGTTGATTAGATGATAATATTGTAACCATGCTAATTTGATTTTGTTAACCATATAATTTATGGTTCTATGGGAGAATGTCACCATTTTTTGAAAGTACACACTGAAGTCCACAGTATTTAGGGGCAAAGAGGCATCATGCCTGCAATTTACTCTCAAAATTGTGTGTGTGTGTATGTGCGTGTGAGAGAGAGAGAGAGAGAGAGAGAGCGAGCAGGGGGAGAGGAAGAGAAGGTTAAAATGAATGGTAGCAAAACAGTAACATTTGGGGAATCTTAGTGAAGGGGATATGAAAGTGCTTATACTACTCTTCAGCTTTAACCTTTCTAGAAGTCTGACATTCTTTCATCACGCACACACATACATACCTCTGACACCGAAAGTAATGCACTGAATATCCTTGATCATAAATAATCTTTGTTTCCCTAGTTAATATCAATGTACCTGGCACAGAAAGGTTTTTGAATACTTATAGAAGCGGAGGAGCAAGGCAGTGGAAAAGGAGGACGAAGTAGGGTCCACCCCAGGGCTGCAGGCAGGGTGCTGAGTGGCAACTATGGGCGGTGCTCAGGAGGAGCCGGAAGCGGAAATGGAAGCGGAAGCAAGAGTTGTTAAAGGATCTGCCGAGGGGGGCAGAAGGTGGGGTGAGAACCAAAGCTGATGACATCTGGGATGCTTTTCAGAGACATGGTCCTTCTGTGGGTTTACCAACTGCCCGAGGTAATTTGGGATCCTTCCCGCCGTATGCATCCCTCTGGTGCAGGCCAGTTACCACTGATGAGTCACACTGAGACCCGGAACCTTTCCGGTTGGCACCCAGGAAGCAGCCCCAACTTCTTCACTCAGTCCGTAGTTACACCACCTAGTGGCTTGCTCCGTGATGTAAGTAAATAATCTACACTAAACTCTCATTTTAAATGCCTATAATACATTTCATCAAGTATATGTATCAATGGGCTTTCATTAAGTATTTGCTATTTTCTGTTAGGGACTGCACTAAGTGCTTTATGTGGATTATCTCATTTAATTCTCCAATATCGCCATGAAATGGCACTAGTAAATGTCTATTTCACTGATGAGGAAAATTACGTCTAGAGAGGTAAGTTAAAGTAAGACTGACTCTGTGTCGTATAGCTTAGACTTAAATCCGTAAGTCTGACTCTACGGTCCCCACTCCAAACCATAATGCTAGGATGGATAAACATTTTAATTAGGAAGAAAAAATGTAATCAACCATAAGATGAAAACTGGAAGTCAATAAATTGGGAGGTTAGGATGAAAACAACATTCTGTGAAATACACATTCCATTTTTCTGTTCTGTAATCCTCCAAATGTTCGCATGCTAAAGCAAACGTACCTGACAGAAGAGCTGCTGGCTTCCCGCTCCAGGTGTGTTACTGAAGGTGCTGGTAGATTTGGAAGAAGAAACTGGAAGACGATGAGACACACTGACCGGTACTGGAGTCCTGTTTGGCTGGGTCAGCTGGTCTCCCGTAAAGTTTGATCCTGACACACCCGACTGAACCGCAGACCCAAGACTAGGATGGGCAGTGCTGGAGGAGCTGACAACAGGGAACCGACTGGGTCCTGACATGCTGGTCACCGAGGGCATGGGGGTGAAGCCAGGTCTTCCTTGGGAGACATTGCTCTGCCCAGGTGACAGGTGTAATACAGTTGGTGATGCCTGCTGCAAGGGCATCTGTCCACCGACGATCTGAGGAGAGGCATGATTGACTATCACGGGGCTTCCAGAGGCGGCAAACGTCTGCCCAGACACCAACTGGACGGCGGCATTCTGGTTATTCAGCATCTGCCCAGAATATGGTTGGTTGGTCCTGAGCATGTTGGAAGAATTTCTGTTCAACATGACATGCTCTGAGGCCACTTGGCCAGAGATGAGCTGAGAAGGTTGAGTCTGAAGCAGTTGCCCATTTATGGTCTGGACATGGTGTACCGAGTTGGAACTGACAGAAAGGCTTGTGGGTATGAGGAACTGACTTTGGGGCGTGTGAGGCTGGCCCATGGGAGAATGAATAACGATACTACCCCCAGCGCTGCTCACTGCCTGTGAGGTGACTGGTTTTCTTGTGTTTTGTTGGTTTACAATGTTCACGGACATGTGCGGACCGACGACGGAGCCCTGGGGTGAGCTGGCAGAGGCAAAAGAGATCCCCTGTTGAACGTGGTGCTGCTGTATTCCCAAATTGTTCACATTGTATGTATTCTGCTGACCCATCTGGATAGGCTTTGGCTGGATATTAATTGGGACTTTATTTGAATTTGGTGCAAGACCCCTCTGTATGATGATGTTATGCACGGGTAAAGATGTCTGAAAGTTTGTGCTGTTAAATGGAACGGTGACAGGCTGTGCTACTGGACTGGAACTGGAGTTCCCAAACAACGAGTTGCCGTTAGGAGTCTGTCTGTGGACCAGGAGCCCTCCACTCATGTTTGACGGGGCTTGCTGCCCGCTGCCTTTCAATATGATTTGAGATCCATCTAGGTTATTAATAGTCATCATGGAAGGCTGATTACCAAATGACCCAATTAGCTGTATTTGACCAGAGCCACTAATCTGGCTGCTGTTAGATAGATGCTGACTGGGAACACTGATGCCCACGTGTTGCATAAAGCCATGTTGTACACCCACCGTATTGCTTGCAAACGATGCTCCGACAGGCACGTGAGTCACCCCTATAGGCTGCAGCGTCTGACCTGAGTAATTCGAAACATTAGAAGCCTGAGTAAAGGATGCTGATGAAGAAGGATGAAGCTGAGCTTGTGCAAACTGTTGGCTTGAACCTATACTGGCATCCAAATATGCCTCTTCAGCCAATGTCTGTTCAGTGATATTGGCCTCTTGCAAGGATTTCTGAAGAATGTCGAAAGGTTGGTCCTCACTGAGATCGGGAAGAGGAGAAGACTCAAGTTCATCTTCCAGAAACTGAAGGCTACTTGAGAGTGGCAGTCCATCACTAGGCCCTTCTCCAAGCTGGTTGCTTACAGCTTTGAGGGATGACTTAGGATCAGCATTCTAAAAGGAAAAGCAGTGTGTTACCTGGCATTTCAAAACTTGGAAAGATATTAAAAAATAATAATAATAAAAAGCGCCTCACTTTTGAGCAGGATAAAGTCTAACAGTCTGCTTTTCAGGCACGAACTCTCCAAAGTGCTTAGCTTATTCTGATGTTCTCTTTCCTTAGTAACATCTAATACTGTTTGTGTTAAGTGCACCCATTCAGTGCTCTGGTAAATTATTTTATAGAAAGTAGATAAGTAACAGGAATATACTGAGGACTACCTGGAGTTCAGCTTCATTTTTTGTGATATTGGGACACACTTGATTTTTCAGGATTGCCCCCAGTCCAGGGCTTGAGTGAGACTCAGCCCAGGGTGTGTGTGTATCCAGGAGATGGCCATGTCTAGTCCTCTGTACAACGGGAGTCCGAGTGAGTTTTGGGCATTCTGGGTATTGTTCTGTTAGAGGTTCAGAAGGTAGCCCAGAGTTAACCCTGTCTTTCAAGGCTTCTCAGACCCACCTCCCATGTTCTAACCCTTAACACCCCAAGCAAGACCAGTCCAGACAAAAACAAGCTTCCCACATAAAATGAATAAATGCTTGTTTGATTTCTTAGAAAGAATCAGCCTATTATGATGCTTTCAAGACTACTTTCAGTGTCCTATTTACAAGTAAGAGTCCATCAACAGTTTATTGAGCACCCACTTGTGTGTTAGTTTCTGTCCTCAAGGAGTCCTTAGGAATGGGCATTCTAGCTAGAGACAACACAGTCATATGAAGAAAACTGAAAATGATCACAAATAGGCAGAGAGACAGGCAGAGGGAGAGGAAGAAGCAGGTTCCCTGCTGAGCAGAGAGCCCGATGTGGGGCTCCATCCCAGGACCATGGGATCATGACCTGAGCCAAAGTCAGCTGTCCAACCAACTGAGCCACCCACGTGACCCAAAATATTTCTACTAAAAAAAAATTCCTACTATACCTTATATCATGATGGAATAGAAATGCCCAATAAATACATACCAAATGAAACAGTCTGAAAAGTTAAATTAATATTCACATGGAAGGGGGAAGGTTGGTAAACAAAATTCATTAATGTTGAGGGGTAGGCTAACTACTTTATGGGCTTAATGGCATCACATGAAGTTATTACTCATTCAGAATGAACTTCAGAAATGCTCCTGGTTTGCAAGCCAAATGCTCCTGGTTTGCAAGCCTTATGGGAGATCGGTATTGTGACTTTAAAACCGCCCCTAGCATGTGGAGGTGTCTTGCGTGATATGATCTGACCTAACTCACACACATTCAAATACTTGAAAGAAAGGTGCACTCCCAAGGACTTTCCAAATACTATTGTTATAGATGAAGAAAATAAAAGTCCCTGCTGATAAGTTAACATTTATTGAGCACTGTACCAAGTAATTTCCACAGACTAGTTAATTAATGTTAACCAACCTAGGAAGTAGTTCTATTATTCTCCTGGTTTCATAAATAAGGAAACTGAACCTTACAGAGATGTAATGCTAGATCTAAGGTTACATGGCAAGTAAGTATTAGAGTGAGGATTCAAACCTGGGCAGTCTGACTCTGGGTTATGACAGAAGTAGGCACTTGAAAAGATGAAAGCAACATAGTCGTAACCTTAGTTATTTGGATGTAGTCTGCAAGCAGGACTTCCCTATCCCCCAGAGGTCAGGTTTCTTGTCTAGATGCTCCTAGAGCTTGAGAATATGGGATCCAGAATGGGTGACCTGAGGGAGAATCCTAGCTCTGCAACGTCCGGCTGTAAACTTCTGAGTAAGTACTAACCTCTCTGTGCTTTAGTTTCCTCATGTATAAAATACAGGTCATAATAGAACTTACTTTACAGAGTTACTGTGTGGATTAATGTGCTTAATCATGCTAAACTCTTGTTGCCAAGAACATGATATGCTCAGTAAGTTTTAGTTATTACCTTTTTTTCTTACTTAAGATGGAAATGTTTAGTAAGTAACTACAATTAAGAATAATTTCTTTAAAGCTTTGTGATAAGGTCTAAAACATTCTAGTATGACTGTCTTAGGTTATCACATTTTAGAGTCATTTTAGAAAGACAGTTGAAAGCTCGGGAAAATGGCAAAGTAAATCTCATATAGCTTATCTGAATCAACGAAGTTAGAAGGAGACCACGTCAACACCATTCAGCAGGTCCTCCCTCCGTGTCAATTATAAGAGACAAGGTAATAACTTTCATCAGGCTCCAAAGGCAATGAAAGCCTTGGTTCACAAGCCATCAATGAGACAGAAACACTTTACCACTGGATTCAGTTTCTAATACTCACACTGGAGTTGGCGAAAATTGAATTTGAATTGGCTGCAGAATATCCTGCATTAGTCAAGTCATCATTGCTCTGCAAAGGTACAAATTTGATAAAGTGATTACTTTAATTGTAAAGAAGTCCCAAAATTTATATTTGCGACATTCTAAGTATTACTTACAGATTTATTACTAGGTCCATGTAGAAAATAGTTCAGTGCTTGTGGGTCTCTGGAAAACAGCAAAAAGAAAGGAAAACAGCAAATAAATATGTGACCTATATTTGGGATTCATTTTCACTAGGGTAAAAAGAAAATGACATATTGGCCTGAGTAACATTCTCTCCCTATTTTTAAACAATTTTATTAATAGTTTTTTGTTTTATTATTGATTTAAAAAAAAAGAGAGAAGCAGGCTCTCTGCTGAGCAGGGAGCCTGATGCAGGGCTTGATCCCAGGACCCTGGAATCATGACCCGAGCTGAAGGCAGCCGCCCAACCAACTGAGCCACCCAGGCGCCCCTTATTATTGATTTCTTGATGTTGTTCCATTTCCTATTATCATTCATATCTGCCTGCTGGGATTTGTTAGAGGGTAAATTTAATAAAGGATGGCCCAATTATGAAACCTAGAGTATCCAAATATTTTGTCTTTTTATTTGCTAACCAGTATTCTATGTTGATTTTCATTTTAAAAGCCCACCCAGGTTTTTTTTTTTTTTTTTTTAAATTTTAAATAATCTCTACTCCCAACACGGGGATTGAACTTAAGACCCCGAGATCGAGAGTCACATGCTCCACCGACTGAGCCAGCCAGGCACCCCAAAAACCCACCCAGTTTTTAATATGCTTATTAGGTTGTTTTAGTACAGTGAACCTCACACATTTGATTTACCCTGAATTTGGAACGAGTGTCTTACCCGATAAGATCAAGGAGACACGAGTCATCATCATCATCCATGACAACTGTAAGAAAAGGAATAACGTGCTGGTTAGCCAAGCAGATTAAAGCCAATAGCATCAGTACAACATAAAAATACACTCTTTACTTTCCTAGGTAAAGTAACTGTGTAATTTGTGTACTTTTTTCCTCTAATTGCTTGTCTTTAATAGCATTTTTAAAATTTTGTGGTCTTTAAGACACTGAATATTCAATTTAAGTTGTTCTTATTGAACACAAATCCTTAACTTACAAGTCAAAAAGGAATCTAGATAAATCCAAGATAATTGGCAGCAACCCTTCCCACACAGATTCCCAAAGGGACTGTAAACCAGGAACTGCAACTTCCTCAAAATCTACCATGAAAATGGGAGAGAAATATTATTTTTGTTTTAGAAAAAAAAATCTTATGTATTCAGAGGCCTTGTGCGTTTTATGACTGACTGTTTCCAAACATGGTGAGCAATCTGGATTTCTTGCCATATTTTGGCTCTCTTTACAAAAACAGAAAAAGCCAGTTCTTCCTACTTTTGGAGACAGAGGAGACACCACAGCCCCAAGCAGTCCTGCCTCAGGCTTGGCCCCAGAGGTCCCATGTTTCTCCCCGGGTAGCAGCACCACCAACTGTTTGATTCCAAACAATCTATATGCCATCGGTAGAATCTTTAAAGTAGAAAATCTCAACCCCCAACTCCCCCCAGCTCCGAGCTCCAAGCTCCTTTTCTCCCCAGCCGCCGACAGCATCAAGTTCAGCCAGCGTGATTACTGTGCTCTGGCTGAAACAGTAACAACTGGACAAGTTCCAAGAGCAGTTCTCTCCCTTTCTCCTCCCTCCCCCGAGATCCGGTAAACTTACACTAGTGATCCGACACCTGGCAACACTGCTTCGCACCCATTTCGAGCCATGCGTGGAATAATTTACATCACGGAATGCCGGGGCCAAGAGTTCTGGAGCAGTTGGAAAGGGCAGTTGTGAACGGCAGTTGGACGGAGGAATGAAATCCTGAAGAGATGCCCAGAAGAGGGACACGCCCGAAGAAGGCAGAAGGGATAATTTCTACTCAATGTTTTTTCTTGGTTAAAACCAAGATCTCCTCTCCAGTTCCCCCAAACTCCCCATCCTATCAGTCACAAGGTCAAACAAGTATAAAACTGGCTCCTGCCACATGGAAGAAAACTTGCTTCCTCCAGGAAGGGTCTGGAAGGGGTAAGTATCCCCCAATGTAAGACCTTCCTGTTGGGGGGAGGGGGATGAATTCGTTCAGCTGCCAAATGGCCTGGGTGATCAGAAGTGGAACTCTGGTGGATGACCAGAGAGACAGGAGGAAGAAGAAGGGAAAGCTGATCCAAGGGTAACCTGCAGGCTAAAGCTGTGAAAGCAGGCCAGGTGAAATCCACTTTGAGGACTCAGGAGTTACAAAGGAACATGCTAGCACGACCGTACTTCTGAGGACTGAAAATGTTGAAGGAAAAACAAGGAAACTTATCATTAAATAGATACATGGAAATCTGTAGGAAGGGCTTCTCTTAAATCCTGATACTGAATATGGCAGAACTGCATCAGCCACAGCTCATTACTGTGCCACAAGCTTGTCTTCCAGATATCACAATCACATGGAATAAATTGGGCAATTTTGATGTATCATTAAGCCTATAAAGTGGATTTTTTTCTTTACTTTGACATGACTTTTTAAATGGAGTTCCACTATATCTTTTGTAAATTATTTTTTATAGTGTTTAACAGTTTCTGGAACAAACTTAGGAAAACACTGTAAGTGAAAACTAGCCTGTACCCAAACTACCTTTCCCAACTATCCCCGCTTCCCTTTCTATTTTATATCTGTACGAGTGTCTCTAGCAGAGGAGACACCCAAGGGTTAACTCGTTGAGAAAGGAAGTCAGCACCAGTCACCTCTACCAAGGCGTCACCTCCACTGGGACTTTCAAGCCCAGAAAACATTGGCCGATGTTCGAAGTGACAAGCTATTCCTTGAGTAGCACAATTATAACATGGGAATAATTTTATAATACAGGATGAAATAAACAGCCATTGTGGACCTTCCCCTATCAAACCCAACAGACTGCTAAAAAGGTTGATAGAACGCTCCCCGGGGTTATCTGTCCCAGTCAGTGGCATATGCCTACCAGATAGGCCTCTGACTCTAGCCCCCTTTGGGTAGAATTCCAGGAGCCTTTATAGTCAGGGGTACCCTGGGAATTCTACTTTTTAAAGGGCCATACTCTTCTGACTTTAAACAGTTTCAAAGAGATGACTCCCATTCCTATGTCCCCAGCTCTACATACGGCCAAAACACAATCATCCTCCACCTAACCCAGCAGGTCTTTTTCCCAGGATGACACACGGTCCACCAAAGTCAATTCCCCAAAGGAGAGGTGTAGAAATTAACAATTCGGAAGTGGGAAGACAACCTGAGGATCAGAAACTGACTTCAAAAATGAAGAGTTTAGTTCTCTTTGTAAAGGTTCTCCCTTTCCTTCCTGACTCTTCTCTCCTGAAAGTAACAACCCTGGAATCACTAAGTGGCCTCTGGCCACAAGTGAAATTTATAACATGGGAAAGAGGAGGCTCCCTCTTAGGGAAAACCTCTAGATCAATGGTTAAAAACTACTACTTAGCCCAGCACACACTCAGTAACAGCAGCTCACAACAGGAGGATTTGTCAGAGGGAAGGAGACTATAGTTCTTACAGAATCCTGACAGGCATCACAAGAGGTCAGAAATCACTACCCCAGACACCTGATTACCACTCCTTTTAAAAAAAAAAAATTTTTTTTTAAAGTAGGCTCTATGCCCAACATGGGGTGTGAACTCATGACTCTGAGATCAAGACCTGAGCCAAGATCAAGAGTTGGACGCTTAACCAACTGAGTCACCCTGATGCCCTCTGATTACCACTCCTTAAAAAAAAACTGAAGCTACTATTAAAATTGTCCTTATGCAAGTCAACACTTTGAATAATAGCTTCTAATCAAGAGGACACAGCACAAAAGTGACATTTTTAATCAGTGTTTAAATTTTTAAATCAGTGGGGGAAAGATGTTAGCCGTATGGAGAAAAGATGGTGGATCTATATTTTAATAAAAAAATCCAGGGGCGCCTGGGTGGCTCAGTGGATTAAAGCCTCTGCCTTCG
Organism: Mustela nivalis; assembly: GCF_964662115.1. Taxonomy (NCBI): domain Eukaryota; kingdom Metazoa; phylum Chordata; class Mammalia; order Carnivora; family Mustelidae; genus Mustela; species Mustela nivalis. The sequence goes on along the minus strand of NC_139024.1, from coordinate 88,532,432 downwards.
GCTCAGGTCATGATCCCAGAGTCCTGGGATCGAGCCCCGCATCGGGCTCTCTGCTCGGCAGAGAGCCTGCTTCCTCCTCTCTCTCTGCCTGCCTCTCTGCCTACTTGTGATCTCTGTCTGTCAAATAAATAAACAAAATCTTAAAAAAAAAAAAAAATCCAATACTTCCAATTCATATCACAAAGGGCATTTCTTCCTAAATACATAAAGAGCTCCCATAACCAAGAAAAATAGTTAACCCTGCAGAAAATCAAAGAGCATGAACAGTCAGTTCATTAAAAAAGGAAAGCAGCCCTGGGGCACCTGGGTGGTTCAGTGGGTTAGAGCCTCTGCTTCCGGCTCAGGTCATGATTTCAGGGTCCTGGGATTGAGCCCTGCATTGGGCTCTCTGCTCAGCGGGGAGCCTGCTTCCTCCTCTCTCCCTGCCTGCCTCTCTGCCTACTTGTGATCTCTGTCTGTCAAATAAATAAATAAAATGTAAAAAAAAAAAAAAAAAAAAAAGGAAAGCAGCCCTTAAACATATAAAAAGAATCAACCTCACTTTGAATAAGAGAAATAGAAATTTAAAATTTCAGTGAGATCTTAGTATTTATCAGATTGGCAAAGATAAGGTTTTTTGGACTATGCCGATCTGTAAGTGGGGAAATGGGAACTTTTATACCTTGCTATCGAGAGTGTAAACTCCATAACCTCTGGGGAGGCCAATTTAGCAGTATCTTTCAAAGTTTTAGGTGCACAAATCACTCTACTTAGTGAATATTTCCAGGTACTTCTACAGATACTCTTGTACATGTATGAAAACATATGACAGTATCTAGGGCAGCATTACTGCTTTTAGCGAAAGACTAAAAAATCTAGGTGTCATGGGTACAGGGTTTCCTTTTGGGACTAAATCACTGAACTGTATACTTTAAAAGGTTGAATTTATGGTATATAAATTGTAATGTGATTTAAAATATTAAGAAAAAACCCAGATGTCCTTAATGAGAGAATTACATTAAACTAGTTTGGTTTACACACATAGTGGAATACTACCTAGCCATTAAAAACAATGGAAAAGCTTTATACAAACTGACTTCGAAAGATACATGGTCAAAGCAAAAAGGTACAGGAGCGCCTGGGTGGCTCGGTCGGTTAAGCGTCTGCCTTCCCCTTAGGTCATAATGCCAGGGTCTGAGGATCAAGTGCTACATCGGGCTCCCTGCTCAGTGGAGAGGCTGCTGCTCCCTCTCCCTGTGTCTCCTCCCCATTTGTGTTCTCTCTCTCTCTCAAAACAAAACACACACACACAAAAACCTTTAAAAAAATAAAAATAAAGTTAAAAAAAGGAAAAAGGTACAGAAGAGTGTGTATACTACAGTATGTTCAATCTTTCCTCTATCTTCTTCAACTTAAGAAAAATAGCAATAAATTTTTAATATCCTTCTCCACCAATTCTATCATTTATATCATGTTTGGGTCTGTTTTATTGATTTTTTTTCTCTTCATTACTGGTGGTATTTCCCTGCTGCTTTGCATACCTGATAAATTTTTATTGGATGCCAGACATTGTTAATTTTATATTATTGAGTACTGGATATTTCTGTATCCCTATGGATACTTTATAATTTTCTCTAGGACATAATTAAGTTACCTTTTTTTTTTTTAAAGATTTATGTGTTTATTTTAGAGAGAGACAGAGTTGGGGGGAGGGGCAGAGGGAGTAGGAGAGAGAGAATCCCAAGCAGACTCCACACCCAGTGCAGAGCCTGACCCTGAGATCATGACCTGAGCCGACACCAAGAGTTGGATGCTTAACCCACTGAGCCACCCAGGTGACTCAATTAAGTTACTTATAAATCATCTGATCCTCTTGAGGCTTGCTTTCAAGTTTTGTCAATCTTTAGGCGAATTCTGCCCTATCCTGAGGCAATACTCTTCATCTGTTGAGGACATCACTTGATGTCTCAGGAATTACAAGGATTTTTGCACTCTCACAGGTAGGAACACAAACCATTTTCAGCCCTGGATAAATACTGTTTGATAAACAAATCAAACTTCTTTAAGGGGCGCCTGGGTAGCTCAGTCGGCTGGGTGTCTGCCTTTGGCTTGGACTGTGGTCTTGGGGTCCTGGGCTGCCAAGCCCCACACGGGCCTCCCTGCTCAGTGGGTAGTCCGCTTCTCCCTCTGGCTTTGTCCTTCCCTGACCCCCCTCTCGTCCCTTCTCTCTCTCTCAAATAAACTGGTGAAGTCTTTAAAAACAAAACAAAACAAAACTTCTTTAAGATAAATTCCAACAGAGTGATGATAACCTTAGGTTTATTGACCCTAGAATCATTAACCATACAAAGCAATGCTTCTCAAACTCAGGTCTGAGAATATAATCTTGGGTGTTCCGAGTTCCCAAGTTTGAGAAACATTAACAGATTCTCGAGTCATCTGGAAATACACACACTGAAAAACTTGAGGCCTCATAAAAATTGTGCTCCGAGTGTTGTTCCCTTTAATCCTTTTGGGTGGTTCTCTCCCAGGAGTTGGGTCTCTCCCCCACACTCCATGTACTGACCAGTCATCAGCTAAGGACTCAAGGGTTTTCTCCCTGAGCAGTGCTCTCCTCTCCGGTATTCTGCCATGTGTTTTAGCCATTTTCACCTACCAACCACATCAGCTCAACCCTGGGAGATGACCAGACTCCATCTGGCATCCCATCCCCTATGCTGTGGTCTGGCAACTCTCCCCAGAGAGTATTATAAATCGGGCTCACCTCATGCATTTGCCATTTCTCAGGAGTCCTTGTCCATGCTTCCTGATTCCCATGTCTCAAAGCCACTGTTTAATATGTTTTATCCTATTTTTAACCTTTTTTTTTTTTTTTAAATGCAGGAAGGTAAATCCAGTCCCTATTCCTTCATCTTGGCTCTACAGTCATATTTAAGGTTTTGAAAAAAAAAGCACTTTAGGTGGTAACAGCAGTTTATATGAGTTAATTGGCATGAATTATAAGATCAGAGTATACTGAAAGGGGGGGAAAACAGAGGACAGTAAATCGTAGTTTTATCCCATACCTCCTTTTGTTTTCTACCCTGAAGAATAGCTTAGGGAAAGAGGAAAGCTACTTCTTTAATTCCAATCTTTACTAAAGTTGGTCAGTGGATGAAAACAGTATTCATTACTCATTTAGTAAATATTTAGCCCCTATTCTGTGCCAGGTACTGTGTTAAGGCTGAGAATGTCAAATGAGCGTGACATAAAATGTAATAATAAATGTAAACACACTTAATATTTTTGTAGGACTGCAAAGCAATGCTGAAAAGTAAATTATCATGTTTTAGCAAACGATTTTCCAAGACTGTCATGATCAAAGAGCTATGCCATAGAACAGCCAGTTACCAGGGCAAGTAACTGTCAACTAAGATATAAAGTATTCTCACCTTACTCCTTTTGCTCTATTGTAATTGTAATGGGCTCTTAAATTTTAAAATTGCAAGACAGTGTGAAACCTTCTGGCATGGTTCCTGACTTTAAGTTACTCACTTTCTTCTGGAAGGGAGACGCTCAATAGTTTATTACAATGTAAGGTGAAAAGTGCTAAGAATTTTTGGCAGGGGTTTTCAAGCTTCTTTAGGTAAAGCCCCTGGGTTTTTTTTTTTTTTTTTTTTTTTTGGTGAAATAATAGAACATTTTACTAGGAAAAGAAACCATGATGGTATTTTCACAATTTCACCCATTTGCAATCAGAAGAAGCAGTCAAACTTAACATGATGGGCTCTGAGTTTTTCAGTTATTATTCAACAAAGAGCGTCTTGCATTTTGTCACTGGCTATAGACTTCTAGCAAGAAACGAAGAGAAGGTAGAAAAGACTAAGAAATATTATTAGACGAAAACCTTGAGAATTAGAAAATTCTTCCATCAGATGATCATTAATGTAGGCGATACTGGGCCTTGCTTCAACTCATGAAATATAGAATTTGAAGGCTTGAAAGCTGCTTTAGTTCCTACTTAGAATAAGGTACGGCAGAAATAAACCTCACATAATAAGCAATCTAGCTGGCTACACAATGTGCTATACCATGGGGAGAAGAGGGGCCAACTTCAGGGCGTCAGGGCCAAGTCTGGCAAGGCTTACAGAGGCTGGGGACACGTGGGGAAGAACACTGAATTTGGAAGTCAAAGGACTTGTTTTAGATATCTGACAATGACTACTGTGTGATTACCAACAAGCTCCAGTCTCTCAGGGAGCATCTTTTCATCCCCAAATGAAATTAATAGCCATCGCTACGATTTGTTAAATTTTGTTCCCTGGAGACCTAGCATTCTCTAAGGTGTCCAGGAGCTTTCTTGAAGGCCGAAATTGGTGGTAGAGACACTCTGATACTCTCACTTCTCCCCTTCATCTGAGCAACTCAATTCATATTCAATAGGATAAAAATGGTTTGAAAACCATTTAACTTATCCAACCCCCAGAATGCAAAGGTTTGCTGTGTGTTGTGAAAGAATGATCATCATGAGTGGTCAATCTGAAAATGAAAGGACCCATAGATACCAAGTGCATTAATGATTATTTCAGCAAGTGACAGAATAGTGATAAATATAGTCTGAAAAATGTATCAAACTTTTGGGACACCTGGGTGATTCAGTCAGTTAAGCGTCTGCCTTCAGCTCAGGTCATGATCCCAAGGTCTTGGGATCAGCCCATGTCTGGTTCCCTGCTCAGCGGGGAGCCTGCTTATCCCCATTTTTGCTCTATCTCTGTCTCTCTCTCCCAAATAAATTTTTAAAATCTTAAAAAAATATCAAACTTCTTTAAGAGAAATTGCAACACAGTGACAATAACCTTAAGTTTACTGACTATAGAATCATTAACCATACAAATCAGTGTTTCTCAAACTGGGGTCTGAGAAAATAATCTCGGGCAGTCTGAGTACTCAAGTTTGAGAAACATGAACAGATTCTAAAATTGGCCAGAAATATACACACTGAAAAACTTCAGGGCTCATAAAAATGGTGCTTAGCATGTTTGCTAAAGACCTCCCAAAATCTTAATATCCACTAGAAATCTACAGATGGAAGACATGTGCATACACTGTCTGACTGACGCAGAGATGGTCCTGGGGGAAATCTTTCCGGGCCTCTCTTCTCCATCTTCTTTCAATCTCAGCTGTCAATTGTGTGCCAGGCTGGGGGTCCCAGGTCTAAACAAAGGAGGGCATCAAAAGAGAGTACTGGCTGAGTCCCAAAAGTCTTTGCTGAATCTAAATTCAGAGTGGGGTTGGAGGGAATGGGGGGTGGTTCAAGAGGAACCAACTCTGCAGGTGACAAGCCCCAGCAGCAACCGCGCCAATCTCAACTCACATTGCGTGCTGCGGAGCTCAGAGCTTGGAGTGTTAAGTTACGGCTCAATTACAGTGGACTGACAGACTAGACTGACTTCAAATTTAAATGCTATTAATAGATTATCATCTAGAAATCAATCATATTGTTGATTTCTAGATTATCATCTAGAAATGATATCATCTAGATGATAATCTAGAAATCAACAATATAATACCTTTGTATTATACAAATACAGACTATATTACAGTGCTACCCTTAGAAGCAGGGATCTTGTCATACTTATTTGTATACTCCCAGAAAATAGCACATAAATAAGTATAAGAAACAGTGAATAAATATCCACGCTTTGAATATAGCACAGCTGCGTTTTATGCAAGGATTGTTTTCCCAAAGACCCTGCATAATTAAAAACTCACATAATTCTAGACTAACCCTGACAAAGAAATATACAATTTTTCTAGAGACAATCAACACTGAAATTTCATAATTCCTGATAGGACTTATAAATCTATTCTAGAACATATACAAAATCTATTAAGATTTTTTTTAGATGTAATAATGAAAATGGGGGTTATATTTAAAAAAACACATTATCTTTTTTTCATACTGAAATAGGTATGAATGAACTACTATGATGTCTAGGATATAGTCAAAATAATATAAAGTTGGTTATTAAAAACATGGAATCCTGGTACACTAAAACTAATATAATACCACATGTTAACTCCACTGGAATTAATATTTTAAAAAATACATACAAAGAAAAATGCCTAAAAGGAAATATAGTACATCAAAAAACAAAACAAAAACCCAACCAACAAATCAAACATGGAATCCCATTCCCCCAACCCCCTCCAGAAGATTCATCAGGAATCTGGGTTTTCTCTGTGACCACCTGAGTTAGTCACTTTTTCCCTTGTATTATAACACCTACTCTCGCAAACTTCAAGCAAACTGGGGAACTTGTCCCCAACTGACAGTCAGGTGGGACCTGCAAACAATGGCGTCAGGTCAGCTCAGAGACACAAATTGAGGCTCCTTACTCTTCAAACTCAGGGGATGGGTTCAGTGTTTTGGTAATTTGACTGAAGGAAAATGTCATAGGTGAAATCTTATTTGGGAGCGTGTTACTCTAGACCACCTTCAGTATCACTCTTTCCGCTCCTTGCCATCAAATAATTTCTTCATTCCCTCCCATCTTGACCACATTTACTTAGTTACATTCGAAAGTCAGCTCTGCCAGCTTCACTGAGGAAACTCAGCACTCAGAAGAGCACCGGGCCCATAACGGGAGCTCAAGGAACGTTTAAAAAAATTTCTTTCTTACCCCCAGCTTCACTGAGATAAAAGTGTAAGTTTAAGGTATACAGTGTGATGATTTATGTGTATATTGTGAAATGATTACAATAAGGTTAGTTAACACCTCCATCACCTCACATAGTTACCAATTTTTTTAATGTGGAGGAGAATATTCAAAATCTACTGTCTTAACAAATTTCAAGTATATAAATACACTATGGTCACCACGTTATGCATTATGTCTCCAGAACGATGACCAACATCTCTCCATTTCCCAGCCCCCAGTCTCTGGCAACCACCAGTCAGTCGACTATGTTTCTGCAAATTTGACTCTTTTAGATTCTGCCTAGAAGTGAGACCATACAGTATTCGTTGATCTTTGTCTGACTTTTCTCACTTGGTTTATACTTATGGCCTCAGTGTTCATCCATGCTGTCACAAAGGGCAGGGTTTCTTTCTTATGGTTGAATAATATTCCATTGCATGTATGTGTGTGTGTGTGTGTGTGTGTGTGTGTGTGTGTAAAACAATTTTTTTTTTATCCACTGACAGACACTTAGATTGTTTCTATGTCTTGACTATTGTGAATGATGATGCAGTGAACAGGGGGGATGCAGGTATCTCTTTGCAACAGTGATTTCATTTCCTTCAGATATATAACTAGAAGTGGGACTGCTGAATCTTATACTAGCTCTATTTATAATTTCTTGAGCATCCTCCATACTGTTTTCCATATTGGCTACACCAATTTATGTTTCCAGCAAAATGCACTAGGGTTCCCTTTTGTCCACATTCATGCCAACATCTTTTTTTTTTTTTTTAAGATTTTATTTTTTAGTAATCTCTACGCCCAACATAGGGCTCGAAATCACAACCCCAGATCAAGAGTCACATGCTCTACTGACTGAGCCAGCCAGGCGCCCCTTGTCTTTTTGTGATAGCCACCCTAACAGGTACGAGGTGATAGCATGTTGGCTACAAGATGGCAAAACCTCCAACAGGATCGGGCATACCAGGGAAAGTGCGCTCATTCCCTTTTCCCTGAAACCTGCTTCAGTTTTCCAAGAAAGGATGCTTATTTTGGACCCCAGGTTGTTCCTATGCAAAAACAATCTAAAGTGGAAAAGTGTAAAGTGTAAGCCTAGGATGCACAATGGGGCTAAGTCATTTCCCGCTATTCCCCTACACTCTATTCTAGCCAAACTGCCACTCTCCTGCCCCCAGGAGACAATCTTCTTACCGGAAATGCTCTTCTTCCTCTTCCATATCTATTCATATCCCATCCATTATTCAAAATTTAGCTTGAATCTACCTCTGTGAATCTTCTCTGACAACCCTGGGCGGTCTTTAGGAGTCTCTAGCAAGACTTCTAAAAGCAACGACAATGTCTTTAGACAACTGATCAGTCGTTGCTCTCTATGATTATCTTCATTATGCCTATCTTTTGCTCTCATCCAAAGCACAGCTCAAATTTTAAGTAAAAAGAGTCTAGAGGGCTTTGAGAATACTGAAGAGCAACATACTCAAATGTAAACATACATAATCACCCATCCCAAAGCTCAGCAACTTTCACACTGCATGGTTTTTTGACATCAGTCAACTGGAAATACTGGTTCCTTACGATAGGCTCCGGCTTCATTCTGAACCTCTACCCACCCCTTGGCTCTTGGCCATCTTGACCATTTGAGATCCTTCAAACTTACTACATCACTTCTGAAATTCTTTGGCTTTGCACCTATCTTTTTGAGAAGACAAGAAGACCTTCCCACTCACTTCCCAAGTGGTGGGCGATGATGCCTGTTTATTTTTTAAGGCTTTGCGTAAAATTACACTGCCTCTATTTTTTTTAAATCCCCAAGCAAAATTAATTGTTCACTCATTTGTATCCCTAGAGCACATCTCACATGTAACTAGCACCTGACAGGTGTACAACAAAACTTTGTTTTCTGATCCACTCGTTAAGTTGTAAGTTCCATGAAAGTTGGGGCAGTTTCTTTCCATCTTTTTATTATTAGAGTTTAGTGCAACGCCTGATGTAAATGTGCTTAGTAAATGTCTTTTACTCTACTGAAATACTTTACTAAGATTTTGATCGAACTTTTCTAGGTGTGATGTCAGTTTCTTATTATTTAGTTTCCCATGCAGCTAGGCTACACACGAGCACTTTTCCACATCATAATGCACAGGATTTGGGATGCAGGGCTGTAGGTCCATCGCCCAGGATCTGCGGGCTTATACTGGGCCCTTATGTATCTAGCCGGGCATTCCTGCTGTGTAGAAAAAGCTGTGAGAAGTCAACCGACTCCCCGTCTCTGCTCCAGATCAGATGACTCCATCCCTGAGGCATAAGAAGTGTCATTTTCTAAGATTCATAGGGCAAAAGATTGTGTATGCTCCATTATAATCTATTTGGTATTAAATAAACCTTCCTCAAACAAGGATTTATGTACTAAACATAAATGCAAAATAAAGCCTTGGAGTTCTCAAGTCTTTAGCACAGCAATTTATTATATTAATAATAGTTGCATTCATTAAAGATTTAGAAGTAAAAGTGTTAAGTCGAAGAATCTCTGGAACAGCCACATATGGCTTTTTGAGGCACCAACGCTGGACTTCACAGCAACGAAAACCAACTGTATATTATAGGAAAAAAAACAGATGCCCTGTCAAAAAGTCTTGATAGTTTACTCTGCGTGTGTGTGTGTGTTTTTTTTTTAAGATTTTATTTATTTATTTGACAGACAGAGATCACAAGTAGGTGGAGAGGCAGGCAGAGAGAGAGAGGAGGAAGCAGGCTCCCTGCTGAGCAGAGAGCCCCATGCGGGGCTCGATCCCAGGACCCTGAGATCATGACCTGAGCCAAAGGCAGAGGCCCAACCCACTGAGCAACCCAGGTGCCCCAATTTACCATGTTTTAAGAGTGACTGACATTTTAATGACTATGGAAAACAATATATAGGAAATGATTGAGACATGATACAAAGATCTGCTGCTATCCTGACTGCTATTAAATATTAAGTGAAATGCAGTTGAAACTATCTTTATGATAAACCACAGTATGTCAGTAAAAGAATAATACATATTAAAAAGACGAGTCAGTTCTCTTTTGTTACACTACTGTTTCAGTTAAAGAATTCTTGTATTTTCCTTCCAAATAAAAGGTGAGTTTCTGTTTATCCAACTGCTATATTGATTACGTTCTTCCACTAAAAACAGTCATTTAGGGACTCAGCCCCAATGACAAGCTAACTAGTAAGAGGAAGCAATGCCAATGTTGAAATTTATCACCCATAAAGATGAACATCTATCAACGAAAAAAACACATTAGCAAAACTTTCAGGAATAGGAATTAAAAACTAGAAGCACCAAAAGCAAGTCATACTTGCATCCTCTCATAAAAACAAAATACCTGAATAGTAAACAGAAACTGTGCTGATATTTTTTCCTGATTTCAGTTTTATTCAGAAAAATAAGATATGTTTTATTAAATGAAATGGAAATGTATCTAAGTCATTTGAGTTCTTCCTTAGGGAACTGGGATTTCTTGCAGAGAACATTTTAAATGAGGTAAAAGCAAAAACCCTACCAATGTGACTTTTTTCTACTTTTGAAAACAATGGGTATTATTATACAGTACAAGTCACAACAAAGAGTTAAAGGGACTGCTGTCTGCCTTCTCTATCCTGCAGTCAAGAATTCACTAAAATACAGGGTGGTAACAAGCTATTAAAATAAAAACTAATGAATCTTTCTCTATACTTCCTCAAATATAACAGGACACTATTGCTATCTGCCACTATAGTTTGTAAGTATTATTGTCCCTATGTATGGGACTGTTTTTAAAAGATACTTTGGGGGCAGCAGGGTGGCCCAATGGGTTAAGTCTCTGCCTTTGGCTCGGGTCATGATGTCACGGTCCTGGGATTTAGCCCATGTCCGGGCTCTCTGCTTGGTGGGGAACCTATTTCCTTCTCCCCCTCTGCCTGCTTCTCTTCTCCCCCTCTTCCTGCTTTGCCTGCTTCTCTTCTCCCCCGCCATCCTTCTCCCCCTCTGCCCCCTTCTCTGCCTACTTGTGATCTCTCTCTCTGTCAAATAAATAAAATCTTAAAAAAAAAGAAAGATTTTTAAATGGCAGTAGTTATAAGCAAAAAACATTTACTAGCAATCTGGTTAAACTTATTATGCAAACTCTTGACTTTCATCGCTCTCTCTCAATGAGTAACATTCAAAATATTTCGGTTTTATGGTATGTTCCAAGAAAAACAAGCACTATAAAAACAACTACCACTATTAACAAACAAAATTCCATTTTACGAAGTCAATGATGTTACTAAACAAGAGATGTCTAGTGTCCCCTCTTGTAAAAGTAGATTCACAAGGAAGATATGTGCACAAAAGCAATTAGTTAAGGAGAAGAGAGTAAGAAAAACATTTTTTTTAAAGATTTTATTTATTTATTTGACAGAGAGAGATCACAAGTAAGCAGAGAGGCAGGCAGAGAGAGAGAGGGCGTGGGGGAGCAGGCTCCTTGCTGAGCAGAGAACCCAATGCGGGACTCGATCCCAGGACCCTGAGACCATGACCTGAGCTGAAGGCAGAGGTTTAACCCACTGAGCCACCCAGGTGCCCCCAGAGAAACATTTTTTAAGTAAAAATGATTTAAGGGGCACTTGGCTGGCTCAGTCGGTACAGCATGTGACTCTACCAAATCAGGATCCTGAGATTAAGCCCCATGTTGGGTATAGAGCCCAATTTTAAAAAATAATTTAAAAAACCCCACATGAAGAAATATTAAAAAAAAAAAAAAAAAGATGTAAGAGAGGCTCCTGGGTGGCTCAGTTTTTTAACCGACTGCCTTTGGCTCAGGTCATGATTCTGGAGTCCTGGAGAATTGAGTCTTGCACTGGGTTCCCTGGTTAGTGGGGAGTCTGCTTCTCCCTCTGTCCCTTCGCCCTCTCATGCTCTCTCTCATTCTCTCTCTCTCTCAAATAAATACAATCTTTTAGAAAAACAGTATAGGAAAGAATATGAATAAATACACCTGTAGTATATTATTCCAAACAAGACTTGAGTTTCTACAAAAATTTTAAAGAAGCTGAATTAATCTCACCTTTCTATATTCCATTTAAGAGACATATAAACATCTATCTAGTGTAAAATCTTTGATAAACCCTAAGAAATGCCATGTGAAGAGAATTTATATTTATACTTCTATCAAAAGACTGTAAGGAAGAGAGTTTCAGTTGGAGAAGATGAGAAAATTTTGGAGAAGGATGGTGTAATGGTTGCACAATATTGTGAATGTACTTAATGGCACAGAACTGTGCTTAAAATGGCTAAAATGGAAACCTTTGTTATGAAATAAATTTTAAATAAAATTAAAAATAAAGCATTTATGAATATTCTTACTGTCCCCCTCAAAGACCATAACTATCTGTAGATCCATGATCAAAAAACCTTTTTTCCCCCCCAGAAAAGCTTTCAAGCTGGCAAATTTAGGACAGATGCTCGCTGAAGTGAGATGAAGGACCCATGGCTCATCAGTTAAAGTTAACCTCAGTAAGCAATGGGATCAGAGAAGCTGAGGCAGTTTACCTCACAACTACCGACAGGTACCAGATCTGGCTGTGGGAAAAAATCTCCCCAAGGAAGGAGGAGGGTTCTTGAAACTTTGTGTGCTTCTTGGCTCTCTGGTGAAGCCTACGGGTTCTTTGCAGAGTAATATTTCGAGGTGCATAATATATGTAAGATTTTTAAAAATGCATTTATTAAAAAATACATATATAAAGATATTTAAAAACTGTGATATGGTTGTATAAGTGATTCTTTGTCAATGTGTTAGTATACAAGATTTAGTGGTGAGTCTAATAACTACTATCATTTAGAAGACAGTAATCTTTCCAGATGTTTGCAAATGTAAGGGGATTAAAAAGATATTTCTACTAGTAACAAATTCCCAGGCACTGTTAATACCACAGTTTGTGGCCTTCATTCACAGATTAAGGAAATGATAAATTTCAACTGGAGTCTAGAGAAAATAACAAGCAATTTTTTTCATATCCAAGTTCATGGTCCACCCTCCCTCAAATTCTATCCCCAGACCTGTTAAGGGTCAGTCCACAGAGCCCTTCCACACTACTAGGGCGCAGGACAGTTGTTTACCATGAGAAGTGAATAAACTCAATCCAGTAACAGACAGTGGGATTCTAAACATCTGCATATAATCCACAAGCTATCTTTAAACTTGCTAAGCACAAAGTGGTCATTCCCAAACACTGTTTAATATAATTTCTGCAATGCAAAGATGCTGAAGGCACTGCCTAATACACAGGGAGGTACCAGCAAGCTGTCAATTTAATAGTGCAGAAAGGACACTCCTCAGTATCGCCAAAGTTACCAAAAAATTCCCTGAGTAAGAAAGGTCAAGTAAAGCTAATTTTTTGTACTCGCAGTGGAGAGCAGTAGAAATATATTTTACAACTTAAAAAGCCCAAGACTGCAGTGGAAAAGCTCATCAAAATTCTCAACCTTGCACCAGAGTGAGACACAAAGGCAAATTTCATCAGATAAATATGTGACAATCTTCTGGAAAGCTTACTCAAAATTCACACCTTCATTCTCCCAAACATCCAAAGTGGAAGACAGGTACATAAATAAATCATGCACTTTTCTAGTTTTTATATGAGTGCTTGGAAATGAATGACATCTGAATTAAACTTTTTCTTTTTTTTAAAGGATTTTATTTATTTGACACAGACAGCAGGAGCACACAAGCAGGGCGAGCGGCAGAGGGAGAGGGAGAAGCAGGCTCCCTGCTGAACAGGGAGTCCCATGCAGGGCTCCATCCCAGGACCCTGGGATCCCAACCTGAGCGGAAGGCAGACGCTCAACCAACTGAGTCATTCAGGATCCCCTGAATTAATACTTTTTCTATATTCACTTCTGGGCTATTCAGCTATAGATTACTGAACCGCTAAATAAGGGAGTCAGGTAACTTATAGACAGCCTCCAGTGGTCTAAGAATAAAAGGCTAGATTGATTGATTGACTGATTGATATAATTTTTTTAAAAAGATTTTATTTATTTATTTGACAGATCACAAGTAGGCAGAGAGGCAGGCAGAGAGAGAGGGGGAAGCAGGCTCCCTGCTGAGCAGAGAGCCCAATGCGTGGCTCGATCCCAGGACTCCGAGATCATGACCTGAGCTGAAGGCAGAGGCTTTAACCCACTGAGCCACCCAGGCGCCCTGGATATATTTTTAAGGACAACTCACTTTGATTAATAATAATAATAATTTTTAATAATTGTCCTTAAATAATAAAATAATAATTATTCTTTTATCATTATTATTTACTGAAAACCACATCATTCTCAAGGTGGCGGTCACATGTGCCAGAACTGAATGATGTTAGGAGAAACTGTCTAATGATTTAGAATCCAGTTCCATCTTCTGAGACATCTGTGCCTACAATACAACCTTTTTCCTTAGGACATAGATATTTTGACACTATCTTATATCACTTCTGGGTCATTTAAAATAGGACAGACCGATCCGAATAGACATTTTTCTTTTTCCAAAGAAGACATACAGCTTACCAACAGACACATGGAAAGATCCTCAACATCACTGATCATCAGGCAAATGCAAATCATAATCACGACGAGATATCACTTTACACGAGCCAGAATGGCTATTTATAAAAAGAGACAAAAAATAACAAGTGTTGGCGAGGTGGGGAAAGGGGAACTCTCATGAGCTGTTTGTGGGAATTGAACTGGTACAACCACAGAAAACAGTACAGAGGTTACTCAAAAAAGTAAAAATAGAGGGGCTCCTGGGTGGCTCAATGGGATAAAGCCTCTGCCTTCCACTCAGGTCATGATCCCAGGGTCCTGGGATAGAGCCCTGCATTGGGCTCTCTGCTCAGCGGGGAGCCTGCTTCCCCCTCCCCCACCGCCTGTCTGTCTCTCTGTCTACTTGTGATCTCTGTCTGTTAAATAAGTAAGTAAGTAAATAAATAAATAAATAACCTTAAAAAAGAAAAAGTAAAAACAGAAATACCATACAACCCAGTAATTCCACTATTGGGTATTTACCCAAAGAAAACGAAAACATACCTATGTTTATTGCAGCATTATTTGCAATAACCAAGATATGGAAGCAACCTAAATGCTCACTGCTAGATGAATGATGATGTGATACATGCACACACACACACACGCACACATAACAGAGTATTACTGAGATCTTGCCATTTATGACAACATGAATGAGCCTAGAAGGTAGTAGGCTAAGTGAAGTCCAGACAAAGAAAAGGACCATATGATTTCATCTACATATGGAATCTAAAAAAGCAAACGAAAAAACAAAAACCCAGCAACTGGCCCATACATACAGAGAACAAACTGGTGGGTGCCAGAGGGACGTGAGTCCAGGGAATGATGGGATAAGGAAAGTAGAAGATAACAGGCTTCTGGATTATGGAATAAGTCACAGAAGTAAAAGGGGCAGCATCAGGAATATAGTCAGTGGTACTGCAATATTGTTGGCTAGTGATGAATGGCAGCTACACTTGAGATGAACATGAAGAGAGTTGTTGAATCACTGTGTTGTACACTTGAACTAATGCTACATTGTCCCTTATACTTCAATAAAAAAGGATAGGACAGAACCGTAGTTCTGTTTTCACCATTATTCAGTGTCATTCTTTTGGACAAATTAGAATAACTTTTTCTTGCTTTATTACGTCTTCACAGTTTTGCCTAAAAAACACCCTATTTCCCTCTCTAAATATTTAAGTTCTTAGATTTTGCCTTACTGAGTAAAGAGATTTCTCTATGAAGGTTTGTCATTATTTAGCTTTTTCTTAAACTTATAATGATAGCTTGCAACTTCTGTTAATGGGTCTCTTAACATCCCAATAATTTTTCTTCAAGAAAGTACATTAATATAGCATGACATATTAAGCAGTACCATTATAATTTACCATACTAATGATAATGAGGACTGGAGTCAATGATTATTTATTAGGTAAGCCTTGTCCTGGAGTGCTAAGCAAATATAATAATGTCCCAGCTCTCAAGTATTTGATAATCTTATTAAAAAGGTAAGACCTGCATCTCAGATAACTTTCCATACTACAGAAAGCATTAACAGTATACATGAAAATAAACATATTACTAGTATGGAGGTTTATAGTAATACTAAGTCCCTTTTACTAGTAATTGACATACCATGGCACATGAGGTAATAAAAAATTTTTTTTAAAGATTTTATTTATTTATTTGACAGAGAGAAATCACAAGTAGGTAGAGAGGCAGGCAGAGAGAGAGAGGAGGAAGCAGGCTCCCTGCCGAGCAGAGAGCCCAATGCGGGACTCGATCCCAGGACCCTGAGATCATGACCTGAGCCGAAGGCAGTGGCTTAACCACTGAGCCACCCAGGCGCCCGGTAATAAAAATTTTAATAGCAAGGGCGCCTGAGTGGCTCAGTCAGTTAAACGTCTACCTTTGGCTTAGGTCATGATCCCAGAGTCCTAGGATCGAGTCCCATGTCGGGCTCCATACTAAGTGGGGAATCTGCTTTTCCCTCTGCTCCTCCCTGATGTGTGCTCTCTTTTCCTCACTCGCTTTCTCAAATAAAATCTTTAAAAAAAATTGTAATAGCTAACATTTACTAAGTACCTTCCCTCTGCCACGCACTTCAGTTCTAACCCTTCCAACACAATCCTGGCAGGTATGCACTATTACCTTAATTTTTATAGAGATGTAAGATGCTTGTCCAACACTGCAGAGTTCATAAGTAGCAAGACAGAAGTTTGAACTCAAATCTCTAATTCCTAAGCTTGTGCTGCTTCTCATTGCTGTGGGTGGAAATACCATGATTTTTGGAAGGTTTGATTTCTAGAAAAGCTTTCCATCCCAAAAGACAGCAATTGAGAATCTTAAAACATTTTCTCCCACAGCAAAAACCTCAGTATTCCATCAGTTAAAATTTTACAATTTTAAATCAACTAGTTATATGGTATTTTCACTGAGAAAAATGAAGCATATTATATTAAATTGATCACTATAAAAGGGTATACATGAGTAGCAAGAACTGTATTGCAACTGGCCTGTAGAAAGGAGCTTTTGGGAACATGGGCTGAGAGTAGCATTTTACAGTCCTTTCCTTGTAGGGCTGCAGGTAAAGAAGTTCTTTAAACAAAAAAGGATGGCAGGGTTCCATAATGAAACGAGTTTGGGAAATGCTACATATTATATATATTTCTTGATAATTCATAATGCATATTAGACCTCTTGCTTGTTAAAACCCAATGTTTCACATGTTGACTTTGCCAGAGCCCTCCTCTTTCCCCCAACTCCACC